>NC_138171.1:71391361-71994614 GCF_964165515.1 Mesoplodon bidens | reverse complement strand
GGTGGGAGAGCCAACTTCAGGACACTGGCCCACAAGAGACCTCCCAGCTCCACATAATATCAAACGGCGAAAATCTTCCAGAGATCTCCATCTCAACACCAACACCCAGCTTCACTCAACGACCACCAAGCTACAGTGCTGGACACCCTATGCCAAACAACTAGCAAGACAGGAACACAACGCCACCCATTAGCAGAGAGGTGGCCTAAAATCATAAAAAGTCCGCAGACACCCCAAAACACACCACCAGACGTGGACCTGCCCACCAGAAAGACAAGATCCAGCCTCATCCACCAGAACACAGGCACTAGTCCCCTCCACCAGGAAGCCTACACAACCCACTAAACCAACCTTAGCCACTGGGGACAGACACCAAAAACAACGGGAGCTACGAACCTGCAGCCTGCAAAAAGGAGACCCCAAACACAGTAACATAAGCAAAATGAGAAGACAGAAAAACACACAGCAGGAGAAGGAGCAAGATAAAAACCCACCAGATCTAACAAATGAAGAGGTAATAGGCAGTCTACCTGAAAAAGAATTCAGAATAATGATGGTAAAGATGATCCAAGATTCTATTTCCCAGATCCAAAATCTTGGAAATAGAATAGACAAAATGCAAGAAACAGTTAACAAGGACCTAGAAGAACTAAAGATGAATCAAGCATCGATTAAAAACACAATACATGAAATAAAAAATACTCTAGATGGGATCAATAGCAGAATAACTGAGGCAGAAGAACGGATAAGTGAGGTGGAAGATAAAATAGTGGAAATAACTGCTGCAGAGCAAAATAAAGAAAAAAGAATGAAAAGAACAGAGGACAGTCTCAGAGACCTCTGGGACAACATTAAACGCACCAACATTCGAATTATAGGGGTTCCAGAAGAAGAAGAGAAAAAGAAAGGGACTGAGAAAATATTTGAAGAGATTATAGTTGAAAACTTCCCTAATATGGGAAAGGAAATAGTTAATCAAGTCCAGGAGGCACAGAGTCCCATGCAGAATAAATCCAAGGAGAAATACGCCAAGACACATATTAATCAAACTGTCAAAAATTAAACACAAATCATATTAAAAGCAGCAAGGCAAAAACAACAAATAACACACAAGGGAATCCCCATCAGGATAACAGCTGATCTCTCCGCAGAAACTCTACAAGCCAGAAGGGAGTGGCAGGACATAATTAAAGTGATGAAGGAGAAAAACCTGCAACCAAGATTACTCTACCCAGCAAGGATCTCATTCAGATTTGATGGAGAAATTAAAACGTTTACAGACAAGCAAAAGCTGAGAGAGTTCAGCACCACCAAACCAGCTTTACAACAAATGCTAAAGGAACTTCTCTAGGCAAGAAACACAACAGAAGTAAAAGACCTACAATAACGAACCCAAAACAATTAAGAAAATGGGAATAGGAACATACATATCAATAATTACCTTAAATGTAAATGGGCTAAATGCTCCCACCAAAAGATACAGATTGGCTGAATGGATACAAAAACAAGACCCATATATATGCTGTCTACAAGAGACCCACTTCAGACCTAGAGACACATACAGACTGAAAGTAAGGGGATGGAAAAAGATATTCCATGCAAATGGAAACCAAAAGAAAGCTGGAGTAGCAATTCTCATATCAGACAAAATAGACTTTAAAATAAAGACGACTAGAAGAGACAAAGAAGGACACTATATAATGATCAAGGGATCGATCCAAGAAGAAGATATAACAATTGTAAATATTTATGCACCCAACATAGGAGCACCTCAATACATAAGGCAAATACTAACAGCCATAAAAGGAGAAATCGACAGTAACACAATCATAGTAGGGGACTTTAACACGCCACTTTCACCAATGGACAGATCATCCAAAATGAAAATAAATAAGGAAACACAAGCTTTAAATGATATATTAAACAAAATGGACTTAATTGATATTTATAGGACATTCCATCCAAAAACAACAGAATACACATTTTTCTCAAGTGCTCATGGAACATTCTCCAGGATAGATCATATCTTGGGTCACAAATCAAGCCTTGGTAAATTTAAGAAAATTGAAATTGTATCAAGTATCTTTTCCGACCACAGTGCTATGAGACTAGATATCAATTACAGGAAAAGAGCTGTAAAAAATACAAACACATGGAGGCTAAACAATACACTACTTAATAACGAAGTGATCACTGAAGAAATCAAAGAGGAAATTAAAAAATACCTAGAAACAAATGACAATGGAGACACGACGACCCAAAACCTATGGGATGCAGCAAAAGCAGTTCTAAGAGGGAAGTTTATAGCAATACAATCCCACCTTAAGAAACAGGAAACATCTCAAATAAACAACCTAACCTTGCACCTAAAGCAATTAGAGAAAGAAGAACAAAAACATCCCAAAGTTAGCAGAAGGAAAGAAATCATAAAAATCAGATCAGAAATAAATGAAAAAGAAATGAAGGAAACGATAGCAAAGATCAATAAAACTAAAAGCTGGTTCTTTGAGAAGATAAACAAAATTGATAAACCATTAGCCAGACTCATCAAGAAAAAAAGGGAGAAGACTCAAATCAATAGAATTAGAAATGAAAAAGGAGAAGTAACAACTGACACTGCAGAAATACAAAAGATCATGAGAGATTACTATAAGCAACTCTATGCCAATAAAATGGACAGCCTGGAAGAAATGGACAAATTCTTAGAAATGCACAACCTGCCGAGACTGAACCAGGAAGAAATAGAAAATATGAACAGACCAATCACAAGCACTGAAATTGAAACTGTGATAAAAAATCTTCCAACAAACAAAAGCCCAGGACCAGATGGCTTCACAGGCGAATTCTATCAAGCATTTAGAGAAGAGCTAACACCTATCCTTCTCAAACTCTTCCAAAATATAGCAGAGGGAGGAACACTCCCAAACTCATTCTACGAGGCCACCATCACCTTGATACCAAAACCAGACAAGGATGTCACAAAGACAGAAAACTACAGGCCAATATCACTGATGAACATAGATGCAAAAATCCTCAACAAAATGCTAGCAAACAGAATCCAACAGCACATTAAAAGGATCATACACCATGATCAAGTGGGGTTTATTCCAGGAATGCAAGGATTCTTCAATATACGCAAATCAATCAACGTGATACACCATATTAACAAATTGAAGGAGAAAAACCATATGATCATCTCAATAGATGCAGAGAAAGCTTTCGACAAAATTCAACACCCATTTATGATAAAAACCCTGCAGAAAGTAGGCATAGAGGGAACTTTCCTCAACATAATAAAGGCCATATATGACAAACCCACAGCCAGCATCGTCCTCAATGGTGAAAAACTGAAACCATTTCCACTAAGATCAGGAACAAGACAAGGTTGCCCACTCTCACCACTCTTATTCAACCTAGTTTTGGAAGTTTTAGCCACAGCAATCAGAGAAGAAAAGGAAATAAAAGGAATCCAAATCAGAAAAGAAGAAGTAAAGCTGTCACTGTTTGCAGATGACATGATACTATACATAGAGAATCCTAAGGATGCTACGAGAAAACTACTAGAGCTAATCAATGAATTTGGTAAAGTTGCAGGATACAAAATTAATGCACAGAAATCTCTGGCATTCCTATATACTAATGATGAAAAATCTGAAAGTGAAATCAAGGAAACTCTCCCATTTACCACTGCAACAAAAAGAATAAAATATCTAGGAATAAACCTAACTAAGGAGACAAAAGACCTGTATGCAGAAAAGTATAAGACACTGATGAAAGAAATTAAAGATGATACAAATAGATGGAGAGATGTACCATGTTCTTGGATTGGAAGAATCAACATTGTGAAAATGACTCTACTACCCAAAGCAATCTACAGATTCAATGCAATCCCTATCAAACTACCACTGGCATTTTCCACAGAACTAGAACAAAAAATTTCACAATTTGTATGGAAACACAAAAGACCCCGAATAGCCAAAGCAATCTTGAGAACGAAAAATGGAGCTGGAGGAATCAGGCTCCCTGACTTCAGACTATACTACAAAGCTACAGTAATCAAGACAGTATGGTACTGGCACAAAAACAGAAAGATAGATCAATGGAACAGGATAGAAAGCCCAGAGTTAAACACACGGACATATGGTCACCTTATCTTTGATAAAGGAGGCAGGAATGTACAGTGGAGAAAGGACAGTCTCTTCAATAAGTGGTGCTGGGAAAACTGGATAGGGACATGTAAAAGTATGAGATTAGATCACTCCCTAACACCATACACAAAAATAAGCTCAAAATGGATTAAAGACCTAAATGTAAGGCCAGACACTATCAAACTCTTAGAGGAAAACATAGGCAGAACACTCTATGACATAAATCACAGCAAGATCCTTTTTGACCCACCTCCTAGAGAAATGGAAATAAAGACAAAAATAAACACATGGGACCTAATGAAACTTAAAAGCTTTTGCACAGCCAAGGAAACCATAAACAAGACCAAAAGACAACCCTCAGAGTGGGAGAAAATATTTGCAAATGAAGCAACTGACAAAGGATTAATCTCCAAAATTTATAAGCAGCTCATGCAGCTCAATAACAAAAAAACAAACAACCCAATCCAAAAATGGGCAGAAGACCTAAATAGACATTTCTCCACAGAAGATATACAGACTGCCAACAAACACATGAAAGGATGCTCAACATCTTTACTCATTAGAGAAATGCAAATCAAAACTACAATGAGATATCATCTCACACCAGTCAGAATGGCCATCATCAAAAAATCTAGAAATAATAAATGCTGGAGAGGGTGTGGAAAAAAGGGAACACTCTTGCACTGCTGGTGGGAATGTGAATTGGTACAGCCGCTATGGAGAACGGTATGGAGGTTCCTTAAAAAACTACAAATAGAACTACCATATGACCCAGCAATCCCACTACTAGGCATATACCCTGAGAAAACCATAATTCAAAAAGAGACATGTACCAAAATGTTCATAGCAGCCCTATTTACAATAGCCCGGAGATGGAAACAACCTAAGTGTCCATCATCGGATGAATGGATAAAGAAGATGTGGCACATATATACAATGGAATATTACTCAGCCATAAAAAGAAATGAAATTGAGCTATTTGTAATGAGGTGGATAGACCTAGAGTCTGTCATACAGAGTGAAGTAAGTCAGAAAGAGAAAGACAAATACTGTATGCTAACACATATATATGGAATTTAAGAAAAAAAATGTCATGAAGAACATAGGGGTAAGACAGGAATAAAGACACAGACCTACTAGAGAATGGACTTGAGGATATGGGGAGGGGGAAGGGTAAGCTGTGACAAAGTGAAAGAGTGGCATGGACATATATACACTACCAAACGTAAGGTAGATAGCTAGTGGGAAGCAGCCGCATAGCACAGGGAGATCAGCTCGGTGCTTTGTGACCGCCTGGAGGGGTGGGATAGGGAGAGTGGGAGGGAGACGCAAAAGGGAGGGGATATGGAAACATATGTATATGTATAACTGATTAAATTTGTTATAAAGCAAAAAAAAAAAAAAAAAGAATAATCTCAAATTAGATTAAAGACCTAAATGTAAGACCAGATACTATAAAACTCTTAGAGGAAAGCACAGGCAGAATGTTTGACATAAATTGCAGCAATATTTTTTTGGATCTATATCCTAGAGTAATGGAAATAAAAACAAAAATAAACAAATGGGACCTAATTAAACTTTAAAGCTCTTGCACAGCAAAGGATACCATAAACAAAACAAAAAGACAACCTACTGACTGGGAGAAAATATTTGCAAATGATGCTACTGACAAGGGATTAATTTCCAAAATACACAAAGAGCTCATACAGCTTAATATCAAAAAAACAAACATCCCGATCAAAAAGTGGGCAGAAGAGCTAAATAGACATTTCTCCAAAGAAGACATACAGATGGCCAACAGGCACATGAAAAGATGCTCAGTATCTCTAATTGTTGGAGAAATGCAAATCAAAACTGCAATGAGGTTATCACCTCACACCAATCAGAATGGCCATCATCAAAAAGTCTAAAAATAATAAATGCTGGAGAGGGTATGGAGAAAAGGGAACCTTCCTAAACTGTTGGTGGGAAGTAAATTGGTGCAGCCAGTATGGAGGTTCCTCAAAAAACTAAAAAATTGAGTTACTATATGCTTCTGCAATCCCACTCCTGGGATTTCTGGAGAAAACTATAATTCGAAAAAATACATGCACCCCAGTGTTCATTGTAGCACTCTGCACAATAGCCAAGACATGGCTAAAGGTCCATTGACAGATGAATGGATACAGATGAATGTGTAAAGATGTGCACACATACAATGGAATACTACTCAGCCATAAAAAAGAATAAAATAATGCCATTTATAGTGACTTGAATGGACCTTGAGATTATCATACTAATTGAAGTAAGTTAGAAAAATAAAGACAAATACCATCTGATATCATTTACATGTATAATCTAAAATATGACACAAATGAACTTATTTCCAAAACAGAAACAGACTTAAAAAACAAAGTTATGGTTACCAAAGGGGAAAAGGGGTGGTTGAGGTATAAATCAAGAGTTTGGAATTAGCAGATACAAACTACTATATATAAAATAGATAAACAACAAGGTCCTATTATTGTACAGCATAGGGAACAGTATTCAATATCTTATAACCTGTAAGGGAAAAGAATCTGAAAAGGAATAGATATATAATTACTTATATATATACACACACATATATAAAAGGTATATCTGAATCACTTTTCTGTACACCTGGAAGTAACACAATATTGTAAATTAAGTATACTTCAAGATAAATAAAGTTTGATTTGCTAACATGTACCAGACACTGCATGGTGTAGTATGCAAGGCACCTATGAGAAGGCACCTAGCTCTGCCTGCTAGTGGATTCTAAACAGTCATATCAGTTTGGATTATTATCATTTATAGAAAAGGACCCTTCCCTTTCTGTGAAAGGGTATTAGGAGAAGGAAGGAAGGTGATGCGCCTATTTGTTTAAATTAATTTATTTGTTTGTTTAAATTTATTTATTTTTGGGGGGCCACACTGTGTGGCTTGTGGGATCTTAGTTCCCCGACCAGGGATTCAACCTGGGCCCTTGGCAGTGGAGAGCACTGAGTCCTAACCACTGGACCTCCCGGGAATTCCCAAGATGCACCTATTTAGCTGACAGAAGTAGAATTACTTAATAGAATTGGGGCAGGTTGTTTTTGCTGTGGGGAAATGTTAATTCAAAGCGAAATGAGAAGGAATGGAGTGGTGAAGGAACTCACTAACCAAGATTGAGATTAATGCCTCTAGCTGTAATTTCTAAAAATCCATGAGGGCTAATTGAAGAGTATGGCTGATCCCCAGTTTTCACCAGACTTTGTCCTGCTCTTAAGTTGAACCTGGTTCAGTTAATTGCAGAATGAAAGCAATGAATTATATATTTTTTAGTATTAATTTTTAAGTTGGTATTTTCCTTAGAAAACCAATTTATGTTCATTTGTAAAATTATAAATAGTTCAGAAGATTATGAAATGAAAAGTAAATCTTCCTTTACTTTTTTTCCTTGGTGGTACTCCCTTCTCTTAATAGTTTCTTGGGTGTCCTTCCAGAAGAAATTTATACGTATATAGCCTCATACTATATATACATGAATGAATATAAATGTAACGGATTTTAATATATTTGTTGGATTGATGATTTATTGGTGGTACATTAACTCATTTTCTTAAGATAGAAGTGCCTGAACAGTGTGACATTTGATATGATATTAAAATCTAATAAAACAGATTTGCTCCTTGGGAAAGCATTTATAATAGATTAGGGTTCCTATTAAATATTACTACTTACAGCTAACCAGACGATTTTTTCATGACAGTTGATTTCTGTGGCTATTTTTAATCAAACTTCAGTCTAAAAGGTTTAGAAACTTACTGATAGAAACTAATCCTTACTTAGATCCTGCATGCCTGTTGATTTCCTAGTCATGTAGCATGGATATATGTCAAATAAAATGTATACAGCATGACAGGAAATAGGGGAAATGACTGACTTGTGGCTTGGTTCTCAGTGTGTCTTTACTGCTACAGCTTCTTCCCAGCTGTTTTCTTCCAGGCACTCCCACCTACATTAAAAACAAAAGCCAGAACTTAAGAGCTGGGAGGTGGTGTTTGGTAGCAAGGGCTCCCCTTCGTGGGCTCACTGTGGCCACCAAACTGTTATTCTCATCAGTAAATTGAGATGTTAGGCCAGTTTAGAGTAACCATTCAGTAATAACGTGGGGCCCAATTTTCTCTCTCTTTTAGAAATTTGATGCTGATCCAGTTGAATTATTTGAAATTCCAGTAAAAGAATTAACCTTTGACCAACTCCAGTTGTTAAAGGTAGTAATAATAGTGTAAAATGTAAATTATATTTTAGTTTTAGGACTATTTGTACTTGTTTGTATATAGTAATGTTCTCTTTGTGCATGGGGATGACTAGATATATACAGCATGTACTGAGTCTGTGCTTTGGTTTTCTGTTCTGTTAGGAAGAATGGGTTCGTGCTCATCTTCTTTAACAGTTTCTATGGACCCCATCTTTTTTTTGCTTTTTTGAAGGAGATAGGCTATAAGTCTTTATAGGCCATAGGGGCTAGCCATAATATTAGGTTGTCTCTGGTCTGCTTTAGCTCTTTTTTATTTTATACTTGGCCTTCTATGCTATTGTTGATTTTTATAACTATGCTATCTAAGATCCTCCTGTATTTTACTATGTAATTTTACATGATCCCTCTTCTTATTCTCATTAGATACCTAAATTATTGGTTGATTGAGTATAAACAGTTTCCTAACCTAATAATTTTTATATTCTCCCCTACTTGGGTATTTGGTCATGATCTTATGCATATGTATGTAAATATAAAATAAGTACAGTGGTAAGTGCTTATTCTTACTAAACTGATGATTCTACATTTTATAATTTCTCCTAACTTGCTAGCTTTTCAAGTTATAGTTCTATTAACCATATCTTCATAAACTAAGGCCTTTTTTTCTGATTACATTTTGTGTGTGTGTGTGTGTGTGTGTGTGTTTTCTAGCTCACTCATGTGACTGCACTAAAATCTAAAGAACTGAAAGGTATGTACAATGTGAAAACACTGTTTTCATTTCATAATTAGCATTATGAATTTCCTTATCCATTTTAACTTACTCTTGGTGACCTTAATATAATACTGGGTTATATAAATGTAATTTTATAGACATGAAGGCTTTATATGTATTAATTGTCAAATGCATACATGTCATGTATAGTAAGCATGATTTTTCACTTCTATGAATTTTCTTAGCTTGATGATCAAAAATTCTTTATAATTTTGTACCTATCCATTCTTTTTTTTTAAATTAATTAATTTGGGTCTTAGTTGCAGCTCGCTGGCTCCTTAGTTGTGGCATGTGGGCTCCTAAGTTGTAGCAGGTGGGCTCCTTAGTTGTGGCACGCAGGCTCCTTAGTGTGGCATGCGAACTATTCGTTGCAGCATGCATGTGGGATCTAGTTCCCTGACCAGGGATCGAACCTGGGCCCCCTGCATTGGGAGCACGGAGTCTTAACCACTGTGCCATCAGGGAGGTCCCTCTTTCCAGACATTCTTAAGCATTACAAAGTACAGAATGTATCAAGTATAGAATCTGGCTCCAGAGCCAGGAGTTTGAAACCAGCTCTAGCATTTACCAACTGTGACCTCGGTTACTTTATTTAACCCCTCTGTGCCTCAGTTTCCTCAAAGCTTGTCCTACCCACAAAATCCCTTTGTAATTCCACTTTACTTTCTACTTCCACAGAATTTAATAGTCTGTGACATTCATTTTAGCTTTGGTGTGTCCTTTTTTTAACCCTTTATTTTTCTGTATGTCCTGTCTCTTCCACCAGGATGTAAACCTCTCAAGGGTGGGGGAAATGTTTTTATATTCCCTGAAACATTTACTGTACTCTGGTTATAGTAGGTACTCATTAGATGTTCATCTGCAGTTAGGATAACAGGATAGTTGGAATGTCTTTATGAAGAAATTAGTGAGGTGCCGGAAACTCCAAAGATTATTCTCAGAGCATAAATATGACTTTACAAGCTTGTAAATAGTTCATAACTATTAATAGTAAAATCAATTTTACCTTTAATTTATTTGACTGGAAAATTTTACATGATTTAGTTTTTGAATTTGTAATGCACTAGGGTTGGTTATTTTTGTTGTCATTTTTGTTTTGCTTTTTGTTTGTTCCTGGGTGATTTTTTTTTTAATCTTGATATAAAAATTTTTCTCTTTTGGAAAAAAATTCTTGTGTGCCTTGAGACATAATCAATTTTGGATTAAATGGTAATGGTACCTATAGATTCTCTTAATTTCTAACTTGATATCTCAAGTAGAAGTATTAACAAGATTACACAGCCCTTAATTTCATTGAGAAATAACAAATCACTGCTTGTGACTCCTTTCTTAAAATTATATTACAGTTTTTATAAGAAAATAATCACTGTTGAGGTCATAAACTGTGATGTTCCTACTAAATGTTGTAAACCAGTCTTCATAAAGGATGCTTATTTTGAAAATGGGGGTTTTAATGGTTAAAATTAATAAATACAGGAGCCTTCAAAAATACTATATATGAAAGGATCTCATAACTACTTCATCTTTTTTTTTTGCCTTCAGAATTTAGGAAAAGGTCTTAGTGATAAAATGGCATTTATCTACTGAGTTTTTGTAATTTAAATTTTCAGAATCTGTGGTTGAGGAGGAAAATTCCTTTTCTGAAAATCAGCCATTTCCTTCTCTTAAGATGGTAAGTTCCTTAGGAAAACTAGGGCAGGCTATCATTATTCTGTTATATCTGAATAATTTATTTTGGTCTTTTAAATGGGCACTAAAAAGGCTGTGTAAAAGACAACATTAATGTAAACTTATGTTTGATGCTTTTTAGAGAAGATACATTCTTGTGAAGTGTGCCTATGGTGCTTTTTTTTTTTTTTTGAGAAACTTATTTGCTCAAATGAATAAAATTCCTACCTCATTGGGTTAATTTGGTAAGAATAGGAAATTCACATATTTCTGTATATAAACAGGAAGGAAAGGGCACAGAAAAGGGGTTGGGGAGTGTGACGATGGGAGAGGCATTTTTACAATATGTAAGGCTGGTCCTTAGCTTTTAGAGAGAAATTCCCCAACCAAAGAAAATAAGTACCCTGGTTACTTACAGATTTCAAGTATTCACTCTGAAAATGTGTAACAAAAACTGGCATGAACATTTAAAAACTAGACCCAATTCATAGAGAAATTCCTTTGACAGCGTCAGGCAAGCCTGTGTGGATACCAGATACCTTCTTTGGTCATGCTGAGTCTCCTTTTCTTGCTGGCTCCATTTCCTAATTTTTTCTTTTCTCCACTGTCTTTTTCTGGTGATGTGTCAGGTACAATAGACTTCTTAGGCAAAAATAGGTAATTTCAGTTTATCATGATTATTCACCCTCCAAAAAGGATGCTACAAGAGAGCCCCTAAAATAGGCATTGTCTTAGTGCATTTAGAGTGTGATTTGTATAAATTTTCAGATATTTATGAAGCCCAGCTAAGTCATTCCTTCTAGTCCAAAATTCTGAAATCGTTTGATTCTTAGAAATTCCATGATTTCTAGACTTGTGATTTCATAGAACAGAAAAACAGGCTTTTAAAAAATTGTTTATCAAAGGTTTGACAACTTTCGTTTAGCCAAATAAGTTAAACACACATTTATTCATTCACTTTGCCATCACTATAATTTAATCAGAAAGTTTAAATCCAAAGAAAGGCCAAACACAGTCTTAGTATAAAGGGGAATCCTTCTGCAAATTTGATGTATACCAATTTCAACAGTAATATACACTATTGTCCTTATTTTTCTGATTTTGCATTAGTCCAGTAAAATTGTGGCAGGTACGTTAACTAAATAAGGCTAAACGTATTGGAGAACAAAGTCAAAAAGCCCCTCAGGAGATTGAGTACAACCTGTTTTAGGTACTGTACTTTTCATGCAGCAGGGGCTAGATCCCAGGTCACCAGAGTCCCAGGCTGTGTTCTTACTCTGTTAGCATTCTTTTATTTGCTATTATAAAATTAAATACCATATATATTATACGTGCTAAGTGATTTCTACACTTTGAAATACTGACTAAACAAACCGGCTGATTGTAAGTTAATAACCAAGCTTCATATTTTAGATTAGATTTTCTAATTATGCTGCCCAAGTGGTGTTATTGCAAAGTGTGTAGATAATTTAGTTTTTATTTTTTAATAAATTTATTTTATTTATTTTTGGCTGCATTGGGTCTTCGTTGCTGCGCGTGGGCTTTCTCTAGTTGCGACGAGCGGGGGCTACTCCTCATTGCGATGCGCAGGCTTCTCATTGCAGTGACTTCTCTTGTTGCAGACCACAGGCTCTAGGCGCATGGGCCTCAGTTGTGGCTCACGGGCTCTAGAGCGCAGGCTCAGTAGTTGTGGCGCACAGGCTTAGTTGCTCCGTGGCATGTGAGATCTTCCCAGACCAGGACTCGAACCCGTGTCCCCAGCATTGGCAGGCGGATTCTTAACCACTGCGCCACCAGGGAAGTCCAAAGTGTCTAGATAATTTAGATATATTGACACTATATTATTTGTTAATTTATATAGATATAGACTTATTTATTTATGAGCCTGTTTAATTTGGAGTTAACATCTTTCCAGGAGGTTATCACTGTGGTGTTCATCACCACCTTCACAACAAGCTAGAAATCATGGTTTTTCATACAACCATATCTTAGTAAAGTAGACTGACATACCTGAATGCAATTCAGAAAACATGACAAATGTCTTTTTAAATTCATGAGGCTGCCTATCTTATTACTGCACACTTAAGCTGTTCAGTAGTGATGGTGAAAAGGATTTTAGGTCAGGATCATCTTTGCGGTTAGTAGTGATCGATTATCACAGATATTGCTAAAGACTACTGCCTTTGCTGTTTAATTTCTTTTGACTTTCTTATTCAACTTAATCATCAACCAGATTGTCAGTTTGAGTATAAGAAAAGATAGTGGTTTTTGCTGAAGGCACAAAACACTTTATCCTTACTAGTGATATGTTTTCTTATAGTTTGCTTTTTGTAATTAATCCGTTTTTCTTTTTTCCTTCTTATTCTACCATTCATCTCACCAAAAATGAAACAAAATTTACCACCAACAAACACAACTCTAGGTTTTAGAGTCTTTGCCAGAAGATGTAGGGTTTAACATAGAAATAAAATGGATCTGCCAACAAAGGGTAAGTCATTTTCCATGTGGCACATTCTTCGTTCCTCCCTCACCCGTTTCTTTAAATGCATTCATTCCTATCTTTTTGTTTTAATGGAATAAATGAAACTGAAATCGTGGCTTCTTCCAGCAAGCACAGTGCTTGTTGGAACTTTGAAGTAAAGCATATCTTACACTTACACTAATATTTAAGTTCTTAAAAGTAGTGATGAATGTATTATAGTAGAAATTCTAATTTACATGTGTCTCATGTGCACATTAATATGGATGGTTTCTAGGCACACTTATAAAGTGAACAGTGAGAACTCTGGCCAGTCAAAACTTTATAACTCTGATTAGTTTGGGTTTTTTTTTTAACCCCCTGTCTCAATATATACCTTAAATAAGTGCCTAAGCAGTTTTCTGTTAAGTGGCAGTAGCTAATAATAATTAATCAGGAAAAGAAATTTCTGCAGACATGTTTTAAATCACTCTGAAATTTAGTCATTCTTTTGTTCAATAATTATTGAAAAGCTGCTGTGGGCCAGGCATTTTCTGAGTTCTGTGCTTAAGTAGTGAAGAAAACAGAATAAAGGCCTTGCCTTCCTGAAACTTAACAGTCTTCTATTCGAGGAAAACAACTTGGATGTATCAGATGGGGATATGTGTAAATGATTGGGGTGGGGGGACATTGGAAGTAGTTAATCCAGGCATCATGATTGGGCAATCCTGGTATTTGTTCTGGTCAGAATAATCTATAACTGCCCTTAAAGCATGTCTTCTATGTAGCTATTTATGATAAGCCGGGCCTGGCTAACATATAATATGTAAGTGCACAACCATCCTTTTTCTAGTAGGTGATTTATAGTTTTCAGAACTTTTAGAATTATTGTAATGACTAATACTTAAAATTTTTAATATTTGGATATCAACAGGCTCTTGGTATCTTAGTTGTAATTAGAAAATTATTTTTATTACTTATTGAGGGCACTTGATATGCTTAAGACTCAAAGAATGAGATATTTTAGTCATGGTAGATTTCAAATTTCCAGAGTTTTAGTTTTTATTTTGTTAACCTTATTAAAGCAAAAGTCTTTTGATGTTATAATTGCTTTGTATATAAGTGTCTCTATACCTAATTATGATAATAATTCACACAGGCCTTTGCTTTCCTCATCTGTAAAATAAGAGTTGGACTAAATGTTCTCGAGAATTTTTCCTAGCACTGTGATTCTAAGGTATTTAATGACTTTTGTTTTCCTGTTCTTCCATATAGGATGGAATATGGGATGGTAACTTATCAACATATTTTGACATGAATCTGTTTTTGGATATAATTTTAAAAACTGTCTTAGAAAATTCGGGTAAGAGGAGAATAGTATTTTCTTCATTTGATGCAGATATTTGCACAATGTGAGTAATTCAGTTTTTTTCTCCTATACGCTTAGACTGTGGCTAGGACTAAGGGCACAAAGATTGTAGTTGGAGGTGGGGAAGTTCCCAGACTTCACCCTTGATTTGTCTTCTCAGTCCCATTGTATATATTCTCTACTGGGTTGCCCTCCACACCCGCTGGGTTATAGCACCTCATGCCTTGTGTTTCATTTTACAGATGTATAATATCCTCCTTACCAAATTGTAAGCCCTCAAGGGATTTCTTTGTGCCCATTTCTGAGAATATTTTAACTCTTGTATAGAATAATTTAAAATTTTCTTTTTTTTGACTAAAAGGCAATACACGTTAATGGTGGTTATATCTCAGGAATGAGTATGCTTTTAAAATTTTGTTTCTTTATATTTTTAGTATTTTCTAAAATTTCAAAACAATATGTTATGGTTATCTCCCCAATGAAAAGTATTTTTTAAACTGTCTTTTTTAGGGTTCGGCAAAAGCAGAACAAATATCCCATATTATTTTTGACTCAGGGGAAATCTGATATTTACCCTGAACTCATGGACCTCAGATCTCGGACAACCCCCATTGCAATGAGCTTTGCACAGTTTGAAAATCTACTGGTAAGCTATAGTTGAATATTTTAATACTTGTTTTTTAAAAATGTTTTAGAGCATTAGTCAATAAAGTTATATATTAATTTAACATCTAATTGGTTAGTTTTGACCTATGTATAATGAGCAGGTAGCTCTACTTAAAATGAGGATATTAAATCTCAGACTGAAAAGCAGTTAAATGACCACCACCAACAAAAATTTTCTTGCAGGCCTAGGTTAAGTAAGTTTTGTAGTTTAGTTTTCTGAGTGGGTTTTATGAATCATCTAAAATGGTTAGATTGTTGGGCTTCCCTGGTGGCGCAGTGGTTGAGAGTCCGCCTGCCGATGCAGGGGACACGGGTTCGTGCCTCGGTCTGGGAGGATCCCACATGCCGCGGAGCGGCTGGGCCCGTGAGCCATGGCCGTTGAGCCTGCGCATCTGGAGCCTGTGCTCCGCAACGGGAGAGGCCACAACAGTGAGAGGCCCACATACTGCAAAAAAATAAATAAATAAAAATAAAATGGTTAGATTGTAAACTTGTTTGATCGCATAAATTGTAAGAAAAAAATTCTAACATTTTCTTTCCCTGTCCATTCTGCTTTGCAACAGGTTCTTATTAGTTATCTATTTTATACATATAATAAGTTTCTCTTTCATGAGTAACTTATCTTTCTTCTTTTAGGGGATAAATGCACATACTGAAGACCTTCTCAGAAACCCGTCCTATATTCAAGAGGCAAAAGCTAAGGGACTGGTCATATTCTGCTGGGGTGATGATACCAATGATCCTGAAAACAGAAAGAAATTAAAGGAATTTGGAGTTAATGGTCTGATTTATGATAGGTATTTGTTTTTCATGAAAAATTTTCATGGATTGTTAGAAAAAAAAGTAGTAGAATTATCTTAACATTTGTCAGTGGAATTTTTCAAATTTTGAAGTTACACCACAGTCACTTGGGAAGCTTGTATAAAAATTCAGATGACTGGGCCCTAACCCAGATGTATTGAGTCATATTGCAGGTGAAGGTGGCTACCCTAGACCTCTTCTCTGTCTACACCAACTTTCTTGGTGATCTCATCCAGTTCTGTGCCTTTTCCTACCTTTGTATATCCCCAACTCAAGCCTTTCCCCTGACCTCTAAACTTTTATATCCATCTAACAATGCCTATTCTTCCTATAGACTTCCTGATTTCAGTATAAATGACAACTTTCTTTCCAGTTTCTGAGGCCGAATCCCTGGAGTCGTTCATGATTCTGTTCTTTATCTCCTACCCGAATCCAGTCAGACAAAATCAGAATCCTGTCGATTCTATCTTCGAAATATATCCTGCATCCTTTACTGTTGTCATTCTCCACTAAGCCACGTCGTTTCTCAGGTTGATTATGAAAGTCAACTGCTCACTGGGACTGCGTCCACCCATGCACCCTGCTGGCCATTATGGGGGCGGGCAGGACTGAAAACTGAAGTCAGATCATGTTACTGCTTAACCTTCCCCCCCATTCTGTGTCTCCTAGTGTAAAATCCCACATCCTTACAAGGCCCTATGTGAGGTGATCCCCACCCCCGCCCCCAATTGGCCTCCTGCTGTTTCTCTTCTGATAAAGATTTCAGGAAAGACTAAAATGTCACCTTCTTAGTAGGGCCTTCCCCGAATATCCTAATTCAAATCAAAACCTGTACTCACAGTGCACTTCCTGACTTTTCTCCATACATTTACCACCACCTGATATATCCATATACATACTATATTTTACTTATTTTCTCCCCAACCTCCTTTCCTACCCCACCCTCAACACACCCACACAAGCAGAAGCTCCATGAGGGCAAGACTTTGCCTGTTTTGTTCACTGCTGTATCACCAGAGGTTAGATGTAGATGCTCAAATATTTGTTGAACTAATCTTTTCTTTTTAAGTAAACTCCCTGGGTGTTTAGGATGTAAGTCTGAGATCTCAGAGAGATGAAGAGGTTGCTCAGTGTAAAGAAATTTTGGGTTAGAGGGAACGTCATTTGTTCTGCTGAGGGGATTAGTGGGCTTGCTAATACTTGAGCAGCATCATACAAAGAGTAAGTGATGAAATTGTTACCAGGCCTGCTTTAAAAAATATAGTCGTTGGATTTAGTTTATATTACTGTTTGTTCTATAAAGTTATATCACTTTCTTAATAAAGCTTTTCCCCACCCCAACTATTTTGTCTGAATTAGTCTGGTTTTAAAACTGCCACCCGGATAATGCCTGCCTTTTAAAGTGTTTGGTTAATACTGCTTTAAGTGGCATGATTCATAGCTCTTTTTAATAGACGTTTCCAACTTATTAAAGGAAAATTAAAATTTTTAAATTACAATTTGACAGAAGTGCTTTATTTAGCAAATTTTGGGGGCATATTTCTTTCTTTGAGGAGGAGGAAGGGATGATTGCAAATATTTTCAGGCAAGAAAAGTATATTGTGAGATTATACCAGGTACGGCAGTTGTAGGGTATACAAATTTTAGTTAGATCCTTCACTTAAAGGGCCTTACTTGGTTGTAGCCAAACACTGACCTTGCAGGGAGAACAGGAAGATACTATGTGATACAAAAGGCCCTAAAGAAAGTGAGTTCTTCCTGGCTCAGGGTCAACAAGAATAATTTTAAAGAGGAAGGATTGAGATGGATTTGGGCGGGGGTGGTGGTTAAATCAGCTTTGACAGGATTTGCGTTTTAGGCAGAGGTGCAAGCAGGCACCAGGGCAGGACTGTGTTGAGGATGTGGAGGATGTTGAGGAGGCAGCCCAGCACTGGCCTCCTGTTCAGACCTGATGAGAGGAGAGGTGGACCGTGTTAGAGTCAAGTCAGTCTTTATTATCCTTGGAAGTTTTTTCTTCTTTTTTCAATTTTAGTCAAAGAACTACATATGTATATATAATCAACCACACTTATATATACAAACTACATATATGTGTGTTGTGTGTGTGTGTATATACTTCAAATAGTTCTATGAGACTAACAGTAAAAACCAACAGTCCTAGGAATTCCCTGGCGGTCTGTGGTTAGGACTCTGTGCTTTCACTGCTGAGGGCCTGGGTTCAGTCCCTGTTCGGGAAGCTAAGATCCCACAAGCCGCGAGGTGCAACCAAAAAAAAAATTAAAAAAAAACAAACTAGCAGTCCCTTACACCTATCCGTTTCATTGTCTCTAGCTGAATTCCTGTGCCCTAATTTTTTTTGGAACTATTTCTTGGTACTTAAGGTGCTTATGCTATTATTTTTTCATCATCAAATTTAGACCTATAGAAGGTTTGAATGATAGTGATTCAGAGCCTTTGTTTCATTTTACATGTGGGAGCATTGTGATGTGTTTTAGTTTATCAAAAACCAATTTGTTCTCTTTTACAAAGGCATTAACACAGATTTTACATTTAATCATGGTTTTGTGATATATTATCTCATAAGCTGCTATGCTTGATTTGCTGATATTTGGAATTTCTGCATTTGTAGTAATGAGTAAGGTGGCCTTTAATTTACCTTTATCAAATGGTTGTCTAATTTTGGCACGAGGATAATACTTGCCTCGTAGAGTAAATTGAGCAATGTTTCCTCTTTTTATACTGTGTCTGCTCGAATTATTTTTAAAAATTCAGTAACAGACACCCACATTTAAAGAACATTATTATTAGATTTGAACTCCCCTGTGTTCTCTCTAATTCTATGCCCCTACCTCCTCCCTCAGATATAACTGATAAGCAAGCAATCACTCTCTTTTAAAAGTTTTTAAATTCTTATATCTATTGCTAAACAGTGTAACATTTAGTTTTTCATGGCTGTAAGCTTTATTTGTACTCTTTTCCTACTTGTTATATTCTTAAAATCAATCCATTTGTTATGTTTAGCTGTAATTTATTCATCTTCGTGGCTTTATGATTCTACCACAATTTATTCTACTATTGGAGAACACTGAGGTGGTTGCCAGGTTTTTGCTATTACAGTGTTTGCTGTAAACATCGTTGACCAGCTCTCCTATGGTACGTGTATAAGTTTCTTTAGGGCAGTGACAAACCTTTTGATCCCCAAACCAGTTAGAAATGCATTTCACATTGCAGTCCAGTGCACACATAGATATGTATATCTACAAGTGTGTACCTGAAACTAAATTAAAAAGGTAATGCCCCTTGAATATTTTATTTATATGTGTGTGCTTTTTAAATGATTGTGCCACTGGCTCACACCTATTTCAATGCTTTTCTTAACTTTCTGAACTGATTTCGTGACCCACTAGATCTCTAGCTCAGCATGACAAGGCATCCGTCCGTGGATCAGGCATTGGAAGTACAGCAGGAATATGGGTACATGGAGTGGGCTGTTCTGTGCTCATTGGAGCCTCCTACCAGTTCTCAGGAGTAGGCCACCCATAATAAACCTGTCAGGTAGAGTGGACACTGAACCAACACATGTTAAGTGGCTCAGGGCACTCTGTCCGTAGGTTTCAAAGCTGGTAGGATAGGCAGGGGCCCTCCTGGAGTGATAGCCCTGAGCATACCTGCCCACCCACGCAGGTTCCTCCGGTACATATTGTTTGACTTCTGTGGGCACAGCTGCCATGCTGAGCTACAGTTCTTGTGTCAGACCTTCTGTTTCCTGTAGTCCAAATCTTTTTTTCTTGCTTTACTGTCATTTTTCTGGAACACAACCTTCAGTATTTTCTTGAGAAAGGATGGAAAATAAATGTTTTTGAGGTCTTCTGTGTCTGGAAGTATTGTGGCCAGGCATAAAATTCCATGTTAGAAATCATTTTCCTTTAGACTTTTAAAATCATTTCTCCATCATCTTCACAATTCCATTGTGCTGTTAAGGAATGTGAAACTATGTTGATTCCTACTCTCTCACATGTGATTTCTTTGTTCTCTGTAAGTTTGGAGAGTTTTCTCTTGTTCCCAGTGTTCTAAACTTTCATAGAGATGGTCCTGTGGGTCTGGTTTTACGCATCATGCTGGACACTCACTTGGTAGCCCTTTTAGTCTATTGATACATGTCCTTGAAGATGTGGAATAGTTAGTGAATTATTTCTTTGATTTTTATTTCTTCCATTTTTCTGAGTTTGTTTTTTTTTCTTTATAGAATGCTTTTGTTGTATATTATACACTCTTGCACGAGACTTAAAATTCTTTTCTCATATTTTCTATCTTTGTCTTTTCCACTTTCAAAGATTTCCTCAACCTTATCTTCCACTCATCCTATTGAGTTTTTCATATCTGCTATTCTGTTTTGAATTTTCAAGAACTGTCTTTTTTCCTCTGGTTTCTCTTTTTTCTATATATAGTTTAAAAATCCTGTTCTTATTTGATGAAAGTGACACTATTTGTCTGAAGGCATTAAGGAACTTTTTTAAAAAAAAATTTCTTTTGCTTACTATCTTACCGGTTAGAAGCTTTCCTCAGATATTTAGAGATTCTTGGCTGCTTCTTATGATAAGGAATTAAGATCTAAAAAGCTTGTTGGAAGCTCTGAGCATGTGAATAGGGCTTATGGGGTTTTACTATGGGGTGATCTGGGTGACCTGTTTGGTCATACATCTGTCAGTAGATTAAAAAACTGCTTTTTGACTGGTCAGATTCCTCGTAGAAGAGGCTATAATATGTTCTGCTTAGAGGATACAGGTCTGGTTTCTTGGAGTCAAGTGTGGGAAGAGAGATAGGGGAAGGAGGGCATGTCTCTGTATTTAGCATGTGTTGTATTTGTACCATCTCTAATATCCCTGATGCTGATGGCCATTTTATAAAATGCCCCAAACTCTCTAACCTGGTCTTGTCCTCCATTCCAGATTTCCTGTTTAATTCTGGAAATAAACTTCGACCAAGTGGGGTAAGAGCAGCCTCTGCAGCAGGGAGTAAGAGGAAGGGAACCACTTGCTGCTGCTCAAGCCTTCATCCCGTCCTCCTCCTTTGAGCCCCTTCCTACCCCCTCAAGTTCTACAGAAGTTTGGGGCTGCTTTTAACTCACCCTTTTCATTTTTTCAACTACTGGCTTGTGGTTTGACCTATCCATTCTGCTAACTGAATCACTTTGTTATTACTTAATCCATCTGTTTTCTAGCTTCCAAAATTCTGTTGTACTGTCTCTTTGGTTCTTCTCATGTTCAGTGAATTTTCTTTTAATACCTTTATTTTATTTTTAACAGAATATAGGGGGTGAACTTAGATGCTTTTGTTCCGTCTGATAACCTTGACCCAGAGGTCACTTTTCATTCTCTTAAGTATGTCTTTAACAGAAAGTCTTTTAGAATAGTCAGATACTTAATAGAATCAATACTTTATCTTGTTTAAGAAATTCTTCCCTACTGTGAGGTCATAAAGAGTTAGTGCCTCACATAAATTGTCTGGCTTTCACATTTAAAGCATGAAAGACCTTCCTTTCTCTGCTGATAGGCAATGCTAGTGCTGCCATTGTCACTTGGGGCTTTTTCTGGACTCTCAACTCTAGGTACATCTGCCAGTACTGCATAGCTTTAGGATAATTTTCACACAGGTGAGCAGTCTTTTATTTTATTTTACTTTATTTTATTATTATTTTTTTGGCGGCGCCACATGGCATGCAGGGTCTTAGTTGCCCAACCAAGGATGAAACCCGTGCCCACTGCAGTGGAAGCTTGGAGTCTTTTTTTGAGTGGGGTGGGTATTTTATTGATTTATTTCCTTATTAGTTATCTATTTTATACATATTAGTGAATATATGTAAATCTCAATCTACCAATTCACCTCCCTCCACCCTGCTTTACCCCCTTGGTGTCCATACGTTTGTTCTCTACATCTGTGTCTCTATTTCTGCCCTGAAAACAGGTTCATCTGTACCATTTTTCTAGATTTCACATATATGCATTAATATACGATATTTGTTTTTCTCTTTCTGACTTAACTTCATTCTGTATGACAGTCTCAAGGTCCATCCACGTCTCTACAAATGACCCAATTTCATTCCTTTTTATGACTGAATAATATTCCATTGTACATATGTGCCACATTTTCTTTACCCGTTCATCTGTCGATGGACACTTAGGTTTCTTCCTTGTCCTGGCTATTGTAAATAGAGCTGCAATGAACATTGGGGTGCATGGTTTTTTTTGAATTATGGTTTTCTCAGGGTATATGCCCAGTAGTAGGATTGCTGGATCATATGATAGTTCTATCTTTAGTTTTTTTAAGGAACCACCATACTGTTCTCCATAGTGGCTGTATCAATTTACATTTCCACCAACAGTGCAAGAGGGTTCCCTTTTCTCCACACCCTCTCCAGCATTTATTTGTAGATTTTTTGATGATGGCCATTCTGACTGGTGTGAGGTGATACAGCATTGTAGTTTTAATTTGCATTTCTCTAATTATTAGTCACGTTGCGCATCCTTTCATGTGTTTGTTGGCAATCTGTATATCTTCTTTGGAGAAATGTCTGTTTAGGTCTTCTGCCCATTTTTGGATTGGGTTTTTTTTTTTTTTTTATATTGAGCTGCATAAGCTGCTTGTAAATCTTGGAGATTAAGCCTTTGTCACTTGCTTCATTTGCAAATATTTTCTCCCATTCTGAGGGTTGTTTCTTTGTCTTGTTTCTGGTTTCCTTTGCTGTGCAAAAGCTTTGAAGTTTCATTAAGTCCCATTTGTTTATTTTGTTTTTATTTCCATTTCTCTAGGAGGTGGGTCAAAAAGTGTCTTGCTGTGATTTATGTCATAGAGTGTTCTGCCTATGTTTTCCTTTAAGAGTTTGATAGTGTCTGGCCTTACATTTAGGTCTTTATTCCATTTTCAGTTTATTTTTGTGTATGGTGTTAGGGAGTGTTCTAATTTCATTCTTTTACATGCAGCTGTCCACTTTTCCCAGCACCACTTATTGAAGAGACTGTCTTTTCTCCATTGTATATGCTTGCCTCCCTTGTCATAGATTAGTTGACCATAGGTGTGTGGGTTTACCTCTGGGCTTTCTATCCCATTCCATTGATCTATATTTCTCTTTTTGTGCCAGTACCATATTGTCTTGATTACTGTAGCTTTGTAGTATAGTCTAAAGTCAGGGAGTCTGATTCCTCCAGCTCCATTTTTTTCCCTCAAGATTGCTTTGGCTATTCGGGATCTTTTGTGTCTCCATACAGATTTTAAGATTTTTTGTTCTAGTTCTGTAGAAAATGCCACTGGTAATTTGATAGGGATTGTACTGAATCTGGATTTCTTTGGGTAGTATAGTCATTTTCACAATATTGATTCTTCCAATCCAAGAACATTGTATATCTTACCATCTGTTTGTGTTGTCTTTGATTTCTTTCATCAGTGTCATATAGTTTTTTGAGTATAGGTCTTTTGCCTCCTTAAGTAGATTTATTCCTAGGTATTTTATTCTTTTTGTTGTAGTGGTGAATGGGATTGTTTCCTTAATTTCTCTTTCTGATTTTTCATCATTAGTGTATAGGAATGCAAGAGATTTCTGTACATTAATTTTGTATCCTGCTACTTTAACAAATTCGTTGATTAGCCCTGGTAGTTTTCTGGTGACATCTTTAGGATTTTCTGTGTATAGTGTCATGTCATCTGCAAACAGTGACAGTTTTACTTCTTTTCCAATTTGTATTCCTTTTATTTTGTTTTCTTCTCTGATTGCCATGGCTAGGAATTCCAAAACTGTGTTCAATAAAAGTCGCAAGAGTGGACATCCTTGTCTTGTTCCTGATCTTAGAGGAGATGCTTTCAGTTTTTCACCATTGAGAATGATGTTTGCTATGGGTTTGTCATATATGGCCTTTATTATGTTGAGGTAGGTTCCCTCTGTGCCCACTTTCTAGAGAGTTTTTATCATAAATGGGTATTGAATTTTGCAAAAGCCTTTCCTGCATCTATTGAGAGTATCATATGGTTTTCACTCTTCAATTTGTTAATATGGTGTATCACATTGATTGATTTGCATATATTGAAGAATCCTTGCATCCCTGGGATAAATCCAACTTGATCATGGTGCATGATCCTTTTAATGTTTTGTTAGATTCTGTTTGCTAGTATTTTGTTGAGGATTTTTGCATCTATATTTATCAGTGATATTGGTCTGTAATTTTCTTTTTTTTTTTTTGTCTGATTTTGCTATCAGGGTGATGGTGGCCTCGTAGAATGAGTTTGGGAGTGTTCCTTCCTCTGCAGTTTTTTGGAAGAGTTTGAGAAGGATGGGTGTTAGCTCTTCTCTGAATGTTTCATAGAAGCCATCTGGTCCTGGACTTGTGTTTCTTGGAAGATTTTTAATCACACTTTCAGTTTCATTACTTGTGATTGGTCTGTTCATATTTTCTATTTCTTCCTGGTTCAGTGTTGGAAAGTTATACCTTTCTAAGAATTTGTCCATTTCTTCCAGGTTGTCAGTTTTATTGGCATATAGTTGTTTGTAGTAGTCTCATGGTGCTTTTTATTTCTGTGGTGTCCATTGTAACTCCTCCTTTTTCATTTCTAATTTTATTTATTTGAGTCCTCTTCCTCTTGATGAGTCTGGCTAAAGGTTTATCAAGTTTGTTTTATCTTCTCAAAGAACCAGCTTTTAGTTTTATTAATCTTTGCTTTTTTTTGCGGTACGTGGGCCTCTCACTGTTGTGGCCTCTCCCGTTGCGGAGCACAGGCTCCGGATGCACAGGCCCAGCCGCTCCATGGCATGTGGGATCTGCCCGGACTGGGGCACGAACCCATGTCCCCTGCATCGGCAGGCGGACTCTCAAGCACTGCGCCACCAGGGAAGCCCTTTGCTGTTGTTTTGTTTCTATTTCATTTATTTCTGCTCTGATCTTAATGATTTCTTTCCTTCTACTAACTATGGGTTTTGTTTGTTCTTCTTTCTCTAGTTCCTTTAGGTGTAATGTTAGATTGTTTATTTGAGATTTTTCTCTTGTTTCTTTTTTTTTTTTTACAACTTTATTGGAGTATAATTGCTTCACAATGTTGTGTTAGTTTCTGCTTTATAACAGAGTGAATCAGTTATACATATACATCTGTTCCCATATCCCTTCCCTATTGTGTCTCCCTCCCTCCCACCCTTCCTGTCCCACCTTGAGGTAGGATGTATTGCTATAAACTTCCCTCTTAGAACTGCTTTTGCTGCATCCCATAGGTTTTGCATCATCGTGTTTTCGTTTTCATTTGTCTCTAGGTATTTTTTGATTTCCTCTTTGATTTCTTCAGTGATCTCTTGTTTATTTACTAGTATTTAGCCTCTGTGTGTTTATGGTTTTTACATATTTTTCCCTCTAATTGATTTCTAATCTCATAGTGTTGTGGTCGGAAAAGATGCTTGATATGATTTCAATTTTCTTAAATTTACCGAGACGTGATTTGTGACCGAAGATGTGATCTATCCTTTAGAATGTTCCATGTGCACTTGAAATAAAAGTGTAATCTGCTGTTTTCAGATGGAATGACCTATAAATATCAATTAAATCTATCTGGTCTCTTGTGTTTCTTTATTAATTTTCTGTCTGGATGATCTATCCATTGGTGTAAGTGAGGTGTTAAAGTCCCCCACTATTACTGTGTTACTGTCGATTTCCTCTTTTATAGCTGTTAGCAGTTGCCTTATGTATTGAGGTGCTCCTATGTTGGGTGCATATATATTTATAATTGTTATATCTTCTTTTTGGATTGATCCCTAGATCATTATGTAGTGTCCTTCCTTGTCTCTTGTAACATTCTTTATTTTAAAGTCTATTTTATCTGATATGAGTATTGCTCCTCCAGCTTTCTTTTGATTTTCATTTGCATGGAATATCTTTTTCCATCCCCTCACTTTCAGTCTGTACATGTCCCTAGGTCTGAAGTGGGTCTCCTGTAGGCAGCATATATATGGGTCTTGTTTTTGTATCCATCCAGCAAGCCTGTGTCTTTTGCTTGGAGCATTTAATCCATTTATATTTAAGGTAATTATCGATATGTATATTCCTATTACCATTTTCTTAATTGTCATGGGTTTGTTTTTGTAGGTCCTTTGCTTCTCTTGTGTTTCCCACTTAGAGAAGTTCCTTTAGCCTTAGTTGTAGAGCTGGTTTGGTGGTGCTGAATTCTCTTAGCTTTTGCTTGTCTATAAAGCTTTTGATTTCTCTGTCGAATCTGAATTAGATCCTTGCTGGGTAATCTTGCTGGTAGGTTCTTCCCTTTTATCACTTTAAACATATCTTGGCACTCCCTTCTGGCTTCCAGAGTTTCTGCTGAGAAATCAGCTGTTAACCTTATGGGAGTTCCCTTGTATGTTATTTGTCAGTTTCCCCTTGTTGCTTTTAATAATTTTTCTTTGTCTTTAATTTTTGTCAATTTGATTACTATGTGTCTTGGCATGTTTCCCCTTGGGTTTATCCTGCCTGGGACTCTCTGGGCTTCCTGGACTTGGGAGGCTGTTTCCTTTCCCATGTTAGGGATGTTTTTGACTATAATCTTTTCAAATATTTTCTCGGGTCCTTTCTCTCTCTTTTCTCCTTTTGGGACCCCTATAATAAGAATGTTGGTGTGTTTAATGTTGTCCCAGAGGTTTCTTAGGCTGTCTTCGCTTATTATTCTTTATTCTGTTCCGCGGCAGTGAATTCCATCCTTATGTCTTCTAGGTCACTTATCCGTTCTTCTGCCTTAGTTATTCTGGTATTGATTCCTTCTAGTGTATTTTTCATTTCAGTTACTGTATTCATCTCTGTTTGTTTGTTCTTTAATTCTTCTAGGTCTTTGTTAAACATTTCTTGCATCTTCTCAATCTTTGCCTGCATTCTTTTTCTGAGGTCCTGGATCATCTTCACTATCATTATTCTGAATTATTTTTCTGGACAGTTGCCTGTCTCCACTTCATTAAATTGTTTTTTGGGGGTTTTATCCTGTTCCTTCAACTGAGACATAGTCCTCTGCCTTTTCATTTTGTCTTTCTTTGTTAGTGGTTTTTCTTCCACAGGCTGCAGGACTGTAATTCTTCTTGCTTCTGCTGTCTGCCCTCTTGTGGGTGAGGCTATCTAAGAGGCTTGTGCAAGCTTCCTGAGGGGAGGGACTGGTGAGCTGGGTTTTGCTCTGGTGGGCAGAGCTCAGTAAAACTTTAATCCTCTTGTTTGCTGATGGGTAGGGCTGAGTTCCCTCTCTCCTGGTTGTTCCGCCTGAGTCAACCCAGCACTGGAGCCTACAGGCTCTTTGTTGTGGCTAATTGTGGGCTCTGTGAGGGCTCACACCAGTGAGTACTTCCCAGAACTTCTGCTCCCAGTATCCTGACCCCGTGGTGAGCCACAGCCACCCCCCCCCCCGCCTCTGCAGGAGACCCTCCAACTCTAGCAGGTGGGTCTGATTCAGTCTCCTGTGGGGTCACTGCTAGTTTCCCCTGGCTCCTTGTGCACACACTACTTTGTGTGTGCCCTCCAAGAGTGGAGTCTCTGTTTCCCCCAGTCCTGTCGAAGTCCTGCAGTCAAATCCCGCTGGCCCTCAAAGTCTGATTCTCAAGGGATTCCTTCTCCCATTGCCAGATCCCCAGGTTGGGAAACCTGACGTGGGGCTCAGAACCTTCACTCCGGTGGGTGGATTTCTGTGGTGTAATTGTTCAGTTTGTGAGTTGCCCACCCAGCGGTTATGGGATTTGATTTCATTCTGATGGAGCCCTTCCTCCCATCTCATTGCAGCTTCTCCTTTGTCTTTGGGATGTCTTTTTTGGTGAGTGCCAGTGTCTTCCTGTTGAGAATTGTTCAGCAGTTAGTTATGCTTCTGGTGCTGTCGCAAGAGAGAGTGAGCGCATGTCCTTCTCCTCCACCATCTTGAACCAATCCGGAAGCTTGGAGTGTTAACCACTGGGACTTCCAGGGAAGTCCCGAGCAGTACTTTTCATCTTGATCTTCAGTGCTTTGAAGTCAGAACTGGGTATGAATTCCAGCTCTACCGTGTAGTACCTTTCCATCTGTCAAATGAGGCATTGCTGATTGATTAACTTGGAGAGAAGAATCTCTAACTGGAGTTGAAGAATCACTAATAAGCTACAGATTTCATATTCTATCAATTTATAATCAGCTCTTTTGCTTCAGGGGTACAAAAGGCAGTGATGCTATTCTGGATTATTGGCAAGACTGGGAAAAGAAATATTTTTGAATGGTAAAGAAAAAAATAAAAGGACTCTGTAGTATAGGTGTTCTAGGCATTCGGTAAGCAAATTCTCCTGAAAAGGTTAAGTCAGACAGGTCCTAAGTAAACCGTAAAATTACCCTAGTTTATGTTTTGTGTTTTTTTCATCACAGGATATATGATTGGATGCCTGAACAGCCAAATATATTCCAAGTGGAGCAGTTGGAACGTCTGAAGCAAGAATTGCCAGAGCTTAAGAGCTGTTTGTGTCCCACTGTTAGCCGCTTTGTCCCCTCGTCTTTTTGTGGGGAGCCTGACATCCATGTGGATGCCAACGGCATAGATAATGTGGAGAATGCTTAGTGTTTATTGGGCGGAGACCATTCGGGGCATGCATCGCTGTTCTGGGTATTCACTTTTTATCACTGAGCATTGTTTATCTATGCCTTTTAGGTTTTCAGTCCAGTGAAGCAATAATGAAGTATTTTAATATTTCACTACAGTTCTTGCTAGAATTTCAAGTATTCTATTTAAATCACTTGGCCAGGTATAATTACCAGTCAGTCTCTTTACAGTGAAAAAATTTATTGGTTGGTAAATATTTTAAACTAAATATGTAAGTTATGTTAAACAAATATTCATTAAAAACATAACACTTTGAAATTAACTATACAAATATCTCATATTTACACTTATTACAGCTTTTCATTTGATCAGGTCTGAAATATTTAGCACTCAAGGAACATGACTATGCATAATTATACCTGACCATGGGAAAAATAAGTACCTCAAATGCATGCATTTGCACTGGTGATTCCAACTGCACAAACCTTTGTGCCATCTGTGTATTTTTCACATGAGTTGACATTCACACCATTTTCATTCAGTGTGAACCTTGAGGCTGCTGCCATTTCCCCACTTAACCAAACCAATGCCTGTGTAAATAGCCGAGAGGTGATCCTTGAAAACTTGTTTAATACATCTTTCAAAAGTTGTTTTGCATAAATATTAAAATTTCAAAAAGCTGCAGGGTAACTTAATGTATAAAATATTAGAAGTATGGATTGAAGACTTAGTACAGTAGATGATAATGTATAAGTTCTGTTGAATGCATGCTTTTTGTTTTAAGCATGAGATAGTACACGTTTACTGTAAGTCCTTGCATCTGTGGTGCTAGGTGAGTGTGAGAAGGTGTCAAGGACTGAAAAATAATTTGTTGCCTAAAAAAAAAAAAAAAAGGAAAAAAAAGCCTATTTGTAGGCATTTTAAATATGCTTAAGTGTCTCTCACTCCCTATTACACACCGTTGCTTTGTGTGTTTGTTTTGTATGTGTGTTGTACAGTAGTTAAATCTCTGCAGAAAAATAAATGTCCTGAATTCTTATATCGGTATTCTTTATTGGTTAATGAATATCATGCATGTAATTTATTTAGAAATGCAGAACATTCTATTTAATGTATATGCATGTTGTTAGGATTATACCAAGGTTTCTGTCATTAGAAGCAGATTGTTTTGGCATAACTGTAACTTATGAATGAATGTTGAATAAAATACACAGATTTATTTTCTTCATTATAAAATGAAATTTCAAGAAGGTGTTACTTTTGTAGCATTGGTTCTATATTATTATTACGAGAAATTGGAATTTAGTGTCTACCCTGCAAGGATGGCTTATTTGCATATACCTTTTATTGTTCCTCACTAGGCAGTTTATTCATGTATTGATATGATTTGGTAGTAGCTGAGAACCTGAAACTTGGATTATATATTTGTATCTTTTTATTTTTTTAAGCCAAGCAATGCAGCTTTGGTCAAATCTTAATTGCGTGAAGATAGGCTTTAAAAGCCTATGGTATTGTGTTTGTAACACTGATATTTAATGGAAAATAGTTTAGGAAATGGAGTCTTCTGCAGGGGTTTTATATACTTTTCTCATATTGAAAGAGATTTTCCAACACTTGATGTGAATTAGGCACTTTTAGAAAACGCCTGGAAAAGAATTACTTTTCTTGATCTGCAGACCTGGTACAGTACAATTACCATTACCTTACAGTAACTTGATTAGCCATATGTGTATTTCAAGTCGTGTTTGTTTGCTCCTCCCCTGTGCCTTTTCAGTTCCAGCTCCATTTTGAAGACCTGCAGATCATGAAAAAACAGGAAAGGAAGTGATGTGGGGGTCAGTTTCCTGAACTGTGTAATTCGCTGAGAAGAGCTTACAGCGATTGCTTATGACAAGGACAGAAGCTCACTGCTCGGCTTCTTTCCTGTCTCTTCCTGACCTGATAAACACCAGGGTTAGTGGATGATTAACTCATAGCAAGCAGTGGCTCTCGTTTTTTAGAGGACTAGGTCCTGGCTTCCATATCACTAGCTACTGCCCTGTATATTCTGCTCCAGCTACACTGTACCTGTGCTAGGCCCTAGCCACGCCATATTCCTACACTACTTCCTGTCTGTAGCCACGTGACCTCTGCCTGGAAGCCTTCTTTTTACTTGATACTTTCTCCCTGCCAAACTCATTTCTCCTTAAGCCATTCATTGACCTCTCTCCGCTGCACCCTTGCCAAAACTTAAGAAGGGATGCATCCACCTTTTCTACTCCATGGCCCAGTGTTCATTCCTTGATCATGCCATGTATCATAGTACATTTTAGGTAGACGTAGTTGAGGTTTGTCTCACCAGGCTGCAGGCTCTTCAGGGGCAGGGACCTTGTCTTACAAATTTTTATTTCCACAGTGCATGAAACACAGTAGAAACTAAACTTTGGAATTGTGGGGATAATTTGTATCAAATGTCTTTTTGAATTAAGAGATTTAGTTATGTTTACTAAGAATGTAAAGTCTGAATTGGTTTACATTTGGCAGTTGGAACAGTTTATTGATGTCAGTTTTAAATGTAGAGGTCTAATGTTAAATTATTTGATATTTTCTGGAAACTGAGTGAAATGTTTGATAAAATGCTGCCACTGTTCTCTGATAATTCCACTGTCCGGAATTACGTACTGTAACCGACTGGATGTAAACGTGAGAAATACAGCTCATTGCTGTGTCAGTGGTGCCCGAGGGCAGCCACAGCCACCCGTGACCTCACTCCCATTGCTCCTTGTGACACTCGTCTTCCTTCTCCCCTCTGAAGCCCATGCTTAGGCCTACCTCAGCACCGCTTTCCTTGTCTTCCTTCTGCGTTCAGCTCAGGTGCCACCTCTTCCAAAAAACATTCCTCAGCTCATGATGCAAACAAGTACAGACAGCCTCTAAATCTTACCACTTTTATTTTCAGCCTTGGTTATAAACCCAGACAAGTTAACTGACTTAACCGGGTTGGGACTAGAACTGGGCTTTGTGACTCCTAAACCCGTGTTCTTATATGACGCTGCCTTCTGAATTTTCGTGGCATTCTTTAGCATATGCTTTCTTGTAGTCCCACTTTTTATGTGCCTGTTATATTTCCCTAATAAGATTGTAAGCCCCTTAAGGGCAAGGACTTCTTTGCATTTCTAGCACTACCATAGTGTTCGATACTTAGTTATGAACTAGATAAATAAATGGTGGTGAATACAATCCTAGTTTCCTAACTCAGATTGTTTCACAATATACATACGTTTTCACATGGTGTGCGTGGCCGTGTTGTCTGGTGTGTGTGTGCTTGCATGTGCATGTATGTTGGCATGTTTACACATGGAGTTCTCACTCCACCCGTTTCTTGGGGTCACATAGTTAAGGGGTCACAACCAATTTTCTACTCCATGCTGAATGGGGACAGTCACGGGAATAGGTGGCAGATAAGGTACAGTTTTCCCCCAGGCCTTGTCCCTTTCTAGGGCAGTATACCTAAATCCTGCAGCCGTGACCCTTAGGTGAAGCAGGTGCTGCCTCGGATAGAACTTGCGTGACCTATGGGGGGCGCTGTTTCCTGAGTCTTGAGGGACCATCACTGTCCTTTGTGCCTTGACTCTCCACATCTTGACTGCATTTTGTTTTTCACATTATTCCTGGTTTGGTACTCTAGGTTGACAGTGGAGTCCTGTTAATTTAGATTTGGATACAAGTGATTTACTCCTTTATGTTTTAGGTTTGGATCATGTGCTTTTGGGGTAGAAAGCAAAGTATGCATATTAGAAATACTGCATGGGCTTCCCTGGTGGTGCAGTGGTTGAGAGTCCGCCTGCCGATGCAGGGGACACGGGTTCGTGCCCTGGTCTGGGAAGATCCCACATGCCGCGGAGCAGCTGGGCCCGTGAGCCATGGCCGCTGAGCCTGTGCGTTCAGAGCCTGTGCCCTGCAACGGGAGAGGCCACAACAGTGAGAGGACCACGTACCGCAAAAAAAAAAAAAAAAAAAAAAAAAAAAAAAACTGCATTATTTGGTGTTCATGAGTGAAAATTTATTGAAATATAATCTCAGTGGGTTTATATAGTTTGAGAAATGGATGTGAAATGGTTAAAAAGTAAGAGCATATGATTAACATCACACGAGTATGTGTTGGAGGTAAGAAGGAGAGCTCATGGATTGGAACAGACTTCATGAGGCTCTCAAGCCCTTGCAGAATGGGGTGGAGGTCAGGAGTTGTGAAGCCAGTTTGGGGCACGGCCTTTGTAAATTCAGAGGCCAGGGTAGTACTGTGTTCAGAGAGGATCGAGGGGCCCTCCCAACAGTGGGAAGGATTTGGGGTGTCAGAGACTCTGCATCCTTGCAGGAGATAAAATTTTATTGGTGATTTTAAAGGAAAATGGCATTAAGATGAAATGCGTTTTCAAATAATGAAGAAAGTAAGATTAGTACAGGAATAATAATAAAAGGAGAAGTACAGAGATTAATTTGTCTAGTCCTCCACTAAATTGATTCAAACATACGTCTACCTGTTTCCTCAGATAGAAAACAGAAACGCAGGTGGGATGGGTGAACTTCTGAAACCTACTTGGAAAGCCAAATTATATAATTTCACAGAAAGAAAACTAAAACCTAGCAAAAGTTGCATGGCTTCCCATGGTTTCAAATGTGTCTCTCTGCAGCCCAGACCTCTCCTAAGCTCCAGATTGATATATCCAGCTGTCACCACTTCTCCACTTGGAGTTCTAATGGACATCTCACATTTAATGTACCTCAACAAAGCTCTTTTTCCCTGCTTTCACCAAACCTGCTCCCATCCCACCTCCTCTAGTGTTCTGTTTCTCAGTAAGTGGCACCTAGGAGTCTTCCATGGTTTTCCTAGTGATTAGTATACCTTTTTTTTTTTTTTTTTTTTTGTGGTACGCGTGCCTCTCACTGTTGTGGCCTCTCCCGTTGCGGAGCACAGGCTCCAGACACGCAGGCCCAGCGGCCATGGCTAATGGGCCCAGCCACTCCAAGGCATGTGGGATCTTCCCAGACCAGGGCACGAACCCGTGTCCCCTGCATCGGCAGGCGGACTCCCAACCACTGCGCCACCGGGGAAGCCCTGATTAGTATAACTTTTAACTATGATATGTGATAGGTCAGTGGTCCATTTATCCTTTTTCAATTTTTAAAAAATTCACATATTTTGTTTAATAACACAAGAATCACCTTTTCAAGACATCAAAGTCCCCTTGAGATCTTGATCAATGTTGGATTGATTTTCTAGATTAATGTGTGGGAAGGATTAGTATTTAAAAATATGACATCTAAATATTTAGAGCACAGGTGTGTTTCCATTCAGAATTTTTATGTCCTGTAAAATGAGTTTTTTCATTTAGGTGTTGTATACTTTTTAAAGTTTATTTTAAACACTACTTTCCTTAAATATGTTCTTCACCAATAATTAGCAGTTAATTTTTGTTTATCTTATCTAGCTACTTTGCTGAATTCAATTAGTCAAAATAGGTATTAAGTCTCTGGGATTTTCTAAATAAATTTTATCTGCAAATGCGTTTTTCTGATTTTAAGTAACAGCTCTTTATCTTGCCTTGTTTCATTAGCTAATAACAGTTGTAGGTATCCTTGTTTTTTTCCTGCCTATCATAGGAAGTAAGTATGATGGCTGCTGAAGTTTCTAGTAGGTGACCTTTATCAAGTTAAGAAATTTTCCTTTTCGTCTTAGTTTGCTAAAGGATCTCTTCCCCCCCGCCCACCCTTGCCCCCCAAGGGATACGTTTTGAATTTATCCAGTGAGTTTTTGAAGATTTAGAATATAATTCTAGTTGTTATTTGTGAATTTTAATGTAGTGAATGATGCTAATATATTTTCTGAATTTGGATTACCTTTCAGTAACTTGTATAAATGTATTTGTGAACTTCTAATTTGCTAGTTTGTTTAGGATTTATTATCTACACATAAATGAGATTGACTTAGTTTTCTTATGCTATTATGTCTAGTTTAAGAGACCTTTGGGATAGCCTTATAAAATGAGTAAGCTCTTCAGGTTTTTCTATTTCGTCAAACAGTTTATATGTTGTGAGAGTCATCTATTCATTGAAAGTTTAGATAAACTCTCCTATAAAACTATGTGCATATTTTCAAGTGTTTTTTACTGCCCTTACAGTTTCTTCTTTAGTTATTGCCTGTTCATTACTGCTCTTAAATTTAGTTTTAAAAATTCTACCTAATTTTGATTTATTTGTACCTTCTTGAGTTGAATCTACCTCAGTATTAAATACAATGGAATAATAGAACTGATCTTAGACAAATATTGTTTTAATGGAACAAGAACTTTATTTTTAAATTTTATTTATTTATTTATGGCTGCATTGCGTCTTTGTTTCTGTGTGTGGGCTTCTCACTGCGGTGGCTTCTCTTGTTGCAGAGCATGGGCTCTAGGCATGCAGGCTTCAGTAGTTGTGGCTCACGGGCTCTAGAGTGCAGGCTCAGTAGTTGTGGTGCACGGGCTTAGTTGCTCCACGGCATGTGGGATCTTCCCAGACCAGGGCTCGAACCCGTGTCCCCTGAATTGGCAGGCAGATTCTTAACCACTGCACCACCAGGGAAGTCCCAAGAACTTTAATTTAAAAAAAAAGAAAAAAATATTTACTCCTAAGAGCTGATGTTTCTATAATAATGGAACTATGCACTATATATTGTATACACTATATAAAGTGTTAATCTTGTTTTTTAGTTTCTAACTAGTCTGCTTGCATTGAATTTCCTTATATTCATTAAAACATAACCAAAATCAAATATTTGTTGAGGGCTTGGGTAGTAGAATAAAGTTAGCTTCTGTTTTCAGTATGCTAATTATTTAGTTGAGGTAATATATATTTTAAAAAATGCAAAATTGTAGTAGTTGTCCAAGAGAGCAATTGAAGGAAAGTCTCCAAGCTATATCCTAATGCTCATTTAGCGACATAAATCAGTCCTACCACCTCCACTTTAACTGGAATGGCTCTGCTTTGACCAATTTTATTTCTTCTAATAGAGATGTGATTTGAAGATGTGATTTGGCTAAAAGTATTTAAGACGCCTATTATACATGTAATTTGAGAGGTGTATATGTTGCATCTTGGGTGATTTCCTCAGTGTTGTCTTCCAATTCACTCATTCACCCTTTCACTATATCCACTTACTCAGTTAATTGCATTTTAAATATTAAAACATTTTTCATTTGCAAGATTTCTAATTGATTTTTTATGTCCATCTGATGTTATTTCATTCCCTTCCATTTTTATTAAATAATTTAGAGTTCTTTTTTATTTTATTTTATTTTATTTTTATTTTTTGCGGTACGCAGGCCTCTCACTGTTGTGGCCTCTCCCGTTGTGGAGCACAGGCTCCGGATGCGCAGGCTCAGCGGCCATGGCTCACAGGCCCAGCCACTCCATGGCATGTGGGATCTTCCCCGACTGGGGCATGAACCCACGTGCCCTGCATCGGCAGGCGGACTCTCAACCACTGCGCCACCAGGGAAGCCCTAGAGTTCTTTCTTAAATGGAAGTGTAACTTCCATTTAGCTCTTTGAACATTTTCAGTCTATTTGATTATTTTATCCTTTTCTGGCTGTTCTGGAATGAACTCTCGTTCTGATTTTGATTTTATCGGCTTTTCCTTAGCTTTGAGTTTCCTCGTGCCTCATGTGTTTTGGAGTTTTGATATGCAAGATCATGTTTCTGTGTCTTTCCTTCCTTCTTCCAGTCTCTCTGCTGGTCTTGTGGCTGCCTCCCTTAGGGAATCCAAGACCTCAGTCTAGATCCAGGTATATCATGGCATCTGACAGTTAATGCCTGGAAGGACACTGGGGACATTGCACCCCACCCTAGTGTCACCCAGCAGCATCGTTTTGATTTCTGGTCCAAGGAGATTTATATATATATATATATATATTTTTTTTTAATTTTCTCTTTTCTAGTTGCTTGCCTTGTATACTTCTGTGTCTATGAGTCCAGGATATAAACAACAAGACATTGCTTTGATGGCTTGTCAGAGAAGCTTGTCCCAGTGCTTTATACACATATACTTGCCTTCTGTCTTTTGAGTGCCCATCAGGGAATTATATCTGTGCTGCTCTATCCATTAAGGTAGCAGATCCCACACGCACACAGGAAATTTATTACTTAGTGCCAAAGATAGAAACCAGCTGCCCCCAAAAGGATTTGACTCCACTCTCACCTCAGAAACCTGCTTATTGAAACTTATAGAAAGTAACTTCCTTCCCAGCATCTCTAACCCCTTCCTCCCTTATGGCCCGTCACTTTCTATGCTGACTTTTCCTGTCTTCCCACCTCTCCCTGGTACTGAGAATCGTTGTTGCCCCTCTAAGCAGCTGATGATTGGAGAGGGGACAGCATCATCTAGCTTGGGTAACAACCAATGGCTGATTTTTCCTGTGGCTGATTCTAGTTATTGAGCTGTCAGAAACTTTCTTGAGAGTTGCAATTGGAGAGACTGAGGTCCCGCATGGCCTCAGCTCCTGGAACCTGGACCTCTGATCATAGAGCCACACCCTGTGGGTGGCTTCTAGAAATCCTTTGTTTACATGCATACAGAGAACTTTTTAAATCCAATTTCTTGCTTTGGTAGTGAGGAAACTCAAATACTCTAATTTCTGAGGACTAATAAAAGCCAAAATCAGCCTACATCAATTAGAGGCGGTAACGGTCTCTCTGTTTTAAATTAACTAAATTATTTTTTAAATTTGCATTGAAATATAGTTGATTTACAATGTTATGCTAGTTTCAGGTGTACAGCAAAGTGATTCAGTTTTATATATATATATATATATATATATATATATATGGTACTTTTTAAGATTCTTTTCCGTTATAAGTTATTAAAAGATACTGAGTATAGTTCCCTGTGCTATACAGTAGGTACTTGTTGGTTATCTGTTTTAGATATAGTAGTTTGTATATTTTAATCCAAAATTCTTCATTTATCCCTCCCCCCCTCCCCCATAATAGTCTCCTGAAAATAGAAAATAGATTTTTCAAATGGTCAGGGGCCCACCAATATGTCCATGTTTAAATATTTAATACTTTTTATAACAGGTGAAATAGTTTCATGATAATTTCACCTAGTTAATATCCATAGGAAATGAGCTGAATGTATAAAGTCTCTGGGAAGAGTTACTAATCTGAAGGTGACAACGGTAAATGGCTGCTTCTACTAAAGACTAAGAAGAAAAGGTGTAAAGATTTGGAGGTAGGGTTTATATTGGCAGTTAAGAAGGTTTCCTATTACAAGTTATTGGATCTGAATAGGTAGCAGTTTTGTGGGGGGGTGTTGTTTTTGTTTTTTAATTAGTGTGCTACTCTGAGCTGAAATGGAAACAAATCTCATATGACCTGTAAGAGAATGAACAATGACTTTATTTTTATTTTCACCTTATGTGCGAGCCGTTTTCAGTTTTTAAGTTAAATATACACCTACCCTACAACCAGCCATTCTGCTCCTAATTGTTTACCCACAAGAAATGAAAGCCAATGTCTGTATAAAGACCTGCATGTGAATGTTCATAGCAACACATTTGTAAGAGTCCCAAACTGGAAACAACCTATATGTCCATTAACAATTGAATGGTTACCAAAAAAGGAGCAAACTGTCAATACAACAGTGTAGAAGAATCTCAACAATAATTTTACTTAGTATAAAAGGCAAGACAAAAAAGGGTTTAATGCCATATGAGTTCATTTATAAAGAATTGTAGAAAATGAAAACTAATCTAGAGTAATAGCAGATCAGTGCTTCCTGAGGAATGGGGGTGAAGTGGGGAGGGTGGAATGAATTATAAAGGCATGAGGAAATTTGGGGGAGTGATGGATATGTTTAGTATCTTGATTGAAAATGCTTATTTGAAAAAATTTTTATTCTTTGTACTGCAGCTCCATCTGAATAAAACAAACTAGATGTGGTGTTTGGAAGATAAGCCAGATCTCACAAGAAAGGCTGTTAGAACTTATCCCCAGACTGGAACATGTTGCTGTAGGGTGGGAAATATATGTATATGGATCTCTCTCTCTCTCTCTCTCTCTCTCTCTCTCAATACTCTGACTCTCAAGAGTATCCATCGTGTCCATACAGGGAGATGGGGGTTACTCATGTTTGTCGGGCTGACTAGCCCACTTACAAGTGTCATTTGTCAGTGGTGGCAATCACAGAGGGCCTACACCTTTGTCCAAGATACCAACTTTTCTCCCCTATGGTTCCATTGATACCCTTGGGCAGAAAGAGCCCAGGGGATCCATACCTGGAAAGTAGGGGCCAGGGCACAAATCTGTAAAGTATCAGCCTATTGGGAGTTTTAAAAAGCACACTGAAAAAGGATTCAAATGCTATTCGGTGTTAGTTGAATGGAACCCATACTCCAGTTGCAAAAGTGAACATAACCTGGGGTGCATCATATGAAGGGAAGACAGTAGTAGAAATCAACTTGTAAGAACATGACTTTTTATTATTTCCAAAGTGACACATGTTCATTATTTTAAACATGGAAAATAGAGGTAAGCAAAAGTAACATAAATATTATCCAGAAGTCTACTCTGGATACAGTATCCTAGGTTGTATGCTTTTCCCTTTCAGCACTTAAAATATTTCATGCCACTCCTTTCTGGCTACAAAGTTTCTACAGAAAAATCAGCTGATAGCCTTATGGGAATTCCATTGTATGTGACTCTTTGTTTTTCTTTTGTTGCCTTTAGAATTCTTTATCTTTAACTTCTGCTATTTTAATTATGTTATGTTTTGGTGTGGGTCTCTTAGTTTCATCTTGTTTTGGACTCTTTGTTCTTACTGTGCCTGGGTATCTGTTTCTTCAGGTTCAGGAAATTTTCAGTCAAAATTTCATCAAATAGATTTTTGACCCCTTTCTCATCTCCTGTGACCCCCTATAATGTGAATGTTAGTACACTTGATTTTGTCCTAGAAGTCCCTTAAACTATTCTCATTTTTAAAATTTGTTTTTCTTCTTGCTGTTCTGATTAGATGATTTCCACTATTCTATATTCCAGATACTTATGCATTCTTCTGTATCGCCTCATCTGCTATTAATTCTTTCTACTGTATTTTTCATCCAAGTTATTGTATTCTTCAGCTCTGACTGGTTCTTTTTATATTTTCTAGTTCCTTGTTAAAATTTCCACTGTGCTCATCTGTTCTTTTCCCAAGTTAAGTTAGCATTCTTATTACTAATGCTTTGAACTCTTTATCTGGTAAATTATTTATCTCTGTATCATCAGCTGTTTTTTTCCTTGTTCTTTCATTTGAAACAAATACCCCATCTTCTCATTTTGTTTAACTTTCTCTGTCTCTATAAAATTAGGTGAAACAGTTACCGATTTTGGTCTTGAAGGGGTGTCTTTGTGTGGGAGTGTCCCTATGTAGTCTACAAGTGCCCAGTGGCTTTGGTGGGAGAGCTTGGTGTGAAGTGAGCATGGGTTTCATCTTCCCCCAGAGTGTGTTGGCAGCTATCACCTTGGTGAGAGGTGGGGCTAGAGAAGGAGGAGCTAGAGCCAGAGCCAGGTGGGAGCCAGGGCTTCTCCTATGCTCAGCAGCATCACCACCCTATTGGGGGCAGGGGTGGGTTCCAAGGTATTGGAGCAGAAGCCCTGAGGGTCAGACTTGAGCTAGTTCCATTCCCTCTAAGTGTACACTCTCCCCCCTTCCAGCAATAGCACCTTTGCCTAAGGGGGGAGCAGTGCTGGATCAAAAGGGGCAAGAGTGTGTGACAACTGTGCATTGGGATGGTCCCAGAATTCCAGTCAGAACTTGGGACAGCTCCCTTTCCACCACCTCTGTGAGCACCAGCAATGGCCCCTTGCTCCATTCAGATGCAGTCCCTGCTCTGTCCCCTCCAGTCCCAGCTCTGTCCACTTGAACTGTGTACTCTCCTCAGCAATGGCAGCCACCTTAGCAGGGAGCTGTGCTGGAGCCAGAGTGCCTTGAACGGATGCTCATTATGGGCTGGGGACACACTGGGGTGGTGGCAGGAAACCAGCTAGAGCCCTGGGCAGTTTCATCTGTTGCTTGGGAGTAAGCAAGCAGGTGCATGAACTTCATGAGAAAAGTCTAGGTTTCTTACAGCCCTCCTCTTAAGTCCCACTGGTTTTCAAACCAGCAAAGGGGACTCATCTTCTATGTGTTGGACCCTAGGACTGGGGTTCCCAGTATGTGGTTCTAAATACTGACTCCCCAGGGAGGATTATCAAGCCTGTGTATTCCCCTTCCTCTTCTGTGTCTGCTGCTAGGGACTCAGGTCCTGGCTGATCACTTCTCCTCCCTTTCTACCCAACTTTGTGTGGGAGCCTTTTTCTTTTTCTTTTCTTCTTTTTCATCTTTTCTTTTTTTTTTTTTTTTTTTGTACAGTCTTTATCTGGCTTTGGTGTGAGGGTGATACTGGCTTCCTATAATGAGTTGGGAAATGTTCACTCCTCTTATTCTATTTTGGAAGAGATTTTGTAGAGTTAATTTTAATTCTTTAAATGTTTGCTAGAATTCTCCAGTGAAACCATCTGGGTTGAAGATTTCTTTTTTAGGAGGTTAATTATAAATTTCTTTTTCAGCAGGTTAATTATAAATTCAATGCATTTAGTAGTTATGTGGCTATTCAAATTATTTCAATTGTGTGAGTTGTGGTAGTTTGTGCTTTTGTAGTAGTAGTTGTTAAATTTATGTGTGTAGAGTTGCTTATAGTATTCCATTATTATCTTTTGATGTCTGCATGGTCTGTAGTGATGTAATAGGGGCAGGGCAGGTGCATGGCTGTTAGCGAGTGACCAGTAGAGGTCCCGCTAAGCCATTGTTAGTGTCACAGTGGGCCCCTCCCCCAAGCTAACAACCGTCAGGGAGCAACTGTTAGTGATCAAACGTTAGCAGTCCTGCTCAGCCATTGGTTGGAATCACAGTGGGCCCCTTACCCTCCCCTTCCTCTGTATAAAAGGAGCCTGAATTTGGATGAAGGGAAGATGTGTTACTGAGCCCAAGCTCACTCTTGTCCCCAAAACTATCTTGTCCTAGTCTGAATTCAGGCTTCTTTTATACAGAGGAGGGGGAGTGGAAGGGGCCCACTGCAGTGCCAACCAATGGCTCAGTGGGACCACTAATCGTTGCTTGTTGACAGTTGCTCACTTGGGGGAGGGGCCCACTGTGACACTGAGCAATGCCTGAGTGGGGATGCTACAGGTTGTGCCTGCCCCGCCCTTATTACAGATAGTTTTTTTTGAGACACTAGTCTGCCATCTTCTCCGTCTGCTAACTTTCTGGCTAAAGTCATTATTCCTTGCCCCAACAACTCGTCTGCCGACTTATTGGGCTGTCATTGCAGTGAGAAGAGTGAGCCTGGGCTTGGTAACAGTTTTGGTAAAGCCAGCCAGGAGCCTTGCTGCTTGTGGCCAATTGTCCTGGCTGGAGAATTTTGGGGTGAGGCCCTAGCAGCTGCCTGAACCACTTGTCCTGAGGCTCTTCCCTTCAAAATTCCCTTAAGTGGCACCGGCTGCCCCAGTGCTTGGCAGTTGGAGCAAGGAATCAACATTTGGGAGCCAATGGGCTCCATATATTAGGGTATTCAGCTTTTTCGTTAGGAGAAAAGCCAATTTGTTTTGCATTCGATTGGGGTACCCTGTTGGAGAGGGGAATTGTTGTTGGACTCTACCTGATTTGTGAACTTGTTTATTTGCTTTCGTTTTGCATTCATTCATGATGGGATCTGTGCTTTTGGTATTGGAATTTGCTTGTGCTTTTTGTGTTTTACTGTTTTTGAATTTATAAATTTGGGAAATAATCCATATGTCCCTAAGGAAAGTCCTTTGGGACATATCTTAAACAAGTGGGCAAAATATTGCCGTGGGCCTGTGACTAAGAAAGAGATGATATTCTATTGTAAGAGTGTGTGGTCCAAATATATTTTAGGATCAGGAGAGTGATGGACCTTGAATAGCTCACTTAATTATTATATGGTCTTGAAATTAGAATTGTTTTGTGAAAGAGCAGGTTAAAATGAGATTCCAATATGTAGAAGCATTTATGCTATTGCATCAGGAGGAAAAGAAGTCAGATGACTGTTGTCTTATGGTACAGCAGTCTAAAGGGAAAACCTGTTCTACAAGAGGAAGAGGGAGAAAATGAGACTGAGGACATGTTGTTTCAAAACTTAAACCCCCCTCCAGCAAACCCAGCTCTCCCACTGGCTGAGCAGGCTGCATTGGCAGTTGTTCCAACTGCCCTCATGCCACCAATATATTCATTCCTTTCACCATCTCCTGTTTCCCCTACTTATGGGGATCAATTAGAAGTTTCTGTGTTAACCTCCAGGGCACAGGGGCCTAGTTTGGTGTCACCATCTAAGACCTGACAGGGCACCCAGTTTGGACTGGGAACCACTTCCAGAGCAGGCCAATTTCCCTTGTGCCAATATCCTGTAAGAGGTCTTACTGCAGATGGCCAACCAGCTGGGTTTCTATGGGTGCACAAGCCATTCTCAATTTCAGATTGGTTTAATTATAAAAATCATAAACCTACTTACCAAGAGGACCCCCTCTGCATGACTGAACTTTTCACTTCTATCTTTGCCACTCAACATCCCTCTTGGGCAGACATTGTAATGGGTTGCCCAGTAATGGCACCCAGTGATGGCCACGTGCTAAGGGCTACTCACTACCCTGCTCTATTACACTGAGAGGCCTAGACAGCAATGGGTTTGTGAACCCTTAGAAGAGTTAAGGTTGCTCTTCGAAAAGGATAAGTGTTGAGATTAAAATTTCATTGTAGAAGGAATTTCATCAGGTTCAAATAGTTGTAGATAAAGAAAGAATTGTATTACTTACTAAAAATTTTAAGGAATATTCCCAACACAAAGTTGATCAATTCCATTTCACAGTCACCCCCTCCTCACCCCTGTTCAGCAGGAAGTAGCCAGAAAGATCATCGCCCCTTTCCCCACAAGATTGTGAAATGGACATTGACAGTGGGGAATTGTAATAGGGGCGGGACAGGTGCAAGGCTGTTAGTAAGCAACCAGTAGCAGTCCTGCTCAGCCAGTGGTTGGAGTTGCAGTGGACCCCTCCCCCAAGCAAGTGACCATTAGTGAGCTACCATTAGGGAGCAGCTGTTAGTGAGTAACTATTAACAGTCCTGCTCAGCCATTGGTTGGAATCACAGTGGGCCCCTCCTCCTCCCCTTCCTCTATATAAATGGAGCCCAAATTTGGACTGAGGGAAGATGGTTTTTCTGAGACACTAGTCTGCCATCTTCTCGGTCTGCTAGCTTTCTGATTAAAGTTGTTATTCCTTGCCACAACAACTCATCTCCCAATTTATTGGCCTGTCATGCGGTGAGCAGAACAAGCTTGGTAACAGTGATATCCTCTGTTTCACTCCAGTTTTAGAAATTTATGTATTATAATCTCTAAGAAATATTATCAGAGAGATATTAGTAGTCTTTATTTCCCTTTGTCACTCTTGCTAGAGGTCTGTCAATTTTACCAATCTTGTCAAAGAGCAAACTTTTTGCTCCATTGATCTTCTCTATTTTTATGTTTTCAATTTCATTGATTTCTGTTTTTTATTATTTCCTTCCTTGTGCTAGTTTTTGGTTTATTTTGCTCTTGTTTTCCTAGGTTCTTGAGGGAGTGATTAGGTAAATGATTTGAGATATTTTCTTTTCTCTAATGTAAACATTTAGTGCTGTAAATTCCCCTTTTAGCACCACTTTAACTGTGCCCCATAAATTTTGATATGTCGTGTTACCATTTTTATTTATTTCACTCTATTTAAAATTTTTTCCTTGAGACTTCCTTTTTGATCCATGGATTATTTAGAATGTATGGTTTAGTTTCCAAGTACTTTGGAGATCTTCTTGTTATTTGTTATGAATTTCTAGTTTGATAGCTGGGCAAATGTCTTTCATTCCCTTCTATGACCTCCTGGACATTCCTAGCTCCCCTCCTGGTGTGTGGGTAGGTGTCACAATGGGACCTTCATGACATCACTGCCCCTACCCCAGTTACTGTATTCTGGGAATTGCCTCCCAACCTGCCCCAGCCCAACTCCCAGTCTCAGAGGTACCAATCCAGCAACAGTGCTTCCCTTTCTCTAGCTCCTGTTTCCATCTTACCCCATCCCACCCCCATCTGTCCAGAGTGAAGTTGATTACACATCCCAAATTTGCAGAAGAAAAAAGTAACTGAGGTCCGAAGAGTATAATATTGTCACAGGTTTATAGCCCAGATGCACAGATATGATGAGCAGGAACACAAAGAAATGGATCCTCCAGGAGAGTGCCAAGCCTTGAGGACTCAGACAAGGAAAGGAGAGGTACTGAAACCTGGGACTCTGGACTTGAGTATCAGGGTGGCAGTGACAGGGAACACAGGAAATCAGGGTCTCAGCAGCTTTGGGGAACATGGGTGAGGTTTGACTGAGGGAGCCCATATATTCCTGGGTCCTTGGTGGCCAGCACTAGAACCAGCCTGAGGAAGATACACTGGAAGAGGTGGGGGGGGGGGTGCTCTGTCTTTGGAAGACCTTGGTGCTTGATGGGGTTGTCCTGGAAGGGACCAGGCAGGTGGGGTGATGGTTGCTCTGGCTGTGTGAACAGAGTTCTGAGACTCCTCCTGCAGGGGACACCATCTGTGAGCCATCACTGGGTGATGGACAGGAAATAGGCTCCTTTCTTCTTTTTTTTGGACCATGCCATCTGGCTTGTGGGATCTTAGTTCCCCACTAGGGAATGAAACTGAGCCCTTGGCAGTGAAAGTACAGAGTCCTAACCACTGGATTGCCAGGGAATTCCCAGAGGTTCCTTTCTATTATTTTCTATTTTTTACATCAAACTTATTCATTCAACATAGATTGAACAAATAACCTTTAAAAGGTTTTATTTCAGGAAATAGGCACTTCCTCCCCTGGCCTATGCCCATTGCCTGCCCCCTTAGAAAGCCATTTTCTCCTGTTTGAGCTGAGCCACAAAGATACTCTCTCATATTCCCTCCCTCTCCCCACGCCCCAGCATGGCCAGCTCTAGTTCAAGGCATCCTGCTGTCTCCAGTCTGCTGTGTGTGAGCACTTAGATCTCACAGTTGCTACACTGCCATTCGTTCCAACATTTTGGGTCATAGTATCTTTGCTCTAAAGCAGTGTTTTTCTGGTGAGTGTTTTCAGTAAGCCTCGCTTTGCCTTTTCTTTCAACTTCCTTTTATAGTTTTTTATATTTCTCCCCAGCTTACTTACTTTTACTTATTTTTGAATGAGGTTTTTTCCCAGATTGGATTTTAGCAGGAAGTTCATCCAAAGGAGGATTGAATGCTGTGGCCTAAGTTCTCATAAATGACTAGAAGCCAAGGTTTTTGTGCGTGGGTGTTTTTCTCTATTTGAAGACATAAGATGCAGTAGCTAACATGAAAAAACAAACAGAAAAATAACTAATTACAGAAGCTTTCCCAATGTAGCTATCCCTCAGCTCTGGAAACAGACCCTGTGTTAATTCTGCAGGCCCCATGCACCCTCCATGAGTCACAGTCTTGGAAACCACTATCTGGAATTTTATGGTTCTCAACTGATTGCCTTGTATATTTTTGTGTCTGTGAAGTATTCCAGTGCAATGTCTTCACCACAATTTATTTCTCCATTCTTCTGTTAACGTACACTTGGACTGTTTTCAGTTTTGCTTCTTTGAACAAGATTTACCTGTGTTCTGGGACACATGCAAAGTTTTATCTAGTAGTGGAATTGCAGAGCCAAAGTTCACATTCAGCTTCATTGGATAAAGCCAAACTCTTTTCCAAACTCTTTTCCAGGGAATGAATTCCCTCTATTCTACTTCCCAGCAAATACATTAATTTTTGCATTACTATTAATCCTTCACTTTTCATCCAGCTGACAGTGGCAGGTAACGGTAAGTCTGTTCACAAGAATAAGTCTCCCCTTCCTCCTCCATCAAAATGTTTTTAGTCACGGCTTCCCTGGTGGCACAATGGTTAGGTATCTGCTTGCCAATGCAGGAGACACAGGTTCGAGACCTGGTCCAAGAAGATCCCACATGCTGCAGAGCAAATAAGCCCATGCACCACAACTACTGAGCCTGCACTCTAGAGCCTGCAGGCCACAACTACTGAGCCAGCGTGCCACAGCTACGGAAGCCCGCGTGCCTAGAGCCCATGCTCCGCAACAAGAGAAGCCACCGCAATGAGAAGCCTGTGCACTGCAACAAAGAGTAGCTCCCGCTCACCGCAACAAGAGAAAGCCCACATGCAGCAACAAAGACCCAATGCAGCCTAAATAAATAAATAAATTAATTAATTAAAAAAAAATGTTTTTAGTCATAGCAGTTTTCACCACCCAATATCACTCTCTACATATATTTATTGTTGTTTTCCCCTCCCTCTTGAAATGTAAGTTCCAGGAGACAGAGATTTCCTCTGCCTTTTCAAAGTTGTTCTTCGGGTCCAGAACTGTGTAAGGCACATAGTCAGTGCTCAGTAAATACTTGTTAAATGATTGAATAAATACATGAAATAAATCAGAGTTATTAAGATAAAAACACTAAAATATGTACAACCTTAAAATTAACATAGATGCTTGTGAAGAGACCCAACATCAAAAAGAAGTTTGCGTAATAACCTGGAAAGTGTTCTATTTCCCTCTCTCTCTCATATGGGCTGTGTTCTCTGTTTAGGACTCTTTTCTGGCCATGGATGGATAGTTTTTTGTCATCTGATTTTTTTCATCCCTCTCTACCCACTTTTCATTCCCTCTTCCATTCACAGGCAAACTTCTTGAGATGACAATAGCACATTTTGAACAGTTTTAGCCCAATCCTATCTGATCTCACAACCCACCACTCCATCCCAAGCCTGGTATCCCCATGGCTCCCAAGTCTCCCATCCTCGTCTGACTCTTCACTTGTGGACAGGACCCCTGGGTCTGCTACTCTGACCTTCTTGATCCCTCTTTGCCCTAGGCCTCAGTGGCACCACATTCCCAAAGCTCCAGCTTAACACATCGCTTTTCCACCACTGGATTCTATTCCCTCAATGTCTTTGTTTAGGATCCTGAAAGCAAAGCCTGGGTACAGGACATATGAGCATGTGCCTCACTGTGGGCTCCCCGGAGAAACTGTAAAGGAGTGAGCAGGTGGGGTCCCTGCTTGTGGGTGCGGTGAAATCTAGCTTCCACCTAACCCTGGGGTGTTGGGATTGTGAATTGCATAGTCTGTCCTGTCTCCAGACTTTTTCCCCCATCACCCCAGGCAGGCCTTTGCCACAGGCTTTGCCTTAGGCATTGGGGGAGGTGGCTGGCACAACTCCCTGGTCTGGCAGAAGGGAGGATTCAAGAATGATCCTTCAGGGCTTCCCTGGTGGCGCAGTAGTTGAGAGTCCGCCTGCTGATGCAGAGGACACGGGTTCGTGCCCCGGTCCGGGAAGATCCCACGTGCCGCGGAGCGGCTGGGCCCGTGAGCCATGGCCACTGGGCCTGCACGTCCGGAGCCTGTGCTCCGTAACGGGAGAGGCCACGGCAGTGAGAGGCCCGCGTACAGCAAAAAAAAAAAAAAAAAAAAAAAGAATGATCCTTCAGAGGATGGAGGAGGGGTGATCCACTAAGCTAAGCCCCCTTAGTCCCTGGGGGGAGACACACTGACCAAGACTGATAAACAGGACATCAGGGGTTCTGGGAGGGCACAACGAACTCTCTTTTACATGAATTTATATGGGAATATCTCCAGGACCAGCCCTGGGTTTTCTCCTTGCCTCCTTTTCTACTCTCCCACTCAACAAGCATGTCCCTGCCATGGCTTCAGTTGCCATCTCTACACTGGCCACTCCCCAGCATATTCCCCTAGTCTACGACCTTAACAGTGGCCTGCTCCTGACCATCTCCTCTTGGTTTATTAAGCATGTCAAACTCAACCTCTCAAATATATGATGTGTAGTGTGTGTGTGTGTGTGCGTGTGTGCGTGTGTGTGTGTATACATATTTTATATATATAAATTTTTTTTTCAATTTTTTTATGTGGACCATTTTTAAAGTCTTTATTGAATTTGTTACAATATTGCTTCTGTTTTATGTTTTGTTTTTTTGGCCGACAGGCATATGAGATCTTAGGTCCCACACCAGGGATCGAACCCACAACCCCTGCATTGGAAGGCGACGTCTCAACCACTGGACTTCCAGGGAAGTCCCTATATAGGCTTTTTTAAGGTCTGTGAAAGGGCACAGTGGGCCCCGTTTGTGGCTGTATCTCAAGGTTGAGTGTAGTGGTTACGTGCATGGTAGGCATTGAGCACATATGTATACAGGGGGTGGTGGGGATGAGTGAAAGAGCTGAAAGGATGGAGAGGGAAAGCCAGGCCCCAGTGAAGGGAAAAACAAGCACCTGTGAGAGAGCAGTGTGTGGGCCTTCAGGGGGACTCAAGGAAGTCACTACAGGAAATGTGGTAAATGCACTGAAAAAATCTCTTCAATTTGAGTGGGGTCTCTGGGATTAGAGATGGGACATCTATAGGGGGTTTAGGGAAAAAATGGAGCTTGGGATTTGGAATTGGGATGTGGTTGATAAGGAAGTAGGGGATTGAGAAGGATACACGGGGGGATTGGTGGAAGAATCTTTAGACTTTGGTGCAAGGAACCAGGCTGGGCTTCTTGAGAGATTTCAAGTGGGGAGGCGGTAGCAGGCGAGTGGGTTGTGGGATGAGGTCTTTGGGGAAAGGGCTGGAGCTGTGGGCCTCGAGTATAGCTGCTCCGTAGAGACCTGTGTCTATACGGTAGCTGATAGAATTGCTATAAGTGGGTTACAAGAAAAAAGGGGGCTTGAGTGTTGGGGTTACAATTAGGAGCCAGTGAGGATAAGTTGCTGGCCTGGAGGAGGAAGCGTGAGGCCCTGGTTCAGGGGAAGGTGAGGCTGAGACTTGGGATTTGTGTGTGGCAACTAGAGTGATGAGCCATCCTGATTTGCCCGGGCCTGAGCTGGTGTTAGCACTGGAAGGCCCACATCATCAGAACCTCCCACAGCCCCAGGCAAACCAGGACACTTGGTGACCATAGTGGCAGCAGGTGTTCTGATGGGGGAGGTGCCAAGTGGAGCAGAAGGTTTCAACCACGTCTGCTCCTTGCAATAACCCGGGGGGCTTTAGAACTCCTGATATTCACTCAGCACCACAAAACAATTATCGCTGGAGCCGGGGAAGTGAGGTCCTGGTGGCAGTAACTTTGGGGGCAATCCCAGGTGGGCCTCATGTGCAGACAGGATGACAACCATGTGGCTACAGCAGGGTTCTAACCTTAAATTCCAGTCCAGAGACCCAAGGAAGTGAGCTTCTCATCAGTACTGCCAGTCAGCATGGGAGGGACTCTTCTGTGGAGCCGCCACCCTGCAGCCTTGTGAGAATCTCTGGGGGTTGTGATTTCAGAGGACCTGCTTGTTAGCAGAACACCCAGCACCTGTCCCTCCTGGCACATTAATGATCATGGGCAGTGTGCCAGACAGAGCCCCATGGAGCTTTCAGAAAGGAGGGTGGTGGGGGTCTATGGCTCCACTTCAGTGTGCAGACACTGCAGGTTCTCAGGGGTCCCTAGGGACATGAACACGCAGCGGTATCAGCTGTGTCGTGTGTGTGTGTGTACCTCCAGAGACACATGGGCGTGGATACATCGTGCTCTCTCCCTGTGTGCACACAGGTGCAGAGCCCTGCCCACCCCAGACAGCAGGGCCAGGTCTCTCGGTTCAGAATATGGGGTCTTGGCCCTGAACGGAGGTGGGAGTTCTCCACTCTACTGGGTGTCACAGACCCACAGTAAAGAGACACTTCCCTCTTCACAGCAGTGCCCCCCAGGCACAGGGACCACTCTGGAGAGATTGCCGAGCAGATGGCCTTCAGACTTCACCTACATCATTGGTCCTCCTGGGTCTCCAGCCTGCCCAACTTTGAACTGGAACTGACACAAAAGCTTTCCTGAGTCTGCCTGCTGGACTTCAGACTGGAAATACACCATCAGCTCTTGGCCTTCAAACTGAACCGGAAGATTGGCTCTCCTGGTCTTAAATCTGCTGGCCCAGACTGCAGATTTTGGACTCACCATCCTCCTAATCATGTGATCCAACTCCTTATAATAAATCTTTCTCTCTTGCTGATATATATATATATATATATATATATATATATATATATATATATATATATATATATATATATAATATTCTGTTTCTCTGGTGAATATGCATTTTTAACTTGAAAAATATGCATTGCTTTATATGCAGCATTAAGTGCTGCTTCATCTATAAATAGCTCCTATTTGGACTCAGTCTGGTACCACATTAAACTGCTCAAAACTGTTCTGTGATCCTGAAGACACTTGCTTATCTGGGTCCAGGGTGGGCCAATTAAACGGGGGCTGGTGGGGCTGTGGAAGCCGCCGTCTCCCACCCAGCGACCCTCTTCCCTGCCTCCTGCCCTCCGTCTCCGGAGGAGAGCTCTTTGGCCAGAGTTCGGACTGATAATTCAAGCACTGAGCGCAGACAGGGGGGTGGGGAGGGGGATGAATGGGGGACCACACTGAGGTCCAGGCAGCCGGGCCCGCACCCCACAGCCCCGTCAGGTTAACACTGTCACACAAAACCTGGAGTTACACGATTTCACGTAACACTCCCGAGGGCAAGTGACACAGATTCTGAGCACCATGGCCTTCTACATCGTTCTGGGCAAATAGCCATCAGGCGAGGCTCCTTCACAGGTGGCCAGAGGAACAGATTTCTTCCAGGTGTTTCCTTAAGCTCACTTCTCCCAGCCCCACCTTGAGGCAAACCCGAAAGACAGAAAGCCCTGTATCCCCAGGGTCCTACCTGGGTCAGAGAAAGGAGAGACCGGTTATTCCACACAAAATCCTGATGGAGCTTGCGCCCCAAGCAGCCCGGGTACAGGGCCAGCCCAAGGGGAGGGCGCTGCCGGGTCGTCGTCAGCAGTGTTTGGTCTGGTGGTCTGGGCAGCGTCTCTTTTCACGGAAGACTGGGGCCAGAGTTGCATATATGCCAGTCACGCGTTTCAAGAATGCTGACTTGCCTTTCTCAAAACTAGAGGTTCGAATCTGAGGTATCAGTACAGTAGCAAAGCCTAAAAGCTTGGGAATGAACCAAAAAAATCAGTTGGATGCATGTTGGAGAGTCCTGGGTGCAGACCCCTGTGCAGTCTGGTGTGACTTAGCGCTACAAGGTCAGCTGCCCCGAGGCCAAGGGCCCACAGCCGTTCAGTCTCAGCATCGAGGCAGCTCCCGGGAGCGGTTTCTTCTGCTCTTTACATCCCCACGTAAGTGCGTACAGCCTGCGGTTGTCATTCTTGGACTCTGCTTTTGCACAGGAGAGATGTTGACCTCTCAAGTGTGCAAACGGAGGGAGTGCTTTTGCGGCTGGGACAGGGAAAGCAGGTGCTGCAGGGGAGAGACCCTCCACCGGAACAGCCCCTGTGGGCAACGGGGTCCTGTGTAGTACATGCGAGGGTCCTGGCAGCGGAAATAAAGCTCCTAATAAAAAGGCATCTGTCACCAGCCCCGAATGTCCCAGCACCCAGTGCCTCTCGGCCGGCCCCCCTGTGCACCCTTGGGCCAGTTCTGCGACGTGCTGGGGCCCAGCTCCAGCCTGCCCTCAGCGCACAACTGAGCACCTCTCATTCAGCCACCAGCAACCTGACAACCTCCTGGTCGGCGATCTTCAGCAGTCCCACCACCAGTGCACATTTGGGGTTTTAAACTATTTACAGAAAAGCCTAAGCGCTCCACTTCTTCATCCCCCACCCCCCGCCTGCGCTTTTCCCTCCCCATAATGGAAGATCAAATCTCTGAAAACATGGAATAAGGTTATCCCTGTCTCCTTATATGTCTACTCATTTCGTTAAGAAATCTGGTCAAATTATTCTAAGCATTCGTTTTGCCAAGAAGTTTTAAGTAGTGAAGACAGTGGTCACAGCTGGTCTGAACCACGTGTTCAGCTGGACCACAGGACACTGCTGTCTGTGGGAGTCATAAACGGTCAAGCATGAGCACTTTCATGTGGTCCAACGTACACACTGTCTATCCTGGGGTTCAGAAGTTACAGGACAAACGCCCCAAACCGAAATTTATATTTTAACAATTCGCCTCTTTAGAAAGTATCTGTGGGACCACAAAGTCTGAGCTGAACGGTCCCAGAGGACTGGACTCCGCCCTGCCCCGCCCAGTGCTGGTCATCAAGGACACGTGCGCCTCCCTCCACCAGGAGCTCCCCTGGGCGCCCCCCCCGGGCGGGGCGCCCCCCACCCCCCCGGGGGCTGCATACGTGTACACATGTAATTGTTCTCAGTGCACAGTATATTCTTGTGTCCAGAAGTTAAATTTATAGCTGCCATTCTAAAAATACTACTGTTAGAGAGTATCTTTCATTAACATTTGAGAATATAAAAAGGCATATAAAAGCTATAATCCTATATGTCTGAGAAAAAAAACTCAGTAAGAAACTGGTAGCTTTTCCTTTCCTGTTATGATACAAAACAGCGGCTTCCAGAACGGCGAACAGCGCCACAAAGGAGCACGTGTGACCCCGCGTCTGCCACGCGGATTTTCACGGCTGAACCACCAGGCGCAGCTGCTGGACGAGACTTCGAGACTTCGAGAAGGATGCGCTCGGCGCCGGGAGGGCGGCGGGAAGGGACGACGTGAGGCCCCTCGAGTCCAGCGGGGGCCGCCGTCCCTAAGGAGCCAGGCCGGGGGTCCAGGGTGTCGCGGGGAGGCCCCCAGTCACTCTTTGCTGCGGGGTTTGAGTTTACTTTTACCTGCTGCTCAGGCCAGGAAAAAGCTCTATTTCTTATCTGCAATCCTCCTTTTCCTCGTCATGTCATAGAAAGGATCCCTGCTGATACTCGCTCTGGGGGAAAAACGAGAAAGAAACTCGGTTAGGCGAGGAGGGCCGGTCCTCTCCCGCGCGGCCCCGCCCCCTCTGCCCCCACCCCATATGACCCACCCACAGCCCCGGGCCCCGCCCTCCAGCCCCGCCCCCGCGGGCTTCATCCACTCCTCCCTCTCCTCGGGGCTGGGCGCCGAGATGCGGTGCACCACGTGGTTGCCCTCTACCACCCGGCCGTCCGCCTCCGTCTTACAGGCTTTGATGACCTGCCCTTTGTGGCTCGGGTTATAAAGCTCGAAACAGTTCTGGTGGAGACAGACACGACAGTCACCCGGCGCCGGGGGAAGGGGAGGGGAGGGGAGGGAGGGCGGGCGGCAGGGAAGCCAGCTTACGCGTTTCCGCGGGTCTTCAACCTCCCGGATGCTCAGGTTCTCCAGCGGGATGATTCCCCGGGGCTCCTTATCCTGCGGGAGGAGAGCGCTCAGCCAGCCTCCCCCGGCACCCGCGGAGGGTCCTGCGACGCGACGCGGAGGACGGGCAGCCCCGCACTTGCCCTGCACTTACCGTCGTGTATTCAAAGTAATAGAGGCAGTTGTCGGTGAGGATGAACCAGCGCCGCTTCCAGGTCTTCACGCGCCCCCCTAAGAGCAGAGGGACCCCGTGAGTCAGGGCGGCGCGGACCCCACACAAGTTAGTGCGCTTTTCAGAAATGCCACAGGGGCCGAGCTGGGTTTTGAGTTTCCTTCCTCGTGGAAAATGTTTCACATTCTGCACCCCCCACCCCGATTCCGCCCGGCACTCAGCCAAATGCTGGCCGTGCTGTGCTGCCTGGCCTGCCCCGCATGCACCCCGCCCGCCTGCGCGGCACCCAGATGAGCGCTTCCCAAATCTGCTTCCTGGAAGAGTTAGTCGTGATGAATGGTCTTACTTTCCCCACATGGAAATGTCAACAGGATGAAGTCAGCGCCGCTGCAGGTCTGTCCAGGACTCAATCCCGCTAAGTCAGGGCCATCGTCACATTACTGAGGACTGCAGCCGGCCCTGGGATCCATCAAAATCGATCACGCCTTGGCCCGGGGAATTATTAGATTGAATTAATCTCTTAAGATCTGGGACACACACGTGTACACACACACAGCACACACAGAGCTCATCTGCACTTACTCTCTTTACACTATGGAAAAGAAAATCTTTTACCCTCAAATATACAGCAGAAACAAACTGGTTTCCATTTCTAGTTTTGCTCCTGATACAAAGTTTAAAAACAAAAACTGAAAGAGAAAACATGTGCCTGGTGACAGATGCCCACGATCCACGGGCACAAGGTAAGCAGCGGCTCCCCTGACCCACTTCTTCCCAGGGGACGTGCAGGCAGGCAAGACCCTCATGGCCAAGGGTCATAAACCCGGTCCCTGCTGTGAGGAGCTTGGGGAGCCCAGACAGGGACACGGGGGGACATGAAGGGACATGAAGGTCACCCTGAGGGCCAAGGCACGAGGGCCTGACGTTTGTGGAGATCTGGGGTGTGGGGGGGGGGGGAGAGACACGCATGAGGACACCCAGCTGCAGGGAGGGAGCCCCGCCTGCAGATTCAGTGCCACTGAGGGGTCCTCAGGGACTGAGACCCTCACCCCTGCGTCACTGATGATACGTCTGTCCTCGTGACGGCCACAGGCAGGCTGGGTATACGGGGCGGCCATGCGGGGAGGCAGCCTCAGCCATGCCCTGAAGGAAGGTCCCCAGATTCCCCAGCACCCCCATCTCGCTTCCTATCCCCGTCAGAAGCCTTCATCCCCCCCAAAGCCTCCATCCCCTTGAGGCACCACCCAACCCGTGTCTCTCAGACCCATGGGCTGGGTTCTCACTCCCCGAACCCTGCGTGCAGGCTCATCAGGGCTCTCTGTTCCCTGGAAGGCCTCTCGGCTCTTCGTACCCGGGCTTCCACCCCACTGCGCCCAAGTTCAGTGGCAAGTCTGGAGGAGCCCTCCGTGGTCCAGCTCTTGAGACCAGGGGAGCCTCTCGGGCCGGGGGCTGTGGGCATCAAGATGGAGGTGTGTGGTCGGCGTTGACCCCTGAGCCCAGCCCAGCCCCAGGCCCCTTTTCAGGGTGGCTGGTGGTGACACTCTTGGTCTCCGAGCCCCAGCAGGTTTTGATGCGGGAGACCGAGCGGCTCCGCTCATGCACGTGTTTGCGGCTGGACTTCAGGACGCGGGGACACACACACACCTATAGGAAGGAGCCTGGCAACACCTGACTAGTACAAGCACCCACTTTCTCTTTGTAAACACCCTGCTGCTGGCACGGCTGTTAGCAGACACGCACTCTCATGCACACTGCGCACGCCTCTTCTCCACGCCAGCCCCACTCTGACCGCACTCCTGTCTGCGTTAACACAACTGACTCGTTCTCAAAACGTAGTGACTACGTGGTATTTACTGTACCAGCGTTAAGCGACATCACCAAGCTCTGCTCTGGCGGGGCACCCGGGCCTCCTCAAAGTGCAGTGTCCTCTAACTTTACGATGAGAAACCACCAAGCAAGGTCACACTGCGATCTCCATTCCTATCCCAGCACGTGCGTGGCCACAATTCTGACTTCTCTGCCCGTGTGTCCAGGCCATGCAGGGGCCCAGGGCTGCGTGTCCTCACCGAATATAGGCGCTGCACCCAGGCCCAACCCAACGCGGCCTCCGCATCTGCTTCCTTCAGACAGACCGCCTCCTCGGTCCCTCGGGGACTGACACCCAGTGACCCTTCCCAGCAGCCTGGCCAGCGTCAGAACTGTTGGCAGAAGTCTGGAGTGCAGATGGGCCACCAGTGTGCTGGGATACCCCTGGGGACGCTAACAGCCCTGAGAGCAGAGTGGCCTCGGGAGCCGAGGCTCCAGGCTCCAGGTGTGAGCTGTGCCATCACCAGCTCTGTAGCCTTAACGAGGACACGAGCGTGTGGCCTCGGGAGCAGGGAAGCAGCAGACCCTGGGTGCCAGCCAGCCCTGCGGCTTGTGACGGTGCTCTGTGCACTGGCGCTGTGGCCCGCTTATCTGCTCAACCAGGTCACAGGCCTGTTGTCACTCATTTTGTTCAGTCTCCAGAGCCAGCCACATCCCCACTGGCACTGGGGCACACTGGCTGCCAGGCCCACTTGTGCTGTCACCATCCCGAGGGGGCCACTTGCTGGCAACACAGCGACAGGAAGGGCCCAAGTGCTCTTCTGGGCACCTTCCTCTGCCCTCACCCCAGGACCACAGGCTGCATGGGATCTCAAAGTCTGGTGCCTCTGGAAGGTTACTCAGGCATTCAAGTCCAAGGCTACAGTTCTGGGTTTTTAGGCAAAGATCCAGAACTCTTCCAAACCCTGGCACAGCCAGAGAAAGGTCAGAACAAGACCCCAAATCAGAACAGCTGACTGGTGTTGCACACCCCTACGCCTGCCACACTGTCACACTGTCACCAGGCCCATGTTTATCCTCTCTCAGTTAAAGGCACAAAATCACCAGAACTCTGTAGGCCCCAGTGTTTGCACAGTGCCTGGATGATATGTCAGGTCTCTCAGGCTCCAATGTCACAGGAAGGTGGAAATCCCAACCCCGACCAGAGTAAAAACCCCCTACCAATTCCTAAAATTGCCCAGAAAATAAAAATGCTATTCTACTTGTTTGTCAGTGGTTATAAAGTCCTTAAAACGCTGCTGGACTCTACACAGGTGGTGCAAACATGCACCGCCCAGTAAGTGGGCGGCGGGTGATTTGCCGGTCCCGCGCTCAGGGCCTGAGGATGCGGAGGCGTGAGCTTGTTCCCCCTGGGCATCCCCACGCGCCTCCGGTCCCTCACTCCTCACCCAGCCCCGGGTGGGCGTCATGGCCACCGCACCCTGCAAGGAGGATGAGGTGACCCCAGCACGTCCGAAGCCACAAGGGCCAGATGGATGACAGCCAAGTCAGAGCTTCACACAAACCGACAGAGAGAAAGGAGAGGAAAGAGCAGCTGGGAAGGGGCAGGAAGCCACTGGGTACATACCTCCTAACGCAGGACAAGCAGGGACCATGTTTTTTTCTTCCTTCTTGATGTTCCAGGGTTCCTTTTTTTAAAAAAAATTACTTCCTTTTTGTTTAGAGAACTTCCTTAAGTCATTCTTTTAGGGTAAGTCTACTGGTAACAAATTCTCCTTGTTTTGCTTCATCTGAGGATGTCTTAATTTCACCTTGATTCCTGAAGGACATTTTCACTGGGTATAGGATTCCGGGTCAACAGTCCTTTTCTTTCAGCAGTTGAAAATTATTCTGCTACTTCCTTTGTCTTCCATAGTTTTTGATGTGAAATCCATTGCCATTCAAATAGTTTTTCTCTTATAGGTAAGGTGTTTTTTTTTTCACTACTTCCAAGATTTTTTTGATGTCTTTAGTTTTCATAAGTTTAATTATGATGTGTCTTGGCATAAGTATCTTTGTTCTTTTTCCTGTTTGATGTTTGCTGTGCTTCTTGAATCTATAGAATCATATCTTTTGCCAAATTGGGGAAAATTTCAGCCTTCATTTCTTATAATACTTTCAACCCAGCCTTCTCTCTCCTCTCCTTCTGGGATTCTGATAGCATGTGTTTAGAGATTTTGTTAAAGTCCTGAAGGTCCCTGAGGCTCTGTTCATTTCTCTTTCCCAGTCTGTTCTTTCTGTATTGTTCAGAGTAGGTAATGTCTGTTGCTCTGTGTTCATGTTTACTGATTCTTTCCTCTGTCAGTTCCATTCTTCTACTTAGCTCATCCACTGAGCTGCTTATTTCAGTTACTGTGTTTTTCATTTCTAAAATTTCCATTTGGCTCTTTATATCTTCTATTTGTTGAGTTTTTCTATATTGTTTTATTTGTTTCTAGTATGTTCATAACTACCTGTTGAGGCATTTTTATCATGGCTGCTTTAAAACTGTTAGATAATTCTAACATATCTCCTATCTTAGTGTTGGCATCTATTCATTCATTGTCTTTTTTCACTGAGTGAGAAATTCTTGGTTCTTAGTATGATGAGTGATGTTCAGTTGAAACCTCGACATTTTTGTGTTACGTTATAAGGTATTGGATCTTATCTAATATGTGTTTTAGCTGGCTTTCTCTGACACCATTCTGGCAAAGGAAGAAATATTAGGTGGAGTTAGAAGTCCACGTTCCCCACGCAGTCTGTTGACACCCAGGGTGGGGTTTGGGGCTCCATGTTCTTCCTGGGTGGGGGTAGGAGTTTCTTCTCCCCACATGATGTCCACTGACACAGCAGTGGCTTTTTACCACTGGGTGATAGTGAAAGTCCTGATTCTGACGCTACCCACTGGGGAGTTCAAGGGTTGCTTCTTTCCTTCTTTTCTCTCTCTCTTTCTTCCTTTCTTTTTCTCGCTCTCTCTCTCTTGAGGTATAATTGATTTACAATATGATATGTTACAGGTGTACAGTATAGTGATTCACAATTTTTAAAGGTTATGCTCCATTTATGATTATTATAAAATACTGGCTATATTCCCTGTGTTGTATACTATATCCTTGTAGCTTATTTTATACATAATAGTTTGTACTTCTTAATCCCCTACTCCTATCATGCCCCTCCCCCTTCTCTATCCCCACTGATAACCACCAATTTGTTCTCTGCATCTGTGAATCTGTTACTTTTTTGTTATATTCACTAGTTTGTTGTATTTTTTAGATTTCACGTGTAAGTGTTATCATACACCCTTTGTCTTTCTCTGTTTGATTTATTTAACTTAGCATAATATGGAGGGATGCTTCTTTATTACTGGGTTTGTGGGTGGAAATCCAGGCTCTTCATTTGATCTTCACTGACATTGTGGGATGGGGGGTGTGGTTTGTTATCACTCAGCATGGATGAAAGTTCCCATTCCTAATTTACCTTTTCTAACACCACCCCAGTGGGTAGGTTGGGATGTAAGTGGAAGACTAGGCTCCTCACTTGGCCATGGGTAGGTGTGGCACCACAGTTTTTCTGTGTGTTTGACTAGGGTAAAGCAGTTTTTGTAAGTTTTCTGCCTTGCTAGGCTGCCCCTTTCCTGGTCCTTTGGCTAGAGATAGCAGGCTTTCATTGTGGCTTTGTTCCCTCCATTTGTTGATGTTTCCAGGTCGGTGGCTTCTTCAGCTCCAAGTCCTGGAATATATGAAGCACAAAGAAATCCCAGGGAACTCACTGCCATGTCATTCCTTGGGTTCTGAAATTGCTAGCTTGTCTTTCACAGCTTTCTTATGTTTGCTTCATATACAATGTCCAGGATTTTTTGCTGTACTTAGTGGGAGGAGTAGGGAAAAGTACCGCTAATCCATCTTCCAAGAAGTGGAAGGTCTCATCTTTGGTTTTGAAAGATGTTTTCATGGGGTATGGAATTCTCTGTTGACATTTTTCTTTTAATACTTGACAGTTGTTACTCCACTGTCTTCTGTCTTGCATTGTTTCTGACAAGAAGTCTGTTGTCAGTTTTACCTTTGTTCCTATATACATAATGTTTTATTTCTAACTGCTTTAAAATTTTTCTTTTTATCACTGTTTTAAGTAGTCTTTTGTTTGGGGTTTGTTGAGATTGTTAGATCTGTAAATTTACTGTTTCAGATTTGTATACCTTTCAGTCATTTTAAAAAACTCCTATTGTTATAATTAACATAAAGTTAATTTCTTTAGTGTACAGTCCTATTAATTTTTGGGGGGTCAGTTTTACGAATTTTAATACAGGTATAGGTTCATGTAAGTCAGAATACAGTCAGAATAAGTCAGAATACACCTCAGTCAGAATACACAACTGTTTCGTCACTCTAAAAAAACTTCCTTGTGCTCTCCCTTTGTATACAATCATTATTTCTTAAAATATTTGTTCTGTCTCTTCACCTTCAGACTCCAGTTACATGTACATTAGGGACAACTTGAAGTAGTCCCACAGGTCACTGATATGCTTAATTTTTGTTGTCATTTTGAGAGGTTTTTTTTTTTTTTAGGTTTGTGTGTGTGTGTTTCATTACAGATAGCTTCTGTTGCTAAGTCTTCAAGTTCACTAATCTTTTCTTCTTTTGTTTCTAATCTGTTATTAATTTCACCTGGTGTGTTTTTCATCTCAGAGATTCTACTTTTCCTCTGTAAAGTAGATTTGGCTCTATTTCCATATCTCTCCTTAACATGCTCTTTTTTCTACCTCGAGCACAGAAATTATATATATATTAAAAAAATGTCTTTTTTAATGTCCTTATTTTTGAGTCTTATATCTGTGTTATTTTCAGGTCTGTTTCTGTTTATTTGCTCCTTGTTATTGGTCATCTCGGATGTTTCCGTGCCTCATCTTTGAGTATATAACTCAGTTGTACTCTTCAATTAGAATTTTATGTTGTTGCATGCTGGATTTTCTTTTTACTCCTATAAATATTTTTGAGCTTTATTCTGGGACACAGTTATGCTAATGGGAAATAGTCTAGGACTTTCCTGGTGGTGCAGTGGTTAAGAATCCACCTGCCAATGCAGGGGACATGGGCTTGAGCCCTGGTTCAGGAAGATCCCACATGCCACAGAACAACTAAGCCTGTGCGCCACAACTATTGGGCCTGTGCTCTAGAGCCTGTGAGACACAACTACTGAGCCCACATGATGCAACTACTGAAGCCCGCGTTCCTAGAGCTTGTGCTCCACAACAAGAGAAGCCACCACAATGAGCAGCCCGTGCACTGCAAAAAAGAGCAGTCCCCAGTCGCCGCAACTAGAGAAAGCCCACGGGCAGTAACGAAGGCTCAACACAGCCAAATAAATAAATAATAATAATAATAAAAAAAAAAACAGAGGGCTTCCCTGGTGGCGCAGTGGTTAACAATCTGCCTGCCAATGCAGGGGACATAGGTTCATGCCCTGGTCTGGGAAGATCCCACATGCCACAGAGCGGCTAGGCCTGTGAGCCATGGCCACTGAGCCTGCGCGTCCAGAGCCTGTGCTCCTCAATGGGAGAGGCCACAACAGTGAGAGGCCTGTGAACCGCAAAAAAAAAATTAAGACGGTCTCAACTCTCAAATCCAGAGTTGTGATTGTTACTGTCTCCTTTGATGGATTTGGAGAATTCACTTACTGTGGATCCTTATTTGTTTAAAGGAAATAAAGAATACAGTGGGATTGCATTAAACACACTTAGGTTCAGGTGTGCTCCAGGTTGATTCTGTCTTTTGAAACGAGGTTCAGTGTTCTGGTTTTCTGCCAGAACATAGGGCGCAGTGCTCTGGGGTCTCCTGTGCCCGTGCACATGGGATGACCTGCACCTTCAGAAATGACGTTCTTTTTCCTCTTTCCATTCCTGTGTAGGATGTGAAATATCCTAAGTATCTTGATATTCGACCGTATATGTCTCAGCCAAACAGAGAACCGATCATTTATGATTTGTATGCAGTACTGGTACACACTGGTTTTAATTGCCATGCTGGTCATTACTTCTGCTACATAAAAGTAAGCTCTGTGGATTTTGCTAATAGCTATTTTTACAATACACTGTAAGATAGCCCTGACATTTTGGGGAGGAAAGGCGGGGATTTTACAGTTAAAATGTGAAAGCCCATTTTTCTTACGTCTCTGGATTGGTGTCCCCTATATACCTAATTGTATCTAATATCTCTTTTATTGGCTGTTTTGCAGGCTAGCAATGGCTTCTGGTACCAAATTAATGACTCCATCGTATCTATCATGGTATCTATTTTATGATTTTAGGCAGCCTCTCTGCTAATGGGTGGCGTTGTGTTCCTGTCTTGCTAGTTGTTTGGCATAGGGTGTCCAGCACTGTAGCTTGCTGGTCGTTGAGTGAAGCTGGGTGCTGGTGTTGAGATGGAGATCTCTGGAAGATTTTCGCCGTTTGATATTATGTGGAGCTGGGAGGTCTGTTGTGGACCAGTGTCCTGAAGTTGGCTCTCCCACCTCAGAGGCACAGCACTGACTCCTGGCTGCAGCACCAAGAACCTTTCATCCACACGGCTCAGAATAAAAAGGAGAAAAAGTAGAAAGAAAGAATTAGTAGAAGTAGAAAGAAAGAAAGAAAGGAGGGAGGGAGGAAGGAGGGAAGGAAGGAAAAAAGGAAAGAAGATAAAGTAAAATAAAATTATGATAAAATATAATAAAGTTATTAAAATAAAAAATAATCATTAAGAAAAAAAAACGGACAGATAGAACCCTGGGACAAATGGTGGAAGCAAAGCTATACAGACAAAATCTCACACAGAAGCATACACATACACACTCATAAAAAGAGGAAAAGGGGAAAAAATCATAAATCTTGCTCTCAAAGTCCACCTCCTCAATTTGGGATGATTCGTTGTCTAAAGGAGGGAAGGAAGGAAAGAAAGAAGATAAAGTAAAATAAAATAAAGTAAGATAGAATAAAATAAAGTTATTAAAATAAAAAATAATTATTAAGAAAAAATATTTTAAAAAAAAGGACAGAGAACCCTAGGACAAATGGTGGAAGCAAAGCTGTACAGACAGAATCTCACACAGAAGCATACACATACACACAAAAAGAGGAAAAGGGGAAAAAATCATAAATCTTGCTCTCAAAGCCCACCTTCTCAATTTGGGATGATTCATTGTCTATTCATGTATTCCACAGATGAAGGGTACATCTAGTTGATTGTGGAGATTCAATCCGCAGCTTCTGAGGCTGCTGGGAGAGATTTCCCTTTCTATTCTTTGTTCTCACAGCTCCCGGGTCTCAGCTTTGGATTTGGCCCCGCACCCGCATCTGTGTAGGTCGCAGGAGGGCGTCTGTTCTTCGCTCAGACACGACAGGGTTAAGGGAGCAGCTACTTCGGGGACTCTGGCTCACTCAGGCCAGGGGGGAGGGAGGGGCACGGAGTGCGGGGTGAGCCTGCAGCGGCAGAGGCCGGCGTGGCGTTGCACCAGCCTGAGGCACCCCATGCACTCTCCCGGGGAAGCTGTCCCTGGATCCCAGGACCCCGGCAGTGACGGGCTGCACAGACTCCCCAGAAGGGGGGTGTGGACAGCGACCTGCGCTCGCACACAGGCCTCTTGGCAGTGGCAGCAGCAGCCCCAGCATCCCACGCCCGTCTCTGGGGTCTGCACTTTCAGCCATGGCTCGCGCCCGTCTCTGGAGCTCCTTTAAGCAGCGCTCTTAATCCCCTCTCCTCGCGCACCAGGAAACAAAGAGGGAAGAAAAAGTCTCTTGCCTCTTCGGCAGCTCCAGACTTTTTCCCGGACTCCCTCCCGGCTAGCTGTGGCGCATTAGCTCCTTCAGGCTGTGTTCACGCCGCCAGCCCCAGTCCTCTCCCTGTGCTCCGACCGAAGCCCGAGCCTCAGCTCCCAGCCCCGCACGCCCCGGCGGGTGAACAGACAAGCCTCTCAGGCTGGTGAGTGCCGGTTGGCACCGATCCTCTGTGCAGGAATCTCTCCGCTTGGCCCTCCGCACCCCTGTGGCTGTGCTCTCCTCCGCGACTCGGAAGCTTTCCCCCTCCGCCACCTGCAGTCTCCGCCTGCGAAGGGGCTTCCTAGTGTGTGGAAACCTTTCCTCCTTCATGGCTCCCTCTCACTGGTGCAGGTCCCATCCCTATCCTTTTGTCTCTGTTTATTCTTTTTTCTTTTGTCCTACCCAGGTACGTGGGTAGGTGCCTTTTGGGAGGTCTGAGGTCTTCTGCCAGAGCTCAGTAGGTGTTCTGTAGGAGTTGTTGGTGTAAGTCTATTTAAACGCTAGAGATTTTAGCTCCCACCTTGGACTTCCATTCACTTAATGGATTAAATATTTGGGGATTCTTCATTAATGCTGGCCTCCAGGAAAGTGATGCTTTTACAAAAAGAACACTTTAGTCATATCCGTTTAGCCCTTTCAGGAGTGTGGCATTTTCTCTCTGCCATCCGGCCGGGTCTGATCACGCTCCCTCATGGCTTCTCAGGGGGAATGGAAGGTGTGCCTGGTTCGTGTGAAGCTCCGAGTCCTCAGTGGAGGCCTGGCTTCTGCTTGACGTACGTGTTGAGATTGTGGACATGTTGGACTTGTTGGAATAGCCTGTATACACCTTGGAATAATCCTTTCACCTGTGCCATAGTGTCGTAACAGCCTTCAGTTTGATAGGGAGTCACAGATTCAGTGCCTTAGGGAGCTGGACAGGCAGCAGGTCCTGCCCTAGGCTCTGCCTGAGTGAGACCTCAGGGCACGGCCAACTGGAGAGCACATGCCCTGTGTGGAGGGGCCACTGCTGTGGCTTTTTCAAGAGGTTTTTTTGTTTTTGTTTTTGTTTTTTTAACTATGAAGCCTTCCAGTGTAAAGATAGCAACTAATTCAGATATTTGAGAAAACATTTTTTTTTTTTTTGCGGTACGTGGGCCTCTCACTGTTGTGGCCTCTCCCGTTGCGGAGCACAGGCTCCGGACGCGCAGACTCAGCGGCCATGGCTCACGGGCCCAGCCACTCCGTGGCATGTGGGATCTTCCTGGACCGGGGCACAAACCCATGTCCCCTGCATTGGCAGGCGGACTGTCAACCACTGCGCCACCAGGGAAGCCCCTAAGAAAACATTTTGAAGACCAAACAGAATTTATCTGTGAGTCAGAATTCACCCATGACTACCAGTTTGCTACTTCTGGGTTATAGCAGCAAAAGTTGGGATCTGGAGCAAAATAACTGCTCGAGTAGGAGTCGGAGATGATGGGGGCAGGGATGGCTTAGTGTGTCTGTCCACGTGCCTGTCTCCCTTGCTCCCTTGGCCCGTGGGAGTTCCCCATGGCTGGCACTCCCTTCTGCCTGGACTGCGGTGAGCTCCCAGGAAACCATCCAGGGAGAACCTGTGTGACTCCGTGCCCAAAGGGACCTGCTTCTTTCTGTCAAATTGGAGCAGGAAGAATTTGGTCTGGGTGTTGTTCTCTGACAAAAAGAGTGGTCCCTGTTCACCAGAAATTCAGTCTCAGAAAACTGTGCCCTGTGAAAGGTCTGTGGTGGGCAGGCCCACAGGAGAGAGGGAGGTCTTTCTAGGTGCGTGAAACTTGTTATTCACAAAAGAAAAAGATAACCAAAGTGGGAGAGGCCTATGGCCTCAGGTTTCTGAGTCTGCGGCTGTTTCTGGAGCTCTCACCTGGCTGTGGTCTGCTTGTTTCCAGAACCCACCTCATCTAAATGGGACGGGACCCTTGAAGGAAACGCCGAGCAGCTCCATGTCAAGTCCTAATGGGAATTCCAATGTCAGTAGGACTGGCCGTTAACGCCTCAACAGTTCTAACGACAGTTCAGAACTGGTCGGTTAACAGGCCCTCAGTTATTCCAGAACATCCCAAGAAACAGAAAATCACAATCAGTATTCACAACAAGTTACCTGTGCGCCAAGTTCAGTCTCAGCCTGCGCTTCCCAGCAGTTCCCTGGAGAGCCCTAACAAGCCTGCCCTCTCGTCTACCGTCACCACTTCTTCTGCAATACAGTCCACCTCGGGTGCCGCCATGATGCCCGCGTCTGGTAAGGTAACAAAGCAGATCACCCTGAGGGCGTCCGGCCCTCAGCCTGTGATGAACGGCAGGTCCAGGCTGAGCTCCGGCGTGCTGGTCCCCTACGGCACCGAGTCGTCCGAAGAGTCTGACGAGGAGGCGAAGGGCCTCGGCAAGGAGAACGGTCTCGGCCCCGCCGAGGGCGCACGCACCCCTGCTCCGGTTGCCGAAGATGTCGGGGCCTCTCCGCACGAGCTCCGAGAGCCTGTGGCTCTAAACGGTGCTACCAGTACGGACGGCGACCCGGAAGAAAACGGCCTGCCCTCGGGTGCTGCCCCCTACCAAGGCCAGCCTGCTCTACACTCAAAAAACCCCTTTTCTAAGGCAAACGGTCTCCCTGGGAAGGTGAGCGCGCCTCGGGCGGGGCTGCGACGGCCTTCGCTTCCGCCCTCGTGTCCGGGCGGGTCACGTGGCTGGGTTTCAGGTGGCCCCTGGAGCTGAAATCTGTTTTTTTATGGTAGTTGATGCCTGCTCCTTTGCCACCTCTCCCAGAAGACAAAATCTTAGACACCTTCAAACCCGGCAGCAAAGGGAAAGGCTCCACAGATGAGATGAGGTAAGATACCGTCCCAAGGCCGTGGGACGCGGGCCGGGGAGTCACAGCAGGGCCTGTGGGTGTGGCCGCTCGTGGAAGTCTCAGGGTGAACCTTTTGGACCCTGGAATGATTTGAATAACGATCTGTCGAGCTCGTTCATGGTCCTTTTAAGAAAGTAAACACGTACAGGGTCTGTTAGTCCAGCTGACGCCCCCCCTCCCGCAGCGCCCCTCCTCTCTGGGGCTCCTCCTCCGCCCCCAGCTGGGCCTCCCGCCGGCACCGTCCCACTCAGCCCCCCGCGTGACAGGCACCTGAGGAGGTGTGAAGGGGTGGCGCAGGGCTTCTCGACTGTCCAGCAGCGAAGACTTTGTTTTGCTCCCTTTAGAATTCTGAAGTTAAATTCCTAGTTAAGATAGTCTGTCTCCACACTTAAAAAAAAAAAAAAAGTCAGTGCATTGACCTCAGCGTCATGTAACGGGAGTAGAAGGAAGAGTCAGAAGGCAGTGACGTGTCGCCATGTGAACAGCCCGGGAGACGGTGCCACCGCAGGACGCGGGGTGGGCCAGCAGCTCGGCGCCACGCACAGGTCACATCACGCAGGTCAGCGCCGTGACGTCCTCCTGGTAGACGACTTATGGCCAAGCTCTGACCAACCAGAGATCAACACCCTAGTGGTGTCTGTGAAACGGCCAGTAATAGAGACGGGGTTTTCACCCACGTGAACGTTGGGACATGGGCTGTTCTGTCGGACCGCCTGCCTCGCCCCCACCCACTGGTGCTTCTGAGGTTCCCCTATGGTGGGGTTAACCCAAAAATGCACCCCACGTTTCAGAAGGGCCCTGCGGGGGGCGTGCCCTCACCAAGAACCACTGTTAGGAATGCTCACTTAGAAAAACGAGCAAAGAGCACGCACTCCCAGTCGGCCCTAAAAAGGGGGCACTTGAACACTCAGTCCCTGGCAGGATGGCTGTCCTCCTTTCTCTATCCTTGTCCGGCTTAGTTGGTCTTCAAATGTAACGTGCGTGAGAATTACAACAGGTGATTGTATAAGCAGTCAGTGCCCAGCTACGCACGTTTCCTAACCTCACGTGCAGCCTTGAACACGACACTGCCACGCTGTAGATCACACGTGTCTTCTCTCTCCCAGATATTTTCCCGCTGCAAAGCGGGCCCGCTTTAGGGTTTTTCTTGCTTTCTGGCAGCTTTCATTAACTTCGAGACTCCATCAAAAAGCAAGGCAGAGTTCTTTTACTACAGAAAGTGTTTCTAATGCCTCAGTGATTCCTCACAATTTGTAGGTAATTCAGGGAGCTCTTGGCTCTGTCTAGAGGTAGCTGCTCCAGCTCCGAGGCTCCAGGAATTAATTGGTGAGGGTGTGGCCAGTGCAGGAGGGGACTCACCAGCTGTCTAAGGAAGCCCACTGACGCCTGGCCCCGAGCACCACGCCACAGACAGCATCCCAGCTCTCAGGCCTGGCTTAGCGGTTTGTCTTCTAATTGATCCCTTGGCTCCCTAAAGGCGGTGATCACTTGTGTCCATCTCAGCCCCATCTAGAGCGGCTGGCATGGAAGGGCTGCATGCCCATGATGCATGGGTACCAAAGGGGAGAACTGTGAAGGGGCTGTGGAAATTACAGGACCCGGGAGCCTTAACTTCAAAGGGCGGCGGGGTTGCCCCTGATGGAGTGTGCAGCCATCAGTCTCGTGTGCTGGGAACACCGTGTTGATGGCTCACTTGTGCCGGGAGGTGGGGTCACGTATAGACTGGCCCCTCTCTTGCCAACGGAGGCAGTATGGAGTCCAACACCTGGGGTAAGTCTTTCTTAATGGCCTGCCTGCCGACTCTCTTTACAACTCATCCCTGCAAACCTCCTGTGCAATTATGCCCCAACCACCTGACTGAGGCTGGAAGTCAGCGGGATTTCAATGCCGAGGGCTTCTTCTTGGACTTGGCAGGCGGGGCCATGTGGAACATCACCTACATGGGAATCAAGGGGGCAATGTCTCCTAGCCTTGGGCCACCTGAGTCCCTGCGAGGAGCAGTTCTGTGGACAGAATGTCTCCACTGCCACTAAAGAAATGTAGGACTGACAGAATGAAGGAATCCGGGAGGAGGCACTTTATGAGCCTATCTATTCGATATCAATCCACATTACATGGGATGTGGATAGATTGAATGTTGCCTGGGGCTGAATTATTACAAAATATTCATGGCGCTCAACTTGTCTCCCAGCCTTAGCAAACACGGATCACAGACGTGTGATTTGCAGTTTTGGATTTAACTGAGTTCACAGGTTGGGGCCCCCAGGGCAGAGGTCACAGCACGTGGAGAAAAGACGCTGGGCGTGGGGTCTGGTGCTCGAGAGTCCAGAACCGCTGGGTCCCAGTGATGCTCACACGCCCTCTCTCTCAGCCTGGCTTCAGTCTGTGCTGCCAGGAACAAATATGCAAATTGAGAGGAAGCACCCTTACCTGCAGCTGGACCTGCAGCACCTTGACCACCTGGAAGAGGATTTGTCCTTGCTCTCCTTGGTGTATTCCTGCATGGCGAACCGCAGATACTGCTTCACGTTGCCACTTGAGGTGCTGACGGTCCTTGATTCCCTCAACACCTTGTCTGTGTTCTTGGATAGGAATGTGCTATCCACCAGGACCCCCAGAGTCTGGTCATGGTCCCTCCTTCGGGGGGCACAAATGAACGTTCTCGTCCTCCCAGGGCTGGAGCTGTGGGTAGGGTGGGGTGACCATGGATGCCACTACAGGTCCAGAGATCTTACCCTGAGAACATCAGCCCAGCTGGATGAAGACAACTGTCAGCGTCACCTGGTGGGGCTCCCCCTGTCTTCCAAGGAAGCCTGTTCACGAGGAGCCAGTTCAGGAGTCCCCCCCCGCCGCCGCCAAGCCTCCTGCGTGGCTCTGTGGCTCCAGGAAGAGTGCTTAGAGCTGGCGGGCCCGCACCTACCCTGTGAGCCTCTCCTCCCACTCCGGTTTCTGTGTCTTAGGCCTGTAAGATGTGGTTGTGAAGGGTGTGGCTGCCCTGAGGTCTCCTGCCCTGGCCCTGTTTCCAGTCTGCCCCCCTTCCTGTGGAGTTGGGTGCCCCAGCCCGGGGTTCTCCCGCAAACCCAGAACTTTCAGCTACATCTACGCCCTGGTCTGGGGCCTCCTCGCTCCTGAGCCCTGGTGTGTGGTCACCTTCTGAGTCCATGCCCTGCAGGGAGGTCCCACTTTGTGATGTAATCCCACACCGGTGACCCTGTCTCGGTGAGGGTACCTCTCCCCTGTCAGCCACGGCCCGTGGTCCTGGCAGCTCACACAGCAGACAAGCCCCTCCTGCTTCTGCCCTCGGGGTGGAGGGCCCACCCACGCCGTGACCCTGGCTTCCTAAGTGCCTGGCCTCTGACTCCCTCCTCTGGAGCCCCAGCACTGCCCTCTGCTGTCCCGTCCTCTGGGGAGCAGTGGCCACAGCCCACCCTGTGGCTCAGGTGTGCACCTTAGTGGGAGGGGGCGTGGGCACCCCTGGGCTCTTGGACGTTCCTGGAGGGACAGAGAGGTGGGCATTGGTCCCAGGATGTGAAGGTTGATGGGCTCCTGATACTGGGCCATGTATGGGAAACCACAGCCCCGCTGCATACATCCGGCTACTGGAACCATTGCTGGGTGGGAACCCTTCCTCCACGTTGTACTTAAACTGTCGGAGGTTTGGTTGTTTCTCATTTTCAGCTGCTACAAACAGTGCTGTAGTGGACAACACTTTTCCAATATCTTTGAAAAATTATGCAAGTATTTCTGTATAATAAAAGACAGAGAATTGATGCAAAAGCTTTACCCGAATTTAAATTTAGTATAAACGGCTGATTGCCGGTCACTTACTAGTACAGTTGACTCTTGAACAACGCAGGGGTGAGGGGCGCCGAGCCCCAGTGCAGTCGAAAATCCACGTGTAACATTTGACTCCCCTGAAACTTAAATGCTAATAGCCTACGTTTGACCAGAAGCCTTACCAATAACCTAAACAGGTGATTGACACATATTTTTCATATTCGATGTATCATATACTGTATTCTTGCAGTAAAGTAAGCCAGAGAAAAGAAACTGTTATTAAGAAAATCATGAAAAAGAGGAAATTCATTTACAGTCCATATATGTATTTATTGAAAACAATCCATTTATAAGTGGACCCGCCCAGTTCAAGTCCGTGTTGTTCTGAGGTCAACTCTAATGTATTCATGATTTTTGAATTTTGCTGCATATTAAAAGCACCAGGGAAGTTTAAGAGGTTCCCACCTTTAGTAAATATACAAGTGCACTATGATATGAATAAAAGAAGCCTATTACGTTGACTTATAAACTAAAGAATTCTCAGCAATGTTGGAAAATGCTTATTAAAAAAGTGATGCACAAGATGCAAAACACTAAATACTGGTGAATATCTTTATTGCCTGTCCTTCCCCACAAGAAATAAAACGGACTTTCAAAGGGTAGGGAATCCTTCCTGTCACGCATCATGATGCCCCCAGAGCCTGGAGCCAGTCTGAACACAGAGAGAACATGTCAATATTTGTGGACTGAGTGAGAAATGCTTTTGCTTTGATGAAAAAACATTCATTTCTGACTTTTCTTTATATTGTTTCAAGTTTTCTATATTATATATGCATTACTTCAATAATTAGGAGAAAAAGGAAAATAACCTTAGCAACGGTATGATGGTATGTAAACAAAAACGGGGTTAGAGCAAAGGGCAGTTCCTGTGCTCATGGCAGAAGATCGAAGAGGAACCGGGCCTGAGGGCTGACAATTTGTCACCTCTAGGGATTTAGCCACACATGCCCCTCTGCCCCTGGGATCAGGAGGCCTCAGGCACCATAGCACAAGGTCTGACCCAGGGGAGACCCTGCTCTGGGGGCAGATTAAGCTCCAGAGCCCACAGTGGCCTCTTCCTTGGGCCTCCACGTGCCTCCTGGGATCGGGGCACCTGGTCCCCCTCCCAGTTCTGTCATGGCCGAGAATGTAAAGCAGACAGGCCTTCTCCTACGCTCAGTGGTTCCCACGACCCAGGGAAACAGAGGTGAGGGAGGGCCCTCGGGAGGGGAGCCCGTGCAGGCTGGAGGCGCCCGAGGCCCTACTGGGCCCCTCAGGCCGGGGTGTCATGGAGGGCAAACCCCAAGACCCAGCCTGGCAGATGCAGAGCCCGCTTTGAGGGTCATCAGTGCATGGAGTCCCCCACCCCCGTGTCCTCCAAGGCTGGGCTGATGGAGTAACCCCACCAGCTGCCCCTCAGCCCTTTCCCCATGAACTCCCAAGTTCAAAGCATCTGCTGGACTCTTATCTGACTCTAGGGTGCATTTGAGGGTTTTGTTTGCTTGCCCTTTTTTTTCTTATGAACCCTAGTTGCCCAAAGTCAGCTTAAACATCATCTGTCTTGGTTTGTGGCACTCCTGGCATTGGTCCCCGCATAGCTGTATGACGCAATGGACACCCATGAATCCGTCACCCAAGCCGAGAGCTGGAATGTTATCCGTCTCTGACATGTACCCCTCAGCTGCCCTGTGACCCCACTCTGGATTTTGTGCTTCTCAACCCTGCCTTTACTCAGAGCTTCATCACCAGTGTCTGCAACCCTGACATGTCCAGTTCTGCTGGGTTTTGTACTTTGGGAAAAGATGAGTATCCATCATGGCACATGCAGCCCTGGGACCTGGGCCGTCTACTCAAGGTTATGGTACCAACTGTTGCACACAGAAGCATCACTGTGGTCCTCAAGCCCTCCCTGGTTAAGACTAGCCCATCTGCACACTTTGCCCTGACTTCCCAGCCTCCCACTGCGGTGGGCCTGGCACATGGCTGGTTTCCACCTGTGCCGTGGAGGCGGAGTTGACGGCGTCAGGACGAGGTGTGAAAATTCCTCCTACTCTCGGGTGGTCTCTCAAGGTGAGGGGTGCCCTGGGGGTACCTAGCCTGAGAACATGTGGTATGGGAGCTCCTAGCGTCCGGCAACCTGGTTTCGGAACTATTAAAGGTCCAGCTATTTGGAAACACCTAGTCGGGGCCCCAGAACAGGTGGAACAGACCTGTCCCCACTCCAGGATGAGCCCAGCTGTGCTGATCTGAAGGGAAACCACACAGCCACGCCTCCGGGTCAGCCTCAGACCCATGACTTGATAATGGACTCTTGCTGTGACGCACTGCTGAGGTCAAGGGGGGTTTGTAGTGCAGCATTTCTGTGCCAAGAGCTGATCAGTACACCAAAATTCACCAAACGGAAGTGATATTTCTAGGGTTTGGATATTTTGTAGAAATATGTGGTTACTGTTGTTGATTTTGTAAAAGAACCAAATATTATGCCCCTAACACTCTCATAAGCCTTTGAACTTCACAAGCACGTGCAAACACACACACACACCATCAGCACGTTGATATTACCTAGAAAAGTTTAGTTCTGGGCAGCTCTGAACATAATAATCCCCCTATCCTGCATGCCTGTCAGGAACGAGTAATGCTTACTGCTATGTGTCACTGATATTTTGCGGCTGCTTCTTATGCAGCAAGAGCTGATTGATACAAAATCTTTGCATTGTGTCTTCCTTTAATTTTGGAAAATGTATCTCCATTACTTCTTCAAATATTTCTATCTTTTTCCTTTTCTCCTCCTTTGATGTTCCTAGGTTCGCAGTTCTACAGATGTTTGTACTTCAACTTCTGTCCTTAAGTCACCCGACTTTTCTCTCTCTTACCTCCTCGTCCTTTCCTGCCGCCTCTGCACGCATGCCCCAGTGCTGAGACTTGGATGAAGGGGGCGTCTCAGCATGTGTTATCCCAAAGGGCCCTGCTTCTCCAAACCAGGTGATCCCAGAAAACATTCTGGGTTTTGTGGAAATCAAGAATTTCTAAAATACGTGTCCATTTTTCTATTGTGTGCTTCTACTGTGTATATTTTCACCCCCTACTGATTTGGGATGACTAGTGACTAGAATAAATCTGGAGCGGTTCCTCCAGGACACGGTGGCACAGGACAGGACACTCCTGGTTGTGACTGACCTTAGGGAGTGGGCCATCATCCCCAACCTGCTAACGTCGGTTTGCCAATGACAGCAGTGGTGGGCATAAAATTCACCAGCCCCACCAAGACCCTCACACGGCCCAGGACCCTGAGCCTCAGCTTGGGGAATGGGCCATGGTTTTAACCCCATATTCCCAGAGAGTGGGAGCCAGAGGCAAGATGCAGGCCCCAAACAAAATATCCTCACGGCGGTTCACACACCTCGAAATATTGGGCGCTTCCTTAGGAAGCATTTCCCAATCTTGGGCACAAGTGCCAACCACCTGGGGACTTTGTGTGTTTCTGACATCAGGTAGCAGAGATGGGGGAGTGGGTCTCTAGGAGATGAGTGAAATGAAGCCACTGGGGTTTTCAAGGTAGAAAACGACTGACTTGTAATGAAACAGAGCAGATGGCAGGCCTTCCCCAGGGGAATTGGGGTTGGACTGAAGATGCTCACCTGTGAGCAGAGCCCGTCGGCCCTCAGGGCAGGGCTGTATTTCCTGGGCCAGTGCGCGGCCCAGAGCAACGACCCTCAGAACTAACAGCTCTAAGCCAAGGGTGGGCAACAGGCTAGCTTTGCTGACCATAAGACTCACCCTGTCAGTGTGTACATGCCCCTAGCAGGGCGTGAAGATGTTACAGACTCTACACACAGACTGGACAAGGAGGCAAAGGTGACCCACGCTGCTGTCTTTGTGACCTGCCCAGTGGAGCTGTCCTCAGTGGTCCTGGGAAATGCTGTCCAATCAGCACTGATGACAACTTCAAGGGAACCAACTGGCCAGGAAAGGATAGACTAACCACCAAGGACATGCAAACCAGATCCCCGAACTGAAAAGGTGGAGGGAAGAGCCCTCAGCCCCTCCCTCTGAAGTCCTCCTCCAGACGGCGTCCCATGGCCTCTCTGTCCCACTTAGGGCCCCAGGCCCCCATCCCTCGGCCCCTCCAGGGCTGCCCCCACCAGGATCAGGGAAGAGAGAGGTGCTCATGGGGGGCTCTGTCACCTCAGGGCCTGTCCCAGGGCTAGTGATCAGTGTTGACGGCCATGGAGGCCAGGCTGGGTGCCGATGGGGGGCGCAGGGGTCAGGGAGCATGAGGGGAGGGGTGACTGGAGCTGCCATCTTCTGAGCTGACCCCAGACGCCCTGAGAAGATTTCTCGTCAGTCAGGCAGCTCCAGGGCAGATGCCCCGATGGCGATCCACAGAGGACAGAGCCTTCTGTCACCTTTGTCACCCACCTGCCACCCCTGTGCCTGGGCATCAACCCAGCACCACCACCGCAGAAGGGCCACTCACTGTGAATCTGGCCTCAGAGATGGACACAGAAGGGACACAGGTGGCTGTTGCCTGGCAAAACTGTCTGGATTCCTTTTGAGTGGAATGGATGGGAGCCTGGAGAGATTGGAGGAGGATGAACAAAGGAATGGAAGAATAGATGCATGGATGGATGGATGGAAGCATGGATCATGGAAGGATGGATGGACGGATGCATGGATGGACAGATGATGGACAAATGGAGAATATATGAATGAATGAATGAATGAGTACACACACCAACCATGAGGACCCTGCAAGAACCAGGAAGGGCACCCTCCCATGAGCTGAGGAGTTTGATTGACTCAGCACCCTGCACCCACAGCCAGGGTGAGAACAACAATGGTAAATTCTCCATCGCTTGTCACTGGCAGCAACATCCATGGAAATAAACCATCAGGGAGAATGCAAAACTGACAGGGACCCAGAATGTGCTCTGAGATGCCTTTAATTGCTCTGGTTGCAGACCTAGGACTCCAGACTCTCATTCTTCAGGAGAAAAGGAGCCGCTGTGGGAGCCGGGAACTCCTCCCCCCATTTCTGCTGGCAGGTGCTGTTCAGGAGGGTGAACTGGGTAAACCATGGCCGTGAGTCCACAATGAAAGTGCAGTTCACCTGAAAAAAGTAATTTTATGTAAGACATAAAATCAGAACAATGTAACAATGAGAGCGCTTAGCAGGAAGGACTTACCAGGAGCTCAAGGTGCATTAAGAACTAAAGAGGAAAGTAAAACAGAATCAAACAGCGGCCTGGGGCTGGGCTCCAGAGCTCAAGTCTCCACCATCAAGGCAGGGACTCCTGAGAGGGTGCCTGGTGGGGCCATCACCTGCCCTTCAGGGTCCCCCCCAACCCAGCGCACGTGACGCTGCCTGAAGGGTCTCTGCCCCGTGAGCTCTTGGGGGAGCCAGCAGACTGCCCAGGAGACGGTCCAGATGGTGCCCACCCCGCCATCAGCTGCAGCTGCAAACCCACCCCAAGGAGAGGCTGCCCCAAGGCTGGGGTCCGGGGAGACCCCAGCCCCACTGAGGGCATCACCCTGACTGAGGCCCATCCCCAAGGTTTCAGTCAGTTCATAGGGTGATGACAAGAGGTCTGACTGACCAGGACTCCTCCTTGCCGCCCAGGAGACCAGAGGGAGGGGTGGGGCGACCAGCAAACTAAACTGTCCTCCTGTCCAGAAGAAACAGAGCAAAGGAAGGAGAGGCCCAGAGGGAGAACAGCGTCTTCCTGGACCCGAGGTCTCAGGAAGCTGGAGGCTGGGACCCAGGGAGGCTCCATCCAAGAGGGAAGGGCCCATGGGGCTCTGTGGGGTTCTCTGGTGGGCCGGCCGGGCTGTGAGCACAGGGCCCAGCTTGTTGCTGTGCTGGGAGCATCTCTGTACAGGGGGAGCCCTGGGACCTGGCGGGGAGGGGCCAGGACCTGTCATTCTGCCCCACGGTCATCCCTGTGAACTTCCAAGCCTCCTCTCATAGACCCTTCTTGACATTATTTTTCATTCTCTGAAGATTTGTGATGCTTTTGGTTGATTTTATCCTCAAACCTTTTTCTCTTCCGGGCCTTCTTGCAAGGGGCAGTTGTCAATGTCTTCGTCATGTTTTTTACAAATCGTGCGGCCCATCTCCAGGTCCATTAAATATATCCACGTATACGTCTGACAAGGAGAGATTGTAGAAACTTCTGTGAAATACTTACTTTGCAGTAATGAGAAAAACACAGAGAACCAAGTAGAAAATGGGCAAATAGGTATGAATGTACACATGTGTATAAATTGGGACAAACCTAGGTGCTTTTTTCTTATTTTTAATTTATGTATTATTTTACTTTTTCATTTTAATTCTCTACTCTTCCTACAAAAAGATGTCCCTGAGTGCAGCTCCAGCCCTGGACTCTTCCCTGCCGCCCTCCTGATGGCTGCTACCCAGGAGCCGCGTCACGAGTACATGGCAGTGGGGAGGGGGGTGGTCACGGGAGGTGGGGTCCCGGCGCTGAGAGCACACACACAGCACACCTGACACGAGACCCAGCTCTCAACTGCATCAGCCAGACACACGGAGGGCATCACACGGCTCCTTCTAGGGAGGCGGCCGGGGGTGCTTGTCCACCGAGCCACCCTCAGAGCTGCCCTGTCCCTCGGGGGCAGCATCCAGACCAGGACGGGGGGCTCGGGGCTGGATGCTCTGTCTGTCCTGGGGCAGCTGCGGCACCAAAGGGCTCACCTTGTAAACCTTCATCCAGGTGGATGTTTGTGAACCGGGTGCTGCTCTGTGTGTCCATCAGCTTCTCTAAGAGGTTAACACAAGATAGGATTTCATCCCCTACAGAGAGGTCGTGAAAACTCGGAAGAACTCCAACACGGAGAGGAATGTAACCAGAAACTTCCATAGGGAGGAGCACGGCCCTGACCTGGACTTGTCTAGAAAGCTGGCTTCCTTAGGGGCTCAGGAATGCCTGCAGCTGATGCCACCAGCCACACACACACACACACACACACACACACACATGCCCAGCCCCTTGCACTGCCGCTGGACCCTGGGCAAGGATAGGCTTAGGGCAGGGCAGGGGTGGCAGCTGAGTCTGTAGTGATGCTCGAGGGGCCCTCAGCCTCCACAGGTCCAGGGCTGGGCGCAGCCCAGCGAAGGGCCAGCCGGTCAGCAAATGAGAGCCCTTGAGGGAAGCCAGGGCCATCTGTGCAGGGAGGGGGCCAGCCTCCAGTCCCATTAGGAGTGTGTGCAGTTGGGGACCTTCACATCAGAGCCCCGCTGACCTGGGCCAGCTTGGGGCTAGCCATCCGGGGCCAAGAATGGGTCTGGGTTCAAGACTGTTGGACAACAACTAATCCAGACAAAGTATCCGGGCCGGGGGAGGTATGAGCATTGGTGGGAAAGTGCTTCACAGCCAGGTGCTAAGGACACCCACACTCCCATCAGGTCCCCCCTCCTCCCCACCCTGACGCTCTGTAACCCACGGCCTTCTTTCCCAGAACTGCCTCGGGAACACTGACTGTTGCGGACTCGGCCCGGCCATCTTCCTGTCTCCCCCGCCCCTCACTCTGCTGTCTGCCCACCTGCTCAGGACAAAGACCTGGGGTCTGTGCCTGACCCCCTCCCCACTACACGCCATGTCAACCTCCAAGCCGACTCAGAAGCAGGTCTTCCTCTGCCTCCTGGCGTCCAGGGCCCAGCTCCTGCACCCTGGTCTCAACTTGCCCCCAAGCTGTGGAGCCCACTGCCCCGACGGGGTCCAGAGAGATGCTGGACAAAGCTGAGCGACCTCCTCCCGCGAGTCCCTGCTCCTCCGAGGGTCACATCCTGACCCAGCGCTGGCACACGCCCGCCTCTCGGAACCTCCTGCCCTGAGACACGGGCCCATAGCCCTCAGGCTGGCCCCGCCGGGCACTCGCAGCTCACCCCGGTCCAGGGCCCTCTCCGGGGCTGCCCGCCCTTCTTGTCCCCACCCCGGGTCCTTCCAGGAGTGCCCGTCATGAAGAGCACTTTCCAGGCCCCCCACCCTGCCCCTCCCCTCAGCCCTGCGGTCCTACACTGACTGCTCTTGTCCAGGTCTTCCACTATCTCACCGGAAAATTTGGGGCCTGTGTGCTTCTCACCACCGGCGTAACAGCCCCACGAGATCACGCCCTGTCTGCCTCCCGCCAGGCCTGACCCACGGCGGCCACGTGGTCGAGGCCGGCTCACTTCACGCGGGGCCTCAGCCGAGCATCCAGGCAGTGATCCTGGCAGCGGAGGCCTGCGATCGGCTCCACTCTGCGCTGTCGGCCCTTCCTGGGCTTTGATGTTGGGGCGCTGCCTCCCCTCCGTCTCCCTCCTCACCTGCTCTCTGCCTCCCTCTCCTTCTCTCCCTGTTCCAAGCGCTAAGCTAACACATCAGAAACTTGGAGCCCTTCTATTTTGGTACCTTGTATTTTTAAATATCCTTAACCAAATGAAATATCCCTTACCTTTTCCTGCAGACCATGGACGGCCCCTTCCCCCGACCCCAGGCCCGGTTTCAGGGAGAAGGTGGAGATGAAGACAGGGAGCCTCCCTCACCCTCTGGCCCCCACTCCCCACCCTCACCTCCCCACTCCCACCCCACCCCCATCCCCCACTCTCACTCCACCCCCATCCCCCACTCCCATCCCCCTGACCTTGCGCTGGCTCCGTCCTACCCAAAGCAGCTTGTAAGCGTACTCATCCAGCTCATGTTCATTGAAGTAAAACACAGCAAACTCCACACACAAGCGGAAGTTTTGCGTACTCTTACTGATGTCCTCAAACTTCCAGCTGCAGACATGAGGCCCCAGAGCAAGAAGCCCCAGGAGCAGAGACAGCTTCAGGAACATGCTGTCAGGCGTCGGCCTGGAGGCCAGTAGTACTCGGTGGGCAGCCCTCCCCAGCTCCCCAGCCAGCGCCGCCCTGCCCTGCACAGCCCTGTGCTGCTGGCCAGGCCCTCTGCCCGGCTCCTCCTCTCTGTCCCTCCCATCATCACCCGACGGGAGGCGGTGGTGGGGGGGTGTCCCAATTTCCACCCCTTATCTCGTAAGCCTTGGGCCCAAGGACATGCAGGCTCCATTCCCCCTCATCTCCAGGGCACGCCCAGCCTAGCTTCGGTAGGGCCTGGGTGAGGGTCTCAAGCCCACTAGGCTTTGCCCTCATGGCTGTGCCTCCCTGGGCTGGCAGAGTCACGGGCACTTAGGAATGCTGGTGGGTCCTGAGTCCCGGGAGCCAGGAGAAAACCAGATCTACCTCTGACCTTGGCTGCAGCCGACGACCTCAGGGCACAACGGGAAGGTCCAGTGAGGGGCGGCACGGGGGCCGGGGCACCATCCTCTCCACCACAGCTGGCACCTGCTGACCTACATGACAGGAGGCCTGGCCGTGCGTGGCCGTGGGCAGGGGACAAGGGGTAAGCCAGCCACGGCAGGGGCTCTGCTGGAATGGATGTGAGCGGTAGCCATGGGCAGGAGGGGTTCCAGGGCTGGGGAAGGTCAGGCCCTGCCTTGACCCAGCCAATGTGCATTCTCACGCAGATCTGCCAACTGTGGCGCTGTGGCCTCTGCCGTGTGGCTGTGTTAGGCTCTTCTCACGGGAACCGTGTTACTGATGTGCCCTGCCTGGGATGCACACCAGGCCGTGGGAGGGAGCGGGCCGGGAAAGTGGGATTGCTGCCTGTGGACGTGAGGATGCTCCACACTGGACATGGGGGAGACGGACTCCTGTGTGTTAATGATGATCCCAGAAAGGATGCGGGGCCTGGGCCATCGCCGTGGGGACAGGTTGTAGGACAGGACTGGGGCTGGCCCAGGAAGAGAGGGGACTATGGACACAGTGGGGACACCCTCGCCACCACCCTCGCAGTCCCACCTCTGGACAGCTGTCAGCCTGGGGTCTAAGACACGGCAGGGTCCCGTCAGGGCAATCCCGGTGAGGATGTAGGAACCTGCTTCCGAGGTGTGTGCGGGCCTGATCGTTTCCTCCACAGATAAGCTGCGGCCCCCACGCTGGTTCCCCACCCCTGGCAGTGGTGACTGTAGCATCTGTAGTTTTCCGAGATCTGCAGAATCTGTCAGGAGGCTCTGTTTTCCTTCCCAACTTCTCCACATCTAGATACCTCCTGCTGGAGGAGCAGCCTCATGAGACGTTGCGAAGGGTCGGCTGTTGGATTCCTCGATTGTCTCCAACAGGCTCTGTTTTCTTTCCCGTTCCTTCTGCTTCCTTGTGATAGTTTCCTTCCACTGAGGGAGGGACAGACCACCGGCCACAGCCCTGTCCGTTATTAATTTGTCAAATCAACACTGAGGTGCAGCCCAGGGAGCTTGGTGGTGAGCCGTGGCTCAGCAGAGACAACAGAGAAACTGAAACAGAGACGTTTACTGGTCACAGGCCCTGGAGGAGGTACCAGCAGTTTCCACATGGTGTGGGCTGGGGGTGGTCACAGCCGGAAGCAGACAGAGACCAAGAGGCACACGCCGCCACCTGAGGCCTTGGGCTCCCGGGTAATGCCAGACTGGTCAACTCAAGCCAAGAGAGCAGGTTCTGAAAAGCTCTGCTGGGGTCTTATCTAAGGGCAGGACAGGGATGGGCCCTGGGGGACAACCTTCGGGGGAAGTCACACAAAGCCTTTTATTTGCTCTCTCGGGCACGTGCTCATATGAGGGGTTGGTGTCAGTGTAAGGTCCCCACAAGCCACCTGACCCTACAAACTGGACGCCCCATGGAGTAGCTTAGTTAAAGTCTCCAAGGTAATCAAAATCAAATTTGTTAAATGAATTCTTCTGTTTTTGTAAATATCATCTGATTTTCACCTGCTGGGCTCTGTCAGTTATTGAGAGGGTGCTTTCACTCTCCTCCTGGGACCAGACATCTGATTGTTCTCCCCCTGGTCCTGTCACGTGTGACTTGACTTCTCCAGAGACCAGGAGAAGAGGTGGCCCCCCTGAGAGACCTGTTGTAACTTCCTTAACCAAGCAAAGCCGTGACAGTCAGTTCCCCAAAGGCCACGTTTCCAATCCTGTATGTGTTTAGAGCTGCAACCAGCAGACAAAGTCTGCAGTCAGCCTCTGGCACCTGCATTCGTACCCTGGTGCCCCACGGGAGGCTCGTGGTGGGTTTTAAATCACCCCATGGCTGGCTCTGAATGCTGAGGGGCATGTGCAAAGCCCCCCGGTGTAGTTAAAGTGCATCTGAGGTCAGACCACAGAAGAATTGAAAAGAGCAGGACACAGACCTTCCGATGGGACACAGGAGTTGAGGTGAAGGTGGCCACTATTGCTCAGGGGGTTCTGTCTGGCCGTGGCCAGCACGGGGCCCAGGAACAATGGCTCCACCCCTCTGAGCCCAAGTGCCCTCAAAGGAAGATTGGCTGACCACACAGCCACCCTTATCAGTTTGTATTTGCACTTATCAGATTGTGGGGAGATGTTAGAAATCCCAAACACAGGTACTAAAGGACCAAAGCTGGCTCAGGCCAGCGGTGCTCATGGAGCTGCCCGGAGCTGGGGGGCAGAGAGGGGGACGCCTGTTTCACCAGTGCTTATGGGCACATCACGGCAATAGGTCAGTCAGGAAAGGGACAGCCTGCCAACCACGGGACACACAAATCTGATCCCCGAACTCAAAAGTTGGAGGGAAGATCCCTCAGCCCCTCCCTCTGAAGTCCTCCTCCAGACGGCGTCCCATGGCCTCTCTGTCCCACTTAGGGCCCCAGGCCCCCATCCCTCGGCCCCTCCAGGGCTGCCCCCACCAGGATCCGGGAAGAGAGAGGTGCTCATGGGGGGCTCTGTCACCTCAGGGCCTGTCCCAGGGCTAGTGGTCAGTGTTGACGGCCATGGAGGCCAGGCTGGGTGCCGATGGGGGGCGCAGGGGTCAGGGAGCATGAGGGGAGGGGTGACTGGAGCTGCCATCTTCTGAGCTGACCCCAGACGCCCTGAGAAGATTTCTCGTCAGGCAGCTCCAGGGCAGACGCCCCGATGGCGATCCACAGAGGACAGAGCCTTCTGTCACCTTTGTCACCCACCTGCCACCCCTGTGCCTGGGCATCAACCCAGCACCACCACCGCAGAAGGGCCACTCACTGTGAATCTGGCCTCAGAGATGGACACAGAAGGGACTCAGGTGGCTGTTGCCTGGCAAAACTGTCTGGATTCCTTTTGAGTGGAATGGATGGGAACCTGGAGAGATTGGAGAATGAAGGAACAAAACAATGGAAGAATGGATGCATGGATGATGGATGGATGGATGGGTGGATGGATGCATGGATGGACAGATGATGGACAGATGGAGAATATATAAATGAATGAATGAATGAGTACACACACCAACCATGAGGACCCTGCAAGAACCAGGAAGGGCACCCTCCCATGAGCTGAGGAGTTTGACTGACTCAGCACCTTGCACCCACAGCCAGGGTGAGAACAACAATGGTAAATTCTCCATCGCTTGTCACTGGCAGCAACATCCATGGAAATAAACCAACAGGGAGAATGCAAAACTGACAGGGACCCAGAATGTGCTCTGAGATGCCTTTAATTGCTCTGGTGCCATGCAGACCTAGGACTCCAGACTCTCATTCTTCAGGAGAAAAGGAGCTCCTCCCCCCATTTCTGCTGGCAGGTGCTGTTCAGGAGGGTGAACTGGGTAAACCATGGCCGTGAGTCCACAATGAAAGTGCAGTTCACCTGAAAAAAGTAATTTTATGTAAGACATAAAATCAGAACAATGTAACAATGAGAGCGCTTAGCAGGAAGGACTTACCAGGAGCTCAAGGTGCATTAAGAACTAAAGAGGAAAGTAAAACAGAATCAAACAGCGGCCTGGGGCTGGGCTCCAGAGCTCAAGTCTCCACCATCAAGGCAGGGACTCCTGAGAGGGTGCCTGGTGGGGCCATCACCTGCCCTTCAGGGTCCCCCCCAACCCAGCGCACGTGACGCTGCCTGAAGGGTCTCTGCCCCGTGAGCTCTTGGGGGAGCCAGCAGACTGCCCAGGAGACGGTCCAGATGGTGCCCACCCCGCCATCAGCTGCAGCTGCAAACCCACCCCAAGGAGAGGCTGCCCCAAGGCTGGGGTCCGGGGAGACCCCAGCCCCACTGAGGGCATCACCCTGACTGAGGCCCATCCCTAAGGTTTCAGTCCAACAGACCAGTTCATAGGGTGGTGACATAGGGTGGTGACAAGCGGTCTGACTGACCAGGATTCCTCCTTGCCGCCCAGGAGACCAGAGGGAGGGGTGGGGCGACCAGCAAACTAAACTGTCCTCCTGTCCAGAAGAAACAGAGCAAAGGAAGGAGAGGCCCAGAGGGAGAACAGCGTCTTCCTGGACCCGAGGTCTCAGGAAGCTGGAGGCTAGGACCCGGGGAGGCTCCATCCAAGAGGGAAGGGCCCATGGGGGTCTGTGGGGCTCTCTGGTGGGCCAGCCGGGCTGTGAGCACAGGGCTCAGCTTGTTGCTTTGCTGGGAGCATCTCTGTACAGGGGGAGCCCTGGGACCTGGCGGGGAGGGGCCAGGACCTGTCATTCTGCCCCATGGTCATCCCTGAGGACTTCCCTAAGCACCTTCCCCTCGGCATGCTCTGAGATAAAGAAAATATGTATTTTGGTCTCTGCCTGTATTCCTGGCACAGAACACGTGGATCCATTGTAAATTTCTAGGTGATAAGAACACCAGGAACGTGTTTTGTTCTATTGAGGTGACTCTGGGTGGGCCCCTGGCTGGGGGCTGATCAGCAGAAAGACCAATGATGACCAATGATGGGGCTCGGGATAGTCCTGCCTACGTGCGGAAGCCTCCCTAGAATCCTGATGGTGTCGGGTTCAGAGCATCCATGTGGGTGAGCACATCCACATATTGGGGGGAGGGGTGATACACCTCGATCCTCAGAAGCTTCTGTGCTCAGAACCCTCCCCCACCTCACCTTGTGTATCTCTGCATCTGGCTGTTCATCTGTACCCTTTACCATATCCTTTAATAAGAGGGGAAATGTAAGTATTTCCCTGAGTTCTGTGAGCCACTCTAGCAAATTAATCAAACCTGAAGAGGGGGACATGGGAACCTCCAATTTGTGGTCAGTTGAACAGAAGTTGTGGGCAGCCTGGGGACCCACTCCCTGCGACTGGCATCTGAATGGGTCGGGGTGTCTCATGGGCCTGAGCCCTTAACCTGTGAGACTTGATGCCACCTCCAGGTAGGTAACTGGTATCCCCGAGAATTGTTTTGTGGGGGAAAAACCCCACACATTTGGTAACCAGAAGGGTCAGAAGTGAGGTGTTCAGTGTGGGAAATAAAGGAGATGCATGGGCACTGTGTGTTTTCCTAATACACCCTCCTTGATATGATTTTTCCTTCTCAGATTTGTGATGCTTTGGGTTGATTTTACTCTCAAACCTTTTTCTCTTCCGGGCCTTCTTGCAAGGGGCAGTTGTCGATGTCTTTGTCGTATGTTTTACAAATTGTGCGGCCCAGCTCCAGGTCCATTAAATATATCGTTGTCCAGTTCTGTCAAGGAGAAATTAGAAAACAGAAAGGCAGAGAATCCAGTAGAAAAGTGGGCAAAAGACTACAATGTGCACATGAATAGGACACACAAACCATGTGCAATTTCTCTGCAAGCACATAACCAACAAAAAGATGTCCCTGAGTGCAGCTCCAGCAGCCCTGGACTCTTCCCTGCCGCCCTCCTGATGGCTGGTACCCGGGAGCCACATCACCAGTACATGCCAGTGGTGGAAGGGGGGTGGTCACGGGAGGTGGGGTCCCGGCGCTGAGAGCACACACACAGCACACCTGACACGAGACCCAGCTCTCAACTGCATCAGCCAGACACACGGAGGGCATCACCCGGCTCCTTCTAGGGAGGCGGCCGGGGGTGCTTGTCCACCGAGCCACCCTCAGAGCTGCCCTGTCCCTCGGGGGCAGCATCCAGACCAGGACGGGGGGCTCGGGGCTGGATGCTCTGTCTGTCCTGGGGCAGCTGCGGCACCAAAGGGCTCACCTTGTAAACCTTCATCCAGGTGGATGTTTGTGAACCGGGTGCTGCTCTGTGTGTCCATCAGCTTCTCTAAGAGGTTAACACAAGATAGGATTTCATCCCCTACAGAGAGGTCGTGAAAACTCGGAAGAACTCCAACACGGAGAGGAATGTAACCAGAAACTTCCATAGGGAGGTGCACGGCCCTGACCTTGAATTGTCTAGAAAGCTGGCTTCCTTAGGGGCTCAGGAATGCCTGCAGCTGATGCCACCAGCTACACACACACAGACACACATGCCCAGACCCTTGCACTGCCGCTGGACCCTGGGCGAAGACGGGCTTAGGGCCTGATGGGGGTTGGGGGCAGCCGAGTCTGCAGTGATGCTCGAGGGGCCCTCAGCCTCCCCAGGTCCAGGGCTGTGACGCAGCCCAGAGGAGGGCCAGCCAGTCAGCAAATGAGTGCCCTTGAGGGAAGCCTGGGCCATCTGTGCAGGGAGGGGGCCAGCCTCCAGTCCCATCAGGAGTGTGTGCAGCGGGGGACCCTCACGTCAGAGCCCCGCTGACCTGGGCTGGCTCGGGGCTGGCCATCCGGCGGCCTGGGCCCGCGACTGCCACTCACCTTTTGCTGGGCTGCCTGACCTCCAGCAGCTTGTCGGCGTGCTCCTCCTCATGGCCACTCTTGAACCAAGCCACGGCGAACTCCACAGACACCGCAAAATAATCCTGGTCCTTATTAATGTCTACAAATTCTTTTTGAATGATCCGGATGTGAACGCCCACGACAGTGAGCCCCAGAAGCAGAGCTGCCTTTGGGAACATGCTGTCCAGAGTCAGCACAAAAGACAGGTGATGGGGGGCGGGGGGGGGCCCTCCACAGCCCACAGCCCACAGCCCACGCAGCCCTGCGCTCTGGCCTCCCGCTTTGAAGACGCCTGTGCCCACTTCCTCCTCTGCATCCCCTGCCTGTCCCTCCTGCTGGCACTCCTGCCTCATCACAGAAAGCCTGGCTGCAGGGACACACATGGAGCAGGCTCTGTCCCCCTTGTTTTCAGAGCTTCATCCTGACAGGGTCCCACTCCGCAGGGCCCTGCATCCCCCCTGCTTGCCCTGGGGACTGTGCAGGCAGGGACTGCCAGAGTCCTGTGATTTCCTGGGAGCTCCAGGAAGCCAAGCCTGTCTATGACCTTGGCTGGAGCCAACACCACCAGCCGGGCACAGGGTAGTACAGGGTGTGCAGCCAGCAGTGGAGGTGTCTAGGAGGAGTTGCCCTCATTACTGCCCTGATAGGAATTACTAACCATGGTTGATTTCCTAATTGTCTTTTCTCTTATCGACTTCCAGCTCAAGTTCACTACAGTCAGAGAATGTACTTTCTATTATGTCTCTTCTCTGAAATTTATTGAGATTTGTTTTATGGCCAATATTCCACAGGTTCTTTTTTTTTTTTGATGTAGACCATTTTAAAAGTCTTCAGTGTATTTGTTACAATACCACTTCTGTTTTAGGTTTTGTTTTTTTGGCGGCAAGGCACATGGGATCTTAGCTCCCCGACCAGGGATTGAACCCACACTCCCCGCATTGGAAAGCAAAGTCTTAGCCACTGGACCGCCAGGGAAGTCCCCACAGGTTCTTGAAAAGACTGTATGTTCTGCATTTTTCAGGTGCAGAGTTAGGTATTGACGTAACTCAGGTTGCCCATGTGACCAAACCTTCCACCTATTGACTTCTTTACTTTGTTTTGTTTTATTGAGTTTTCTTTGGTTTGGGTTTGGGTTTTGGTCTGTTGTTCTGTCCGTTTCTGAGAGATGCATTAACATCTCTCACTGTGATTATGATTGTGGATTTGTCTGGTCTTCTTTTCTCATCATTCTTGCTGTATGTATTTGAGACTCTGTATTAAGTGCTTTTGTACAAACAGAACTGTTAGGTCATTTTCTCCTCATCCATCACACCTTTGCATCCCAGTGATGCTGTTGCTCTAGAATCAGTTTTGTCTGACATCAGAGTAGCCACATCAGCAATGTTCTCATTAGCGTTTCCATTATGTATCTTTATCCATCTTTTTTTTTTTTTTTTTTTTTTTTTTTGCGGTACGCGGACCCCTCACTGTCGCGGCCTCTCCCGTCGTGGAGCACAGGCTCCGGACCCGCAGGCTCAGTGGCCATGGCCCACGGGCCCAGCCGCTCCGCGGCACGTGGGACCTTCCCAGACCGGGGCACAAGCCCGTGTCCCCTGCGTCGGCAGGCAGACTCGCAACCACTGCGCCACCAGGGAAGCCCGGGAATTCTTTAACAGAGAGAAATTTTCTTGGTTCTTCATATGCTGAGTAATCTTGGATTGTATCCGGGACATTTGAAAATTGTGTTATGAGACTATATCCTACTTCCATCCTATGGGGAATGTTGATATTTTTGTTTGGGGGGATGGAGGAAGGGGGCCCAGGCTGAGCCATGCCTCTGGAGGCTGGAAGAGGCAAAGAAAATGTTCTTCCCTAACGCCTCTGGAAGCAGTGCAGCCCTGCGCACACCGTAATTTTAGGACCTCCGATCTCCAGAACTGTGAGATAATAAGTGTGTGTCGTGTTAAGCCACCGTTGGTTGTCACTTGTCACCGCAGCCACAGCACACTAACCAGGTGCCAGCAGAGGAGAGGTCACTGTTGTGGAAGCTGGGGCAGAACAGGGAAGGGACCCGCTTGGCAGTCGGCCCCAGAATCCCGCCGGGGTGGGCGCCCCGCCACTGGAGCTTCCCAGTCCCTCCCCTTCCTCGCCTCATCCAGACCAGGAAGGTCCAGGATCCGCGGGTGGTGAGATGGGAGGCAGGGCACACAGAGGGCAGGGGAGAATGACAGAAACCGTCTCTCCCTCTCCAGGCAGGCCTCCAGGATGGAGAAGAGCAGCTCCAAGTGCCCTCTAAGCTCTGGGCATCTGAAGACCCTGGCCCCTTGGTACTGGACCGAGGGCGCGTGTGTTGTACGAGTGCCACAGAGGGTCGCAGGGACAGATAGCATGGCTGGTGCATCCACAGGGACAGCAGGACATGAAGACAGAGCCACTTCGTGGCCACAAGCGCAAGCTTCCCCTACGGGGCACACCCTCTGTTTTCTGGGGAGTATCAGCTTCTCCAGGGAGGCTCAGGTACCTCCCAGGGTTAAGAAATATTAGCAGGAGGAAGATGCCAAGGTTTGGGCTTGTGGGTGAGCTTGCAACCCAGCCAGCCCGGGGAGTGGGGAGGGGCCGACCAGAGGAAAGTCTGAGGAAGATCACAGGGACAGGGGGACGAGGTGTTCAGGGCTCCGTCTCGCCCCACCGCCCTGGGATCCAGCGCCCCCAAGTACCCATTGCTTCCTGCCTGCCGCTCAGGCCTCCCACGGCCTGGCTGGGCCAGGCTCAGCGGACAGAAACCCCCGGCCTGGCTCCCACTCAGAGATGCTGGGGCAGCAGGAGGGTCTGTGCTGCTGAGAGAGCAGCCCCCGCAAAGAGAGAGGGGAGTTCGGTGTGTGTGTGCATGTGAGATGCGGAGGCCTGTGAGGAGGACGCGAGTCTGCCCTGGTCTCCCCGCAGCCCCGGCTGCAGATAACGAGGTAGGAGGACACGCATGGGCGCCCCCCGGCTGCCTTAAATCCGTCTGGGCAGAGCAGCCTTGTCAGGGTGAGCCACGATGGCCAGACCCCAGCAGGGCCCCCGGCTGCTGCTGGCCATCATGGGGGCCCTGGTGGCCCTCACCTACCAAACAAGGAGGAAAACCTTCATAAGTGTCCACGAGGTGCCCGTGTCAGATCCTGTCGTGGTGACCACCCTGGACTTTGTGACCAAGGAATTCAACAAGAAAAGCCAGGACATGTACAACTTCCGGATTGTGCATGTCCTCAAGGTCCTGAAGAGGGTCAGTGTCCCCCTCCCATCGCGCCAGGCCACCGCAGGCTCGGGGTGGCCACGCAAGTGAACTCAGCCTCGTTTAGCCCAAAGTGGAGGTTTTAAGAGAAGCAGAAATCCCCTGGAGTGGATGAAGTGGAGCTGCTTAACTGATACCCAGGACCAGGGCTGCACACCCTGGCCTGAGGGCCCGAGCCACCTGTGGCCCCACGTGAGGGGTCTCCAGGGTGCCAGGCGCACCACCTGTGTGCATGTCGGGGGCTGTTTCCACATGGGGCGGCAGCGCCAGGACCCGCAGCTGAGACGGGCTGGCCCTCAGAGTCTAGGCTGCTGCTCTCTGCCCTTTACCAACCGTGAGCATCACGTGGGTCACCCAAGGGCGACTTTGCCCATGGAGTGGCTTCTGGGGAATTCTGCTCCAATGGCAGAAAGGGACACGGGAGGCAGATGGGGTCGGGGGAGCCCACGGGTCTGTCCAGTGCAGGCCCTTGCCCTGGGGCACCACACTAGGAGTCCCCAGCCCCAGAAGCTACAGACAAGGGAGAGGAGGTCCTTTATCCCCCTGTCCTTGCCTCCGACAGCTGACCGACCACATGGAGTATCGCATAAACCTGGAGATGCGGCGGACCATCTGCCTCAAGATGGAGGTGAACAACTGCTCCTTCCAGGAGGGCGAGCTCTACAAGGTACTGGTCACGTCACCCAGAACGAGCTTATTTCTCAGTGCCCTGCTCCTTTGTCGTTGGAAGAATGATGAAGCAGTTGGGGGGTCCAGAGGCAGAAGCCAAGGTGGCTGAACTGTGGGGGGGTGGGAGGACACTCTGGGCCCGAGGGAAGTAGCTGATTATAATAATATTTTCGCAGCCGGGGGACCTTGTTGGTGAACCCACTGAATATCTGAACCTCAGCCTGACGTAAGACACAGTCGCTGGGCTGCAGCCTCTGGTTCTTTCATCCAGCAGTGTTTAGGCAAAGAGGAGGAGGAAGAGGTGGGAAAATGTGTTCAGAAATAGTTCAACCGGTGGTGGGGTGGGTCAGAGAGGGGACAAGCCTGCAGGCAAGTGACCCGATGCGGGCCCACCTCCCCAACAGTGGCTTTGTCCCCACCCAATGTTGTCACATCGGGGAAGCCGGCTGGGCCATCACCACTGCAAGTGGTGGAACATCACACACACACGCGTCAGGTGGGCCCAAGTGCTCGGGAGCCTTGAAGGTCCCAAGTCCTACAGGCCCTGCAAATCTCTGCTCTTTACCCAAAGGAACTAACATGGCGGTGATCACATGACCCACCTTGCCTAGAACAGGCCTGATTTGTGCCCAGCTTCTTAGCGTCACTGTTAACAGCAACCCCAGTTGCCTACAACATGTCCTGGTTTGGTTCATAGATTCCATGGTCACCCTAGTTCTAATGGCCTAGGTGTTCTCAAGACAAACACATGTCCATCCACGGGCTCCCCCCTCCTTTAGAGAAGTCTTCAAAATCTAGCAAGTTAGACGTTTTTGGTTCTTCCCTGGAGAAGATCATGAAATCTATGAAAAGACTAGATGACGATAACAGTAAGGTAAACTTAGAGAGTCTCATCACTGTGAGAGATTAAATGGTGGGGTTAATATTCTGAACTCTACTTTAGGAGAAATGTCAATGTTTACGCCTCCCACGTCACCTCATCCCCGCCCTGGCTTCCCAGCGAAGAGCAAGAAAGCAAAATCGCACTACGAAATGATAATAACGTGCAAAATATGTTGATTGATCTTTCCTTGTGGGAGAAGAAAGGGGATCTTGGGATAGAACAGGGAAGGAGGAGGAGAGGATGTGATGATGGGTGGATGGACAGATGGATGAAGGAAGGAAGGAAGGAAAGACAGCAGGAGGGAAGGAGAGGGGATGGGTTGGGTGGGAGGAAGGGGAAAGGAAGCAGGAGGGATGAGGTGGAGAGTGGGAGGAGGGAGAGAGAAAGGGAGCCAAGTGAGGGTAAGTGTGGTCACTGTATGAACAGCACATGAGCAGAAAAGAAGAGGAAGCATCAGTCGTTACCATGGTGATGTGGGCGGGTGGACACTTGATTTCCAGTCTCCAATTCTAACCACAAGCAGAAGGACGTTTTGTGGGGTGGTTTCAGCAGTGACACTCTCAAGTCATTGAAATCAAAATAAAGATGGACCCACCTGTGGACTGGAGGCAGGTGAGCCAGGGTCATTTTCCCCATCTGCTTGTCTTACACCTTCCTCTTTCCATGGTGATCTTTTTTATATTTTGTTTTCTTGTCTTTTTCAGAAAATCGATTGCTTCTTCTCAGTATTTGTTATTCCCTGGTTTGAAAAGTATAAAGTTCTGGCCCAAAACTGCACGGATGGCTAGGTGTCTCAGACTGCAGCCCACACGGAGTCACTGTGTGAAAAAGAACCCTGCATTAAACAGGAGTTCTCAATATAGAAAATAAATGTTGGTCAGCCTATACTCTTAATGCTTTGAATGTTTATGTTTCCACTCCTTTTTTCCCCCAAATTCTTCAACTCATAATAATATGATCTGAAGGTCTTCTGGGCTAGGGCAGTTTGGGGGTCCAAATGAGGTGACATGTGTAATCTTTGGTCTTATAGCCTATACCCGCAGGATAGCAGACCTTCATTCTCATCCTTATATCAAGTAGGATTCTTTAGATTTTAAAATAAGGAGATGAGAAAAGGGAGAAGGAGAACGAGGGAGGATGCTCTGATGACTTAAATGAACAGCTAAGAGATATTGGCAAGAATGTCTGTGATGACATCTCTGAGGGACCCAATGAATCTTCCGTGCCTAAAGTGTGAAACAAGGGGAAACGAGGAGAAATAATGCAAGTAATTGAAAAATGGAGGGCCTTTGTGACTGGTAAGAGCTGGGTTGGGAGATGTGCCTTATTTTTACAGGCACGTGCACTTTCTGATACCAGACTCCAGAATTAGACTCACACCTCCAGCATCAGCAACACTGGACCAGAGCAGGTCTCTTCCCAGAGAGATTCCTCTCCCAGAATTGGCGAGGAAAACCTGGGCGCCTGTGAGAGGAGGAGGACGTGGGTATAACGCCCCGCTTATTCTTCCCAAACAGACCCATCTGATGAATTCCTGCAGGAGGGGAATGGTCGAGCGCAGGGTGAAACCAGGCATGCTGCATTGAAGTGGTGTCCTTGTCGTGGATGTCACATTCGCAGTGAGGAATAAGCATCCCTCACCCACCAGCTTGATTCAGTGTTTCAAGTAATGTCATCAGGCTCAGCTCTCCCCTCGACTTCCTCCATGTGGTCTCGAGACGGTGCCAGCAGTTCACTGGGTCACATCTGCCCTCGTTCACATCCAGTAGGGAAAGGACGAGCCCCTCCGCAAGAGTTCGGGCAAAAGCCTTGGGGTTTAATATCGCAGGGGAATTCTAGGGACTCTGTGGAAAACACACCGGCACACACAGCGTCCATCGACCGGCAGAGAGAGGGAGCTGGGGCATTGATCCCCAGTTACTGGCTGCAGGACAGCTCCTGTGGGGTATCAATTCCCTGGAACCTCTGGCCTGGGGTGGCTCGAGGGCAGAGCAAACAGCCAGAGGTGACAGGGCACAGGTGTTGGAACCTGGAGCTGGTGTGCACAGAAGGATGAGGTGTGAGAGGACACGTGCAGAACACCAAAGGGACAGGGGACTCGTGACCCGACAGCGGCCACCCACGTCCCCACCAGCTGGAGGAGGCTGGAGCTTTGAAAGAACAATGTTTTTCAACTTCTACTCTCCCTATGAAAGTTCCGGAGTCCTCAGGACCCCATTTCAGGTGGGACCCAGGTGAGAATTCCCTCCGCCAACTGTCTGGGAAAATGCTAACCTACAATTTCTTCATCTTTTTTTTTTTTTTTTGTGGTACGCGGGACTCTCACTGTTGTGGCCTCTCCCGTTGCGGAGCACAGGCTCCGGACGCGCGGGCTCAGCGGCCATGGCTCACGGGCCCAGCCGCTCCGCGGCATGTGGGATCTTCCCGGACCGGGGCACGAACCCGTGTCCCCTGCATCCGCTGGCGGACTCTCAACCACTGCACCACCAGGGAAGCCCCGATTTCTTCATCTTTAAACGAGAATGACAGTACCTATTTCTTGGAAGAGTTGCAAAGATTAATGATGATAATGCTTGTAAGTTGCTTAACACAATGCCTAACACAAAGCAGATATTCAAACAAACAGTGATTCATAAGAATACGGGCATTAGCAGCATAATTTAATATTAATCAGCCATGCAGCTCTCTTCCGGCACTTTGGTTACTATGTCTGAAGGTGAGGCTTGGAGGGGAGAATAAAGGAAAGGTAGGACATTTGTGCTCATTGATTTTGGATTTCTCAGCCCAGTGGGTTTTTGAAACTTTTTTTTATTTTGAAGTGTAGATTCCCAGGAAGTTACAAAGCGTACAGAGCGGTCTCTCGTACCCTTCATCTAGCTTCCCGCCATGGTTACATCTTTTGTAATTACAGAAAAATATCACAAGCAGGAAACTGACACCGTACAGTGTGTATGTGTGTCATTTTGTCATATGTGTTGATTTGTGTGGCCACCACCACGAAGACATTCTGCACTAACCCCTCTGTAGTCATACCTTTCCTTCACCATCTCAAACTCCCAGCAACCTCTCACTTCTCCATCTTTATTACTGTGGCAATTCAAACATGTTGTGTAAATAGAAATATACAGTGTGTGCCCTTTAGAGACTGGTCACAATGCCCTTGGGATCTATCCAAGTTGTTTCATGCATCAGTAGTGTGCCTTTTAATTGCTTAGTGGCATTCCATGGCATCCTCAGTACACAGTTAACTATTTACCTATTGTAGGTGTGTTAGTTGTTTTCAAGTTTGGGGCTATTACAAATGAAGCTTCTACATACAAGCATGTAAGGTTCATGTGTGGACCTAAGTTTTCATTTCTCTAGGTTAAATGCCCAGGAATGCAATTGCTGACTTGTACGCTAAAGTATATTTTAGGATTTTTTTTTTAAAGAAACTGCCAAACTTTTCCAGAGTAGATGTATCATAATGTTCCCCTCTATCCCTGGTGATAGTCTTTGCCCTGAGGTCAACTTCATCTGATATTAATATAGGCTCTCCTGCTTTCAATTAATGTTCGCATAATATAACCTTCACTTTTTTACTTCCAACCTACCTGTATCGTTATATTTAAAGTAAGTTTCTTGTAGACAGCATACAGTTGGGTCACTTTTTTAATCCACTCTATCATTATCTGTCTTTTAATTGGCTTGTTTAGACAATTTATATGTGGTTTGTACATACCATGCATGACATTATTAACATGTCAGGGCTTACGTCTATTTTACTATTTGTTCTCTGTTCTCTCTGCTTTTTATTTGTGTTTTCTTTATTCTTCCTGTGAGTTTCTTGAACACTTTTTTAAGAATTCCACTTGCACGTATCTATACTGTTTTTGAGTGTATCTCTGCATGGCCTTTTTAGTGGTTGCCTAGACATTACATTATGTATATATAATTTGGTCTACTGGTGTCAGTATTCTACCAGTTTGAGAGAAAGTTTACCTTCCTTTGAATTCCATTTCTAGAAGTTCAGCCAATAGGTCAACCTCGGCTGGGATGTTAGGATCTGGACAGAGTTCCCTTTGGAGGCTCCTGGCCTGTGATGTGGGGATAAGCTGCCATTTTATAGGGCTGTCAAGTAAGGTAGTGAGGGCAGCAGGCAGCACCAGGCCCCCAGGCAGCCCCCAGTGACGTCAGATTTGCAAAACCAGACGCTTCCAGCTTCCCTCTTTTTTGCACAAGAATTTTACCACCTTTATCCCTTCACCTCCATCCTCCACTCTGCCTCAGGCCCCTCCGGCCAATGTGAGTTTCTGGTTTGTGTTTACTCTTCCCCCTCAGGAAACACTCTCTCGAGTTGCCATTGTGACTGATGGTGGGACTGCTCCCTGGGGAGGAGGCCAGCTGGTCTGGGGGCACATCTCAGCCCACAGCCACTCCCTGTGTGTGGTCCAGGGCACACCTTCTCTGCTTGACTGTGAGTCACATGACGGAAGACACCGTGGGCTTCACTCCACCAGCAGTGAGCCCGTGAGCAGCTCGAGAACTCTGTCAGGAAGACCATCCCATGGCCAGCCCAAGACACGGGGTCCTTGGAAAGGCCTGCTTGCAAAGTCGGCCTTGGCTGGAGTCTGGGAACTGGGACAGTAAACCATTCCCGATATAAAACTTTCCCTAAGTGATAAGAGGGCCTCACTAGGGCTACAATGTTTATACAAACAATGGGATTTATGCTGAGCACCTGCTTTCTTTCCAGAAATCTGAAATTTCGGTACACGCTGGGCAGAGGCTGCCTATGTGAGCAGCTCCAGTGAAATCCTGAGACACTGAGTCCCTGGGGAGTTTCCCTGGCACACACTTTATCTAATTCCTGGAGGAATGAGGCATGTCCTGTGTGGCTGCCCCCGGAGGGGACCCTGGAATCCTGTGCCTGGTTTCGGGGACTTCTCCCCACGAGCCTCTTCCCTTGGCTGATTTTGTCCTGTATCCTTCACTGTAAAATTCACAGCCCTGAGTACGACTGTACACCTGCCAGGTCCTGGGAATCCTCCTAGTGAATTCCTGAGCCAGAGGGTGGGCGTGGGGACCCCTGACACACTCACAAAGGCAGGTGTCAGTCACAGAGTTGTACGTGCGTGGGACAGAAACTGGGCTCTCCAGGCTCAGGCCTGAGTCAGGATGTGCCTGACTTGTGAAAAGCCTCAGGGATGTGGGCTGGAGGTAGAAACTAAGTGATGAGCTTCCCCCAAAGGATTAACAACCTTTTGCTCAAACCACATCAGCCGCCTAAAGACCATTGACTATGGGCATGAGTGTGTGAGTGCACACGTGTGAGGTGTGGGTGGCTGTGAGTGTGCATGTACATGTGAGCGTGTACTGAGATCCTGATGAGGGATTCAAGGGCCTTACAGATTTTACAATGCAAAGCACACAGCATGACCGTCCAACGTTTCATCAAGGATCTCTAGACATATGCACCTAGGCATCCAGACAGGAGTTGTTCCACAGCTGGTAATGGTTCATCCAGGGCACAGTATATACCAGAAAATCACAAATGAAACTCTGTGGAAGGAGAAAGGAAACGGACAATCAGCTTTCAGGGAAATATTTTTTTTGAAGGCAACAAAAATTCCTGCCTCCACCACCAGCCCCTGCTTGGGGAGTCTGGACCCGGCCTGACACGTGGGCAAGGCCAGATCTACTCACTGGCACATGCTGGGGCTGAGAGGGTCAGCCGAGCCGGCACAGGAATGTCACCCTGGGCTCCCCCAACCCCGCAGTCCTCCTGCACCTGCCAGCTTGCAGGAGGTGCTGCCAGAAGGGACCAGAAGGAAGACATAGGTTGGAAGGCAAGGAGGTGACTGGACAATCCACAGGGACCCAGCGGTGCAGACCCACACAGAACAAGGTCCCCGAGGAAGGTAAAGCCGCTTCCACCTAAGGGCCGGGGAGTGTGCCAGGTGGGTGAGGCATCCAGTGGCCGGGAGGCCTGGGGCCAGGGCTGTGCCAGTGCAGGGTGGGGAGACACCCAGTCAGAGGGCTTCCCTTCCCCCTCTCCCGGCCCCAGGCACCACCGGTGGCATCAGGCAGCCCTGGGGCTGCATCCTCACTGTCCCAGCCACACGGCTGCCAGAGCTTCCGACATCCTGTCCGTGTTTCCTTGTAAAACGTTTATTCCCCCCTTGACTGGAGCGCCTTCTCAGACAGCTGCCAGCACACACCTTCTGCAGCTTCTTCTTGCTCTGAATGGGGCACCAGGAGCTGTTCGTGCTGTTCCTCTTGCACTCGGTCTGGCTAATTTTCACGGTGACTAGGGTACTCCGCGCCTGTCGTCAGCTACCAAGAAGCAAAGGCTATTAGATTTGTTTGTTTGTTTGTTTTTTAAATATTTATTTTGGCTGTGCCAGGTCTTAGTTGTGGCACATGGGATCTCTAGTTGCGTCATGTGGACTCAGTTGCAGCATGCACGCGGGATCTAGTTCCCTGACCAGGGATCGAATCTGGGACCCCTGCATTGGGAGCGCAGAGTCTTACCTACCGACCACCCGGGAAGTCAAAAAGGGCTGTTAGATTTGACTCCAAGCATAGCTGATGCTCCCCAGGAGGAGCTGGGTTGGAGAGTGAAATCCCAGGAGTCTCTGTCCCCATTCGCTCCTCCCCTCCTGGCTGGAGGTTGCCCAGTGGTCCCCGGTCAGCGCCCAGCATGTGCGGAGCCCAGTCCCTGCTCTGCACCGGCTCCACTGCTGCAGCCACAGGTGGCTTCTCACCTGTCTCCCTCGCATCCTTGGGACCAGGGAAGCAACTTGGCTGCAGCCCCATCGTATACCCTAGTCTGCACAGCGGTCCTCAGAATGCCCGGATGGAGCCTCATCGGTTCCCTGGGCTCTGCCTCTGTCCTCTTCCTCCCTCCCCACTGCCTTGCCCCAAAGTCAGTGGTCAAACCAGTGAGAAGGCTGGGCACTCTCTGGGGTGGCCCCCGGGAGGACAGCCCCCCCAGAAAACCTCAGGGCAGAGCAGCAGGGGAAGGGGCCTGGGGCAGGACCACCGCCCTGGTCCCGGCAGCCACTGGAAGGACCTCAGGATGCAGGGCTTCTGGCTCTCCACTGAAGGACGGTTGTATCCAGCTTGCAGGGCTGGTGCCAAGAGGTTTCACACTGGCCCTCAGCACACCCCGCATGTGTGAAGAAATTAAAACGCTGGTGGCCAATTCAACTAACATTTCAGAGTGCACAGTGTTTTCTTATTCATTGTTAGGCTCATTAGTTAAATAATAAGAAGAATAATTATGATGATACAAGTGTTTTCACAGGTGCCGCTTCACTCTTTTTCTGCCCACTTTGCAGGTCAGGAAACTGAGGTCTGGAGAGTATGGATGGTGCTTGACCAAGACTCCACAATTAGGAGGAGCTGGGTGTCAAACCCAGAAGGGGGACCAGGAGCCCAGCAGAGACGGCCACCGCATCCCCTCCCTGCCCTCTATGAGGTACAGCCAGACACAATCACGTGGCAGCAGGCGATCGTCACCCAGCTACCCAGGGGTGCACCCGCCCTGTCCACTAATCCTGCTGCATGACATCAAAAGTTTGCTTATAAACAATGATTTCAGTTAACTGTTAGTGACAAAGGACCAACTCCACACGACTGGCCTCCTTGGGCTCCAGCTTCACCCCAGAGACTGATGGGGGAGAAAATGCCAACTTGTGCAGAATTTGGTGGATGGCCGCCACCTTGTGGCCATGTCACCTCAATGTCCTTGGCGCCGCAAGCCGCCGTCTCGCAGCAAGAGTGTGTGACTCAGGCAGACAGGATGCTGTCCACACCCTGTGAGGCCCCTTAGTGTCACACTAGCACAGCCCGCCAGCCCTGCCCCACCCTGGCTGGTTTCTGTGTTCCTGCTGACCCTCTCTCTAGCCAGAACCCTTTTCTCCTAGTCAGTTTTTTTCCAAATCCAGTTAATTGAACGAAGATGCATTATTGCCACTTCCCTAACTCATATAGTTTACTATCTAACCTTGAGGGCAGGTTGGACCAACAAAAGTGGTTTTTTAACAACTTTTCTTTCCTCTGTTATCCTTCAATTGATGTATTTCAGAGACACTTTATATGTAAAACAAAATGAGAGATGACGTGTACCTCCAGGTTCCTACAGGACCCTGCTAGAGGTCCTCTGTGTCATTCCAGCTTTCTGAAGGACATGGCTAGAACATCCAGACTCAGATTTTACAACCCTGGACACGGAAAAACTATCGCTGAGGGGAACCCACAGAGAACACTTAGGTTTTGCCAAACGAGAGGAATAATAAAGGAGACGAGACCAGCCTCATTTGCTGTCCTTCTGGCAAATTTCTGAATGAAAGCGATTCTTCCCTCGGAAGAGCAGCTGAGGAGCTCGGGGACATTTCCGTTCAAATGAGAATAACCTCGGTGCTCAGGCGGCTCTGAGTCTGAACGACCCTGCTCCTGGGAAGGCGCCCCCTGGTCCTCTCCGGGAGACACACCTGTGCCCACGAGGCCCTGCTCACCCGCTCTCACCTGCACCCGGCTTCGGAGCAGCTGGTCTACGCGGAACAGGTAGGAGTCATCACTGTTGTTGTTGTACGTCTCCATGAAGAAGGCGAGGGTGGAGTTCACGTTCTTTGGGCTCGTGGACTCCTAGAAGCCGCTCCACTGTTGCAATTGACCCAGCCTGGCCACCAGGGCCAGGGCCGCCAGCAGCAGCAGAGCATTCCCCCAGGGTCCAGCTCCCATCTCTGTGGCCTCGGAAGCCTCCTCCCCACCGGGCCTTCCAGGTAGAAAGGTGCCAGCAGCCGTCACCCACGCAGCCGTCACCCACGCAGGCTTCCCCAGGAGATGCCCGCCTGCCGTAAAACAGAGACTGAGGCCCCAACCCCTTCCTTCGGGTCCTCCCCATGACTTGACCGGAGGACCCGCTGGGGAAATCTTCCTGCGCGGCTGCCCAACCCGCCGTCAGCTCGTTCTCCTTTCTTGCCCCTTGGGTTCTTCAGTGATTGAGGCAAGTGTGATTTCTAAATACCCACCAAGGTGGGCAAGACCCTCTCGTTACCTTCACACACAGGGAGGACAAAAGCCCCCAGAACAGACCCCACAGGCAAGAACTGCTGGTGTATCAGACAGAGAAGGGACATTTGTGGGACTCGGGGAAGGCCATGGAGAAGGTAATGTTTGACCTGGGATGCAAGGAATCAGGGACACTGAACAGGATACATTCCACATTACCTACAGTGGGTTCCAGCCATCTAGCCCGGCCATCCACTATTCCGTACTTTCTCTAGACACTGGATCTCTGCCACCCACTCACCACAGAGTTCGGCCTGCTGGATCCCACTGTGCCTGCACCCCAGCGCTAGCTCTTACCATCTTGGTGCGACCCCAGCGGAGCTTTGTGAGTTTACCCCAGCCTCTCTGTGAGGGAGGAATGAGCTGTGGGCCTTATTCAGAGATTAATCCTGCAGACCGCTGGAGGCTAGGTGTTGCCCATATAGGGAAAGGAAATGTCCTCTCCCCTCTTTGGGTCTCTGGCTGAGCCTAAGAATTAAACTGACAGAAGGCAGATGAACAGGAGACAAGTATACAAACTTTACTGGCTTTGACATGTACGTGGGAGACTTCACAAGAGAATGAAGACCCAGAGAAGTGACCAGAACAGGGACCATTCATACTTTGTTGATAGGGACACAATAAATCTGTGAAGTTGCCAAGACAAAGGGGTTGGGCTCGGGGTGCCCAGAGGTAAAGGGGTAACAAGTTAGTTTAAGCAGCCTCCTTGGCCCTGCCTTCCCGTCTCTGGTTACCAGGACATCCTCTATCTTCATGTGCAGAGAGGGGACCTTTCACTTGGGGCATTTATCTCCTGCTTCAGGGAGGAAGGGCTAGTGGGAGGTCAGAGTGACCTTCCGGCTTCTGCCATTTTTTCAGACTCCTCCAGCTTAAGACAGTCCATAAGCCAAGGTGCCATATTTGGGGGTAGCATGTCCTGAACCCCATCACCTGCACCCAGAAGCCTGTAAGAGCTCCCTAGTTTTTGGGGGGCGGGTACGCGGGCCTCTCACTGTTGTGGCCTTTCCCGTTGCGGAGCACAGGCTCCGGACGCGCAGGCTCAGCCGCCATGGCTCACGGGCCCAGCCGCTCCGCGGCATGTGGGATCTTCCTGGACCGGGGCACGAACCCGTGTCCCCTGCATCGGCAGGCGGACTCTCAACCAATGCACCACCAGGGAAGCCCAGAGCTCCCTATTTTTAAGACACTCATTAAGGTGGGATCCTGAATGGGGTTCTGCTCCAGAAAAAGAACATTAGTGGGACAATTGATGAAATGTGGATAAAGTCTGTAGATTAATAACATAATACTGCTGATACAAATAATCAATAACCAATCTGTAATAGGAATAGAAAAGAGTTTTATTTGAGCCAGACTGAGGACTGTAGCCTGGGACTCAGCCTCTCAGATAACTCTGAAGAACTGCTTCGGAGAAGCATGGTCTTCAGCACAGTTTTATATCTTGTCAGAACAAAGAACATCAACAAGTCAGGGATACATTCCTTCAGGGTTTCAAAAAACAAAACAAAAAACAAACAAAAAAAACTGGATCAGAATGTATACAGAGAGTCAGTACAGCCTTGGAGCCTGGGAAGGGAGTCTTATTATCAAAGGAGTCCCAGCATTGATGTCCCAGGAAGGAAGGCATTTATCTCTACCTTCAGACATTCTTTACTTCTGGATAGTGTGCCTTTTTCTTTAATGATTAAAGCAGATATGCAATGTATGTTTGATGGGCCACAAACAGGCTGTTTTAATTAGCAGAAAATTCAAGTCAAGTCATGTATAAGCCAGCATGACTACCTCTTACCTCAATATGTGAACATTTCTTCCAATAGTAAGTAAACTCTCTGGTTTCCACCGCTGTACTGGAGTTATGCAGGATGTTAGCATGAGGGGAAGTGGGGTACAGGGTATATGAGTACACTACGCTATTCTTGTAATCTTTTTGTAAGTCTGAAATTATTTCAAAATAAAGGTTACAATGTTCAAAAATAAATAAATAGGATCTTGGACTTTGAGAAGCAGCACGATATGGCGGGAGAGGCACAAGCCTTGCAATCTGGCTCTCCTGGGTTTTCGCTGGGTTCTGGGAGAGTTGGTTAGTCTCCCCAGCCTCAGTTTCTTCATCTGTAAGATGAGAACAGGGAAAACGACGAATCTTGGATTGGGGCGGAGACAATCAACGTAGGCGAGGAATCTGTTTCTCAAGCCAGGCAAGAACACCCTCCATGTTATTCTGCTGTGACTCTGAACCCACACGCCGAAGCCCGTGGCCTGCCGGACCCCAAGGGTCCTGGAATCCTCTGGCATGAAAGTCTGCTAGGACCTGTCATGGTGTGCTCCCTGACCCCACGGCCTTGCAGGGCTTGTCCAGCTGGGGGAGGTGGCAGCTTTGGAATACCTGAGCCCGGGCGGCCGGAGTGCCATTATGAAACAGATATGGAAGGATTGAGAGTGATGGGCCGGATGCTTGGGCCTGGGTCAGCTCAGCCCGCCCTGGACATCTGGGTGGACAGCCACCCTGGACATGCCATCAGACTGTGGACCTGAGGAGGGGAAGGTGACGTCCGTGAGCTGTGTTAGAAAACCCGTGAACACGGGGCGACACACGCACCAAATAGATCTGCTTAAGAAATGTGGGCCTTGGCGACACCCATAAATTAAGAGAAAATGGGACTCTGGTGCTTTCTATGGAATGAGAGGAAAATATAGACCCTGGCTATGTCCGTAGAATAAAACTAAAAGAAGTCTTGTCGTGTCACTCCCGGAGTTCTTGGGCTCGTGGCAGTGTCACTCCAATCCGTGCCTCCATCTTCACATTGCTTTCTCTGCCTCCCTTGGTCTCAAATCTGTCTCATCTTTCTCCTATAAGAACATCAGTCTTGGGGCTTACCTGGTGGCATAGTGGTTAAGAATCTGCGTGCCAATGCAGGGCACACGGGTTTGATCCCTGGTCCGGGAAGATCTCACCTGCCACGGAGCAACGAAGCCTGTGTGCCACAACTACTGAGCCCGCGCTCTAGAGCCCGTGAGCCACAACTACTGAGCCCACGCTCTAGAGCCCGTGAGCCACAATGACTGAGCCTGCCTGCCACAACTACTGAAGCCCATGCACCTGGAGCCTGTGCTCCACGATAAGAGAAGCCACTGCAATGAGAAGCTCACACACCACGATGAAGAGTAGCCCCTGCTCGCCACAACTAGAGAAAGCCCACGCAGCAACGAAGACCCAATGCAGCCATAAATAAATAAATAAATTTTATTAAAAAGAACATCAGTCTTATATAATCTCATCTTAACATCCTTCACTTCATTAGATCTGTAAAGACTCTGTATCCAAGTCAGTTCCCATTCACAGGTACTAGGGGTCAGGACACGGCCATATATTTGGGAGGTAACACACTTCTACCCACCAAAGCGCCCACGGTATAAGAAGAAAATTGAGAGCACAGGGTCATGTGTATTCATTTCTGTGCCTACTATAACACAGCACCACCAACTTGATGCCTTAAAACTATAGAAATATATTCTCTTGCAGTTCTGGAGGCCAGAAGTCTGAAGTCATTTTCACTGGACCAGAATCAAGGTGCTGGCGGGGACTGTCCTCCCCCAGAGGCTCCAGGGGAGAATCTGTTCCCTGGCTCCTCCAGCTTCTGGGGGCTGCCAGCGTCCTTGGCTCGTGGCCTCATCACGCCAATCTCTGTCCCTGCGGTCATGTGGCCTCCCTGCTCCTGTCTGCCTCCCTCTTATGAGGATGGAGACACTCAGAGCTTCACTGGAGAATCCAGGATGTCTGCCCACCTCAAGATCTGGAACTTCATCACTTCTATAAAGTCCTTCTTTACCGTTTAAGATTATGTTCACAGGTTCCTGGAGTTAGGATGTGAATATCTTGTGGAGGGACGTTATTTAGTCTATCACACTATGACTAGGGGAAAATCAGAGGCTGATTATATCCATGGAACAAGGGGAGGACAGGGGCCCTGGTCACGTCCCAGGAAAGGGAGAAGGGGAATGAACACATCCAAGGAAACAGGAGGAAATGGGAGGATAGGAGGCCCCATCAGTTCTATACCTAAGGGAAAAGTAGGAGTCCCGGTCATGCCTGTGGAATGAGGAAAAAGCAGGGCTACGGTTCTCCCCAGGAGTAAGGATGCAGCAGGGCATGATCATGGACTAAGGGGAAAACGGCATCCTGGTCCCGTCCATGGAAAGGGAAAAATAGGGGCTGGATGACATCCATGGGGCAAGATGAATCAGGCAGCAGTGCTCCATCCATGAATCAGAGAGAAAATACAGAGGACGGATTGTTTCCATAGTTGAGGGGGAAACGGAGGCCTTGGTCATGTCCACGGTAGAAGGGGAAACAGGGGCTTGGTTAAGATCATGGAATAAGGGAAAATAGCTGGAACACGCTGCGGGGGAAGGCAACAACTTAATGTCCATAAAATAAGGGGAAACCGTGGGCCTGTCATGTCCATGAATTACGGTGGGAATAGGGGCCTCTGTGCACAAATTAAGAGAAAAATATTGAGACTAATAAAATCCATAGAAAGGGAGAGTATGAGGCCTGATTGCTTCGTGGAGTCATGGGACAGTGGAGCCCTTGGTGTCCAGCAGTGAGAAGAAAAGAGAAGACATGGCTATGTCCGGGGAATAAGGGGGAACCCACGGCCTGGGCAAGTCCATGAAGTCAGAGGAAGGGGCCTGATCACATCCATTAACAGGGCAAACAGGGAAGCTGGGTGTACCCATGGGATTAGGGAAAGGAGGATCTCTGGACCTTTCTATGGGAAAGGGGGAAAACAGTATAAAGGAAAAACTCAGCTTTCCACCTGTGTAGGAAAAACCCATTTCTCCCCGACTGTGTCTCTGTTTCCCATGAATCTCCTTTACTACTCCCACGAAACACACCTTCTGACACTTCTGGTTCCCAAATAGGTGGGTGTTTTCCCCACAACAAGCAACTCCCTGTGACACTGGCTGGATATCCTACAATTCAACTCCATTCCGACACAATCTACCTGGAGACGGCATCAGACTCCACAGGGTAAGGGTTTAGGCCTGCAAGACGCCCCCCGCCCCCCACTTCTAGGAGAACCGCAAGTCCAGGTTGTCACCTGTGCTTCTGACCGACCGGCTGGAGATCGGAGGTCACCATGACCCCCTCGTCAGGTTTGATTAATTTGCTAGTGAGGCTTACAGAACTCAGGGAAACATTTACATAGGTTTACCAGTTTATTATAAAAGGATATGATAAAGGATACAGACAACCATCCAGATGCAAGAGACATGTAGGGCAGGTGTGTGCAGAGGGGCACGGAGCTTCCACGCCCCGCCCAGGCGCCACTCTCCCAGCACCTCCATGTGTGCACCAACCCCGATAGTCTTTGTATCCCAATCTTTTGGGATTTTATGGCAGCTTCATCATGTAGGCATGATTGAACACCATTTTCAGCGCTTCTCCCTTCTCAAAAGAAAGCAGAGGTAGGGCTAAAAATCCCAAGCTTCCGATCATGGCCTGGTCTTTCTGGTGACCAGCTTCCATCCAGAGGCCACTTAGAGTCACGTCATTAGAACAGAAGACACCCCCATCACCCAGGAAGTTACAGGGTTCAAGGAGCCCTGTGCCAGGAACCAGGGGCAGACACCAGTATGTATATTTTCTATTATCTCACAATAGGGAACTTGGTTATGTCCATGAAATAACTAACAGGGAACTAGAGGCCCTGGCTCCGTATCTGGCCCAATCATGTCCACAGAACAAGGGGAAAATAGAGGACGTATTTATTTCCATGGAATAATAGGAAAATATGTTGCTTGGTTACAGCCAAGGGGTAAGAGGAAAATAGGGAGCCTGACTATTTCCATGGAATAAGGGTACACTCGTTGGTTATGTTCATGAAAAGTGAAAAATGGGAACCCTGTTCTTGTCAATAGAGGAAGGGGAAAATATGGCCTGGTTATAGCATGAAACCATAGCAAATATGGGGCCTGTGTATGTCCATGGAACAAGGGTTGGGAAGGAGGGAATGCAAAGGGGCATGAGGAAACTTTGGGGGGTAGATGTGTTCATTTTTATGGATTGTACAGATGATCTCATGGGAGATACGTATGTCAAAGCTCATCAAAGTGTGAGTTTAAATATGTGAGTTCATTGTATGTCAATTATACCTCAAAAGAGCAGTTTGGATGGATGGATGAGTGGGTGGGTGGAGAGGTAGATGGAAGGACAGATGGATGGATGAACAGATGGATGGACGGATGCATGGACAAATGGATGAATGAGTAAGTGGACAGGTGGATGGAAGGACAGGTGGATGAATGGACAGATGGGTGGATAGAAGGATGGATGGACAGTTGGGTGGATGGATGGATGAATGGATGGATGGGTGGATGGATGGGTGGATGAGTGAGTGGGTGGACAGGTGGATGGATGGATGGATGAAGGGTGTGCAGGAATAAGCACAGAGCTTCCTGTGGAACAGGCACTCAGACTGGAGTCCCCCTCCTGCCACCACCCCTTTCCCTGACTGGTACCCGGGCCACTGAGTGGGAAAGGGCTGCCCTGCAGAGCCTTGCGGGGGCAAGGATGAGAAGAGTGAGGTCTGCACCTTGGCTCCTTCCACCTGCCTGGACCCAGGCTACCTTCTCGTCTGCCGCCATGCCACCCAGAGGAAGACAATAGTTGGTTCTTAAGAAAGAGGAAGCATCTTTCCCAAGAGTCCAACAAACCTGACCTCCTGACTCACAGGCTGAACCTGGTAGCAGAGCCATGGCTGCACAAGTCACGGTGGCAAGAGGGTGGGATTCATCTCAGATGAGCCCTTGGCTGGTTGTGTGTGAGTCAAGTAGCAGGGATCCAAGGGGGGCCCCTCTGTGAGCTGCACAACTTCCTGGTTTTGCTGTTGCCAACCAGGCTTGGGCTTTCTTTATCAGCTGCTCCCAGGGGAAAATAAGCAGGAAATGAAACTGCCTTAGCACTCAACAGAAAGGCTCTGCTTGTGAGGCTGGGGTCTGGAGACAGGAGTTTCCTAACTGTGGCTTTTAACCCACTCCCTGGTGCTACCTTGGTCATTGCTATGTCCCCCACCCCTGCTGCCCTCGTCCCATGAAGTTCTCAGGGCCTGCACAGATCACCCTGGACAAAACCTCTGCTCGTCGTGTTACACTCTGACTGGACATATGAAGTGGGGTGCCATTGCTCCCCAAAGTGGGGGGGACCTGGAGGTCATGTAGCAGGTGGGAACCCATGCCCTAGGGTGCCTGGTATGCTCCAGGACAGGTAGCCAGGTAGAGCATACCCTGCCCAGCCAGGCTGGGTCCAGACATCCGGGCTGGTCAGTGGTCAGTCTGGTCTCACTGTGTGGCCTGGGCTGCTGTGAAGGGGGGCGCTGCCCAGCAGGGGCCAAGGTGGGGCAGCCTCGCCACTGTGGCTTGGCCATTGCTTTACCTCCTGAGTCTCTTTCTGGGACTGTAAAATCGGTGTCATAGGAAGCTGACTGTGAAAGTTAAATGATAAAAGATACAGAAGTGTCAGCATGGTGCCTGGGGCAGGGCTTCAGCTGTTTTAATAAGAAGGAGGAGGTGAGGCAGGTGGACTGGCCCTGGGCTTCTGGCCACTTCCTCCCTCCATCCCTCTGCCAGTGCCGGCCTGGGCCTGGGACACGGGTCACAGTGTCACGCTCTCTTAGGGACCTGCGTCTGCTCCCGAGCCTCTTCTCCTCTATCTGGGGGAACAAATGAGCCCTTGCAAACAGCAGGCTGGCTTCCTCTGGGTTCTTCTCTCCACCGTCTTTTTGTTTTGTTTTGTTTGTGTTTGTGTTTGACAAGCTCCTCCTTTTCCCCTAAATAGTCCTGATCTGGCCTGGCTGCTGACCTGGATGTAACCCAGGCAGGATGCCAATCTATTTGAGGCTCACCCTGCCACCAGAAACCCTTCAAAGAGAGTCCAGCAAGGAGCAGCCCCGGGATGGAGGGGTGGCTGCCCCGCACGCTCCAGGCGGAGGCTGCAGGGGACACTGCCAGCTGCCAGCGGCAGCCCTGATCCCTGGGCCGCAGCAGAAGGACGTGGCTGACCCTGGCCGGAGAGGCCTGCTGGTCCCGGGGAGCAGGCCAGCAGCAGAAAGCCAGCCGTGACGAGGCGGAGCTCCAGATGGCTTGGAGCTGGCACCACCTCCAAAGGCCCAGTGGACGTTTGCTTTTTCCAGACTAGGACACCTGAGAAACCATGGGACTCAGAAGGTCAGAGAGGTCACAGGGCCTGGCATTCTGTCTCCATGGGACTTCCACCTGGGGACCGAGGGTGGCGGGTTTGTCACACGTCGTTGTCCTCTGTCACATTGCTTTTCTGCAGACGGTGTCCATAATCCTGCAATGTTGGTTTACCAGTTCCTAAGCAGGCTACTCCACTTAAACAGCCATCAGGCCCCATCCTGAAAGCAAAGAAAAGGCACCCATGCCCCACAGGCCTCTGGCTACTTCCCTGCTGTCTTTCTGGTTTTCTATGAACAAACTACTGTCCTCCTGAGGCAATGAACAGCAAAAGCTGAAGAGGACCCAGACTTTGCTGTAACCTTCAGTTCTTCAAGTCCTTTGTCCATGTTTTCTATTTGGTTGTTTGTCTTCCATTGATTTGTAGAATTTCTTTACCCTTAATAATAATTATCTGAGGGCAAATGTGCTGCAAATATCTTTTTCTGGGTTGTGGTTTTGTCTCTTCGTTGGAGTCATGCAAAGTTGGTGAAAATAAATCTTTAATCTTAAGGGAGTGAATGTATCGATTTTTTGTCTTACGGTTTGCAGTTTTGGTGTCTATTTAGGAAATCAAGGTCATAATGCTTCTTTCCTGTATTTTCACTTAAAACTTCTTAAAGTTTTTTTTTTTTTTTTTTTTTTTTTTTGCTGTACGCGGGCCTCTCACTGCTGTGGCCTCTCCCGTTGCGGAGCACAGGCTCCGGACACACAGGCTCCGCGGCCATGGCTCGCGGGCCCAGCCGCTCCGCGGCATGTGGGATCTTCCGGGATAGGGGCACGAACCCGTGTCCCCTGCATCGGCAGGCGGACTCTCAACCACTGCGCCACCAGGGAAGCCCAAAACTTCTTAAAGTTTTAAAGTTTAGCATTTCACATTTATGTCCATAACCATCAAGACTTTTTTGCATGGTGTGTTTGCTAATGTTTGTTTAAAATTTTTGTGCTCATGTTCCTAAGTGAGACTGGCCTAAAATGGTCCTTTCTCACACTGACCTTTTCTGGTCTGGGTTTCCAGGTTATACCGTCTTCAGACAATGAGCTGGGGAGTCTGTCTGTCAGGGTCCCAGCAGTAAATAGGATACAGTAGCAATAGGAGGGCTTATTTATGGGGTTATCTACAATGCTGCAGGGGCAAGGGAGCCCAGGGCATAGGGCCATCATTTGCTACGGGATGAGGGGAGCCTCAGCTGGCCACCTGGTCAGGGGATGTCCCTTACCTTCTGCCCTCCACCACAGGCTGGGCACCTTTTTGGCCAGACACAACAGGAAGTCAGAGGTCAGGGCCCCATTGATGGAGTCCGTACAGGTCAGCACCACAGGACAGACACCTCACAGACGGGTGGTGAGTGGAGCTGGGGGCAACGTGATCTGACATGGGGAGATTTCTCTGTCTTAATTCTCAGGAAGAGTTGCTACGTTTTTACTTTATCCATTTCTTTTAGGGAGTGGGAAAGAGAGATTCCCTGATCTGACTTCATTTCATTGTCTTTACCAGATACCCTCCTATGTAGTCAATTCTCATCATTCGAGGTAGTTCTGTTCTGTAAAGTCAGCACAAACCCTAAATTAACAAAGACCGAACCATCGCCATCCCAGGGTAACATAGGTTTGCTTCCCGTGAGTGTCTGGTCACCCATCAGTATGTCACCATCTTGTATATGAAATATATCGTTTTATTTGACATCTCGTTGACTCATTAACAGGGACTCACAGCCAACAGCCTTGTAACTCGTGCCTGAATGAAGCTTATCCAACAGGAGGGCATGGCCCGCCTTCTCCCCTGAGGACGCTAGACAGCACTTCAGCACCCGGCTCGGGGGCCGGTTTAAATAGTGAAATCGCCAACAGAAAGTACAAAATGTGAAAAACATAGCACTAAATAGACTATGAGAAGGACAGTCATTTACAACACGAGACCATCGTGTGGACTCGTCCTTGTGTGCATCGAGCACGCCAATATCTCCTGCTCTGCACACGTCTGCAAATGACCGCAAAAGTGCCTTGGGTGTTGACTTTGGTTACAAATAAATGTTAGGGAATAGGCACAGTTGCAGGCACAGAATCCTTGGACAACAAGCATCACCAGTGTTTCCCGATCCCGTCACCAGTACAGAGGGGCAGAGTGTGAAGAGTGGGGCGGGCACCACACCCTAGAGAAGCTGAGTCCATGTGACAGCTGCTGGGAAAACCCTTCTTGCATTTTGGGACGGCCCTGAGTGTTTTGGTAATAGCCAGATGTGACAAAACCCAAATATGCCATAATGGGGAACGGATACGTTAAATTCAGTGCAGTGAACTATTACCCATGAACAATCAATTACAAAGACTTGTAGCAATGTAGAAAATGCTTCTTTCCTAAACAAAATACAAATATACACCCTAATAATTCCTGCATATTTGTAGGTTTAAAAGATAAAGATTTAAAATTTTTATTTTATTTTATTTTATTTATTTTTTTAACTCTTATATTAGAGTATAGTTGAGTAATAATGTCGTGATAGTTTCAGGTGTACAGCAAAGTGACTTAGTTATATATTTTCCCATTTAGGTTGTTACATAATATCCAGCAGAGGTCCCTGTGCTATATGGTAGGTCCTTGTTGGTCATCCATTTTAAATATAGCAGTGTAAAAGATAAAGATTTGATAGGAAAACATATTTGTGAAAAAGAAAGTCTCAGGTAGGTAGAAATATGGGTGAAAAATTTTTTCCTAAAATTTCCTTTAAGGTAGCATTAAATAATAATGTGAAAGGAGGGACTTCCCTGGTGGTCCAGTGGTTAAGACTGCACTCCCAACACAGGGGTCACGGGTTCAGTCCCTGGTCAGGGAACTAAGACTCAGTGCAGCCAAAAAACAAAATAAATAAATATTAAAATAAACAAATTCCATTAAAAAAATAATGTGAAAGGATATCAGAACAGTCCAGGAAATAAACTATTTTTTCCCTTTAAGCCATTGTGCCTGTAGCTCAGAACCATAACTTTGAAAAGAATTATATTAAGCTGAGAGAAAAGAGAGGTCTTTGAACATATCATATGAATAAAAGTTGTGTCATCTTCGTTTTTATGCCCATTTGCCATATTTAAAAGCATCAAGTTAATTTCGAAACACGTTTTAGAGTTTCATATAGATTAATTAGAAGAATAACATTAACAACAATACTATTTTTTCATGAGTATTTATTTTAACTTAAAATTTTCTGTTTCCTATAACAGATATTGTGTATTAAATTAATTTTACCTTTCCTAATTCTTTGTTCTAAATTTTATAAAATAATTTCTTAAGGAAATGTTAAATAACATTAACAAAGCTGCCTTTGGGAATATTTCTAGAAATTTTGACATGGTGTGAAATGTCTAAAACATACACATACCCAAATGTTGTTTCGAAAAGTAAAACAATTGTAATAAAAAACACAGATCCAGTGATTCCTCTGAAGCTCCCCATTCAATTGCTCTTGCGTTTTGCAAGTCCTTGAGGAAAATGAAAAGAACCACTGGAAATAAAGTAATTAAACACTATCCTTAATGCTGCAAAAAGTACAGAAGCCCAACCTCATCAACAAGAACGGAGAACATTTCTCGTCCTGAATTCGTTACTTTGATGCTTTTGGATGAAGGGCCTTCTGGAATGGCTTCCTTTTCCCCTCTGTCTAAAGGGGAGCGGTGGATGGGGCCTGGCTTTGACTGGCTGCCTCTGAGCCACTCACGCTGCAGATGGAAGCGAGGTTGAGATGTCCTTGGAGGAGGCAGCTGAAGACGGGGCAGAGCCTCTCGGGGCTCCAGGGCCCTTGGAGGCAAGGGCGACTCCCAGCTTGGGGGCTTCTGCTTCCCAGCTTTGTCAGCACAACCAGAGTGGACCAGAGTGGGGACTGTCTCCCTGGAACCTAACTGTGGAGGTTTTAACATGTCTGCAAAGCCTTTGAGACCCTCCCCTTGAACACAGGTGAGTGATTTCCTTCCGGGAAACGGAAGTGATGCCTGGAAACTTTGGAGACTAGGTTAAAGGTGATGGGGCTGCTGCCTGGGTGCCGGCCCCCAGCACCTTTGGCTCTTTGGCCACCATGTGAGTCCAGAGAGAGCCTGCGAGGGGCCACATGAGTCTTCCCACCCCCGGCACCAGTTGAGTGGGAAGAGTCAACCCCAGCTCTAGCTACACCCTCACTGAGAGACCCCGAGTGAGACGCCAGGCATCCCAGGCAGCGCCTCGACCACGGGGGATGACAGTGACAAATGGCTGTTGTGGTTTTATACCACGTTGGAAGTGGGAACCAGAGCCCTGCGTCTGCAGCGACCCACAGGTGAGAAACTCGGCTGATGAACTTGTGATGAGCATGGGGGCCGGAACGCACCTACTGGTCCTCAGCGCACACTCTCCCTGTCCAGGCTGGTGTCCTCCCAGAAACAGACCTCGAGACAAGGATTCTAGTGAGAGCAGTCTGTGGGGAGGTGACACCACTAGGCAGCGCCAGTAGGGGTGTGGGGACAGGGCGGGGAAGGAAGCCAATGCAGGGCACCAAACAAGCTGCCTTCTCCTTTTGGCAACAGGGGCTCATTCCCACTGAGCACCTCAGGGGAGAGTGTAGGACATTCCTCAGCTGTCCCACCAGAGGGGTATTTATCCTCCAACTTCTAACAGTCATTGATTGAGGGCTGCTCTCAGGAGGCAAAGGGGCATGAATTCCCCTGTTCATGAGGTTAATTACCTCCCCCTTGCCTCGCGCAGCATCCAATCAGAGCAGGCTGGAAGGGCAGAGAGAACTGTCAGGAGAATTGCAGGGGCTGGCAGTTGGGAGCAGCAGGGACTGGAAGATAGTCACCGTCAGAAGTTTCCTACTGACTTTGGAACCAGAGGGTGACACTAGGTTAGCGGTACATGGCAGCTGCTGCCTGGCCACTGAGCAGTCAGAGGCACCCTGAGGCAGGCCGCAAGGGCGCCCGCTGCCCCCACAGGTGCTGGCTCCACACGGGACCCCCATGCTGCAGCCCCTCTGCAAGCACATGCAGACACCACACCTAGATTCCCACGTGGGTCACGTCCTGACCCGCCTTTCCTAGAGCTGCAGCTGTCACAGGGCCTGTGTCTGCCTTTGCAGACCACCTCTCAGGCGGGTGGGTGGACACGACATTGCACCTACTCCTGTGTGTCCGTCACCTGACCTGCTCACAGGGATAGGCCTGCAGCTTCTGCCTGGCTCCGTCTCGTTCGGGGTGAAGCTCCTCTTTTCCAGCTCCATCTTCTCAAAAGCTCTGAAGCCGTCTTCCTCTTTTCTTCAAAGTGTCCAGAGCTGCCGAAAGGCAAGGTATGCACAGGCCAGTGTTGTCCACTAGAACTCTGTACAGTGATAAAACGGCAGCCACTAGCTACATGTGGCTGTTCAGCAGTTGAAATGTGGCATGACTGAGGGGTGAAATTTACATTTCATTTCATATTATCTGATCTAAATTTAAGTGGCCACCATCCTGGCTGGCACAGGTGTGGGCCACGGCTCCTTTGGACCTACTCCAGGGCCTTGCCCCCTCCCTGGTCCACTACAGCTTCTCCCTCCTGCTTTGAGGATCCCTCCTCCGTCCCTCTGGTCAGTGCTCATTCTGAGAGGTCTGTCCCTCTGCCCTGCCGGGAGAAGAAAACACGCACTTGACACAACAATGAAGGTTTGATGTTTTTTTTCCCACAGGGGTGTGGTCTGGGGGGAAGGCTGGGAGTGCCCGTGAGAAAGAAGAGACTGAGCGAAATACCCAGAAACATCAAAACTGTCCAGATGTCCCCCCGCCACCCATCACGGCAAGTTCTGGTTTAGAGAAGGCAGTCCATCCTGCCTCCTTCTCTGCTGACTACAGATTTGAGAATCTAGAATTGCATGCTTCAGAATAGTGGTGTTCCTTCTTAAACGCACACTTCCTAGACTCCAGCTCCACGAGATGCCAATACAAAGAGCGAGGAGCTCAGGGCTCAGTATTTCTTGAACATCCTTTGGGAACTGCTTTAATCAACACACTCACGCTGCACTTGGAGTTTTCGAGTTGGACCCTCCACCAAATCCCCACAGACTGCTGTGCTCCTCAACTGCTCGTGTCCACTTTTTGCAGTTTTTCTCTTTACTCCTGCATTTACTTCCTCTAATTTCCTGCTTCCTTCTTCATCAATACTGCTCCAGATTAGCTTTTTTGAAGTTAGAATAATGCATGTAGTAAAAGTTAATAAACTCTGCCTGAGGATCTGAGGCTTCCTTCCATCTCTAGAGTGGCTGCACTGTAGGGACTCTGTGACATATGCTTTAGTGACCTTTCTTTTTAGGAGTTTGACCCTTCTTGCCTTGCTCTCTCGGTTCAGGCTTCATTTGCTTAGATGTATTTTGTGTGCCAGTGCCCACAGTGTATTTATTAATAGTTTGAAACTCACAAGTTCTCATTTGGCAGCGATTTTCATATTTGCTTCACCACCTCTGCTTTAGCATTACCAATGTAAATGGCCTAGACTTTGCATTAAAAAATAACTCCCTCTGTCCTTCCAGGACAGGCCTGGAAATCGTTGGCACAGGGTAGCGTCTATCTACGGATACTTCTCCTAGGAGATTTTAAGTTCCTGGCAGGCAGAACTGTGTCCCGGGAGACCCACTCCACACTATAGCCAGCATTATGTAAAGAGTAAGAGAGCTAGGGCTTCCCTGGTGGCGCAGTGGTTGAGAGTCCACCTGCCAATGCAGGGGACACGGGTTTGTGCACCGGTCCGGGAAGATCCCACATGCCAGGGAGCAGCTGGGCCCGTGAGCCATGGCCGCTGAGCCTGCGTGTCCGGAGCCTGGGCTCCGCAAAGGAGAAGCCACAACAGTGAGAGGCCCGCGTACCGCAAAAAAAAAAAAAACAAGAGAGCTCAATGGCTCACATCCATTGAAAAGCATTCAGTCAATAAAAACAGAGGATTATGCACATATCCCATATATGCAAGTCTTCTTTAACCAAGGAGGAGGACCGACAGAAAGTTACAATATGCGGAGACTGAAAAACAACTCTGAATTAAAACAATAATAAATTTATTTATTTATTTTTGGCTGCGTTAGGTCTTCTTTGCTGCACGAAGGCTTTCTCTAGTTGCGGCTAGTGGGGGTTACTCTTCCTTCTGGTGCACAGGCTTCTCACTGCGAGCACAGGCTCAGTAGTTGTGGTCCACAGGCTTAGTTGCTCCACAGCATGTGGGATCTTCCCAGACCAGGGTTTGAACCCGTGTCCCCTGCATTGGCTGGCAGATTCTTAACCACTGCGCCACCAGGGAAGCCCCAACTCTGAATTTATATTGGGGCAAACGTTTCCTTCTTAAATGCCTTGCTCTGAAGATAAACGTGGCTCCTCCTGCTGCTGGAGCTGGAGGGTGGGTGGGCGGGGCATGGCAAGGTTATTGCAGCTTCGGCCCTGGACGCCTTACATCACGCTCGCGGAATTCGCGTGCAGTGAAGCTTTCCAGCCTGCCACCCGCCGTGTCCTCATCCACCCCGTTGTCCCCGCGTCCCCGTTCATCCCCTGGCCACGGTCGTGCTGGACAGAGACTCCTGATCCAACGTGATGCTTGAGTTTGAGGCGGTCTTCTCTGGAAGCCACGGGCTCTTTTCCGTTCCCCACATCCTTAGAAGATTAACGTTCCCCTTCGCAGAGGGCCCTACAGAGGGTCAGGACACCCGCCTCGAGACCCCCGACGCCCGCGGGCTCTGCGGCCTTCTGGGTATGGTAGTGGACGCCTCGCTCGCTCCCGCCGCTAGAGTGCGGCCTGGACTACAACTCCCGACAGGTTGCACGCCGCGCCTCCGCGCCCCGCAGCTGCGAGAGGACGGCCCGGGCGCGGCCTGGACTGCAACTCCCGACAGGCTGCGCGCCCCGCTGCTGCGAGAGGACCAGGAGGCGCGGGAGGCGCGCCCGACCCGGAGAGAAGGTTGTGGCGGCTGTCGCGGCTGGCGACATGGACAACGCGGGGAAGGAGCGAGAGGCGGTGCAACTCATGGCGGAGGCCGAGAAGCGAGTCAAGGCTTCCCACTCCTTTCTCCGAGGGCTCTTTGGGTGAGCGGGGGACCGCGCGTGCCCTGAGCGGGGGTCTCCGTCCCTGGCCGGCGGCCCCCCAACTTCCCTCGGGGGCCCCCAGAATGCCCCAGGGGCCCTCAACCCTCACACGCCCTCCAGAGATTCCCCTAGGGCCCTTCGGCGCCCCCTGGAATCCCCAGAACGCCCCAGGCCGCCCCCACGCTCCAGGGACCTCCTAGGACCCCCGGAGTCCCCCACCTGCCCTCCAGGGATCCCCTGGAACCCCCGGAGCCCTCCCCACGCACACCCTGGAACCCCACGGCGCTCCAGGGGCCCCCATGCGCACTCCAGGGATCCCCTAGGACCCCCGAAGGCCCCCACCCCCGCGCGGTGCGGTGTCCCACCGGCCGCGCGGGTGTGCGTGACCCTCCCCACGGCGGCCACACCGGTTTGTTATTTAGCCACGAGTGAGCCCACGCAGCTCGGGAGACCCGTGTGGGCGTGAGGCGCCGGGGAGTGGCGGGTCCCGGACCCCCAGCCCCAGCGCCTGGCCCGCGGTCTTTTGGGGGCGTCGGGCTGGCGGTGGGGCCGCGGCAGCCGCATTCCACCACCCGGTGCCCGGTGCGTCTTGCGCCAAGTACAGGTTTAATAAATATCCGTGGGAGGAATGAGTACGTTTTCTCAAACTGGTGTCTTTTCCTTCACTGGAGATTGATGTGATACCCAGGGCCTCCTGTTGGATTAGGGATAACGCAACTCCTCTAAGTCTGCGTCATTTGGGAATCCCGTTAATTTCCTATAATTCTTCTGTGCTCTCCTAGGGAAGGTCTTAAATTCGGATTTCCCAAAAAGCAGAGCCTGCATTGACAGTCCTTGGAAGAATTCTGGGCGGTTGAATATGTGAATGATTCAGCTGTTTAGAATGAGAGAGGCAGAAAGTTCGTGGTGGTTTACTCTTTTTCCTTTTGGAAGTGAAAGGTCCTCGGCCAACACCCAGAGCATGTTTTTATTCGGAGAAGGACCGGGGGTCCGTATTTAACTGTTGCACTGTTAGACGCAGTTTTATTTCTGTACAAAATCGGTTTGGAATCTGCTAGTCTTACCACCTCCGTTCTTTTGGTAATACTTTACCGTTGTTGATAATCTCCAGGAAATGCTCATATGCAGGTTTCATGCAGTGCACGTAGTGCAGGGTGCAAAGACGCAGAAAGGTAAGGTTCCTGTCCTCAAAAATCTCTCGGGGCATTTATCCCAGCTGGTTTCTAAATTTCTCATGTGATGTGTGGTCTGCATTGTAGCAGTGAATTATAAATTTGTTCCCCTTTAAAAGTTATGGCAATACATAAGGAGCACTGCATGTCATAGCGCCTCAAGTTGGGAGGTGATCTTAAAGGCACAGCGTTTCAAGTCCAGATGTGCTTCCCTGGAAGAGAATCTGTAATTGGCAGAGGAAAAAAGCCGAGAGCACTTGATGCTTCTCAGGGGCGTGCTCCTTGCTGTGAAGAGGTGTTGCGTTATTGTTTTCGTGAAAGTAGGCCAGATCTTGAATCAGTAATCCTTAAGGGATTTTAAAAAGGCCTTTTGTCTTTTTTCTCCTTGGCTGTTGATCACCTGTTTCATTGGCAGGCTGTATGGGAAGACTTCATCCTCACCATTCACACTCAGTTTGCTTGAAAGTCATTGCATCCTAGGTCTGACCTGGATCCAGCAGGTCAGTTTATTATCCTCGCTTTGGGACCTCGGGCAAGTTCCTTAGCCTCTCTGTGCCTCAGTTTCCTTGGCTATGAAATGAGGGTAAGAGAAGTATATCTCATAGTGAATGAGGGTTTTGCGAGTATATGCTTGTAAAACATTTAGTCATTGAAGATGGGGATTATGAAATATTAATTAGTATCTTCATCAACATTTTCAGGCCCAGTTATTTATCAAGGAAGCAGCCAGACAGATCAAGTAACTTTGCCAGGATTTCGGAGCCAAAGACCTTTTGGACTGTATCATTGGTCTTTTAATGAAATAAAGTATTTGAAAGAGCTTTGCACCATGTAAGGGTTATTTATACTATGGACGACTGTGTTTATAGTAATACTTGGCTCCAGAAAAACTTGGGGAAGAGGGTACTCAGAGTTCTGGGAGGTTTAATAGCGTTACATAATTCTTTGAAGGCAAAAACCAGGCCTAGTTTCTCTGTCAGTGACAGTGGGAAGACAGATTCTGTATCAGTTTCAGTTGTTCAGAATCTGATGTTACGTCTAGCATCACTTGCACCTGTCATCACCCTTCTAAGCCTGGATATATGTTACTCCACCCTGTCCCCACTCCTTTAGCCAGAGAATTTTCCCATCTACGTGTTCTCCTTTATTTAAACCACAGTGTAATCTATCTTCATGTCAGGCTCCTTAGTTAACAAAACATACCTGCATCAGTATCCCCAGCCCATCTGTTTTAGAGCTGATAGTGCTTTAAAGGGGGCTGGTGGTGCTGTTTGGGGCTGTGGCAGCCATTACAAGGTGCTCAGTGTACTTTACTGCACATGTTTCACACCACGGACTCATTATCCCAGCTGCAGGTTAAAACCTGTTAGAAGTTGGTCCCCTTCACTCAGTGTTGATCCACCACCCACGCTAGTTTTGTGGCAGTGCTGCATTCTCACTATTGTTCTGTAGCTCTTCCCTTTTGGTTGCTTTCAGTAAAATTAGATGAAAGTATGCATTGTGTATTCCCGAGAAAATGTCAGTCATGCGTTCTTCTGTGTGTAAGGCACAAGTCTAGGCTTGTCTGCAAGATGTCGGTGTTCCTTCCTCGCGTCCCACTGCAGGAAAGGAGCTGCTGGGATGCAGCCATCACAAGAAGCCACTGTTGTGGTGGTCTTTCTGTTTGACTGCCAGTTAAACAGTGATGTGTTTTTTTTTAGTTGTGGAATGAAATTAAAACTTATTCTTCTGCTGACTGAGCTTTTGTATAGCAAAATTAACACCAAAAGAATTGTGTTTTGGTTTCATTTGTTTCCAGAGATGAGCTATTGAACTTTGTAGTTAATTTCAAATTTTAATTTAGCATCTTAACTACTGGTATGATGGTTAGCTGACCTGGGTCTGACAGCAAGATAGCTTTGCATTTCTCTTGTTATAGGAGACCACACTGGGTACACTGCCCAGCGCACATGGAGAGAGCGGATTAAGACTGACCGTGGGAAGATGTTCTGGATGGTTAATGCTTCCTTCTCATGTTCTTGAATGTTCCCCAGTCTCAAAGCTTATAAGGAGCTGTAAATCTGGCAGTGTTGAAGTAAATTTAATGAAAGGCCCCGTAGGTTTATCTTGAAATAACTATAAGTTTATAATTTTTTAGCTAGTTGTGAAAATTGGGAATATTTCTTAAGCATTATAGGCCATTATCAGTATTCTTCACTCAGCTTTATTTTGTCAAAGATTGTGTTTAAATTTTGCCAAAATATGGTGGGGGCATGTGAAAGCATTTATAAAGCATTTAGGTCTGCCTCAGTTACAGTAGATATTCAAATGCAGATTAAACTTTTAAGAAAAACATTAAGCTCAGATTTACTCAGAGACAGGTAGTATAGTATAAGAAATATATATGTATATTTACTCTTTATCTCCTATGTAATAAGAAATAGAGGACTTCCCTGGTGGCACAGTGGTGAAGAATCCGCCTGCCAATGCAGGGGACATGGGTTCGAGCCCTGGTCCAGGAAGATCCCACACGCCACGGAGCAACTAAACACGTGGGGCACAACTACTGAGCCTGTGCTGTGCTCTAGGGCCCTCAAGCCACAACTACTGAGCCTGCACGCCACAGCTACTGAAGCCCGCGCACCTAGAGCCCATGCTCTGCAACAAGAGAAGCCACCACAATGAGAAGCTCACACACGCAACGAAGAGTAGCCCCCGCTTGCCGCAACTAGAGAAAGCCTGCGTGCCGCAACAAAGACCCAACACAGCCCAATAAAAAGAAAAAAATAGAATAACCTATATATTGAATAATTATATATTATATAAGGTATATTATGTATGAACCATAAAAATATATACTGTTATATGTAAGAAGACCAAATATAGATTCTAGTTTACTAGCTTGGTGACCCTGGCCAAGTCAATCATATTTGGAGCTTCTGTTTTTTCGGCTTTTGAATGGGCAGGGGGGAGGAACTTACTTGTCAGAGTTGTAAGGATTGAATGAGGTGTCAGAATGCTTATTAAGCTGCACAGAGCTATATTACTGCTACTTATAATCATTTGGTTTCCTAATTTGAGTGTCAATGTCAAGTTACAGTTTGTATATCAAGTGATAAACTCTCACAAGATTGGCCTTTTTCTGTCTGCATTTTTGCAGTGTTCACCATATATTCTCTCATTCTTGTGAGCCCTGCGAGGTGCAGAGTGCTTTACAAGAAGTAGGGAGGACTGGGGTGGCCTGTGGCTCTAGGATGTAAGGTCCTGGGGCGTCTGCCTTAGTTGGTGGCTTTGGCGCAGCACCTCCCGCAGCACGTGGCTATGGCAGGCGCGCGTGGACTCTGGTGGATGTGGATACAGATGTTGATTTGTTTTCTTGTACTCTTTTGTCTAGTTTCAAGAGCAAAGGTAACAAGGAGCAGGGGAGGAGTTCATGTCGCTTTCTTCTGTTTTCTTAAATATGTGTTTGTAGTAAATCCATATATGGTAGGAAAATGCAAGGAATACAGAAGGGTTTCAGTTGAAAAGTAAAATTTTCCCTGAGTCCTCACTCTCCTAAATCTTACTCAGCAGAAGTAACCATTTAACTTTCTTTTTGATTCTTTTGATGGTTATTGCCATAAGTCTCAGTAATTTTAGAATACTTCTACTACCAGATTTATTAATTTTAGATAATATTTGTCGATCCTGCCACATAGCTTAAGTGGCAGTGCATTTTCTCCTTCACCTCTTGATTTTAGTTAATTCTCAATCTCCAAATTTTATCTCTTATATGTAAGTAACAGTTAAATTTATAATTCTACTTTAAAATTTTCTCAGATATTTCCCTATTTCTGTGAGTTATAGAGTGGCCGTGAGTATCATGTCCAAACTGGGATATTTTTGAGTTGCCAAGAAAACGGGTATAACCTAGGAGTGTCCCCGCAACCAGGACGGAGGATCATCCTAGTTAAAGGCGACTCTATATAATCTATTTTTATGCTTTCACTTTACATTCATTTGATTAGATGATAAAATGGGTAAAACTTCCATACCTTAAGTATTTTCAGTTAGTGATGCTTGTGAGTGCACAGTAAGGAGACTTTGAAAATAGAATCTCAGAGTGTTAATCACGTCTGTATTTGAATAGAGCTTAGCGTAAGTAATGGTAATTTAATTAAAATCTAACAAAGTAATAGGTCAATTCTTTCTTGGGTTAAAATATGTTTTTCACAGTAAGGAAGTATCTTCCAATTCGGTTTTAATGGGTGTTTTCATTAGGGATTGAATGAGGGCCTTTTCAATAACTGTCAGGTAAGCGTGACTTTTTTTCTTAGTTATTAGTATATTAACTAATGGATAGCCTCATACTGAACTCTGCTTTCATCCCTTGAATAACCCCTCTGGATTATAATGTATTATTTTTACTATGGGGTTCTGTTTTTAAATATTTTACTTCAAATTCTTTTATTTACAATTCTTTTGTGTATAGTCTTTCTCAGATTGAAGTATTGATGTCACAGGCAGTCATGTCACAGGTACTCTCATGAAAAGAATTTGTAAGTTTTTCTTTTTTCCCATGCTCTGGTCTTTGGATTTTTAAATAGAATCCTCTTACAGTGAAATCATCTTGGGCTTTTTGGTGGGTATTTCTTTGATAACTTTCTCTTTTTTCCCTCTGGAATTTATAATGTTTAAACTTTCTATCTCTGCTGAGGTCAGTTTTGGTAAATTGTATTTTACAAGGAAATTATTCATTTCATCCAAGTTTTAAAATTTATTTGCAGAGTTGTGCAAAGTAGTCTTTTTATGACTTTTAAAATGTTATTGCAGCAGTTATTTCCCTCTTTTTACTTCTTACTTATGTGTTAGTGCTTGTCCCCTTTTTGTCTTGATTCTTTTTCTTTAAACAACTGATATTTTGACTTATGAGCTTTACTAGTTTCCTGTTTTCTACCTTATTAATTTCTCTTTTGCCTTTATTACTTTCTTTTGTTTTTTTCCCTTGACTTTTTTGGGGGGTGAGGGGTGGTATTTAATTCATTATTTCTATTTTATTTATATGGATCCAAATATGCATGGATGAATTTTCCTTTAAAACTGTATTACTGTTTTAATTGCATCCCATAGATACTGATATATAGTGTTTTTATTTTAATTTGTTTCATCTTTGACCCAGGAGTTCTTTGAGGGTTTTGTTCCAGGTAGAAGGGCCTTTTTTGTATATTATTAATTTCTAGCTTTATTTCATTATGGTCAGAGAACGTACTGAGGTTTTCTTTGCCACCTAATGTGTGATTGGTGTTCATGAGTGGTCCACGTGCCCTTAAGAAGTGGGTTTTCTCTTTTCAGAGTGTATGACTTGCTAGAGATCCCTGAGATCTGGTTACTGATTATGTCGTTTAGGTCTTTCATGTCTATATTTTTTGTCCACTTGACCTGTTTTGGACTAAAAGGGGTATATTAATATCTCCTTTTATGAGTGTATTTCTGTCTTCTTGGATCTATTGTAATTTTTTTAATTCTTTTTTTTTATTGTAAAATAACATAACATTTACCATCGTAACCATTTTTAAGTGTAGAGTTCAGTAGTATTAAAGTACATTCAGGGCTTCCCTGGTGGCGCAGTGGTTTAGAGTCCGCCTGCCGATGCAGGGGACACGGGTTCGTGCCCCTATCCCGGAAGATCCCACATGCCGCGGAGCGGCTGGGCCCGCGAGCCATGGCCGCGGAGCCTGTGTGTCCGGAGCCTGTGCTCCGCAACGGGAGAGGCCACAGCAGTGAGAGGCCCGTGTACAGCAAAAAAAAAAAAAAAAAAAAAGTACATTCATATTGTTGTGCAGCCATCACCACCATCCCATAACTCTTGTCATCTTGTAAAACTGAAACTCTATACCCATTAATAACTCCCCATTCTCTGCTCCCCCAGCCCCTGGAAACCACCATATACTTTCTCCATGATTTCAGCTATGCTGAGTACCTCATATAAGTGGAATCATACAGTATTTGTGTTTTTGTGATTGGCTTATTTCACCTAGCATAATGTCCTCAAGCTTCATCCATATTGTAGCATATTTCAGAATTTCTTTCCTTTATAAGGCTGAGTAATCTGTCATATGTATATACCACATTTTGCTAATCCATTTCATTCATTAATGGACACTAGGGTTGCCTTCACATTTTAGCTATTGTGAATAATGCTGCTATGAACATGATTGTACAAATATCTCTTCAAGACCCTGCGTTTCATTCTCTTGGGTATATACCCCAAAATGAAATTGCTGGATTATATGGTAATTCTACTTTTAATTTTTTGGGAACTGCCATACTGTTTTTCCACAGTAGCTGTACCATTTTACATTCCCACCAACAGTGCACACAGGTTCTAATTTCTGAACATGCTTGCCAGCACTTGTTATTTTCTGGGTTTTTTTTTTTTTTTTTTTAAATAATGGCCATTCTGACAGGTGTGAGATGATATCTCATTGTGGCTTTGATTTGCATTTCCCTAATGATTAGTGATGTTGAGCATCTTTTCATATGCCTATTGGCCATTCATATATCTTCTTTGGAGAAATGTCTATTCAAGTCATTTGCCCATTTTTGAATTGGTTTGTTTTTTTGTTATTGTTGAGTTTTAGGAGTTCTCTTTATATTCTGGATATTAATCCCTTATCAGGTATGTGATTTGCAGATATTTTCTCCCATTCTGTATGGTGCCTTTTTACTCTGTGAATAGTGTCTGTGATGCATAAAATTTTTTAAATTTTCATGAAATGCAATTTCTCTATTTTTCTTTTCTAACCTGTGCCTTTAGTGTCATATCCAAGATATCATTGACAAATCCAGTGTCATGAAGCTTTTGCTGTTTTCTTCTAAGATTTTTTTGTTGTCTTAAGTATCACATTTAGGTCCTTGATCCATTTTGAGTTAATTTTTGTATAAGGTGTTAGGTAAGAGTCCAACTTTATTCTTTTGCAAGTCAGTATCCGGTTTTCCCAGCACCGTTTGTTGTAAAGACTGTCTTTTCCCTGTTAAATATTTTGGCACCCTTGTCAAAAATCATTTGCCCATATATGCAAAGATTTATTCATGCGTTCTCTATTCTAGTCCGTTGGTCAATATGTCTTTTTTTATGCCTGTACCACATTGTTTTGATTACTGTATCTTTGTAGCAAGTTTTGAAATCAGGAAGTATGAGCCCTCCAGTTTTGTTCTTCCTTCTCAAGATTATTTTGGCATTTAGGATTCCTGTAATTTCTGCTGTAGAAAGGTGGCTGCCAGGTTTGGGTACATAGATATTCACAATTAATATAATTTCATTTGAATCGTATCTTTAGCATTATGAAGTTAATTTCTTTATTTCATTTAATACTTTTGAGCCCAAATTCTACCTTGTCTGATGCCAGCAATCCCTGCTTTCTTGTTACTTGCGTTTACCTGTTTTAGAGCTGTGTTAGGTAAGAGGATTATACCTGATGCCTGTTGCCATGTGGCCTGTGCCGCCTCCCCCCAGGGAGAGGGCAGCTCCCCTCCGCGTTGAGTCCAGGCGCAGTGGCCTGAGTCCAGGCAATGTGGCCGGGACTGACTTTGAGGTAGGAAGTGAGAGCAGAAGCTGCAGGGGTCATCTGTGCTTCCCTCATGAGAGGAGTACACCCGATGGGGGCCGCATTCCAGAACAGAGAGAAGACCCACGGGGAAAGAGCCAGCAGAGTCACAACCAGCACAAGGTAGAGTGAGAGAGAGAGAGAAGCTTTGGGAAGACTTGGGGATATTTCTTGTTGCAACAAATCTGACAAAGCCAGGTTGACATATTTGGCAAACTCCCGACCAGCTCTTTATCTTGAGGCTTTCAGAATCGCTTTATTTTAGTTGTGTCTGTCATATTGAGCACAGAGTGGGGCTTGGTTTGTTGAGATGTGTGAGCACATCTAAAACTCTTCAGCACATTTACATTATTGGTATGACTGGCATATGGATGATCTTTAATTCTGTCATTTTGTTATATATGTTATGTACAGCTGACCCTTGAACAACATGGGTTGGAACTGCGTGGGTCCACTTACACGCAGGATTTTTTCAGTAGTAGGTACTGCGGTGCTGCCCGATCTGTGGAATGCGAGGGTGCGGGTGGGGGACTGCGTGTTTGGAGGGCTGGCTGCACCAGGGTCAGCACACCAACCCCCCGCACTGTTCAAGGGCCAACTGTATTATGTTTTATTTGCAGTTTTTCTTCATGTGATCTCTTTTCTCTGCTTTTTATTTAGGAAATTTCGTAATTTTATTTTACTGGCTACCTTTATGCCATGAATCTTTTTTAATATCCTTTGCTCGGTTTCCTTACTTAGGCATCTAGTATTTTATCTGCCCTGGAAAAAATCCATTACCTACCTATGTGCCACTCAGAGAGGGTGTTCTACTTACCCCTTTATCCAGGGTGTGTGTGTATTGGAGAGGTTCAGTTATTCTTCCTCCGCTTACAGTGGGGTTATGTCCTGATAAACCCCTCGTAAGTTGAAAATGTATTTAATACACCTAACCTACCGAACATGATAGCTTAGCCTGGCCTTCCTTCAGCATGCTCAGAACACTTCCCTTAGCCTACAGTTGGGCAAAACAATCTAGCACAAGGCCTATTTTATAATAGTGTGGAATGTCTCTTGCTATTCATTGAATAGGTACTGCAAGTGAAAAGCAGAGTGGGCATCTGGGTCCAAAATGGTTGTGAGTGTGTCGGTGATCACATGGCTGACTGCGAGCGCAGCTGGTGTCCCTGCCAGACCCATCACAAGAGAGGGTCTACTGCATGTCCCTAACTTGGGGAAGGATCAGAATTCGAAGCCTGGCTTCTCCTGAACGCTCCGCCTTCTATCAGGACGTTAGTGCGGCTTCGTTGATGACTAGGGTCGTGGGGGGGGGTGGGGCTTGCTGCCCCTCCAGTTCTGCCTCCTCCCGTTTCCTGAGACCCTGAGTTTATTTCCACCTCCGCCTTCTTCCCTTCACTGCCAAGCCTCCTCTCCCCCTCCCTCCCGCAGAAGCACGTCTTCTGGAGTCTGCCGCCTCTAGCCAGGCCACCCTTCCAGCCCCCCAGTTGCTCCAGGTCTCATACCTGCCTCCTTGACCCCACTCTGCGGCTCCTCCTTGCTGGGGTCTTGTCGTCTGTGAGCTGCTGTTGCTGGGAGCCTGCCGCACCCCCTCTTGTGTCCAGGCGTCCCCTCCTGATTTCTCGCAGGGGCTGTGTCCCTGGCTCTGCTAATTCAGGGTCTTTATTTCCCCAGCTTTATTTAAATGAAGTCTTGTTGAATTCTGTCTGCTAGTTTTGCCCTGAGTGTATTACGGGTGGTTGTATCTGCTCCTTGTTGATCTGTGTGGTTCTGGAGGATGTGAGGACGCGCTTGTATCTAGGCAGCCATCATTGTCCTATGGGAATGACAAGTCTGAAAGATTAAATTCAGTTTAAAAATTGAATTTTTATAAAGATTGAAATTAAATATGAAAAATGCTCTTGGCAAGTCGTGTTGTGTGTGTCATTTCTGAGTTTATCCAGTAATCCCTATTTTTGGCTTCCTTGTAATATTTAAGTATCTTGGTTTGTTTTACTAAAAGGTCCAATCTATACATGTCTCTTCTCTTCAAGAGAGCTGACTCCCCATATCAAGCCAAGGCCTTGGAACTATTACCAAATAAAGTCCAAGTAGCTTTCTTTGCTGTACCTGTTCTTGTAACTTTATTTCAGCAAGTTATGCTTAAATGCAGATACTTTTGTCAGACAGTCTTTAACTGTCTCAGATTGTTTCCTGTGTCTGAGAATCTGTGATTATTTTTTGTGACATAAATGGAAATAAAGTGAGATGGTCTCAGAAGATGGAATCCCAGGGTCCAGGGCAAAGCACTGAGGCCACCTGTCAAGTTTGAGGCCCCTGCTTGTCTTCTGCCAGCTGCTCTGGGGGCGGTGCTCTGGGGCTTGGAGCTGTGTCTGCTCTTGGGGGCGGGGGGAGCCGATAGATGCCTGCGTTTGTCGGTAGGCAGTCCGACTCCAAAGCCTGCGTGCTCGCACTACTCCTCCAGTTACTGGTTTGTGAAAAAGCAGAGGACTTCAGTCAAGCAGTTACAGGCGTTTGGGACAAGAATTCAGATGAGCACTAAGGAAAGTATCTCCCTGGGCCTCTGCGTTCCACCTGCTGCAGGCGCCCTGCTTCCTCATCACGTGGAGGAACAGACATATTAAACCCAGACCGAAAATAACCCTGAAAGGGTCAAGTTTATCTAGGAAAACTCCCAAGTTTTAGAATCTGTGGAGATTACAGATGTGACCTATCAGATGAAAGTAAATTGCTTGTTGGAGGGTAGAAAGTAGAATAAGTAGTTGTATATGGCTGTGATGTTGTGATATATGAAATATATATTTGTTCTCCACCCTGGGTTCCTGGCACGGAGCTGGTAAAGGCTTGTAAGACCCTGAGTGGTGAGGGTGAGAGGGGCGTCTTGTTATTCATAAGAAGCCCCTTTCAACCCTACCTGGGTTATGCTGATGAGGTGACTCAAGGTGGGTCCTGATGGCTTCAGGATGGGGGCTGGTTGTCAGAGGAAGCAGCCAGTGATTAGAGGGCTGGAACTTTCAGTCCCACCCCCGAGGGGATTGAGTCGGTCACCAGGGTAGTCAGTCCCTCTGCCGTGAGCCTTGTAAAAACCCTACACGACAGGGCTCAGAGAGCTTCCGAGTTGGAGACACATGGAGGTGCTGCTCCCAGGGAGAGGATGCTCCTGGGGGGAGGGGGGCTCCCGGGGAGAGGGGGGCTCCTGGGGAGAGGGGGGCTGCGGGCGCCCTCCCGACACGCCTGCCCTGTGCCTCTCTCCCGTTTTGCTGTTTCTCAGCTGTGTCCTTGATAAGAAACCAGTGATAGGAGTGTGTTTCTCTGAGTTCTGTGAATCCTTCCAGCAAATTATCGAACTTGAGGAGGAGGTTGTGGGAACCCCTGATTTGTAGCCAGTCGGTCAGAAGAACGGGGGACCCAGCACTTGCAAAGGGCATCTGAAGTGCGGGTGCTCAACCTGTGGGGTCTGTGCGGAACTGAATTGAGTCGCGGGACATCCCGCTGGTGGCCGCAGGGAATTGGAGAGTTGCTTGGCATAGAAAACCCACGTTTGGTGTCAGAAGTGTTGTGAATAGAGAAACTGTTTCCTTTAATGGTAGAGGTATTTTAAACAGACTTTGAATTTTTCACTTCTTTTCGGGATGCTTTCTGTATTTGCTTGTTGTTTTGAGGGGCACGGCGGGAAACTTGCAAACCTGTGATGTGGGCTGTTTCTTCCATGCAGACGCTGGGTCTCCAGCCTCGTGATTGAGGCCTGTGAACCAGGCCCTGTGCTGGACCCTGTCCCGGCATCGGCCTGGTGGCTGGAGTGGTGTCACTGGTGAACGAGGAGGAGGAGCCCCTCCCAGGCCCGGGAAACTCAAAGTGATCCCTGTGTTCAGTCTTTCCACACGGTTTGACAGCCCTTCGGGGTGTTCTGGTGATGAAGCTGAATTTTGTCTCTAGTCCTGCTTTGGCGTCATCACAGCTCTGTGATTGTCACGCGGTAGGACACTCCTGCTCCAGATCTCGTGGGTTAAGAGCAGCGTTCTTTCCGCCTCAGCAGTTGCCCCGCTTCTCTGGGGCATATCTCTTGGTGTGTGTCGTTGGTCCCCACGGCTCTTGATTTGGTGTCTCTGGCCCCCACCTGCGCACATGCTCAGTTGCAGTTTCCCGCTGCTCCCAGGTAGCTCTCACTTACCACGAGGAAAATGCAAGACTTTGGATGAGCGGAGGATTAATAGGCTGGTCTGCGTGTAGATGTCATCGGAGCTCTTTGGAATAACGGGCTGTGATTTTTCCCAGGCTGATTTTTTTTTTCCTCCTAAACATTAAAACGGGAACAGGTGGGGGCCGGGGGGAGGTAGTGAAGAGAAGCAGGGGCTCGGGCCCAGCTCTGCTGCTCCTGGGGGCTGGGGGAGGCGTGTGACTCTCACCCCATCTCCTTGGAACCTGGGGCGGGGATGTTAGACACCCTCAGACTTCTCCAGCACTGAAGTTAAATACTCTTCTTGGCATTCTGACCTCCTCCTGGGTAAGGACTTTGTTTTCTTAGTGATTTCTGGCAGGTCAGTGCCATGTACTGTACTGTATCACTTTATAATGTAGACTCCCTCAATGAAACTTGTTTCTGTTTTTGAGGGTCTCCTACCTCACTTATAGGGGCTCTGGGTAACAATCAGTTGAATATGTGAATGTGAATTCTGAATATTTGTCCTTAAAACTTATAAAAATCAACGTTCATGGGTGTAGAACACAGTAGGCATTTGGAGTGACTTAAAAGTATGCTTTTTTCATGAATTCTTTAAGTTACGTCTGTTTATGACACATGAGTTCTCTGGTGCTTTTAACATGAGAATTTTTCTGGTGATTCTGTTTTAGGAGAGGTGAGGCAGGGTTCATTCATTATTTTTATAAACATCGCTAAACCCGTTATCAGGTGTCAGCTCCACCACTGACCTTGGCTGGGTGACCTTGGGCAAGCCATTGACCTCCAGGTACAGTTTTCTCTTCTGTAACATGGAGATCTTTTGTGGTCGTTGTAATAATGAAGATGACGTAAGGCGTGTGGAAATGTGCAGCATAAAACCTGGCATAATGTAGGTGTTCTATTATTCCTAGCTGAACCTGCTTCTGAAAATAATAGGATAAAGTACATTTTAATTAAGCTAGTTTTATTTGGAAACCTTTAATAAGAACGATTGCACTGGACTTCCCTGGTGGCGTAGTGGTTAAGAATCCGCCTGCCAGTGCAGGGGACAGGGGTTGAGCCCTGGTCTGGGAAGATCCCACGTGCTGCGGAGCAACTCAGGCCATGAGCCGCAACTACTGAGCCTGCGCTCTAGAGCCTGTGAGCCACAACTACTGAGCCCACGTGCCACAACTACTGCAGCCCACGCTCCTAGAGCCCGTGCTCTGCAACAAGAGAAGCCACCGCAATGAGAAGCCCGCACACCGCAACGAAGAGTAGCCCCTGCTCGCCACAACTAGAGAAAGCCTGCGAGTAGCAACGAAGACCCAACGCAGCCAGAAATAAATTAAAAAAAAAAAAAAGAATGATTGCACTATAATTACAGTTCAAGATGCCTGGTACATGTTAGAAAAATAAGATACAGAAAGTGGCAAGCCTCTGTTAGCTCCAAGGAGCTGTGGCTAAGATTGAAAGCTTTCTCAAGTTGGGGATTTTCCATTGGGGTCATTAGCTTTTTTTTTTTTTTTTTTTTTTTTTAATGTAGCTGTGAAGTAGAGAAAAAGGAACATGAAGGTGTGAGTGAGAGAAGGCGTTGCCTGTTCTGATGCTTCATTTTTGGTGTGGTTTGTTGCCATCCTATCATTGGCTGTGTGACATAGCTTCCAAAAGGGTTTTTTTTTAGAGGGGAGAGGAACAGCTTTATTGAGATATAATTCACATACCATACAATTCACCCGTTTCAAGTGTCCAGTTGAGTAGTTTTAAGCATATTCACCAAGCTTTGCAGCTATCACAACAAGCAGTTTTAGAACATTTTCATCACCCCAGAAAGAAACTCTGTACCCTCCCCCCTCATTTTTCTCTAGCACTTCCAGCTCTAGGCAACCACCAGTCTGCTTTCTGTCTTTGTAGATTGGCCTGTTGTAGACCTTTCGTGTGAATGGTGTGTCCTCTGGGACTGGCTCTTCACTTCACATGATGTTTTTTGAAGGCTCGTCTACCTTGTAGTATGATCAGTACTTCATTCCTTTCTATTGTCTGATCTCCTCTATTGTGTGTGTACCTCCTTTATCATTTGATGGACCTTTGGGTTGTTTCCATTTTTGTCTGTCATGAATAATGCTGCTGTGAACATTTGTGTACAAGTTTTTGTGTGGACTAACATTTTCATTTCTCTTGGGTATGTACCTAGGAGTAGAATTTCTGGGTCATATAGTAACTATGTTTAACCTTTTGAGCAGCTGCCAAACTGTTATCCAAAGTGGCTTTTTATACAATTTGCCACTTGTACCAGCAGTATATGAGGGTTCCAGTTTCCGTACATCCTCCCTAACATTTGTTAGATCTGTCTTTTGATTCTAGCCAGCCTAGTGGGAGTGAAGTGATATGTCGTTTGTGGTTTGATTTGCATTTCTCTGATGGCTAATGATGTTGAGTATCATTCATTCATTCATTCATTTATATTTTTGGCTGCGTTGAGTCTTCGTTGCCACGTGCTGGCTTTCTCTAGATGCGGCGAGCGGGGGCTACTCTTTGTTGTGGTGCACGGGCTTCTCACTGCGGTGGCTTCTCTTGTTGCGGAGCGTGGGCTCTAGAGCGCAGGCTCAGTAATTGTGGCGCACGGGCTTAGTTGTTCTGCGGCATGTGGCATCTTCCCGGACCAGGGCTCGAGCTCGTGTCCCCTGCATTGGCAGGCGGATTCTTAACCACTGGGCCACCAGGGAAGCCCTGGGTTTTGTTTTTACTTTTAAGTCTGAATAAACATAGTGCTGAACTCTTGGATATTAAAAGTGTCAAGATGTCTTTATCCTAATTTCCCTTGAAAAATATACTTCTCATTTCTCAGAATGAGTAAAACTTCAGTTTTCATGCATGGAAAAGACTCTGGTTGAGGGTGTAAGCCCTGGGTCCTGCCACATCTGTATTTGAGTCTCAGTTCTGTGGCATCCTTGCTGTGTGGCTACTTTCTTATGCCTCAGTTTCCTCATCTGGACAACAGGGATAATTAGAGTAACTCCTTTGAACAGCTGTTAAGGTTCTCTAATGCTGGTCTGGCACATAGTAAGTGCTCATTAAATGTTTATTATTTGAGGGAGGAGGGGAGGATTAGGGATGTGGATGGTTGGTATAGTAAAACTTAACCTCATTTTTAAATTTTTCTCAGAGGAAACACAAGAATAGAAGAAGCTTGTGAAATGTATACCAGAGCTGCAAATATGTTCAAGATGGCTAAGAATTGGAGCGGTATGTATACAGTTTTTGTTTGTTTGCTTTTTAGGCAAATAACTTAAAATCACTTTGAAGGAGGAAATGACTGTCTGCCTTCCCCTTAGAAAAACTGCTGGCTGTGGACCGGGAGAGGGGGTCCTTGATCCAAGGGAACAAAGCTTGAAATCCTGGCTAAAGTTTAAGCGTAGAGGCTGTGTCTGTTTTAGTGTCTGTAAACCACTTCATACAGTGGGCATGTGGTGATTTAAAAGACTTAAAGTTACTTGGATTTAAGAATAGTAATCTTTGCTTCTTATTAATGTGCTTAAATAAATTCAGTACCACAAGGAATGAAAGTTGTAGTAAAACTTATTGAAAACAAGTAGGATAAACAGGAGAGTCTGCTTTTGTTTACCTAAACCTTGGTGAAGAATTTCTAACCATTCCTTACTCTGATAACTGGTTGTGGTCCACTGAGAAATGCAGCAGTGGGAGGTGTTATTTCTGTAAACCCTGACAGACTCGTCAGTTTCTAACATAATGCTTTCTACCGGGGGAAATTATACAAAATAAAATCAGAATTCTTTTCATCGTTTTGAGAGGGGATGGCTCTTTCTAACACTGATTTGAGAAACAAATTTATCCTCTGCCCCTGGAGACAGAAGTTCTGTGCTGGGGTTTTTCTGTAGTGCAGGTGGAGACAGCCTTTGACGGGGCAGGACATGGGTCTCCAGCCCCCTCGCACCTGCAGATGACCTGAGGCGGGGCCTTGCCCTCTCTAAGTGTGTTTCCCCGTGTGCTTTCCCAGTTTGATCGAGATGTCAGTGATACATCGCATTGTGTAAGCGTGAGGTGTGCGGTGTGACGATTTTCCCCCTTGCTTCTAAGGCTGATACTTTAACAATCATTTCAGTGAAGAAAATGCTGTTGAACTAGATGACCCTAAAAGGTCTTTTCTGGCTGTGAAATTCTTTTTATAGGTTTAGTTGTAGGTTAAAAAGGTATGTTCTGTTTCCAAAGTGCATTTATACCTGAATTATAATGTATTTTAAAATGGAGGAGAAAACAGTATTAGCATTCACATCTTTTGTTTGGTTCAGGTCCTGTAATCATATGTAAAAAGTGACCTTATCTAAAAAGACCCTTTATTTATTTCATCTTTTGACCAGATGTTCTAAACTTTGGAAATTCCTTTCCGAGGGGCATTACTGGTTATGTAACCGAGGGGGACGTGTGGGCACTCCCCACTGTGACCCCCGTGATCTCTTGCCTGGACTGTTACCTCCCTGCTTCTTTACTTTCCTAGTGTGTTTTAATGAGGAAGACAAAGTAATCCCGTTAAATCTTAAGTCAGGTCATGTTATTTCAAATCAGAGCTACAGTCCTTCATGGTGCCCTTCAGGATCTACTCGATCTCCCATCCCCTCCCGACTCTGGACGCTTCTCCTGCCCACCCGCTCCTTCCCCGGCTCTTTCCTCTGAGCCTCTGCCTGTGCTGTGCCCTCCCTCTGGCACTCTCTTCCCTACAGTAGGGCGTGGCCAGTCCCTGTTTTTTCCAGGTCCTTCTACAAATGTCATCGTCGTCTTGGGTCTTTCCTGGCCATTGCTTTTAAAGATAGCAATCCTCTCTTCTGGGAAGCCCCGTTCCCTTTTCTCCGATGCCCTTACCACCATCTAGCAAAAATAAATGAAGTACATTTGTTCATTTGTATTGTCTGTGCTTTTATTATGTGCTGACCCTCACTAGAACATAAACCTTAGAAAGCCAGGGTGTTTCTGGGTTTTATCTCTGCTCTACCTACAGGCCCTGGACCAGTATGTGCAACACGATAGATACTCAGCATATTTGTGTAGTGAATTAATAAGTATTAGGTTCTTTGAACTTGGGATTAACAGATACACACCACTATACATAAAATAGATAAACAACAAGGACCTATTGTATAGCACAGGAAACTATACTCAATCTTTTGTAATAACCTGTAATGGGAAAGAATCTGAAAATGAATAGATATATATATATATAACTGAAACACTTTGCTGCACACCTGAAACTAACACAGCATTGTAAATCAACTCTACTTCAATTTAAAAAATGGTTAAAAAATGAAATAAACTGAAAAAAAATCAGGTTCTTTGAATTTACTTCCATGTCCTAGTGGTGGTGATCATGACACCACTGCATTTGTTTATAGTTTTAGAAGTTCTTTTATAAACTAATTCATCTGCTACTCCAATTTTGAGAGGTCATCCTGGCAGGTATTAGATGTCTACAGTTGAGGAAATTGGGCCTGATAAAGTGTGTAACTTTGTCTTTAAAGGAGCATGTATTAAACCACTTCCAAGTTTGGAGAGATGGAGCTGGCGTTTGTTAATGATGGTGGGAGTGAGTGCTCAGACTGAAAAAGTGAGCCCACACCTAGTTTTGGAAGGTGGGAGCATGAAATTGTAAAATCAAAGCTCTTAATGTTGTCTGGGGAGGACTTCCCTGGTGGCGCAGTGGTTAAGAATCCGCCTGCCAGTGCAGGGGACACGGGTTCGATCCCTGGTCCGGGAAAATCCCACGTACCACAGAGCAACTAAGCCCGTGCACCACAACTCCTGAGCCTGCATGCCACAACTACTGAAGCTCGCGTGCCTAGAGCCCATGCTGCACAATAAATAGAAGCCACCACAATGAGAAGCCCGTGCACCACAACGAAGAGTAGCCCCTGCTCACCGCAACTAGAGAAAAGCCCGCGCGCAGCAACAAAGACCCAGCGCGGCCAAAAAATCAATCAAATCAATCAATCAGTTTATTAAAAGAAAAAAAATCATCGGGGGAAGTGGAGCCAACACGGCAGAGCCTGGATGCCGTGCTGTTACCCTCAGCCAGGGAAGGATGGACCACGATTGGTTCTGGGACGGCCAGCACAAATAAACTTTCAAAAACTAAATTATTGGTGGGAGAGGGAGGATTCGGTTGTAAGAGAAACGATGACATTTAAACACAGCAAAGCACAGGTGTTCTCTAAGGACAGATTTACGTGTGATAATGACAATGGCCAACACGCGTGCACGTGCCTGGGGCCAGGCCGTTCTGAGCGTTTTGTCTAGAAGGTCCAAGTGATGGCTACACGCTTCTGAGGCCGAGCCCATCAGAGCCACTCTTTGGCCGCTACGTTCCTGAACTGCCACCGGGAAGTTCACAGTTGCCTGGCAGTGGCTTGGCCCCTTCTCTGGGCCTCTGGGTTTGCAGTCCACCAAGGTAGGGGTCAAGGCCTGGCGGGCAGGCTTCTGCAGTTCCAGCTCCAGCCACAGACCAGTGTCTGCTTGGACTGGCAGGGCCCAGGCCACGCTGGTGTGTAAATATTTTCAGAAGTGCCTGGGCGCTCTTTTGTCTTGCACAGAGCAAGACTTGAATTTGGGCCGGCTGGCTCAGGGGTTTGTGCTGCCTCTTCCCCCTTGGGTGAAGGTCCAGAAACAGCAGTGGAAATTATGTAGTTTCCTCTGGGAGTGTGGTTGGGACACGGAGAGCCACTGAAGCTTCAGTGGAATTGACTGTTCTGTTTCTGAAAAGAAATTTAAAGTAAATGTTTAATACCATCAGGGTTCTTAGGCGTCTGTCACTATTTTTTATACTTTTCTGAATGTCTTTGAAACGTTTATGACTGAAAATTTTTTTTAAGTACCAGGAGGTTTTGTGATACTCTTGGTCGTGCCTTTCCTAACGGGGCGAGCTCTTCCTCCATCCCTGCGAGTCCTGACTTCCGACTCCAGACCCTCATGATCGTCCCCAGTCCTGGTTCTCCCCTGCACTTGAGGACCTCGTGGTGAAGTGGGTTCATCGTCGTCCAGGTCCCATGCTGACCGTCACAGCCTCCTGGGCGGGCCTGACCTCTTCCGCCCCAGCCCGGTCCTTCCTCCTTCGTTCCTCCATTTCAGCCCCACCAGAAGCCACATTTCCTGATCCAGAACCTTTTCTGGAAAGGCTGAGCGCGTGAACCTCTCACGCTGTGCCCCCGGGCCGCACCCGTGTGACTGCGGGGAAGTGTGCCAGTTCCACACCAAGTGGGACATGCACAGTTCAACCCCATGGGTCTCTGTCAGACTTTGTCATAAACTTAGGAAAGAGCTTTGACTTTAGAGATTGTGGGCCTCATCTTCACTCCTTTTGAGCCTGCTCTACCTGGGTGCCTTTGTCGCTGTTTCTCCGGTGATGCCAGCTGAGCCAGTGGACACAGAAAGATGGGCGGTGCGCATCCTCGCCTGTGGACCCTCCCGGCCTCACGCCTCTGCAGAGATGCCCTGTTGGTGCGGGACCTGTGCCAGGGACAGAGCTGAACACCCGCCGCTGGGCAGTCAGTGTGGAAGGAGGCCCGGGGCTGAGAGGAGCCCTTGTTGCTGTTCCCCTGGGTCCTGGGCGTCTTCGTGGCCACCCGAGGTGCACTGGGTCACAGGCACGTGCGCTGCTGTCAGGGATGGGGCCTTCCCCAGGCGGGCGTGGGCCCGGCTCCTGGAGCAGGGCCGCTCTGCAGGGTGCTTGCTCCTCTGTGCTAACTGAGTCATTTGTCTTCTTCAGCTGCAGGAAATGCGTTTTGTCAGGCAGCCAAGCTCCATATGCAGCTGCAGAGCAAACACGACTCCGCCACCAGCTTTGTGGATGCTGGGAACGCCTACAAGAAGGCAGACCCCCAAGGTGAGCCGCGCTCTGTCCCGTGCCCCCCAGACCTCCCGCAGGTTGTGCTGCCAGAGCGAGATGCTCGCGCTTCAGGACGGTGGAGATTTGGGGATTTTTAACTGCAATCAGCCGAAGCTTTTATGAGGAGAAAATCTGTTAAATTGATCCAGCTTAGTGCTTAACACCATTTTCTTGAACTCCATTGTGGAGTTGCATTGTGGACAGTGTTTTGGAAATTTGCGTTAATTTTATCTAAGTCTTACCTTAATTGTGTGAGTGTGTACGTCGCTCACTAAAGGAAACGAGTGTTCCCTCTCTCCCGAATAGTGTGTGTGGAGATCCAGTTAATGGGAGGTCGTAAAATCCTATGGTTGAAAACAGCTTATTCACACAGCATTCATGTGACTTCTTTAAAAAGTGTGTTTCAAACACTAGGTTTTGAGGAAAGAATGATCTTGGGTACTTGAAGAGGTGAAGTTCTGCAGACGTTCTTTCTTTTTGAGTTAGAGGAGTGCACACTTAGCGATTGAAGGCCTCATCTCCCCCTCCACACGTGCACTGGTGGCCGTGGAACCTCCCTCCTTGTTTCAGCAGCCCGTTTTAACACAGAAATCCCAGCTCTTGTGAATATATCACACTGACATAAGCTATTTCAAGGGCTGTGGTATAAGGACTAGCCACAGTTTATTTTCCAAAGGGGAAAAACTGGGCACAGCCTAAATGCACCGTAGAATCACCTCACATCAGTATTTCAGAGTGTGTTGCAGGCACTGAACCCCTGGCTTCAGGGCGTCTCACTGACCTGGGAAATGTTCTCACGGCAGCGGAGGAACCACGGAGAGCCGAAATCTGAAATTCCCAATACGTCAGTGCTCATAGAAATGCATGCAGAAAACACAGGGAGGAAACGTGCATCAAATTCCTAGCCGGGGGTTTGAGCGGGTTTTGTGGGTAGCTTTCCTATTTTTCTGTAGTTTTAAAGGCATAACAATCCGCATTTCTTATGCAGCTTAGGGGGGATTTGCTTTTATTTTCACTAATCCAGTTACCTTTCTGATCCTTCGGTCGGGCCTTTTTGCCCTGTTGCCTCTTTAGAGCAAAAGCAGTAAACTTGGAGCCGCCAACCGCTTGCCAGCCTCGTAAACGCCACCGTGTGGCGGGGAGCTGTCGGCTCCAACTGTTTCGGAAAACGAGTGTCATCAGCACTCTCGTTTATTAGATGTTTTCTTCCTATTGGTATTTGTTAGTACAGCGGAAGTCAGCGCCTTTAACACCGTACAAAAAGTACTGTCTTTCACAGTTAATACATACAGCAGCGAGGAGCGTGCTGCACTTGAGGCTTCAGTGGATAGGTTGACAGGTGTTGATGACACTTCCGTGGACAGGCTCCCCGAAGGGGCTGGACGTGTGTTTGCTTCTGGCCAGCCACCCTGCCCCCGCCCCGCCCCAGCGGGGCCCCTTAGCCGTGTAGAAGCAGCCAGGAAGACAGGCTCAGCGAACTCTCTGACTGAATGGATTTTTCATTGTCTTTCTTGAATGCCTTCGCTTCAGAGGCTATCAACTGCTTAAATGCAGCCATCGACATTTACACAGACATGGTAAGACATGCCTTGCTTGAGCGGCGGCCGTGGGGTGGAACCCTCGAGATAGCTCACAGTTAACTGGGATGTGACTGCTTTGTTTGCTCCCCAGGGAAGGTTCACGATCGCGGCCAAGCACCACATCAGCATCGCGGAGATCTACGAGACGGAGCTGGTGGACATCGAGAAGGTGTGTGGACCGGGGGAGGCGGCGGGCAGGGACCCCAGGCGCCCCTGCAGTGGGCTCGTGAGGGCAGAGGGATGCGTGCGCAGACAGGGTCACGTGGAGACCTCGGGCTGGGGCGGGAGGGAAAGCCCTGCCAGCTCCCCAGGCTGCCTCCCTCCAACTGGGGATGGCGTTTATGTAAAACCGAGCGCCGTGGGAAGCAGGCGCGAGTCAGGGAGAAACGGCTTGCACGGTCTGGGGCGGACGCTGAGCTCTCAGAGGTCACCCTTCACCCCGTGCCTGCTGCTCGCGCTGGACCGTTGTCACTCTTGTCTCTCTCCCTCTCCTGTTTCACCTCTTCCCTCGGCCTCTGGAGCACGGCCCCCCGCTTGGTTCTCTGCCCCCGCCCCCCCGGCTGGTTCCTCCTCTCTCCCCTTGGGGCGGGGCCCTCGTCCGCTCTCACTGTGCTCGCTCCCGTGGTCCTGTCTGTGCTCACGCAGCACCGCAGCTTGAAGTGTCCCGTGTATGCTGGTAACTCGCCATCCTCGTTCGCAGGAGATCAGGTTGTTTCTCCGCTGCTTCCAACCTTGCAGGCGGCCTCCTGCGCCCCACGGATTGGCCCCTCACCCAGCGCCTTCCAGGCGCCCCTCTTCCTCGTCCCCCCTTGCTCTCCTGCTCCCCCTGCAGCAGCCACCCCGACCTCTGCCGACCCTCGCACACGTGGGCTCTGCCTCTGGGTCTTTGCGCTGCTTGTCCCTTTGCCCTGAGCTCTTCCCCCACACGTCAGTTGTCCTTCAGAGCTTTGCTCATTTGTAACTGTGATGAGAACTTTCACAGCCACCTAGTAAAAACTGGGACGTCAGCCCTCGCGGGGACACACCCAGACGCCTCCCCCACCTCAGTGGCCCCTTGCGGGTGCTCTGATGCCTGCTCTCCGGCCCTGTGTTGCCGTCTCCCTCCACTGGAGTGGGTGCCCCGCGTCAGCCCGAACCTTCCTGTGGTTTACTGGTGTGTCCGAGAGCCCAGGCTCTGATGAGTGAGCACAGGGTGCCCTCACTGTCACACTGCACCTGCCAGAGCAGACGGAGTCTCGGGCGGGGAGGCCCTCTCGGTACTGCAGTCAGAGAGGCCTTGTTAACGTCTCCCTTTGACTTCATGCTGATGCCCCTTGTGGTCACGCGGCTCAGAACTCTCTGGCTCGTTTCATGGACTTGGCTTTGAGCCGTTTTTGTCATACTGTGCCGTGCTCTTCTGAGGCTGCCCTTAGACCTTGACTACATCAGGGCCGTATGCCCCGTCTCTGTGGGGAGCTTTTCTGCAGACCCAGGAGGAGGTGATGAGCCCCAGACCTGAGCCCTCCTTTGCCCCCGGGCGCAGAGTCGATGGCAGAGCAGGAGGAGCCGAGTCCGGGTGGCCGGGGCGGCTCCACATCTGTACTGAGCTGAACCACCTGGCGGGGGTGAGCGCCGCTGGGCAGAGCGTTTCTCCAGCCGAGGCCGCTGCGTCCGCTCCTGTCCTCGGTGGTCAGTCCTCTGTCTTCCGGGGTGGTCTTGGGCAGCCTCTTTACTACATGAGTCTCCAGAAGATTCAGGGCAGGTAAATGACCTGTGGCGAACTCTTGTTTTCCTTCTTCTTGAACAAAGTTGACAGTTTGTCACGCACAGGAGCTTCTGCAGCCTGTCGCCCGCGGTGTTCCTGCCATTCTGCAGGTTGCCCATGGGCAGCACCTCCTGGCGCTTACGTGGGGCGTGTCACGGTGCGTCGTAAGAACCACATCACTTAGCACATGCGTGGGGCTCAGCTCATCTTGTTCCCTCATGTTTGGGCTCCTGTGTCTAGAAACGTCCTCACCCTCGCCTCCCTGGCGGGACTCTCCAGGTTGTGTTGGTGGCGCATGATGTTTGTTTGAAAAATCAGTTACACTGAGGCATCTTATGTCTGATTCATTATGTTTCTTCCCAGTTAATGTGGCCACGATGTGTTCCCTGGTTCACTCAGATTTTAGCTGGTGAACAAGGAAATGTGAAGTTCCATAAACTCACGATACTCCTTTGACTTCCAAGTAAAACATTAATATAATAATAATCAGTAATATTCAGTGACCCAGAGGAGCTCTGACTCGTGTCCGTCTCAGCCCCTGGAGAACGTGATTTCGTGTTGTCTGTTACAGTGTAGGGTAAGTGTCTACGGCAGGTTCTCAGGGCGTAGGTTCTGAAAGAATGATCCCATCTGAAGGCTGTTTAAGGCTGTTTCACCTACAGAGTGGACTCTTGAGCTTGACCCTTAGCTGTTGCATTTGCCTTAAGACTCTGGTGGTGACCACAGTCCTAGAGTCCAGTCTCTGCCTTCAGGGCCCAGTGTTCTCCAGCACCGTGATGCTTACCAGACTCCCCAAGGAGGAGTATTGTGATTCCTTTGTCACACTACCCAAATTACAGGATAATAACTGATTTTTGTGTCTGGATTTATTGTTACATGTGCTGTTGTTATTGGCGGCTGTGTTCTCCTTTTGATATTTATTATCATCCTTGAAATTGTAAGATACTCTGGGCTGAATTCTAACGTGTAAGGGTCGACTTGTGCCTGATTAATGTCACTACATGTTAAAATTCCACACTAGTGTGAACATCCAAAGATAACCCGTGCCCAGCCTCTTTTCTCTGAAACTTCTCTGTTAAGTGCTAGGTGAGGTTTTTTTTCAACTATTTTCTGTCAAAACTTGGGAATACCATGAAATTTGATGAGTGGTTTAATTAGCATTATTAATTATTAAAAACCAAACGGAATTTTTCTTTTACTATGATAAATCTAGCTGTAGCTTAGAGCTATAATGTCTTGATGAACCAGTGTCATTATTTACTACGTGTCAGGTTAAACCATATCATCTGCATTTGGCCTTTTTTTTTTACCCTCCAAAACAGCAGTTCCACATGGTTCAGCCCAGCACCGTTCCCTGAGTTCTGGGCGGTAAGAGCCAGGAAGGTGAGTAGTACGTACGCTCCCTCCCTGGGAAGAGGTTGTCCAGCCTGGTACTCTTTACACAGTGATTGGGTATTGTTTCCCATACTTAACCCCATTATTACGATGGGAAAGGGTGCAAAGTACTTCAGAGAATGAGGACAGCTCAGAGATAATGTTTGACTAATGAGAAATTCATGGGAAACCTTTCTTTGATAGGCATTCCCATGAGTCATGATGGTGCTGGTGGTGTAATCCGGACCACCTGTGAGATGCATCTGCCCACGTCCCCTCAGCACCTGTTTGCTGAGCACCCGCTGTGTGACAGGCGTCGCGCTGGGCTTGGGAGCAAAGCCACGTGGGCCTGCCTGCCCTCAGAGCTAATGGTGTAGTGGGAGAGTAAAGCATGTGTGTGTGCATGTGTGTGTGTGTGTGTGTGTGCGCGCGCGCGCGTGTGTTTGTGTGAGGGCTCTGACTGTGCTCCAAAAGGGTGGATTCCAGGTGTTTCCTCCACGTGTCTGTGTATGTGTATATACTCTTTTCTGGCTGTTTTGATTTACCATTTCATGAAGAACTTTCGTACTGATACTTTGTATCATTATTCTTCATCTTAGCCCTGGTAGCCCATTATGATTAACCACGGGGTCACTGCTCCAGCAGGCACGGTTCTGCTTTCTGAGCTGTCAGGTGCTTGATTTCACTAAGTCTTAAGCCGCAGCATGACCAGGGCTTCTAGCTTTCCAGGCTGCAGCCTGTTTCCTCTCCACTTGATTGTTCACAGCTCCCCCCGTCTTAGGTGGAAGGCAACACCTTTCTTCTGGATGACCCTTGGGTATCCGTGAGGAACGTCTGTGCTGCAGCAGGCCATAGACCTGAATGGAATAGGGCCTCACACGTCTCTGAAATAACAGTCCACTGTCACTGCTTGGGGTTTGGCGGTGGTGGGGACATCACTTGGGGACCAGGCTGACAGAAGGGCTGCCGTCTTCAGTTTGCGGCTTCCAGCATCACTAGACGTGGCCCTTGCCTTCCAGCTCACGGGAAGGGGACAGGCCTGGAGAAGGCTGCAGAGTCAGATGTGTGGGCCACATCTGGAGGTGGCCCACAGCGTGTCTGCTTACATCCCATTGGGAAGGACGGGTCACCTGGCTGCCCCTAACTGCAGCAGGCCTGGGGAGACGGGATGGCAGGGCATTTGCCGTGTGGGAGGTAGGGAAGAAGAGATTTTGTCGGACAGCAAGCCATCTGCTGGAAGCGCATGCTTTCTTGTGTTCCCAAAATAAAGCAGGCCGGGTTGTGAAAGATTTGCTGCTGGAAAAGGTTTATTTATAGGAAAAATATCTGTGCAAGTGTAGTTTTTAAATGCAACTCTTCAAACAGATAGTTTGAATAAAATGTGTGTGTGTTTGCAGGCTATCGCCCATTACGAACAGTCAGCTGATTATTACAAAGGGGAAGAATCCAACAGGCAAGTATTATTTTTCTTGATATAATTCAATGGGTTTTGTTACATGTAATAAAAGACAGACCTTCACTCTGCTCTGGGAGCCCCTTGCATCATACCACGTGAAGGTGCACTGAGATGGCTTGTCATTTCTCTTTGGGAGTGTTTTCTCTCTGCTCTGGTTCTCGGTTTCAGCTCGGCTAACAAATGTCTGCTGAAAGTGGCCGCGTACGCCGCCCAGCTGGAGCAGTACCAGAAGGCCATTGAGATCTTCGAGCAGGTGAGGCTGCTGTCTGTGCAGCTTCTGGCAGAAGGCATTCTGAATCTTCTTTTTAAATTCAACTTTTTATTTAGTAATGATTTTTATTGAGATATAATTCACGTATCATGTAATTCAGCCTCTTAAAGAGTACGCATCAGTGAGTTTGCATATATTCACAAAGTTGTGTAATCAGCACCACTGCCTAGTTCTAGAATATTTCCATCATCGCACAAAGCAATCCCATCCTCCCCTCCTCCCAGTCCCGTGGTGTGTGAGTCCGTGGACATGGAACCTCGGATATGGGGGGTCGACTGTGGGATTTGAGCATCCATGGACACTGGTATCTCAGTGGTCCTGGAACCAGTCCCCCTTGGATACCACAGGGTGACTGTAATACTCCACAGTTTGGAGGGGTGACTCCAAACTGGATACCGAGGGGTGACTGTAATACTCCACAGTTTGTTTAACGGTTTATCAATTAATGGACCTCTGGGCTGTTTGCATTTGGGGGTATTATGAATAATGCAGCTAAGAATATTTGTGTTCAGGTTTGGGGGGCATGTTTGCGGTTCTCTAGTTTATATACCTAGAATTGGGATTGTTGGGTCACGCATCAAGTCCCTTTTTAACTATCTGAGGAACTGCCAAATTGCACCATTTTACATTCCCTCTGTCAGTGTGCACATGTTCCAGCTCTCCATGCTTCACAAACACTTGTTTTCTGTTTTCACAATAGCTACCCTAATGTGTGAAGTGATACCCCATTGTGTCTTCGATACCATTTCCCTAGTGATTAGTGATGTTGGGAATCTTTTCATGTGCTTATTGGTCATTTGTATACCTTCATTGTAGAAATATTTGTTGAGTTTCTTTGTCCTTTTTTTAAAAAATAAATTTATTTATTTATTTATTTTTGGCTGCATTGGGTCTTCATTGCTGCACTCAGGCTTTCTCTAGTTGCGGCGAGCGGGGGCTGTCTTCGTTGTGGTGCACGGGCTTCTCATTGCGGTGGCTTCTCTTGTAGCGGAGCACGGGCTCTAGGCACATGGGCTTCAGTAGTTGTGGTGCACGGGCTCAGCTGCTCCGCGGCATGTGGGATCTTCCCGGACCAGGGCTCGAACCTGTGTCCCCTGCATTGGCAGACGGATTCTTAACCACTGTGCCACCAGGGAAGTCCCTCTTTGTCCCTTTTTGAATTAGGTTGTTTTTTTCTGTTGAGTTTTAGAAGTTCTTCATATATTCTGGATATTAATTTCTTATTAGATATGTGATTTGCAAATACTTTCTCCCATTCTGTGGGTTGCCTTTTTACTCTGTTATTAGTGTCGCTTGATGCATAAAGTTTTAAGTCCTGATGAAGTCTAATTTGCCTGCTTTTTCTCTTGTTGCCTGTGTTTTTCATGTCAGATCCAAGAAATCATTACCAAACCCAGTGTCCTGAAGTGTTTCCCCGTGTTTTATTTTAAGAGTTTTATAGTTTTAGTTCTTAGGTTTATGTTTTTCATCCATTTTGAGTTAATTTTTGTATGTGGTGAAGGTAAAAGGTCCAACTTCATTCTTTTGCATGTGCATGTCCAGTTTTCCCAGCACTGTTTGTTGAATACACTGTCCTTTTGCCATTGAAGGGTCTTGGCACCCTTGTTGAAAGTCATGTGGCCATACAAGTGAGGGTTTATTTCTGTGCTCTCTATTCTGTTCTGCTGGTTTTCTGTCTTTATGCCAGTACCACACTGTTTTGATTACTGTGTCTTTGTGTGGTAAGTTTTAAAATCAGGAGATGTGAGTCCTCAACTTGGGCCTTTTTTTTCAAGATTGTTTTGGCTATTTGGAGGTCCCTTGCATTTCTACATGAATTTTAGGATCAGCTTGTCAATCTCTGCTAAAAAGTCAGCTGGGATTTTGATGAAAGTATTGTCATTTTGACATTAAGTCTTATAATCTGTGAATTCAGGGTGCTTTTGCATTTATTTAGATCATCTTTAATTTTGTTCAACAATGTTTTAGAGTTTTGTAGTGTGCAAGTCTGGCATTTCTTTGGTTAAATGTACTCCTCTAAGTATTTTATTCTTTTTGATGCTATGTAAATGAAATTGTTTTCTCAATTTCTTTTCTGATTTTAATTGCTAATTTTATATACTGCAACTTTGCTGAACTTGTTGACTAGCTCTAATGAGTTTTTATGGATTCCTTAAGATTTTCTTTATACAAAATCATGTCCTCTGCAAGTAGCGATAGTTTTATTTCTCTGATCTGTGTGCCTTTTACTTCATTTTCCTGTCATTTGCTCTGGCTTGATCATCCAGAACGATGATCAGTAGAAGTAGTAAGAGGAGTCATCCTTGTTTTGTTCCTGTCTTAGAAGGAATACATTCAGTCTTCCACCATTGAGTGTATGTCAGCTGTGGGTTTTTGCAGATGCCTTTTATCAGTTTGAGGAAGTTCCCTTCTCCTCCCAGTTTGTTGTTTTTATCATCAAAGCGTATTTGTTTTTGTCAGGTGCTTTTTCTGCATCTTTTGAGATGATCATGTGGTTTTTGTCCTTTATTCTGTTAACATGGTGTCTTTCATTTGGTTGATTTTTATCTGTTGGCCCAACCTTCCATCCCTGGGATAGATCCTGCTTGGTTGTTGAAAAGTTTCAGGGTCTCCAAGAGCACCTTCAGGTTTGATAATTCTCTGGAAGGACTCACAGAACTCAATGAAAGCTGCTATATCACAGTTATGGTTTATTATAGCAGAAGGATGCTGACCCAAATCAGCCAAAGGAAGAGGTACAGGGAGGAGGTCAGGAGAGCCCTGTGTGTGAGCTTCCTGTTGTCCTGCCCAGACTGGGACTGTGGAACTGTGCAGACAGCACTGACTTCTCCCAGCAGTGATGTGTGAAAGCATGTGTAGGGTATTGCCACCGGGGAAGAAACTCACCTGAACATGGTTGGCCTTATTCTGCAGTCCCTCCATAGGTTGAGCTAAACTACATGGTCTAAGACCCCTGGGTAAACAAAAACACTCTTTCAGGCAGGACATTCCAGGGGCTTAGAGATTATCTACCAGGAATCATGGGCAAAGGCACTTTGGACAAAATTAATCCTTTACTATATAGTTATGGTGTGTAATCCTTTTTGTAAGTTGCTGGACTTAGTTTGCTAGTGTTTTTGTTCAGGATTTTGCATCTGTATTTGTAAGGGATATTGACCTTTAATTTTCTCTTGTAATGTCTGTCTGGCTTTGGTAGCCAGGTAATACTGGCCTCAGAATGAGTTAGAAAGTGTTCCCTCCTCTTCCTTTTCTGGAAGAGTTTGTAAAGGATTGGTGTTAATTCTTTAGACATTTGGTAGAATTCAGTGATTTTGCTTCATCGTTCTGTTTTCAGTTTCATTGATTCCTCTTGTTATCCTGATTTCTATCCTATTTTCTTCAGATTTATTTTGCTCTTCTTTTTTAGGGCACTGAGGGTAGAAGCTTAGCTAATTGATTTTCCTCTTTGTTGTGTGGGCATTTTTAGTGCTTTCAATTTCCCTCTAAGTGCTGCTTTGACTGTGTCTCACAGTTCTGTTACATTGTTTTATTTTTATTTTATTTATTGATTTCCGTGGATTATTTATCAGTGTTTTGTTTAATTCCCAAGTGTTTGGAGGTGTTCCTGTTATCTTTCTGTTGTTGATTTCTAGTTTGATTCTGTTGTGGCTGGAAAATACACTCTGTGTGATTTCAATTCTTAGAAGTTTGTTTTATGGCCCAGAATATGGTTTTGGCATATATTCTGTGGTTCTGCTGTTGCTGGGTGGTATGTTCTATAAATGTTGATCAGCTCCTCTTGGTTGATGGCGTTGTTGAGTTCTTCTGTATACTTGCTGATTTTCTGTCTATTTCTGTTGTTGAGAGTGGAGTGTTACAGTCTCTAACTGTCACTGTGGATTTGTTTATCTCTCATTTCTGTCAGTCTTTGCTTCACAATATTTTGCAGCTCTGTTTGGTGCATACATATTTAGGATTGCTGTGTCTTCTTGTTGGGCTGACCCTTTTATCATTATATAGTGTCCCCCTCTGTCCCTGGTAATTTTCTTTGCTCTGAAGTCTGTCTGATACCAATATAGCCTCTCCTGCTTTCTTTTGATTAATGTTTACATGATATATCTTTATGCATCCTTTTTCTTTCAGGCTGCCGATATTGTTATAATTGAAGTGCGTTTGTTGTAAACAGCATAGAGTTAGGTCATATTTTTAATCTACTCTGCCAGTTTTTGTCTTTTAATTGGTATGTTTAGACCATTCACATTTAATGTAATTATTGATGTATTAGAACTGAAGTCTGCCATTTTATTTTTTTGTTTTCTGTTTATCCTCTGTGTTTTGTTTTTCTGTTTCCTTTTTCCTACCTTCCAGGGGGTTTTTGATTACCTGTAGTATTTTTGGGGTGTATCTCTTTAAATAGCTTTTGTAGTGATTGCTATAGGTATTATATTTACATAAAGTATCACTAGCTAATGATGTCATCATTTTTTCAGTTTCAGTGAAATACAGAAATCTGACCTTACTTTCTGTTCCTTTATCCTCCCCCATTCAATATATAATTGTCTTTAATATTTCCTCTACACACTTTTAGAAACACATCAGTCACTGTTACAATTTTTACTTCAATCATCCAACTTAATTTAGAAAACTCAGGAGGAGGAGAAAAGCCCATTGTATTTTCCCATATTTTGCTTAATGTGCTTTCTTCCTGATGTTCCAGGATTCCTTCCTGTATTTTGTTCTACTTAGAGAACAACCTTTTGCTATTCTTTTAGGGTAGGTCTGCTGGCTAAGCATTCTCTTGGCGTTCCTTCATTTGGGAATGTTTTGATTTCCCCTTCATTCCTAAAGCATATCTTCCCTGGGTATACAATTCTGGGTTGACAGCTCTTTTCTTTCAGTGCTTGAAAAATGTGCCCTTACGACCAGCGTGGTTTCTAATGACAACTTTGCTCTCATTCAAGCTGTTTTCCCTATAGGTGAGGTGGTGTTTCTTTCTGCTACTTTTTTTTTTTTTTTTTTTTTTTTTGCGGTGTGCGGGCCTCTCACCGTTGTGGCCTCTCCTGTTGCGGAGCACAGGCTCCGGACGCGCAGGCTCAGCGGCCAAGGCTCACGGTCCTAGCCGTTCCACGGCATGTGGGATCTTCCTGGACTGGGGCTCGAACCCGTGTCCCCTGCATCGGCAGGCGGACTCTCAACCACTGCGCTACCAGGGAAGCCCTCTTTCTGCTACTTTCAAAAAGTTTTTCCTTTGTCTTCAGTTTTCAGACGTTTATGTGGCTTAGCATGGGTGTCTTTGCTTTTATGCCGTTTGGATTTCAGTAAACTTCTGGAATCTGTAGGTTTATATTCGTTTCTTGCCAAATTTAGGAAATTTTCAGCCGTTATTTCTTCAAGTGCTTTTTTAGCCACTCCCTCTTTCTCTTCCCTTCTGTGGCTCAGACAGCCCAGCTGTTAGGCTTTGTTTTATCATCCGATATGTCCCAATGCTCTGCTTCTCTTCTCTGGGTCTGTCTGCCCTCTGTTGTTCAGACTGAGGAATTTCTGATGTTCTACCATCAGTTCACTGAGTCCTTCCTCTGTTCCATGGGATCTGCTGTTGAACCCATCCACTTTTTATGTCAGTTATTGTGTATTTCAGTTCTGAAGTTTCCACTCATTTCTTCTTTGTATCTTCTGGGGTTTCTTTCCTTTTCTTTTTTTTTTTTTTTTTGTGGTACGCGGGCCTCGCACTGTTGTGGCCTCTCCCGTTGCGGAGCACAGGCTCCGGACGCGCAGGCTCAGCGGCCATGGCTCACGGGCCCAGCCGCTCCGCGGCATGTGGGATCCTCCCGGACCGGGGCACGAACCCGTATCCCTTGCGTCGGCAGGCAGACTCTCAACCACTGCGCCACCAGGGAAGCCCCTTCTGGGGTTTCTTACTGAGAATTTTTCTTCATTGATGCTTTGGTTTTCCTCTGGTCTCAAGCAATTTTCTAATGGCTTGTGGAAGCATTTTAGAAAGGCCCCTTTAAAATCTGTTAGATAAGTCTCACATCTCTGCTATGTGACAGCTGTCATTTATTAGTTGTCTTTTATTAAATTTAATTTTATTTATTTTTTTATACAGAAGGTTCTTATTAGTCATCCATTTTATCCACGTCAGTGTACACATGTCAATCCCAATCTCCCAATTCATCACACCACCACCACCACCCCACCGCTTTCCCCCCTTGGTGTCCATACATTTGTTCTCTACATCTGTGTCTCAGTTTCTTCCCTGAAAACCGGTTCATCTGTACCGTTTTTCTAGGTTCCACGTATATGCGTTAATATACGAGATTTGTTTTTCTCTTTCTGACTTACTTCACTCTGATTAGTTGTCTTTTTTTCATTCGACTTGAGATGTTCCCTTTTCTTGGTATTGCAAGTGAGTTTTAATTAAAAACTGGATATTCTCACATCGTGTTATAAGACAGGGTCTTGTTTAAACCTCCTCTCTCAGCTGGTTTGCTTTGGCACTGAAGGGGTGTGGCCTCGCTGCTGCCAGGTGGAGGTAGGGTTCAAGCTCCCCACCCGACCGCCTGGTTACCATCAGGTAAAGGTGAATCCATGCCCGCTGGGAGACGAGGGGGCCTCTTTCCCACTGGTAGGAGGTGACGCAGTCCCCACGTGGTCTCCAGTGCCTCTGTGATGGGGGCACAGGCTGGCTCCTGCTCTGGCCTCCTTGGCAGGAGAGTGGGGCTCTCCCAGGAGGATGGGCGTCTTGTCTTCCTCTTTGGCTTTTGCTGCTCTGAGTGGGGTGGATCAGAGCAGGTGTCATCTAAACATTTTCTGTCTTGCTAGCTGCCCCTCTCCTGGTCCTCTGGCTGGAGAAAGCAGGCTTTCATCTATTCTCTCTCTTTCTTTCGCTGCACCCACCGGCATTTATGGGTTGCTGGCTTTTTCTGTTCCAAGTCAGGGATTTATGCAAGAAAAAGAAAAAACAGGGAACTCCCTGCTGTGTTTGCCCTGTGTCCCTGGCTGGTCTGCTGTTCTCTCCACCTTTCAGTCTCCCTGCGTTAGTTTCATATAAAAGATCCAGGGCTTTTAGTTGTACTTGGCAGGAGGGATAGAGGACAGCACGTCTGTTCCATCCTCCTGGACGTGGAATTCTGCTGAGTCGTTTTTAACAGGGCAGCACTTTATGTCTTGAATATTGGTTTTTTTGTCTAGTAACATTCCTGGTACGTGGCTTTGGGTTAAAAGAATGGATTTCATAGCTTAACTAACGTAAGATGCAGAGTACTTGCTAAAGAGTAGCTGAGGGTCAGCATGCCTAGTGTAGGAGGGCAAACCTTTTCACTCTGACCCCACTTTCTGTGCCTAGGTTGGGGCCAACACCATGGATAACCCTTTGTTGAAGTACAGTGCAAAGGATTACTTCTTTAAAGCTGCTCTCTGTCACTTCATAGTGGATGAGCTGAATGCCAAGGTGAGGGGCCCTGCGGTGTGGGTTCTGATGCGCTTCACCCCAAGCACAGGTGCCCAGCCGTTGTCCGCGATACCAGCTCGGAGCAAGACTGTGCTGCGTACGTGAAAAGCAACATGGAGGGTGATACTCTGGCCCTGTCCTGGCTGTACTACCGCAGCTGGAGTGACAGCTGCTGAGGCTCTTCTCTTAAGTGAACGCCCCCTGGGGCCCACACTTCCTTCAGTAGTTTTGGTTTAAAGAAATTAGGGGCTGAGGGGAGACAGTAAAAGCAGAATCGTGCCTTTTTTTTTTTTTTTTTTTTTTTTTTTTGCGTTATGCGGGCCTCTCGCTGTTGTCACTGTTGTGGCCTCTCCCGTTGTGGAGCACAGGCTCCGGACGCGCAGGCTCAGCGGCCATGGCTCACGGACCCAGCCGCTCCACGGCATGTGGGATCTTCCCGGACCAGGGCACGAACCCGTGTCCCCTGCATCGGCAGGCGGACTCTCAACCACTGCGCCACCAGGGAAGCCCCAGAATTGTGTCTTTTTTTAAACTCAGGAATGGCGTTGGGGTGAGGGTTGGGAGAAAAGCAAAGAGAGAGCTGGAGGTGGAGGCAGGGACAGGGCAGCCTCGGTGTCCTCGGGGTCGGGGTTAGGGCCCCGGGCTCCGGGCAGAGCCTCCTCCAGCGCGTGAAAATAGACGCCTGCTCTGGGAGGTCCGAACATTGGATCTGGCTCACGTGGTCTTCCCCACGGCAACCTCATTCGGAAAAACTGGTTTAGAAGTTTATTCTTAACTGAAATTGAAATTCACAATCAACAGGTTTGATCAACACAGGTTGATTTTGATGTTGAGTCTGATAATTAAGTAGGATGTAAATAAATCGTACTGAAGTTAGTAGAATGTCACAGCTTCGTTTCCTGGTTCGGTGACTCAGATGTTAACGAGTGGTTTTCTTTCCCAGCTTGCTCTGGAGAAATACGAGGAAATGTTTCCGGCGTTCACTGATTCGAGAGAATGCAAGTTATTGAAAGTAAGTAGGTGGGGCTGGGATACAGTGACGTTTTCATCCTGTGAATCTGCCCACTGAGCGGCCCCGTGCCTTCCTGCTCTTGCACACTAGGCCTCAGGTGCCGTTAGGGTCAGGCGCGCACTGCTCTTAACCTGGCGGGTCAGGCACGTCAGCACAAGGCTGGATCCCTGACTCGGGGTAACTCTTGACTTGTATTTGAAAATTTCCCCAGTTTTGTAAGTCATTTGGCAACATCAGTTAGTGTGATACGAAGGCTATTTCGTATTTAAAGTATCCATTCGTAGGTGGAACTTTTTAGCCTACCAAACTAATTTTTCTGTATTTATGTTCCCAGAAACTTCTAGAAGCTCATGAAGAGCAGAACAGTGAAGCTTACACGGAAGCAGTACGTTCGCTTTTGGGATTTAGCATGTTCTCTGAAAGTTTACTTTACAGAAACAACTCCTTGTCATCATGTAAATGCTGAACATTTATTTGGACATTATTGCACTACACCTACGTTGTGTTTTCCAAAGGCGTGTTTTTAGATCCCACCAACCTTCACAATTAGACAGTTCTATGAGCTCTGCTGAATTTAGCTGTGAGGCAAATATATATCACATAATGTTGTGACTTGTTTGGATGTTTTCTGTGGAAAATAATCTGATCCATAAATAAGTGTCAAGTAAAATCAGTGAAATCTAATCACTTAAATTTAAAACATAAAAACAAAGCAATGAGAGTTTGTTATATTCTTGGCATAAAGTAAATGGGAAAATTATTTTTACATTCATCAATTTCCTGTTTTCCCATCTTTTTCCATCTTATGTTTATAATCAAGCGAATTTCTTAGTGTCCTTCATTAAGTCATTCATCCTGGCTTTGAAGCAATAGTGGGAAGGCGAGGTTTCCCCTTTAACTTTTGCTGCCAAACCCTTTTCATCCTATGAAAGTCCATTCTTCGATAACTTGTGGAAATGAGTTAAAGGAATTCTGCTTCCACATGTTCCCTCGCTGCAAATACGTTTGTTTGAGTTCAGTGGATACTGGAGCCACATTAATTTTCCATGTCCCCTTGTTCTCATGCAGGGTCTCATGTCCTTTGTCACGCTAAACGTGCTCTTCGTCCAGTAGGCTGTTACGGAGTTTTGCCATTGCATGTTAGCATAAGAGCAATATAAAAAAAGTTTTTAATGAAGAAAGTTGTAAACTGGAATGAATGATTTTAAATAAAGAAAGCTAGTGGATCTGTAAATGTTTCAGCAGTGTGGGGCAGTGTAGTTCCGTGTTTGATTGTATTTCCATGGAATGATTCCTGTTCCTCTTCCCTTAAACCAGGTGAAGGAATTTGACTCGATATCCCGCCTGGACCAGTGGCTCACCACCATGCTGCTGCGCATCAAGAAGTCCATCCAGGGGGATGGGGAAGGAGATGGAGACCTCAAGTGAAGCGCTGTGTCTCCGTGGCATGCCGCTGAGTCCTCTTTAGTTTCGTGTTAGGGCCAGTGATCATTATGGGATGCCCATTCAATGGCTTCATTTTGTTGCACACGAGCCTGATGATGTGTGTGTGTTTAAGCCACCATGTGTGTCACCATGCAGCGGACGGGTGGGCAGCTCCTGTATGTGTTGCGAGTGTGACAGGCTGTTTCCCGCTTGTCAGTCCCCAGAGTTTTCCGAGAACTGCTTCCAAATCTTACTCCTGTTATTTTGATACGTGCAGAGCTCCTGTTTAATTTTGCCACATATTTTTATGTCCTTTTTCCTGGACCTGAGTACCCAACCCAGTTCTAATAGATGCTTTGCATGTTCTCCGTGAACTTGCACCTGGATGGACTCTCTAAATGTGTGTGTTTAGTGTAGGATCGTTGTTAGGAATGCGTTTATGACTTTCCTCGTGAGAAATTATTTATCCTTTTTGTCATCTTGTGATTCTTTTGATGGTGCTAGTGACCAGTTTCTTTGCTTTTTATATCGTTCTGTAGGTAATGTGCATGTGAGAATTCAGATCAGCCGGGCCTGCCAGCCGCTTACAGTGGGAAAAGAGGGAGCTTCCTGGCACTGCCTGGTTATGTGTGTGGACGCGTGTGGAGGTGGGCCTGATCTCACATACGAGTGCACACACACATAAGATCTAGAAGACTTGGGCGTTTTCCTTTCCTGGAGATGGTGTCCACTTTTAGTTGGGGCGGGACCCTTGCTTCATCTTCATAGGAAGGTGTTTGAACTGGCACATACCTTTACTACTGTGTTCACACACTCTTCCACGCTGAGAGGGCACCTCGTGTGCCCTCTCGTGTACATGCTCACCAGGGCTGGGAGGTTATCTCAGTCGAAGCTTGTGTTTCATTAATTTTAATTTTTAATTGTGTGTCGTATTCATTTTATCCATTAATTGGATGTGATGGGCTTGGTAGGCTGAGTACGGTACAGAGGTGTACTGTGCTCAGTCAGGAAAAGAACCCCAACTAGCTTCTGAGGGGACCTGCGCTTAGCTGATGGAGTTGTCTTAGCTTGTGTGTTTGAATCCTGTCCTGTTATTTTGGCTTATACATGTGCTCTGTTGACCTGTGAACTTGATCCCTGCGCATTAGGTTATGTGCCGACATCGTACTTTAGACGTGATCTTGTGTCCTGAATCTCCTGTGTGCATATTTTTAGGCGTAAATGATCTATGTTTGATGTGTGTTAATTGCCAGGTAATGACAGTGTTGACAGATAAGTGGAATTTCCTGTGTCCTGTCAGTGTTAGCTGGTATTTGAATGGTGTTTGCATTTTTGGACGGTCCTCGACTGGGATCGGTAGCTGCTGTTGGGCAGAAATAGCGGGTGTGCCCAGGCTGAGGGCTGAGCGGGGAGGAAGGCTTGGGGATGGGGAACAGGTCCGTCTGGGATGAAGCAGAAAGTGGCAGGAAAGGAGGCCGAGAAGGGCCGGCTGGGACCCGGTCATGGAGCAGCCCTGTGGGCAGCCGTGAGGATTCGGTGGCCGTAGTTGCAGGGTCACTTGTGCAGGCTGGGCTGGTGGAGAAGCAGGGCAGTGATGTCACAGTGTCGGCTGAGGGCAGCGGGAACGGACCAGGAGACGCAGGCACTCTGACCTTGGGCCCTGGCATCCGATGAGGATTCCTTCCTTCCTTCAGAGGTCTGGGATTCTTAAAAGAAAGCTGGCTGTCAGTTACGGTACATTTTGGGATGGAGCCGCTTGGTACTTCTTCACTTCCCGTTGGAACTATGAGAAAACGCTTAGAGAGAAAAGTGGGGTTTTGTTGCTCTACCTAATCCAGTGCCAACCGGCCAGAAGCACTTGGGTGAGATGAGCGTGGGGCCTGTGTCCTCCGGCCGCAGATCTGTCCCACCTGAGGGGCTGTAACCCTTGCCGCCAGCGTGTGCGCTCTGTCGTTAGTCTGGAAGGTTTGTTCCCACTTGTGAAAGGAACCTGGTCTGACCATGTAAAGTAAAAAGCAAGTGATGTCTTTTAAGGCAATTTGTTTATTAGCTTTTCATCCCGCACCCCTGACAGAAGACCTGTGGTTTTGAGAAATTGTATTGGCAGCGTCTTGTCACATCAGTTAGAGTTGTTTGTGTTGAAATGAACACTGGGATCAGTGCCTGGGTTAAGATGTTTTTGTTTTTAATATTTCACGTGAAAAAGAGTAAAATATAATTGTAATGGCTAGAGCAGACCTGCCAGAACGTAACAGGAAAATGAGCAGAAAAAAGTCCCATTAACAGTATCCAGACTTTCTCCCTTGAAATGTTCCATCAAAGTGGGCAGTGCTGTGACTCAGAGCCCGGGTCAGGTTTCCAGGACTTATATAGATGGTTATTTATGAACAAAGTGTAATGACTATTTATGTTACAGTCCTTGTGTTTTAGCAGATCGTGTTTAGTTCATTGTCAGAATGAGTTAAAATTTCTTACAGGAAAGCTTTGCTTTTCGTGGCAACGTTTTTATAGCTTACGTGAATTCCTTTTTTATTTAATGATTTGAAAACAGTATTCTTGCAGTCGTGACCATGTGTGATGACGTCCCTGTAAACATTTATTGTTTCCTCTGATACTGTGCATTTAAGATGCCCAGAGGCAACCCCCGTGGCTTTCTCAGGGCCTGTGGCACGCAGCCTGCCTCCCGGGGCCCCGGCCTGGCGCGGCCTCTCCTCCCCCGCGCTGTCGGGGAGGGTGTATTATGAGAACTCATCCTGTGATGATAAATCCGCCTTCGTCGCAAAGAGTCTGTGTGTTTCATGTGAACCTGTACAGTAAATAAAGTCGAAGTTGTGAACGGTACGGTGAGTTTCCTGGTTGGTTTGCACAGGTCGGGAGTGGCTTCCTGTCCTGGAAGGTGTCCCCCGGGGTTCAGGGCAGTGGGCAGCAGCCGTCCGGGCTCTGCAGGCTCCCCGTTCCCATCCCTCCTGCTGCCTGGTCAGGGATCTCACTGGCAGGCTTGAAGGAGGAGTGGCCCCTAGGAGACCTCAGAGTGGGATGCCAGGGCCCGAAGCCCCATCTCCCTTCGTGGAGCCACGTTGACTTGGCGCTGTCAGAGGGCCTTGTTCAGGTCCCTCAAAGATCATTTGAGGCAAATTCAAAATGAATGGTCCAACAGGCCGTCCCATCTAGGAATTCTGCCAAGTTGTTGATATTCAAGGTTACTTTCTCATTCAAGTGTCTCTTCTGTTTCCTAACAGAAGCTCCCGTGGTGGGTTTTGCCAGCCTCGGTGGGGGACCCCTGGTGAGGGTCCCAGAGGCCCGTGCAAACTGGTGGAGGGAAGTGGGCGGTTCCCGGGGCTCAGCTGGGGGGTGACGGATGTGCCAGGCGGCCCTGTGCCCGCATCCATCTGCCCATCTTGGTGCCTGTGGACAAATGGACTTTCGCCTGAAATAATGTTACTTAGAGTGACAGGAACACCGTCAAGTTCAGTTAAGGAGACAGGCACTTGCTTGGTCTCAAAAAATGTCCCTGTGTGGCAAGATATACAACAGGTTAGAATTAAATGATAACTTACACTCAAATCGGTCAGTTTAGATGATCACCTTTGGCAAAACCACATTTCTGTGAAGGTCACCTTTAATAAAGGTTTTACCCCACCACCTGGCCAATTTTGTTTTCAAACTCTGTACAACAAATTTTGGTTAAAAGCAGAGGCAGGGGAGCTTTGGAGTCTGGGCTGAGAGCGTCTCCCACACGATGGTCGGAAGGCGCCAAATCGCCGCATTGGTGGCCTGACCTGAGCGTCTGGGGCTGACAGTCACGTGGCAACACAGCACCGGGATGGGGAGGAACGGAGACGCCCCACAAATCCCCGAGATGAGATGCATCTTCGGCAGGGTTTGGGGCGGCAGCCCTCCTGTCCCCTCCCGGGAAGCAGAGAAGTGACCGTAGATGGAGGAGCCTCTGAGGCGCAGAGTCACCGTGGCTGCGATGAGGCTGGGCCCCTCCGCACCGCCTGGCACCAGCTACCGAGGCCGAGCGCGTGCAGGGCCAGGCCTGTCACGTGTCAGGAGCACACGTGCAGTGCATGGAGGTGGCGAGACTCCAAGGACCAGGGAATTAAAGCAGCTACCTGTATGAATCAGGAATCTTATTTCTGTAGAACCTAAATTCTAATAATGGAAATAAACTTAGACTTGCAAAACTATTTTTACAAAACATTTATTAACACATTAAAGTTTTCTGTAGAATTTCTAAGGAAACAAATTCAAGACAAATTATTCCAATAGGTAACAAAATAAACTATTATTTAAATTTCTTCTCATTAAGATGACTTTACCCTAAGAAACAGCTCATTAGCCGGGCAGGTTCCTTCTCCTTTCGAGAGTAAAATGTGTGTGAGTCACTGTTTTGTTCTGTGAACACAAGTGGGCGATGTTGTCACAGCTGGAGGTGGATTCGGTACTGCCGCCTGCAGCCCGTGTCAGCACCCGGGACGCCTTCGGCACCTTCGGTGTTGACGTCACCGCCTCACGGGGAAGAAAGCGTCCTCGGTCTTTTTCTGGCATCCCGTGCAGCTGTGTCTTCATCCCGGACAAGTACCCTTCCTCTTAGAAAACGAGCGTTTTCACAGCAAGTGTAATAAATTAAATGTAAGAAAAAGAGCAACTAGTGACAATTCCCCTTTATTACCTGGGTCACGTGTGAGTCAAAGCACTGTGTGCACGGCGACCCGCCCTCACCACTGGATCAAGAACCAGGCTGGGTAAGGACAGCAGAATTACCAAAGGCCAGCATGAGAGACAGAGGCACATTTAAGACGAGGTTGGCAGTTCCATGGTCCACTCTTAAGGCTAATCAGAGGAGTGTACGGAGGCTTTTGGTCCCCTTTGCCAAATCCGCTCATGCTCCCAGGGGAACGTGTGCGCCAGTGACTTGCCTGTGTCAGCGTCTTGACATGTTAATAAGAAATGCTGGGTTTCTGAAAATCACAGAAATTGTCAAAAAAAAAACTAGCAAAACTACCAGTACTCTGTGTTCTTAGATTGGCTACCACCACCTCACTGCTACTCGTGGATGAAATAACTACACTGTGTTTCAAGTGTTCTCAAGCCCCTGGCTTAATTTTTCACACCTCTTTGCAAAAACTCCTACGCTGTTTTCTGCTAGTCTTTGGTAGGACAGCTTTTTAAAATTGGATTTTTAGAAATGAAACCTGTAGCCACATCTCAAGTCATTTTATGACAAACTTCCTAGTTGCATGTGTGCTGTGAGCAGCTACTTTACAAGTGTTGAGTTTAGTGCCTACGAAGAGGGGGGTGGAAGGGGACAAGTGCAGTCATCTGTCTCTTTAGCCCCATTCCAGGGTCCCAGAGCACCTCTGACTGGCTTCAGTTCGACAGGAAACAGCTGAAAATAAAAACACGGTCCCAGTTTTACTTCAGGTTGGTAGAAAAATAGCTTTAAAGTATCAGAAATAAACTTCCACGAAGAAGCTGAGCAGTAACCCCAGCCTCAGGAATGTCAAGGTCATCGAGCATTAGGATATTCCACCAGAATTAAGTGAGGTTATGTTAAGTGCCTTGTTTGCTGATAAGGTGTGGCTGAGACCATGCAGATCAGGATTTCTAAGGGGAAGCATGAGAAATGGTTTGATAGAGACGTGCAAGTTAGCAGAAATTCAAGAAACTGTGGAAGCCATCCTTGCCCACTTCTTTGCCCACAGTTCTTGACCCCTGACGAACGCTCGTGTCCAGCCCTTATGCGTGCAGGTGCAAGGCTGGGACCACAGGGCAGGTGACCCCGCGCTCCAGTCCGTGTGAGTCAGAGAGTGGAGCTGTGTGGGCCCGGGTCCGTCTGCGGCGTCAGCTCGCTAAGCTCGTTGATGGTGGTGGCCAGCAGCGTGTCCTGGGACCCCACAGGGCCGTCCGACTTACAGGCCAGGTCCGCAGGACTGTCATCGTGCACGGCAGGCATGCTGCCCTGCACGGTGGCCAGGTTGTGAAAATGGCCATTTTCTGCGAAAGACAGCAATTTATCAGAGAGTTTGGATGGCGTGTACTCTTCATCGGGCTGCTCGGTCTTGTGCCCGTCGCCGTTCTTGGGAGAGCTGTCCACGATGACGAGGAAAGACTTCCACGGAGTGGTCTTATCATGGATCTGCGGGCCAAACGCAGAACAGAGAGGTCACCCACTGTGTCCCTGACCAGGATCTGCAGAGCCCCCAAGTCACAGCCACTCGTTACCAAGTACAACAGCCTTCTCCAACCGTCAGACACGTGTCTGCCACTGCAGTCCCTGCCAGAAAGGACTCAGCATGCCCCGGGCCCTGCTTCACGCCCCCCTTGGCTGCCCTCGCTGCAGGGGAGGGAGAGCCCCGCCTTCCCCTGGGACCCCCTTATGGACTGAGGGCCTCAGGGAAGGGGGGCGGGCGGCTCTGCCGTCTGGCGGCTGTCCGCGGGGGCCGGCCTGGCCGCTCACCGAGGTGTGCCGCCGGAGCGTGGACTTGTCGGTGAACGTCCGCCCGCACGCGTTGCACATGAACGGCTTCTCCCCCGTGTGGATCCGGTGGTGGCGCTGGAGTGCGTTGAGCTGCGTGAACTGCTTGCCACACTGGTCGCAACAGTAGGGCCGCTCCCCTGGGAGGGAAGGGACGGAGGACACGAGAGCTACCGGCTGCTCTGGGCCGCACGGCGTCCCGAGCCGCCACAGGGAGGGCGACACGGGCACGAGCAGCCGACCGTGCAGGAGCCCCAGGGGTCCGTGGCCTCACCCACAGCTTTCCAGTTGTAAGTGACCCTGCGCGGGTGTGAGTGTTTTTACTAGCATGTGCAGATCATCACCCCTAATTCTAATCTCAAGGTGTTCAAAGGTTCACACGTCCACATCCATGTTCACACATTCGTACCTTTCCAGTTTGTCAGAGCCAGAAACTAGACACTCAAAGATGTTTAAATGCTATTAGGACGCACGACCTAAAGCTAAATTCCAAATCATTTTCCAGAAAATCTAAAACCTTCGGGATATTTTCTTGCCAAACTGACCTCCCTTCTCTGGCAACATTCCGGCCATACCTGTGTGGACTTTGATATGCTGGTAAAGCGAATTCCGCTGAGCAAAAGTCCTGAAACAAACTTCACATTTAAAGGGTTTGGACCCAGTGTGGATCCTGTTGTGATGTTTTAAATACTCCTTGGAAGCGAAACTCTTGCCACACGTTTCACACATGAAAGGCCTCTCACCTACACGAAGACACGAGACACGAAGTTAGAAGTGACACGGGCGCTAGAACACGCGGAGGATGGGGCCCACCCTCCCAAGTGCCCTGGCAGGCAGAGCGTTCTTTTCTAGTTAAAACTGTCATAAAATATCTTTGTGTCCAGTGCTTGCTACCTGCTGAAAGCTGGTGTAAAATGTCCCTGGAAACCCCAAGAAAGGTTCCAGTAGATTAGAATTAAAGAGCGCATTCAGCCAGCTCACGTTTGGAAATTCAGTCATCCCAAACAAGAAAAGCAGTTTTGACAACTGGTTTGGTGGAACTGCTGGACTTTCTCACAGGGCTTCTGTGGGTCTCTATCACAACAGAAGCCCCTCCTGAAGGGAGAGGAGTGTGTGGTGGACACGCGGGGCTGTCCTGGAGCAGCTCCCAGCCGCCCGGGGTGGGGTCAGGGCAAGGAAGGCGTCCACCCTTCACGCTGTGCAGCTGGGGCCCTGAGGGCCCACAGACCAGACGCCTCTGTCAGGCGTGCCCCGATTTCTCAAACATCAAAACAAAACTACTGGCTTTAATAAAATCCAAATATATTAGCATGTTCATCAAATAACCGATTCTAACTTAATCCTTCGGTGTGGCCTGACCTCCCCCGACCCCAGTCTTCCATCAGACACCAATTCTGCTCATTTTAGTCTATTAATTCACGTCATTAAGTGGCTCATCTATCTCACCATTTGAACTTGAGGCTCACAGGACAGTCAAAGAAGTAAAAATCTTTAAATGGGAGCAGGAAAGAACTGGGTTAGCGTGATAAGCCCAGTACCCGACAGCTAGACTCCACACGCCCCAGGGCTGAACCCCAGGAGCACTGCACAAAATCAGAACAAAGAGCTTAAATGTTCTCCCTCACCTGATGAAATCGTACCACAGAAATTCTGAAAACCTCCTAATTCCACCACCTTAACACATCATGTAACTATATTTCTGCAGGTTTCCAATAAAGCTGGATTCACTGTATGCTCAATTGTGCATTTTTCAAGTCGACAGCCAAACACAGGTGTTTTTCATAATATTCAGAGACCTTAGTCAGAAGGGCCTGGGACGGGACAGGGTGGATTTACCCATTTACTGAACCACTTCCCTGGGGTTGGACAGTCAGGTTTTTTCTAATGCTCTGTTCTTAGAAATGGCAAGGAGCGGGATAACAGTGTATAGCTTTTCCCATATTCTGAGCAACTTCTTTCAGAGGTCATGGCCACAAGCACACAGCACTGGAGGCAGCGGGCGTATTTTATTCATTTACTTATGCTCACTTATGAGACGGAAGAGCGTTATCAGGGCTTTAACCTAAACCACTTGGCAGATGCCAACTTCTAAATGAAGAAAACTGCAGTTTTCCTCCTACAGCCAGGAAAGACATTCAATCACAATGGAGTATTTACCTGTGTGACACCTTTTATGATAAATCAGCATGTGGTTCTGAGTGAATCTTGCACCACATTCATCACAGACAAAAGGTTTTTCCCCTGTGTGAATTCTGAAAGCACAACATTCAGAGGGTAACTCAGGATGTGTCAAAGCTCACTCTGCATTACCATATCCTCCCTCACCTGGGGAGACACTTTCCTCCAGGAGCCCGAATGCGAAGGACCGAAAGGTGGCGAGGCCCAGGACTCTCACCCCCAAATCAGTCTCTGCCCGAGTCAAGACCGCCACATCCCCGCCAGACGTGCTGCCCCCAGGTGCAGGCACAGGCTGTGCCTCTGCAGGCTGTTTACAACACCAAACAGCACCGTGTGGTATTTATAAAGCTCCCTCATTGAGAACAGTCACCCACAGACACCTCAGGAACCATGGCTGACAGAGTACCACGTGATCAAAATGTTTACATCCTTTCCTAGTTTGACGTAACAGTCTAGAAAGAACCGTTATCAACACATGAAGCCAGCCGGTCCCTGGGGTGCATGTGTAAGCACTGCATTTCAGGGCGAGGATGGAGTGGCTGTCACCATGTTTACTGAGCCCTTCCTGAGCCGGGCTATAAATGACAATAAAAGGACAAGCAACACCCAGCTCCCACCCCTAGACTGGCCCAGGACGGCGGCCGATCTAGGGGAGAGTAGAAAACTGCTCTGTCTGGATTTCAAGCCTAAGTACTGAGCACTGGAAGGGAATTTATTTAAAAACTGAATGTCACCCACCTACACTTCAAAAATCAGTAACTGGAGTCCCTGTCCGTCCTAATCCTGGAGCTTAGACTGACTGGCGGCAGGCACTCTCCAAGCCCCGAGAAGTGTCGCCCTGCTGAGGTCTTCAGTGGGACTCGCCACCCAGCCGGTCACAGGACTGAGTCCCAAATGAAGGCTCAGGAAGGGGGACGGGGTCGTTGGCCCCACTCGGCAAGGACGGCGGGACGCCCCAGCACCAGGAGTGGGAGAGGCCCCTGCGCCTGAGCGGGAGGCGCGGGTCCCCATCAGCCGGGCCCGCGCCCCGGGAGCGCCATGCCCGCATCTCTGCCTCAAGAGAGAACCCAGAGGCTCAAAGCAGCCCCCGGCTTTGAGAGGGAGCGAACTGAAAAGTGACCCATCCCGCGAGGCAGCCACACTGGCCGCCTCCTGGCACGCCCCCCACGTCTCCACGTGCGTTCTGGGGTTTGAGGCGGCCCGTGCCTACCTCAGGTGGGTCTTGAGGGCCGAGGGCTGCGAGAAGGTGGCCGGGCACTCGGTGCAGCCGTAGGGCTTGTGGCCCGTGTGCGTGCGCTCGTGCAGCCGCAGCGCCGTTTTGGAGCTCAGGCCCTTGCCGCACTGTTGGCACTGGTGCCGCTCGCCGCCGCCCTCGTGCACCTGCACCACGTGCCGCTTCACATCCTTCTTCCTCTTGAACTTCTTGCCGCACAACTCGCACGGGAAGTGGCGCTCGCTGCTGTGCACGTGGCGCTGGTGGCCCTTGAGGTTGCAGCGGTTGGCAAAGGTCTGGCCGCAGGTGTCGCAGCGGTGGACCACCTCGGTGGCCACGCCGTGGTGGTGCCGCACGTGCTTCAGGAAGCTCTTCTCGTACAGAAAGGCCTTCTCGCAGCGCGTGCACCGGAAGCTGCTCCTCCGCCTCCCCGCGCCCTCCTCCCCCTCCTCGTCCTCGTCCTCATCCTCGTCCTCCTCCCCCTCCCCCTGCCCCGCCTTCGGCAGCACTGCCTCCGCCTCGGCCCCAGCCCCGCCGTCCTCCTCGTCTTTCGTGACAGTGACCAGCTCCTTCACCGTTCCCCCGGCGTCTGGGCTGGGCTCCCGGGGGCCCCCGCGGTCCCCGGCGTCTTGCTCGGCACTCTTCTGCTGCTCTCGGAGTCGTCGAGTGTACTTCTTTTTAGGGATTTCCACGAACACCTTCCTCCCAGCCAGCCTCCCGCTAGCCCTTCTGAGCTTGGGGTAGGGGGCCTTAGCGATCTCTTTTCTCTTGTCTGGCTTCTCCCTGGACTTCCTCGAGGGCAGATCTGGCAACAGGCTGTTGCCGATTCTTGCCGCTGGGGGATCCAAGGAACCCGCGACGCCGTTGGCCAGAGGGCTGTCCGCGGCCACACCTGCCCGAGCATCGGGGGCAACAGCAGCAGAGACCTGGGAGCCGCTGCTCCCTTCTGCCTCCTGAGCCTCCGAGAAATTCTGCAACTCCAAAAGGACCGACTCTAACATCTGTTTCTTCAACTGAAAACAAGTTTCAGATAAGTCCAAACATTTCAGCTTCTCTGCCATTTCCAGCATTCGCTGCACCCGATCTTCCTCCACCTGGACCTTTGCAGTGTAGACGAACTCAAGAAAAGAAGCGAAGTCAGCCACCTGCACTTCGTCTAAGTAGACGTTAGTCCTCGTGCCGTCCGCAGTCTTCTCGTTAAGAAACACTTCCTTAAAAAACTTGCTGGTGGCTGCCAGCACCGCCTTGTGGGCCATGAATTCCTCCCGGACGCCCTGGTACTCCACGCTGACAGTCACGTCGCACAGGTGACCCAGCAGGCGGAGCTGGTGCATTTCATGCAGAAGATTAAGCGGGGAGGACTTGGATTCCAGCAGAACTGCACCACTCTCCATGTTGCTTCTTCTCAGGAACAGCTCTGAAAACAAACCAAGAATTATTCATGCATGAGCAACCTCTGAAGTAGAAGGATTAAAAATTATGAGGATTGTATCAGTTCTTTAGAGGATATAAACTGATTAACGACCTACACCTAACTTTTCTCATGTACAGATTCAAGTCACGCGTCACTTCTTAGCATTTTTCTGAAGCCCTGATGCACCTTCATGAGACATTTGCATGAAAACAGACTAAGACTGCCCTAAAGATAAAGTGATGATTAATGAAATACATTCAAGCAGTAATTGGCCTCTCTAGGTCATTTTGTAATTTACGTACAGACCCAGACCCCCAAACTAACAGAATTTATAGCAACAATAAATAACGTCTACTACTTTGATCAGGAAACCAAATAAAACAAAATATAATACGTGGCGGCCACGGATGAGGGCAAACCTTGTCTACCTTTGAAAACAACCAACTAAACTAATTTATATGAAGAAAATTTCATGGGAAGTAGCCCACAATTCACAGTCATCCTCCAACCTCGTTAAGTTCCTCCTACTGGAGTCACCGTCACTGCACCGAAGCGATGCGGGGCACGGCGCCGGGCAGGGCCCTCAACACCTCCGAGCCGCAGTGGCTCCCGTGCTGGAGGCTGACAGGCCGTCATGAGGGCTGCAGCCGCGCCGGCCGTCCCGGTGACCCTAGAGCAGGCGTCACGGGGGAGGCGCTGACAAGGTCAGAGGGCGGCCGGGCCGGACTCGGGCCTCCCCGCGCACTACCTTCCCGCCGCCAGGCCCGGACCGCCCGGGGGTCCGTCCTCCCGGACCCGGCGCGGACGCTCCCCCCGGCGCACCCGCCTTTAGCTCCCGCATCTGCCACCCGCCTCCAGGCTGGGCCGGGTCCCTGAGGCCGGCCTCACCTGCCCGGTCCAGCTCCTCAGCGCCCGCCAGTCGGAGGGGCAATGGCCGCAGGTGGCCGCCTCTGCCCTCGTCCGCCGACAGCTAGGCCTGCCCCGACTCCCCGGCGGCCTCCCGGCCCGCGCGTGGCCCCTGAGCCCGCCTCGGAGCCCAGGCCTAGCGCCCTCTGCCCCGCGGGCCGCGTACGCACCGCCCGGCCCCCGCCGCCGCCGAGCTTCCGAGGACTAGGCCCCGGGACGGACAGACTGCCCGACGGACGGGGGGCGGGGCGCGACGCCGGCGAGGGCGACGCCGATTGGCCGCGGTGGGCCTGGCCCCGTCCCTCGCGGGTAGGGGAGGACCTGCGCATGCACGTCCCACTGCGGAGGCCATTCGGGGAAGTTACGTGATCCGACACACGCTGCCGCCGTACGCCCGGCCGGCTGCGCAGCATTGCGTCACCCGCCGCGAACCACGGTCTGCGCCCGCGTAGAACACTATGCCGGCGGCTCTGCGCTTCTCGCTACCCGGCGGGGGCAGGGCTGGCCCACCCCGAAAGTCACGTGACCTGCGGGGCACGCACACCGTCTCGCGTGGGTCCCTCCCCGGCTCCAGCCCATAGGCAGTACAGCAGGTGGGCGGGTCGCCGGATGGGGTGGAGCCCCTGGAGGAGCGGGGCGGAGAGAGAGGGCAGGGAGGTGGAGGGGCGGGGCGCTGGAGGAGGCAGGAGGGGGCGGGGCGGCGGGAGGAGGTTGCAGGAGAGGGCGCGGCTTGGGGAGAGGGCGCGGCGCTTCCCTGTGCCGGAAGAAGCGGTTGTTGGATCCCCAGCGGTGCCTTGCAGAGTCGGCGGCTGAGTTCGTTCTGGGCACGCGGCAGGCGGGCGGGCAGTCAGGAGCTGAACCGGAGGCCGTCTGTGCTCCGAGAGCCTCCGAGCCTCGGGCTCCGGCCGCCGCTCCCGGGTGTGTGCACGCCGCCGGCCGTTCGCCGGCGACCCCAGGGTACGGGCCCTCGCGTCCCAGAGGCTTCACGTCGCTACTCCGAGCCTCCGTTTGTCCTCATTTCTCTCAAACGCCCAGCGGACCCTGGGCCGATCTCTCATCCGGTGTCTTCTGGTTCAGTTTATGCAGTGTAGACAACGTCCAGAAATGAGACAGTTTTTTTGGAAGACAGTTTTTTTTTGGTGGTGGGGGGGTGATGGTTCAGGCAGTAACGTGAGCGATGAGGAGCTGCATATGCAGCTTTGCCCGCTGCTCACCTCCTGCTGTGCGGCCAGGTTCCTAACAGGCCGTAGACCAGCAGTGGTCCACGGTCTGGGGATTAGGGACCCCTGATCTAGAACAGCCCCTCTCTTACTGTCTCTGTCATAACCTGTAAAGCATCTGCCTGAAGCGGCTGGAATGCAGTGTGGACACGGGGAGCAGGGCCGGGGTGAGAGGGTCCAGGCAAGGAGGTCTCGGGCAGCAGCCTCTTTTCCATGCTGTCAGCGGGGGAGGAAAGGGAGCATTTGAAAATAACTGTACTTACCATCCTTCAGCGTCTGTGTTTAGGGCTATAAGCGCTTCCACAGAGTGGGAGGCCTTGCCCTGATGGACCCAGTGTCACTGGTAGAAGGAGCCCGGGGCCAGGAAGCCTGGAGGCCATGTGGCAGAGGATGGTGCTCAGCTTGCCTGGGCCTGGCTCCTCTTCCACGCAGGGCACATGCCACCCGCCCTGCCTGCCACCTACGGTGACACCTGGCACTGTGCCCACCTGACCTCCCTGGGTGTAGTCAGTGCACAAGCCAGACCTTGGGGAAGTGGGTCGGCCGCTGTTCACAATGGAGCCCAAACAGGACAAAGCAGTTCTACCGTCTTTCCCGCCCTACTTTCTGGCTTCTGATTTGTACAAACCCATACAATCTCTACTTTCTGCTGCAGCTAAAAAACACGGCAGGACTCTGCTGGTTACAGAACAGCCCTGCACTCCTCACACACCTATGGGCTCTTCCTACCTCCAGGTGCACCCAGAAGTGGATCCTGCTGTCGCTCCCCATCTCAGGAGGATTTCCAGAAGCCATCCCAGTTCCTGGAGGCCGGGCTCAGCCCCAGGTACACACGCTGAATTTAGTCGTTCTCCAGCCTAGGACTCTCCTGCCCTCCCTCCCTTGGGCCCCGACTTCCTCCTGCAAATGGATCTCCTCCCTGCAACTTTCCCCAAACTGGTCCCAAGTCTCAGGATAATAAGAACGGAATGTGCTTGATGGTTACAGAAGGTGTGTCACTACTACCCACCCCCAGTTACTGGTATTAGTCACTTCTCACAAAACTCTGTGTGTGGGGGGTAGTATTATTACCCTCATTATACAGATGAGACTGAGGCACAGGGAGGTTAGCCAACTTACCCAAGATCACACAGGGAGCAAGACAGAGCCAAGGTACAACCTCCACTGCTCAGCTCTGTGCAGACCACATGCCTCCCCAGCTACAGCAAAACAGAGCTGTCCCCTGTCAGATCAGGTAAACGTCAAAGGGAACTAGAGAGGGTGTGATTAAATAGCTCCTAGAAATTCCATGTCTGGTTTGCATGAGTCCAAAAGTGAACACTGAGAAGTTGTGGTTTCTAAGATGCTGGGGGGACATGGGAGGACTTCTCACAAAAGCCCAGGGATCTATGGGCTTCCCTGGTGGCGCAGTGGTTGAGAGTCTGCCTACCGATGCAGGGGACACGGGATCGTGCCCCGGTCCGGGAAGATCCCACATGCCGCGGAGCGGCTGGGCCCGTGAGCCTGTGTGTCCGGAGCCTGTGCTCCGCCACGGGAGAGGCCACAACAGTGAGAGGCCCGCGTACTGCAAAAAAAAAAAAAAAAAAAGCCTAGGAATCTAGGCCTACTGCTTGCCTGGCCGCGTCACTTCCATCTCTCATCTCCGAGCTCTCCGGGGCCCGGGCCTGGGCACGGGTCTGCCAGTGGCCGCTATGAATACTGGTGTACAAGTATCTGAGCCCCTGCTTTCATTTCTTTTGGATATGTATCTAGAAGTAAAATTGCTGGATCATATGGTAATTCTGTGTTTACCATATCTGTTTTCCATAGCAGCTGCACCATTTTCCATTTCCACCAGCAGTGCACAAGGGTTCCAACTTCTCCACATCCTCACAGATGGACTGAAACAATTTTAAGCAAGGGATTTTTACACATACACAGTGTCTTCAGCATGATATTTATTAAAACCCTAAATAGTTTCAAAAAATAGTCCTCAGTCTTCAGGATGTGAGCCCAAATAAAATGTCTCCTCTAAGAATAGCCTATATGATAATTCATGATATGAGATGGGAAACATACGAACAAATAGCACCTTATTTTTGGAAAGAGTTCAGATTCCATAAAAACATACATGTTTTAAAAATACATATATCCTCTTATCATGAGCATCACATTTGGATAAACTTAATCTGGCCACAAATGCTTTGAAATCAACTTTGCTTCAACACAGAATGTCAAAATAGGTGATGTACCGCTTTTTATAGGACAATTTCATATAAAACGTAACACCACTGCAGTCTTACTTTGCCACTAACAAGGATCCTGTCTAAGTGTTTAAAAGAGCACACGAAGTATTTAGAATGTGTTAGAAGTCAAGTAGACGTAGAAGCAGCATATGTGGAAAAGAGCAGCCAGGATTCTGTGTTCTGCCCAAGCTAGTTAGCGTTCAGTGCTGAAAGGACTTCTTTATTTAGGGTCATAATAGCTTTAGTGATTGACCAAGTGAAGAAACTGGATATGATTATTACAAGTTTTATCTTCAGTTCCCTTTAGAAATGCTACCTGATCAGGTTCCAAGGTAGGAAGTACATCAGGCTATTCAAAGAAGCTTTGGAAAACAAGGGAAAAAACACCAACAGCCCAATGCAAAACTAACAAAGAACAAAGACAACTCACAAACGTGTACACATGGCAGGGACAAGAGAATACTATAAAAAGCAATGATAAACCAATGAATACAACAAATTGACCCGAAGTTAAACATAATCTGTGATGTCGCAGAAGTTTGCATGGGAAATGCAATCTCAGGGGCAGTTGGAATAGATGTTTATCTCCAAGTAACACCCTGTAGCCATCCTGAGGAAGTGGAGTGAACAACTTTCAGGTAATTATGTTAGTGAAAATTTGGAAACCATCTACTCGCCCAAAAGGAGACAACTGAATAATTTATAATATATCCATGCACATTTAAAAAAATGTTTAATGGAACTTGTGGTAATCATTCCACAATGTATATGTTTATCAAATCATCATGTACACTTTAAAGATAGACAATGTGTCAATTAAACTTAAAGCTGGAAAAATGTTGAATTGTTTGATGCAATGCTCACTATATTATAATGAATAAAGAAGGTACGCTATTTTACCCAGGAAATGATCTGATTTAAAAGCAAATCTATAGAACCAGACTGGAAGGAACTCACCACATCAAATTCTAAACTGCCCAGGGAGGGGCGGAGAAGCTGTGCCCCGCCCCCCGGCGGCCGCCCCGCCCACCCGACGCTGAGGAGGGGCGGGGCTGGGGCCTCAGATTCCGAGATACTCACCGCCCACTGGCTGGCATAATCTCAGATTGTCACAGTCAATCTTCCGATTGGTCCTGGGCCGTCGCCTGATGATGATGTCAGCCGCCTTGCGTGCGCCCGGAAGCGCGCCTTAGTGGCAGGCGGACGCACGGAGGCAGCTCCTGCGTCCAGGCCTCGGGTTGCTGGTCGCGCGGTTTGGGTGGGTGAGCCCGGCCTTCCCTCCAACCCTCTGGGCGGCGTCGCGGCGGCAGGTCGGGCGAGGTTTTCTTCCGCGGTCTCGGCTGTGCGGTCCACCGCGAGGTCAGGTTCCGGTGGGTCAGGCCAAGTGTATTAGGGCAGCTGGGGATCCATCAAGAGTGAGTTTTGGCACGTCTTCACCTGCCTTCAATTTGGGCAAAATATCCGGACTTTACACTAACTTCTCACAAGCCTAGGTGGTGATTTTTAAATGTTTAAAACATCCATTTTTGCGAGAACTCAGGATGTTTCAAAGCAGCATCTACTTGGAGACTTCACTGGTCAGGTCAGGCACAGGTCGGCCACTCGGGGGGGGGGAAAGGCCACTCCTCGAGGTGCCCGCAACTTGAATACCCCTTACTTCTGGCTGCGAAAACAGAGTCCTGATTCTTAGGTGAGCTTTTAATTTAAAAAACAAGATGGGCGCACTGTATAAAAAATGAAGTCCAAGGACATTCGGCAGCAAATGCCTTGTCTCCACGTTAAAACCCTAGAACCCAAACCCTAAGGACAGCTGTCCTTACGTTTTTGCCAATCCTTCCAGAAAGTCCGTGCAAACAGAGCAAGCCTATATGGAATCTTTAAAAAAAAAACAAAACAAAAAACACAAAGCAGTTTCCTCATCTGTAAAATGAGGTTGAAAAGTACCTTGAGCAGTTCTTGGGATGTTGTTCTTGCTGCCTGTGACAACTGTTGTCAACATTCCACAAAGTGTTTGAATTTACTTTTCTGACTACCAAAGAAACTCAAAGACTGTTTCATATTCGTATCACGGACAGGTCTGCCTCTTCTTTTCAAGCCCCCTTCTGCGGGGCTGCGAGCCCCTGCTGTGCTGAAGTGCAGGCCTGAATGCTAGCTTTTAACAATCTTTTTCTTTGCGCTATAGAAGGCCCTGGTTCTGAAATTCTGAATAAAACCACAACAGGCTTGTGTGTTTGGGGTTGGCTGGGGGAGTGTTTGAGGGAGGGGACACCTGGTGGGAGGGGAGGTCCCAGTTGCCTTGGCTGGGCCTGCAGGAGAGGAGCGCAAGAAGAGCTGCAGCAGGTGTGCACACACACATACGTGCACACCATTCCTTACAGGGACCGTGAAATAGCTCATCTTCAGGTTAAAGCAGGAGATTCAGGCTAAAGCCGTGTCCTTTCCCCTCCCACCTGGCCTTAGAAGGCAGTGTTCACACTTCATACAAGTCACAGTAAATAAGCCGACTGACCCATCCCGTCACACCTGCCTCTCCGAACCGGGAGGCGACAACTCAACAGTAATTGCGAGGCCGCAAGCAGGACGGTGGCAGAGGACAGGCAGGGAGTGTCTTCATGTCTGGATCCAAGTTGCATCTATATTTACTTTAGGGGGTTTTCCCGGAGAAGTTTCAAGCCCATCTTGTGCCTCATTTCAAGGAGGAAGCAGGTGAGATCCTGATGTAAGCAGCTTTTGGCAGGAAAGAGCTCTCCGAAGGGGCACCCTTTTGTCTTGTCACTTTAGCAAAGCTATATTGTCACTAAACTTAAACTAGGCGCCCCCATGCTCTACTCATCTCCTGCCCTAGCACACCTATCGAATTCTGATCACACCGTACCTTGCCTAACCTGTTGGTTCTTTCCGTAGATCAAAGAAATAAAAATGAAGAATAATTAACAGGTGTACAGATCTATTCCCTAACTTCCCCTCAGTAATGGCACAAATAAACTGTGAACAAGACAGCATCTAAAGAAGATCACATTGGGAATCCCTTGGTGGTCCAGTGGTTAGGACTTGGCACTTTCACTGCCGGGGCCTGGGTTACATCCCTGGTCGAGGAGCTAAGATCCTGCCAGCTGCATGGTGCGGCCAAATAAATTTTTTTAAATAAAAAGTAAAGATCATGAGGAGTTGACAAGCCTGCACACTGTGGGAGATGGCTACGAGTCTGATACCCTAGCTCCATGATTAACTGACATTACGTCCCCTTTTCCCTTTAAAACTTTCACGGCAGGGACTTCCCTGGTGGTGCAGTGGTTAAGAATCTGCCTGCCAATGCAGGGGACGCGGGTTTGATCCCTGGTCCAGGAAGATCCCACATGCCGCAGAGCAACTAAGCCCATGTGCCATAACTACTGAGCCTGCGCTCTAGAGCTGGTGTGATACAACTACTGAGCCCACGTGCCACAACTACTGAAGCCCGTGCACCTAGAGCCCATGCTCCGCAACAAGAGAAGCCACCGCGATGAGAAGCCTGTGCACCGCAACGAATAATATCCCCCGCTCGCTGCAACTAGAGAATGCCCACGCACAGCAACAAAGACCCAACGCAGCCAAAAAAATAAGTAAATAAGGGCTTCCCTGGTGGCGCAGTGGTTGAGAGTCCGCCTGCCGATGCAGGGGACGCGGGTTTGTGTCCCGGTCCGGGAAGATCCCATATGCTGCGGAGCGGCTGGGCCCGTGAGCCATGGCCGCTGAGCCTGCGCGTCCGGAGCGGACAGCAGTGAGAGGCCCGCGTTCCGCAAAAAAAAAAATAATAATAATAAATAAGTAAATAAAAAATAATTTAAAAAAAAGAATTAAAAAAAAACGTTTCATGGCGGAGCAGCATCTTTAGAGGTGGATTTCCAGGACACGAGTCTGCCTTCTCCCCAGATTGCCATCTTTCTGATCAAAACAACATTTTCCATTTCTACCAACACTTCCCTCTTGAGTATTGATTTTCAAGCATTGGGCATCTGGAGCTGAGTTCAGTAACACTGATGTGCTTGGGAAATCGAGGAACAAGGTCTTTCTGGCCTCGCCTCCTGATGGGCAGGACAAAATTCTCTCCTTAGGAGACGGCAGCGGGGATCTGTGCTTCATGTCAACCTGGTCAGTTCTGAGGCCCATTCCAGCTAAGAAGGGGCACATGTCCCCTCTGTCACCTGGGCCTGCGCCTAGGCCCCGGCCACACTCATTTCCGGGTTCCCAGCCACCTGTCTCCGGACCAGCATTCCTCTTTATCTCTGCACCAGTACAGTAGGGACCAAGCACCATGGTTATTCAAGTTGAAATTAACTAGAATAAAATATAAACCCAGTATCCCAGTCACACGAGCCACACTTCAAGTGGCTGGGGGACATGTCCGCTCACCAGCCCCAGTGGGCCAGCCTGATGCCCTCCTGCTCCCAGCACTAATGGGCCCACCCCGCTTCGCTCCTCGCCTATTTCTAGAAGCCACCGTACTGTTTAGAGTTTACTAGTCTATGGCAGAAATTGGGCTGAGGGTAGGGTAACCAGCTAGTTCCAGTTTTCCTGGAACTTTCTTGATCATAGCATTGATGGCCTCATCTGGGAAGCCCCAGTCCTGGGCAAACCAGGGTGCTTGGTCCACCCACAGAGCAAGTGATGTCTGACCGAGCTCTCAGTGGGTTGGGGTCAGGGCAGTTTATGCCCTTTGGTGGGGACACCCTGATGACACGTGCTCACTTGTAGTTAAGACAGCCCTGCATTCACCTAAATACCCACGAAGCCTCAAGTGTTAGAAGGCTCTGTGCCTGGACCCCCTCAGCCGGGCTGGAGCCCCTCTGGCCCCCTGTGCCCACCTCCGTCACCCCTGAGTTTCTCAGTCATGAGCCTTTGGAAGTGAGCATTCTGTAAGAGGAGTTGGCTGTCTCTGAACCTGGGATCTTTTCTCTCCTGGGGCACTGGAGTGGGTTTTCTGAGGCCCCCAACACTGCTGAGATCTGGCCTTGGAGAATGGACCTCCTGCTCTTGGGGGGGCTCTTGCTCCCCTAGCAACTCTATGAATCCTGAGGACCATGTCCACCTTCCTCTTAGCCTCTCCCAGGGGCCCAATCACCCAGCGCCCGAGACAATCCCCAGGCAGAGCTCCAGGCTCAGGCCTGCATCTCAGCCAGGGAAACTGACCAGGGCTTGCCCTTAAGTACAAGCTGCCCCCCGTACAGCAGCCTCTGTCCTGCCTCCTGCCCTGTTCCTGTCCCACCAGCTCTCCGTCCAATCCCCAGGGTCAGGCCCCTTTTGCTCTATCAGAGGGGAGGGAGATCCTTCCCGACACAGCAGCAATGCCCACCTTGCCCAGCCATCCCCAGTGGACGCCACAGCCCGAGGCTAGAGGTCCCTGCTATCTGTGCAGCCTACACATCAAATTCCCCCATTCCTAATCCTAACCCACACCCCTAGCCCAACCTTTTGTCACAGATTTACCTGGGGAAGCCACGTGTCCACAAGATCTCATCTATTAACCAAAGGATGATGGAAACTTCTAGTTTTCTTCTCTTTACTTTGGAGAAATGCAGTCAGGGTTGGTCCTCAGGGTCGATAAAACCAGCATCCAATTCTGATGCCCCCCAGCCCCACCTCAGTACTTCTTCCTCTTAAAAGCAGTTCTCCTCCTTCTCTTTGTAAGGGAGTAGTCAATGTAGCTGCTTCACTTACAAGCAATTATTAGCTAACTCCAGGTATCTCACCTGTTCTCATCCATGTAACTCCCAGCGCAGGTGCTAAGGGAGGGCCCAGCACCTCGTCAGGGGATTCTGATGTGCTCTAAAGTGTCCTAATGGACAGCTAGGTTGTTTCTGTAAAATGCCAATGCCAGCCCCACCCTCAGTTATTCAGAAGTAGTTGGTCTGGGATGTGCAGCCTGGTGATTTTTCAAAGTGTCCCAACGGATTCCTGTGTGTGCAGGCTGTGAGCCCGGCTCCCGTACACCTGTGTGCACACCTGTGCCTGGGGCAGGTGCTCGGCCCTGGACCTCAGCCCCTGCAGTGCCTTCTGCTGAGCTTGGCGCCTTTAACCCTCCTTCTCTTGCTCCCCCTCCCCAAAACCTACCAAACACATCAGGCGAGGGGAAAAGAAGCAACATTCATATTATCGTTTTATTCGTCAGCATTTTCAGAGACAGGGTCTCTACTGGGCAAGTAGAAAAATAGAGAATTTTACTACTTTGAAAAAGCAGCTATGACAAACAAGTGTACGCCGAGAAAAGGGCCCCTGGGACGCGAGGGAGCACAGGGTTCAGTCTGGGGGTGTCTCCCCACGCCACTAGCAGGCCCAGTCCTGGAACCGGAAGCAGTCGCTGGCAATCTTCCACACCGTGTTGCTGGGCGAGGCCTGGGCTGTCAGGATGAAGTTCTGGTTGAAGTCCCGCTGTTTGTTGCCCTCAAACTTCACTGTCCCACAGATCACCACGAGGACCGTGGTCTGGCTCGGGGTGGCTTCATCGTGAACGGGCTGGCAGTCTACCACGTTGATTTGGAACTCACTGGAAGGCAGCATCTCAAAAAACTCACTCAAGGACTCTTGTCCCGAGACGGCGTTGCCGTTCCACACCAAGGTGGCCGTGCCCATGTACAGGCGGGACAGCAGCCGCCGCCTCTTGTCCATGGTGGTGTAGTACACGTTCACGAACTCCTCAGCGGCGCGGCAGGCCTGGTCCACGTAGGTCTTGAAGTCCACAGACGCCATCTCTGGCCCCGCTGAGGAAGGCCTCCACCCAGGTGCTTCCTGTACCTGGGGGAGCCGGGCTGTGGGGCAGGAAGGTGGGAGAGACCCTGTGTGAAGGACATTGCCCATCCTGCCGGACAAACGAATACTCCTCCTCCTCTGCTGGTGGCAGAACAACTACACATGGTGGAGAGATGATTCTAGGCGCACACTGTTGCTGACGCCTGGTCTGACTAGGCCTCAGTTCGCTCTTTAAACTTTAAACGGGACCATTCCCAGCTGTGCATAACAGCAATGTTGGATGAAAAGAAGCCGTGTACACCTCGTGCTTAGTTAAAAAGCCTGAGACCCACATGGTCCGCAGTGGTAGCTATTACTATGAATTTTAACGGTTTCGTTTTATAAGCTATAGTACATCTGATAGTGGAAGGCCACTTTTTCCTGGAAGCATGGAACAGCTGTGACTGCCCTAGAGGAGAGGGTAAAGGGACTTTCCTGGCGGTCCAGTGGTTAGGGCTCCAAGCTTCCACTGCAGGGGGCACGGGCTCAATCCCTGGTCGGGGAACTAAAATCCCACATACCGTGCAGTGCGGCCAAAAAAAAAAAAAAAAAAAAAAAAAATTACAGAAGCGGGTAAAGACGCTGCACCCTGGGGAAGGGAACAGTGGCCCAACAAAGGCCAATCAGTCTATCCTCAGCTCACCTACACGGTCTGTGAGGGAGGAGGCAGGTTTCCTAAGAGGGTAAGAGAACAAATGCCATGAGGACAGGACGGGACCAACATGGTGGCCACAGTCCTCATGACGGGCTCTAAGAAGCTAAGCTGGTGCTGACTGGAATGAGAAGCTAAGCTCGTGCCGAGCTCCTGGGAGCACAGGGGAGCCCTGTGAGCCAAGGAAAGACAGGCCAGATGGAAGAAATTCTATGGGGTTCGGGGTGGTGGCAGCAAGTTAGAATTGCAACTGTAGCCAAAATGTCACATTTCCTTAAAAAAAGGTCCAAAAGCACATAGAAAAATTATTATTACCTTTTCTCAGGGTATGGTACAGCTATTATAGCTGTATTCTTTTTTGCACGATTAAAATATTTCACTAAACAAAAATCCAACACAGGACAACATTACTAAAATAGTGGATGGGTTTAGATTTACAAACTTAAATACTGAATATTTTTTTAAATTTCAACAACCTTAAAAAAAAAATCATCTTATGAAAGAGATAAAAGATCCCAGGCAGGGTTGGGAAGGAGTCAGGCACTCTTAAGGGCGGAGGAAGGTGTAGGCCTGAGCCTCCAGCAGAGAACTAGCCAGGCTGGGCGGGAGCTCCCACCTAGAAAGCAGCGCTGGGTGCCCAGCGCTGATGCGGGGTCCTGCCACCCCCTCGGGGACCTCAAGTCCAGCCTCGCAAACACTCACTCCAAGCTCCTATTTCCTAGTGCTTTACATTCGTACACCACGTCCTTTAATGGTCACCGAGAACGGATAAGGGTGTTACTGTAACAACTTCACTAATGAGAAAAGAAAACTTACGTGTGGATGGAGGTCACACCCCTGATCTGTCACTACAAGAAATTGTTGCCGGGACGACGCGGTCCTCTCACTGGCTCCTGCCCTTCTAGGGTCCAGTCTGGGGCTCAAGGTTCCAGGACAGCAGTTTGCCATTTCCCGCTGCGGGCCCGTCTCCCTCGCTGGACTCCCCATCAACCGGCGTCCACGCGATTCCCCAGCACCTCGGGCCTCCGCCTCCCGAACGCAGCTCAACCAGCTGCCCGCCCGGGCGTCCGCAGGGAGAGAGGTCGCTCCTGCGGGGCTGCGACCGGCCCAAGACCCGCTGCGGGACCAGCCGGCATCCCCACCACGCGGGGGCCACCTACCTGCGCTGGGTGGTACCGACCTACGCGGGGGTCACCTACTTGAGCAGGGGGCACTTACCTGCACGGAGTCACCTACTTGCGGGGGTCACCTACCTACGCGGGGGTCATCCATCTGCGCGCGGGTCACCTACTTGAGCAGGGGGCACTCACCTGCACGGGGTTACCTACCTGCCCGGAGGGCACCTACCTGCGCTGGGTGGGGGTTACCTACCTGAGTGGGGGGCACCGACCTGCGTGGGGGACCTACCTGCACGGGAGTGACAGCGGGGCGGCGGCCCTAGTCAGCACCGGACAGCGTGGGCCTCAGTCAGCTGGGTAGGCGTGGGCGAAACGACCCTGGTCGGCGCAGGTCGGCGTGGGCGGCTCCGGTCACGCGGGCCGCGGCACAGAGGACTTTTGGGCCGGGCCCGCCGAGGCTCCGCGCTCCTCCGCTGCTCGCCCGAGGCGGCCCAGTAAAAGCTGCCTCCAACGAACCCCTTCCTCCCAGCAACCGCCTGATCCGGTCGGCGCCTCAGCGGGCTCCCGCGCGCGGCCCGCCAGTCCGCTCAGACGCGAGTACACGGCCTTCGCCCCCGCCCCGTGACGGGCAGCTGTGCCAGCCAGTGGGACGGCGGACCGCAGGCTAGCACCGCCCAGGTGTGTCAGAGGCGAGGCGGCTTCCGGGAGAGACGCTTTCCCAGAAGACCACGGCAAATCCGTGCTCGAATCTTCATTGGTCAATCTGGGTCACCGACTCCGGCCCGACGTTAGGTGGGGCCTCTGATTGGGCGAAACTTCGCAAGTCCCGTCCCCGACTCTCGGGGCGGGGCTGTCTCGCGGGTGCGCGAAAGCCGCCGGGCATGGAAGGTTTATTGATGGCGCCGCGTTTTCGGAGTGTGTGTGTTACCCCCAACTTGGCTACGCTAGGGCGCACCTTTGCCTGCTTTCCTAAGGGAAAGCTTGCTCTCAGTGTTCAGGACAAGTTTAGAAACTGTGTGGGCTCTTCCATATAGGCGACCCCTCCGCCCCCAATGAAAAGTGTGGATTATAAACAAATAAGTTGCAGGCTAAGTAGAAAGGTGAATTGAACTCGCATCTTTGGAGCCGTATTCACACTTTACAAAGCCCGAGCCAGTGAAATTGGAGTTTAATGTACAAAACTCCGAATCTCTAGAATGAAAATTGAGAGTTGACCTACATGTCCACTGGGTTGGATGTCGCACTGCTTTTAAGTTTCCTTATGTTTCCCATATAAGCTCTTGTCATTTCGTTCTCATAGCTTCGGGGGAGGTATCATTATTCCTGATTTTATAGACGAGGAGGCCGAGAGACAGAAGTTAAATGACAGCCTGGAGTCACAGAGCCACTTCAGTCCTAGAAAAGCTGGTTAGGAGGACATTAATCCAGCGCCAGGTTCTGGTGAAAACACAAGGCTTTAAGCCTGAGGCAGCAGAACCAGCAGCGGGAGGATGGGAGGGCAGGAAGCTTTCAGATGTGTGGCTCCAGCATCTAAATTGTGCCTGACCCACAGCAAGGGCGCGATAAATACCGTTTGAATGAACAGACAGGGCTGGGTTCAATTCATTGCTCCACAACATTCTAGTTGTGATGACTCCTCTCTAACATTTAATCCATTGCTCTTGGAAGCAAGCCTGTTTTTTACTCCCCCTGTGGTCCTTGAGTTTGGGAGGTTAGAGACACCGCTGGCTCCAAGGGCACAATTCTGGAGTGGTGGGATGCCTGTTTAGGGCTACTGAGCCTAGAGAAGGAGTTTGCCAGGGGATTTTGGAAAAGATGATGTTTGTCTTTCTCCTGGACATGTGATGTGTGCTGCTGCAGCCATCTTGCCACGCTGAGGGGGGCGCCCTTGTACCATGAGGCAGACCGGAGAGATGGGGAGAAATCAAGAGTTTGATGACTGTTGGGAACCAAATCAACTCTGAAGTTTAGACTTTCTAATTTCAAGAGCCAGTAAATTCCCTTTATTTTTTAATACTATTAAAAATTGGGCATAAACAAACGTATTTGTAAGTTAATTAGTGTACTAGCAGAGTGCACTAGCAGAGTGATTGTGCAAGTGAGTTAACCTACCTGAGGCTCAGTGCCTCACCTATAGAAGAGGGATAGTAATGCCATCATTTCCTCGGGTTGATGTGAGGAGCTAATGGAGGAGGCTGTGGTCAGCGCTTAGCCCAGGGCTGAGCACAAAGCAAGCATCCAGGAAACGTTGGTGTATTTTGACATTTTGCATCGACAGCAGCTTCCTTATTTGCCAACAATCCTTCCAACAACTGGCTTTTATTTATTTATTTTTTGCAGTACGCGGGCCTCTCACTGCTGTGGCCTCTCCCGTTGCGGAGCACAGGCTCCGGACGTGCAGGCTCAGCGGCCATGGCTCACGGGCCCAGCCGCTCCGTGGCATGTGGGATCTTCCCGGACCGGGGCACGAACCCGTGTCCCCGGCATTGGCAGGCAGACTCTCAACCACTGCGCCACCAGGGAAGCCCAACAACTGGCTTGTAAACTTGGGACAAGTGTACTGACAAATTGGTAGGATTTGTCACCAAATCACATGGGCGCCTTCTGGAAGATGAGCCTGGCTTGAGCAGCTGTGGAACCAATGACCCATTTGCCTCGTGGAGTCTCTCCAGGGACTCAGCTGGTCAGATAGGCTGAGCTGCTGGAAGCTCTGAAGACGGGCGGGGATCTTTGGGTCTGTGAACACAGGGCCGAGCTTTCCGAGTTGTCAGCGTACTTCTGTGGTGCGGTATCTGATGACGTTTGTTTGCTGCGAGGGGCTGCGTGACTTGGAGCTTATCTTCGGGGGTCTACGGTGATGGCTGGGCAGTTGTCCCTCCAACACGTTGCCTCCAAAACAATCATGTGTTGTTTTTTCCCCTGCCTTAGAGGAATCATCTGAGCTGCTGCTGGACCAGGGTGAGCTGGGGCTGCATTTCTGGAAGGTCACTTGGGACGAGACTTTTAGGGGAGATTCTGGGAAGGCAGGGAGAACGGAGGCTCGTTAACTTAGGAGCTGAGCTGTGGCCGGAGCCCAGAGGGGAGATGTGAGCAAGAGAGAGGGAGGGACGGAGAAGGGCAGCTGGAGTGAGGTACGTGTGCACACACCTACACACTCACACACACACTCACACACGCACGTACACACACCCCAGGGAGGAAGCAGCTGAGCTGCCCCAATAGCCAGCAGTGGGGCAGGGGGCTGCCTTGGAAATAGACCCTCCAGTCCTGGTCGGGCTGCCAGTGCTGGTGTGGCTCAGGGCAGAAATGAGCCTCCCTGCCAAGCCCTGCCCCAATGGATCTCAGATTCCTGAGCAAATAAATGGTCGTTGCCTGGTTATGCACCGAGGCTCCTGTGGTCTGTTGTGCAGCACCCTCGGAGCCCCGCTGAGGCCCTGTCCTGAGGCCCCAGGAGAGCCTCCAGCCCAGGACCTCCCTTTTTAACTTACACCTGTATGACCTGGGTGGGCCACTTGCTGTTAAGGGACCCTGAAGACCCTACCAGGTCTTCCACTGGGACACGGCCTCGAGGAACTGCCCGCAGTCCGAGGCCGGCTCCCTCCTCATCTCGAAAATCAAGCCCTGAGAGGGAGATTTGTTCATCTGCAGCCAGAGCCAGCGTCCCAGGGGCTGGAACACCCCTCCCTGCTTTGAGACTAGCACGTTCTCGTGTGAGCAGGGTAGGTGGGAGCCACAGCAATGTGGATGGTGTGGGTGGGGTGCGCCGGCTCTGGAGCAGTGACCAGAACAAGGAGAGGCAGTGGACGATATGATCCCAAGGGTCTGCGTTCCCAGCAGGGAACGTGTCACCAGGGGGACCAGACAGAGTCCCATGAGCACAGCTCCTTCCAGCAGCACCACCCACATTTGCCCTGTGAGCTTTCCCACCCTGCTTCAGTGTTTCCCACTTGGCTGATAGATCATAGCCGGGCTGGCCCGAGCCTCGTTTCTCTTAAGGATGACGTGGCCCCTGTCTGCGCCAGTCAGTGCCTCGCCGACTGAACTCTCAGGGCCGTCTGATTTCTCTGCTTCTCGGCAGCATCCCTGAATGTTGCGTATGAATTGCTGGTGTGTGGCAGATCCAGAGCAGAGATTCAGTGCAGATTGTAGATTTGGGAGGTGTGGGAGCATTGCTGGGGAAGAGGGCCATTGAGACAGGGCGGGTATGATACTGTGATTTACAATAAAAAGTACAGATTGGGTCTGCATCCCCTTTCTGGCATAGAACTCCGAAAACCCTTGGAATTTCCTAAGTGATAAGAGCAATAAAGTTGTCTTTTGTTGTGTTAATGAGGTGACTTTGGGGACCACACCTAAGGGTGGGGCTGGTTTGTAGAAGAACCAATCAGGTGATGAGAGGATTAAAGGCTAGAACTTTCAGACCCATGCCTGGATCTCTGAGGAGGTGAGGGGCTTGGAGGTTGAGTTCAATCACCAATGACCAAAGATTAACCAATTGTACCTGTGTAATGAAGCCCCCATAAAAATCCCAAAGGTAACGCGTGTACGTGGAACCTAGAAAAAGGGTACAGATGAACCGATTTGCAAGGCAGAAATAGAGACACAGATGTAGAGAACAAACGTATGGACACCAAGGGGGGAAAGGGGTGGTGGTGGTGGTGGGATGAATTGGGAGATTGGGATTGACATATATACACTAATATGTATAAAATAGACAACTAACAAGAACCTACTGTGTAAAAATAAATAAAATTAAATTTAAAAAAAAAACCCCACAAGGACGGGGTTCTGAGAGCTTCTGGGTTGAAGAACACCCAGAAGGAGGAGGCTGGGAGGGTGATGAGCCTGGAGGGGGCATGGAAGCTCCACACCCTTTCTCCACACCCTGCTCTGTGCATCTCTTCCATCTGACTGTTCCTGAGTTACAACCTTTTATAACAAACCTGTGATCTAGTAAGTAAAGTGCTTCCCTGAGTTCTGTGAGCCGCTCCAGTGAATCACACCTGAGGAGGGGGTCGTGGGAACCTCTTCTGATCTACAGCCAGTTGGCCAGAAGCCCAGGTGACGACCTGGACTTCTGACTGGCATCTGAAGTGGGAGTATCTTGTGGGACTGAGCCTCCAGCCTGGGGGATCCGACGCCATCTCCAGGTAGATAGAATTGTGTTGAACTGTCGGAGGCCGGTTGTGAAGACTCTCACTTCAGTGACCTCAGGGATGATGATGTGGACCTTTTCTGACCCTTGTGACTTCAATCAACTAAAGCTTGGAGTCTGTGCACCTTTGCCCTAATTCTATGCTGAGGTCTCCTGCCCAAGCCCCTTCACGAACATGCATATACCCTTAGCTTAACACTTCCCCAGTCTTGCTGCTGGGGAGACACTCCTTTGGGAAAGATCCTCCGTGTTCTCTTTACTTCCTGCAAGTAATACATCCCCCTTTCTCCCGCTCTTTGGCTTGGTTGTGTCTTTTGTCCTGATACCCACCAAGAGGTGGACCCAGTTTTTCAGGTAACAATCCCACCTGGAGGCCAGAGAGGGGGATAGAGCTGAGGTGTCTGCACCCAACTCCTGAGGGTCAAGGGCTGAGAGGAGGGTGTCATTTCCTGGTACCATGGTCTAAGGCAGGCGTTGTAAGGGGTGGGGACCCCCATGCCCAGTGTCCTTCACAGGACACCCCTTGCGGGCACGGGGTGGACCTGTGAGGTGCCAGGTGCCAGTGTTATCACCCCCAGATGCCCAGCCGAGTGTGCTGTGTCCCTCTTTAAGCCATGACTGCTCCAAGCTGACCACCCTGGGAAGAGCATCGCGTTTCCTGGTCCCTGCCTTCAGTGAGCTGACCGTCAGCGTGAGGTCATCACGGAGAGGTGGCCTCGTAAAACTGCCTGTCCCCTGGGGCCCCACTTCACACCCACACCCACAGCATGGCCCAGAGTCCGCGGAGACGTGTGTCTAGAGAGGCAGCGCTCTACCTGGAGAGGCCGAGGTGTCCAGGGAAGACGGGACCAATGCCAAGGAAGTGAATAAGGAACCAGAGTCTTAGAACTTTCCTTCCCCCTGGCAGCCTGGGGAAGCTGCATAGAGCCGACAGTAGGGGTCTCCACGCTCTCCTTCCTGGATGAGGGTCCTCTGGCCACAGACTCCAGCCTCACCCAGGGCGGAGCAAGACACCCCGGGGGTCAACACCCCAGAGCTGCCCTCAACAGTGACAGATGGGGGCTGGAGGATAGATAGCCCAGCTCCTGAGCCCCGGGAGGGACGTCTCTGAGGATGCCCACACTGTCCCCAGTTGCCCTTGGAGCCGGCCTGTCCTCAACCTTCCCACGCCCAGCACGTGCGTCCTGTGGCCACCTCCCCATTGCCCCACTCTCACGGGAATGATTGTTGGGGTCACTGCTGGGGGAACCCAGCCTCAGCAGTGAGAGAGAAGACAAGACTGTCTCGACATCAGATGTCCTGGGGAGTCTCCAGGGGGTCCTCCGGGCACCCTGCAGGGTCAGTACCTTGGCTACCAGGTATGTTGCAGCAACAACAATAAACAGAAATAAACCCAAACATACCTAACAGACCACAAGCATCAGGACCCTCTGGAGGGCTTGTTAACTCACAGAGGCTGGAGCCTTTGCCTCGGCTTCTGCCTCAGAAGGACGGAGTGAGGCCTGGGCTTGCATTTCTAACTAAGTCCCGGGGCTTGCTGGAGCCGCCGGTGCTGGTCCAGGACCACAGGGAGAACCACTGCCCTGACCAGAGGACAGGGCCCGGGGATGGAGCTCCGAGGGGCTGCAGGGTGAAGGCTGGGAGAAAAGCCCCTTGAAGCGGAGGCTTCCTAGGTTCTGCTGATGGAAGTAACCCCGCAGCCCACACCTGGGATTCTCGTGATTTTAGCATCTTAAATCGGGCATTACTTTCCATCCCTCTGGCAGTTAGTTCAGACCTGACGACGTGCGTGGTTTCCCCACCTTTGACGCTGGCTGAACTTTCCTGCCCTTGGATTCCGAGCTGCTATTCAAGCAATGGCCACAAGAGTGTGGTCCAGGCTTTGGAAAGAGCTTCTGCACGCACGTCTGCTCATCTCAGCTGCTCCAGGGCTGCGAGGACAAAGCAGCTCTGTTTTTCCCAGATCACACCCGGGAAAATGTGGCAAAGCCCAAGACTAGCTCTTGTGGCTTGGCAGGGGGTGTGCCGAGGGGCTTTGGGTTTTTCTTTACGGGGAGGAAGTGTTGGGAGCCTTTGGGAAAGCGGATGCCCTGTGCCCTCTGGAGCTGCAGAGCCGGTCCCATGAGGTGAGATCAAGCAAATGGTCCACCAGGGCTGGGGTCTGCTGCCTCCGGGAGAAGGAGGAAAAGGTGTCCCCAAGGGAGAGGGCCTGATGGTAGACAGTGGCCGGCTCACTGGGCCACAGCTTATTGTCACCGGCACAAGCCCTGCGCCAGAGAGATCTTCCCACAGCCCGGGATTCTCTCTGTTCTCGTCAGTTTTTCTTGAAACCTGTGCTCGCTGCTTAGGAACGAACCTTGCCATTTGGAAGTCAGATCAGATGATGCTTTACTTTAAAGAGCTGTGCAGAAGGATTGCAAACTTATCATCACTCACTGTCAGAGTCTTGACTGGCAGCAGCTCCCAAATTGCAGAGATTTTGTGCGGGGGAGGTGGGAGGGGTAGACGGGGGAGGCAAACAGATGCTCCATACCGAAAACTGTTTTTCAGGATTCTGAGTGAGAAGCTGTTTTTACTGTCCCAAAGAATAACTACTTCCATCTGTGTATGGCTTTATCCAGAAAGCTCCGCAACAATTCTGTGAGGGAGGTTTCATGATTATTTCCATGTTATAGAGGAGGAAACGCAGGCTGGGAGGGTGAGGTACCAGTCAGCTTGGCCGCTGTAACAAAGTACCATGGACTGGATGGACTTAAACAACAGAAATCTATTTCTCCCACTTGTGGAGGGATGGCTGAGACCACTTAAGAGCTACTCTCTTAGCAACCTTCAAGTGCACAGCACAGTATTAACTACAGTCGCCACGCTGTACATTAGATCCCCAGAACGTATCCAACTTATAACTGGAAATTGGTGCCCCAGACCAGCGTCTCCCCATCCCTGCCCCACCTCCAACCTCTGGTTCATCATCATTCACTCTCTGTTTCAGTGAGTTTGGCTTTTTATTTATTTATCTATTTTTCTTTAAAAAGTCTTTGAATTCTTTTATTTTATTTCTTTTTTAATTAATTTTTATTGCAGTAGAGTTGCTTTACAATGTTGTGTTAGTTTCTGCTGTACAGCAAAGTGAATCAGTTATCCATATCCATATATCCACTCTTTTTTAGATTCTATTCCCACAGAGGTGAGTGTGGCTTTTTGAAATTCCATATATAAGTGGCATTATACGGTATTGGTCTTTGCCTGACAGTGTAATGCTCTCAGGGTTCAGCCATGTTGTGGAAAATGGCAGGATATCCTTCTTTTTTTATGGTTGAATAATATATGAATATTATTTACATTTAAATAAATTTATAATTTATATAAAATATAAAGCATCTCCTTTGGTTCCATCCTCCCCCTCGTTGTTAGCTTACGAGTTGTGCGTTTAGAGGAATGGGGCAGTCGAAGGAGAGGAGAGGATGGGAGTGGAGTGAGTTCAGATACAAGCAGTTTGCAGAACAAGCCCACTGTGAGTGGCCCCTGCTAGGCGCCCATGCCATGGGCTTTCGTGGCTTCCCAGGGAGGCTCGGGCAGGTGATGTGAGCGGGTTTTTACGCTGGGCTTGGAACACAAGAAGAAACACTGTAGGGACATCACGGGCCGTCCAGAGACACCGTTCAGCGGGAGGTGCAGGGTCAGACATGCAGGTTTGCTCAAGGTCCTCATTTGCAGGCAGGGCCTGGCCCCCGACAGCCTGCTCTCCTCCAAACCTGCCTGAGGCCTGTCTGGCATCCAGCGAGCACAGAGAGGTCTGGGAACCCGAGGACACTCGCAAAGTATTTTGGGAAGGTCAGTCGAGAGGGTGGGGCCCGAGCTCCTGGCAAGGCTAGGAGAGGAGGGTGCCTCCAACCTGGTTATATGATAAGCATGGAACATTTTCCTTGGGGATAACAACGCCCGCAATGCAGCTTTGCATTGGGAAGAGTGGAAATGCAGAAGGAGCCGGAGAAGCCCAGCCCCAGTTCTGATTCTTTGTCTGTTGACTCCTCCCTCCTTCAACTGTCAAGTCTACTTCTGAGCACGTTTGAGGGGTGAGTGGAAGAAAGCAGGCAGGTGCACAGACAGGTAGGGCCTTGGTTTCCCCATCTGGGTGGCACCCGACGCTGCCTGGGTGGCCTCTTCGTCGCCAGTGGATGCCCATCCAGGTGCTGGGGCTACGCTCAGCTTCCTGGTGTGTGACCTGGGCCGTCACACAGGGCCCTGTGCTCAGAAGGGCCCCGAGCTTGGTTCCATGCTTTGCGGTTGTGTCTTGGAATCTTAACAACTTCTGAGCAGGGGACCCCGGGTTTTCAGCCTGCACTGGACCCAGCAGATCACGTAAGCATTCTGCCTGGGGCTTTGGTTTTTCTACCAGTGGAGGAAGCAGGGATTGGATTGGGCCTGAGGCCCTGAGAGAGAAGGGCATGGCATCTGAACTCAGCGCCGTGGACGGGCTTGAGCAAAGCCAGAGGCCAGGGATGCTCCTCAAGAGAGGAACCTGTACGGACTGTGGGCAAAGGCCCAGCTGCTTCGGGGGCCAAGTGACCGCATGTGGGAGATGGTTGGAGAGAGGGGCCCCTCATAGCACAGGCGCCCAGGTCTGCTCTGGCATCCAAATAGTGTGGGAGGCCTGGAGTGGACTGTGGGTGCTGGCCAGGGCTCTTCCCGAGTGGCAGGTGGTTTGTGAACAGCAGAAGGAGACCAGGAATAGCCACAGAGGGGACGAGGGGCATAGTGGGAAGATGCTGTGCCCCACGACCTGTGGGCCACGTGGGGCTGTCTGCTGTGTGTGCATGTGTTTGTGTGTGTGTTGCGGGGTATTTGAGCCCTTCTACTGGCACATGGGTACGTTGGTACCCTGAGAGCTTTGAAGCCCAGAGACTTTGGGGACAGGTTAAGCGAGTCCGGGGCTGCCGGCTCATGATCGCTGGGGGACTCAGAGCCTCAGTGTTGAGATTAGGCAGGAGCCAGGCTTTGTAAATACTCAGGAAACAGGAGCTGCCGTGACGACTGCTCTGCAAAACCTGGCCGTGATCCTACAAAGCTGACATCAGAGCTCGGAGAGCCTGGATTCTCTGCAGCCAAATAGGACATAAGACAGACCTTCAGAGTTGTCAGGAAGAGCTGCTCCCTTACATGGAGGGAACTGGGGCCCAGAGCTATGTGGTGTCATTCCCGGGCATCCCGGACAAAAATCCCCACCTCCTGGCCCCAAAGGGAGCTCTTCCCCGCACCCCCGTCCACCCTCCCCCACAATGAGAGCAAACTAGGCCACCGAAGTCACTTTTAGGCCTGCAGGCCGGTTTTCTCTTGTTACAAAGTCCAGTTTGGGGGTGCTAGTGGGCAGGGCTAGTGGGCAGGCCACTCAGGTTCATCCTCAGATCTTGGCTCTGGGATCGTTAACTGGGAAGCTTCCCTGAGCCTCTCAGCCGCCAGGTGGTCCTGAGAGTAGCACGTGAGACCACCGTTCTCCGCTTCCCATCTGTTCCTTGAGCTCTGGTAGCCTTCCACGAAATTTCCCCTTTTGCCTAATTTGTCCGGCTTCAGATTCTGTTGCTTGCGAACCAGACCCCTGACTGTTTCCAGTGGTAGGGAGGGCCCTGGAGGGGGCGGGTGTGCGCGGGGTTGGATGTGCGGACACGCAGCAGTGGACTCGGCTGGCGTGGGACCTGGGGCTGGAAGCGCGGAGGTCCGGCCAGGGAACCGTGGTGAATGTGGAGTCCGTCTGTGACTCGCAGGGTGCTGTGGGCTTTGGCGAGCCTGTCTGGGAAGCGGGGCGAGGTCCCCGATCCTGTAGAATTGTCTGGTTGGGGCTCAGAGGTGGCGATGGATGCTGCTTCTCACTTCCTCGCCAGGTGGCACGAGTTGTCAGGAGGGGTGAGTCTGTGCTGGTCAGACCTCTGGCTCTTCTGCAAGTTTGCTTAAGAGTCTTGAGCAATTTCCCCTGTGGACCGAGCCTGGAACCAGAGCGTGAAAACGCTCACTCCAGAGAACAATCTGCAGAGGTAGGAGTTTTTGGTGCACCAAGAACAGCGTGTTTGAGCGGGTCAGCCAGGGTCCACAGGCGCCTGGGGTGGCCCCATTCTCCCCCCGAATAGCAGGGAATGATCTGACCCTCACCCCAGAGCCAGGCCAGGAAAGCACACTTTCTCATAGACCCGTTCACTGGGCAGGGGGCTGACACCCCCTGGCTGGGCCGAGTCTCCTGGACTAATGCGTTTGCAAGCGCACTTCTGAGCTATGGAGTCTTGGGTGAAGCCACGGGAGGTGCCCCTCTGGCCCTTGGCTCAGGAGTTTGAAGGAGATGCTAACACGCCTGTGAGACGCAGGGCAAAGGGGTGGCTTTGACATTGGGCCAGGCTCCCCTCCAAGGTGTAGCGGCCCATCCCCTGGGCACTGGAACCCTCTCTGGGGACATCTGCCTTCCTATAAACCTCCAGCAGAGCGCCACACGTGCTCTGTGCTCTGCTTGACACGAGAGATGTGGTTACGATGAGGGCCCAGTGAATCTCGGTGAGTTGCCGCCTTGTGTCCACGCGCCTTTGGGATGTGGCACTGCTCCTCCCCCCCTCAAGGTAGGGGCCTGTTTCTCTGTCCCCTCAATCTGGGTCACCGTGATCTGCTTGGACCAGTAGAACATGGAGGATGTGACACTGGGTAAGTTCTGGAGCCTCAAGGACCCTGACAGCTCTGGCTGTTGCTCTCCTGGAGCCCTGAGGCCTCCAGGGTGGGAGGATGCCTGGTCCAGAGAGGCCATGTTGAGGAGGCTGAGTTGCCCCGGCTGACGGCCAGCACCACGTGCCAACCAGTCCAGTGTCAGCTGGATGGAGCTTCGCAGGTGAGCCCACGCGTTAGGAGAAATAGCAAAGCACTGTTATTTTAAGCCACAAAGTACTGGCTTGGTTTGTTACGCAGCAGCAAAAGATACACACTTGACTGTCTTTCTGAAGAGAGGCTGGAAGGTTCCATGTGGTCATTTTTTGTACTTTGAATGTGGCATCAACTGCTGTATATCTATCACAGGTGAATAAACCACAGTCTACCTTTACACAGAATTACTCAACTCGTGAAATTCACTCTCCATATCAACACTCGATAGTTTTTAGTTTTGTTAAACTTAAAAGTTTTGGACCAAAAATCCAGTTCCTTTCACATGTTCTTTCTGAATCAAGGATGACAATGAAGAATTTATTTTTACCGGGATCAGTTGTTGACATGTCTTCATGCCAAGTATTTAGGGGTGACATATCATGACATCTGGGCGTTGCTTTATATATTTAGTAATTATTTAAGAAAAGACTCCACTGCGTATTCTACAGTTATCACAATCATTAAAATTGCTTTTCAAGAGTTTATGAACATCTGCTAGACGTGATGATGATGCGAAGGTTATTGTGATTTGGGGGCCACACTCCCCGAATGTCCTCTCCATCTCCTGGGAGTGTGTTCCCTGTGAAGGTACCGTAGCCTGGAGTTTAGGAGGAAGGACAAAGGTGGAAAAGAAACTCACCCAACAACCACTCCGGTGTTCCCGCTAAACTCTGCGTGAAGGAGGCCTTAGCCTCCAGGGCTGCTCGGTTCTTGCATCTGCGAGGTGACGGCATCCTCACCTTCGTGCCCTCACACCTGCCCCGGGTCCCGGCTGGGTTTCTCCTCACAGATGCTCGGGGGACCGCGCTGAAGGAAAGCTCTCCCCAAGTTCTTGTGAAGAGGAGATGTAACAACAAATAAGATTGAGTCTCGGGCTTCCCTGGTGGCGCAGTGGTTGAGAATCTGCCTGCCAATGCAGGGGACACGGGTTCAAACCCTGGTCTGGGAAGATCCCACATGCTGCAGAGCAACTAGGCCCGTGAGCCACAATTACTGAGCCTGCGCATCTGGAGCTTGTGCTCCACAACAAGAGAGGCCGCGACAGTGAGAGGCGTGCGCACCGCGATGAAGAGTGGCCCCCGCTTGCCGCAACTAGAGAAAGCCCTCGCACAGAAACGAAGACCCAACACAGCCAAAAATAAATAAATTAATAAATAAAATGAAAAAAAAAAAAAAAAAAAGATTGAGTCTCCGCTGAGTGCTCTGTAGAGAGAAGGTGAGAGACCCTGACAGAGGCGAGGGTTCCTGCAGACGCCAGTCCTGGAGCCGAGAGGACTGGGGTGGTCCACTTAACCATATTCCCCGTCTGCCCAACCCTGAAGTCACGAACCTCCACCCCAGATGGAATTTTCTGAAGCCCTCCCCTCCGCCTCCACCCTCATGGCCCTCGCTAACCCTGCAGGCAAGGCCAACTCCACGTACAGGCAAGTTCTTGGAGAGCAGGGGGTTGTCTTGGTCACTCCTGTTTCTCAGGCTGGAGCTCAGTGCTTGACCCAAGGCAGGTGACCCAACTTGGAGATGTTTGAAGTAGCTGAGGAAAGAGGTCACAGTGTCTGGGGGAGGCTGTCGCAGTGAAAACGGGGACAAGGGGCCATGGGTGAGGTGCATTTGGGAATCATACGGACAGGACTTCCTGATGGGCCAGGATAGGGAGGTCTCAGGGTCTCTGCTTTGGAGGAAGCGGGAGCCCCATCTGAGCCCGGTTGGGGCGTGAGGTCCATGGGGCGCCCACATGGTTGGTCCCGAGGCAGTCAGACAATGAAAACTGGAGGTCGGGGGAGAAATCGGCCCTCAGTTCTCATGGTTAACAGGGTTATTCCCATTCACAGAAGTAGACTAGCTTGTCTGTAGTGGGAATTTCAAGGGGTAAGAAAGAGTGTTCCAGGTGAGGAGGATGAGGGGCAGCTGGCTTCTGGCTGAAGCTCCAACTGATGGAGCAAATAAGCTGGAGGAGAGGGGTCCAGGCTGGGGCACCCGAATTAGACTCAGATGCAGTTGAAGTTGTGGCATGGAAAGCATCCCAGGGGGAGACTTCTTTCTAGAAGTCACTTCCTTGTCATCATAATTATCCCTGGGGAGATGGGTGCAGAGGCAGGGGCCCCCTCAGGCCTCCCATCTGAGATGTTGTCTCTGATTGGGATGCTGGACCACATCCGGCTGTGGGACCACAGCTGCAGGGACGCCGAGTCTGGAAACGACATAACCAGCTGCACACGGACCTGCAGACTGAGGGGGACAGCGCTGGGCCTGGGAAGCGGGGCCTTCTGGCAGAGGGGGCAGGGAAGGGAGGGGCAGGGAGGGGGCACGGGGAGGAGGCTGGAGGGGCGGGGGTGGGGTTGGAGCTCGGAGATGCTTGCTGACCGTCTGCCCTCTGCCCAGGAAGTTGTCCATTACCACATAACACATCCCCCCAAACCTGGGCTTTGAAACAGCAACAACCCTTTACCGTCTGCCACGGTATCCCCCGAGTCAGGAATTCACACTTGACACAGCAGGACGGCTTATGTTTGCTCCAGGATGAGACCTCAGCTGGGAGATGTGAGGGCCAGAGACTGGAGTCACCTGAAGTCACCCACCCACAAGCCCCCAGGGGCTGCTGCGTCTCAGCAGGGGCCCCATGGTGCCTCCATGTGGTCTGGGCTTCCTCACCGCATGGCCAGCCATTCCCACAGGTGAGCCTGGGGGTGGGGAGAGAGATTGAGAGGGAGAGAAAGAGAGACAGAAAGAGGTAGAGAGACAGAGACACAGAAAGAGTGAGAGCGAGAAAGAGAGAGAGAGAGAGAAAGAGAGAGGGAGAGAGGGCATGCATCTCTGCAGGGTCCATGGGAGGTTGGGGTATGTGTTGCCTGGGGTGGGGACACTTGGGTTTTCACTCACTGGTCCTCGGCTCCTGGAAAACCCATGTCACTCTCAGGGTGGGGTTAGATGGCTGATTGGGGGTGTTCTTTCCTTCTGTAGCAAATGCGTGTCTGGAAAAGCCCTGTCAGAGGATACCACTAAAAAGCAAAGCCTTTTGTCATTTTTCAATACTTTCTGTAATGCTGTGGTTATACAGTTTTCAGAATAAAAAGCTTGCCGTACTTTTAAGTCCAGATTCTCCCATGTAAGAGTCACACAGTCTGGGACGTCGTGCTGATAAAGGGGGTCCCTTTTTTCTACCCCGTATCACGGCTCCTTGGCTTTTATGTGACAGGGCTAGGGCACCGTGTTTGGATCAGTGCATCAGTGAAGCTGCTACTGCCGATAAAAATCCAGGCCTGATGGGCCACATGGCTACCCCGCATAAAATACAATAGTGAAGCAACCGACTCCCCTGGGATTTGTTGAGGAAATTTGGATTTTTGTATGTTTCAGATATTTTGCATAGTTTTAATATATTTTGCAGCGATGGTGAAATTTCCTTGGACTCTGGTTCTGGTTTCAAGGCATTGAGTGGATATGCAGTGATCGCCAGGGATCTGTAGGCTTGGAGTGGGGAGGGCCATGGTCAGCTGGAAAACTAGTTTTAACCACAAACAGTCGGTAGAATGAGGCGGGCTCGGGTGGTCCCTGACTTCTCGAATCAGTAGCTGTCAACAAGAGTCCACAGGGTTCTGTGGTTTCGTAAACATTTTCAGGCGGCCAAGGGTTTCCACTCAGGATACAATGTGTGTGTAGGGAGATGAGTTCAGGGTCCCGGTCGGAGCCACACCCTCCGTCTGGCTTCAGCTGACGGCACGAGGGGCCCCGGCGAGGAGTGGGGTGTGTTGGGGGAGACCCCTGTGCGTCATCACGAGGGCTGCAGCGTGAACCCAGGAAAGTGTGAAAGTGAGTATTAGGCTGAAACGTGAGGGGAGCTATTGGGGGAATCATGGGTTGGATACAGAATGAGAACAGCAGCAAGGGAGATGCCCGGGAACCCACAAGTGGGCACCAAGGAAGGGACGTGGCAGTTTGGTGCGTGGATGCTGCTCTCTGCTCGCCCCTCCTGTCCATCCCCGTCCTGCCCAGTGCCCAGCAGACTGCAGCCCATGTCCCCTCCCTGCCTGGTACCACGCTGCATAGTGGCTGCACCCTTGTGGATCCAGTCCCATGGGGCTGCAGGAACACAGTCCCCGCTTCAGGCTTAGGGTGTAAAGAGCTTCAGGTTTGTTGGGGGAGCATCAGGTGCCTCATCGGCCCTAGTTTGTTTCCTCATCCCTCCATGCATCTCCCTCCACTAAAGGTTCCATCTGAACCATCCACGTGGAAGTCTGCTTTCTGCCAGCACTGCAATCAGATGATAAGCAAGCTCTTTTCATCACGTCAAAGCAGAGGAGGCTTCCTTGTGAGCTTCTGCAGTTAGAGAGGCTCAAGGTGAACACGGGTCGTGCGTCAGCTCAGGAAGCAGATGCCAAGACTGGGGAGCAACTTGTCTGTAGAGGAGATGGGACTGAGGGGGCCTGTGCACCGTGGCTCTGACACCCATGAAAGGTGGGAGGCTTGGGGACATGGACCCCTTTCCCTGCCTCGCCTTGAGGTCCTCGCAGTTCTGCAAACCTGCTTCTCAGCAGAGCCATAAACACGGCTTCTCCTCACCCTGTTGGACTGCAGACGTGGCCCCTGGGAGATGGTCTTTGCAGGGACCCTGAGGTCTTAGCTGCCACTTCCTGTTGGGAAAACTCTCCTCCTTCCTTCTCCCTTCAAGCTCTCCATCATCCGCCACGTGATTTGTGCTATTTTGTTCTTTTAAGGTAAAATCTGTAGGGTAAGGAATCAGAGGTCCTCCAGGCATTTTGTCCAAACATGGTTCTGCTGCCCGGGTGGGTCAGCTCCCTGGAGCGTGCTGACTCCCCAGCCCTAATCTTGGGAGGAAGGGCCTTAACATCTGTTGGAAGATGAACCCCAGGGTCATGGTGGTCTTAGCTCGCCGGGAAGGCTCTGGCCAGCTGATTGTCACACCAGCACCTTGGCTCTGAGACAGGCAGGATCCAGTGTGGCAGCCCTGCCCACACGAGGGTGGGCCGGTTCAGGCAGAGCAGGTGGGTGCGCGCCCACCTCGCTGTTGTCTTTCGTGAATGCAAAAGTGTGCAAAACACACGGACTGAGCAAGACAACGGAATCCCTGGACACGCCTGGAGGTGGTGCAGTTCTTGTTAATGAGAGTCCCTGGATGCGGCCAGACTGTAGGGGTTTCTGGCTCTTTCACCCCTTCTGTGGCCCATTCCTGTTTAACAGTGTTTCCATGAGGCTACATCTTAGCTCATCAAGTTTCTTCAAGCGTAGTTCATGTCCCTGGACCTTTCCCTTAAAATAGCTATCCCTCTGTGCCCCTGGGGGCCGGCCCCTTTTAGGTCCCGAGTGTGGAGAGCCTGTCCTCGGGGTGGGAGTGGATTCCTCCCGTCTCCTCTGACCTCGCTGTCTTTCTGTCTTTTCTGCCAACAGCAACACTTACGACACAGCACAGACGCACAGAACATGCAAAGCTCGTGTGGCAGATGAGAGACGGCTGGACACTCTGCGGCTCCTTCCAGTGAGAGGTGGGGTCTGGTTCCCCTCCCTGGACTCTGGGCTGCTGGACCCACAGATGGCAGCATGTATTTAAGTACGTTTTAGGCATGCTTTAGGTACATTATGCACATTTTGCATGATTAGAATGAGAGGCTGTTGGCATCCAAGACAGGCCTCTTGCTATGGAAATGTGTCAGAGAAAGTGACAGAAACCACTTGAAATCATAATCGGACAGGTATTTTTGATTCAGAGAAATATGGTTTACACAGCTTCCCTCAAAGTAAAGCATAATGGAAGGCTCCTTCTCCCACCCTCCCAGTGGTCCCCAGGGACTCAGACGTCATTTGGGGGGGCGCATTGGACAGACACCGGGGTCCTTTCCCAGGGAAGAGAGTGGAACTCTGGTAAGTTCCTGTTCAGATGCTACCTGCCAGGGGAAGCTCCGATCCTCAGCACTCCGTGACTCCTGGGGCACAAGTTGTCCAGAGGTCATGCCCTCCACATCTGACTGGGGGCTCATTGCAGGTCTGCGTTAGCTTAAACACACCTCATCTTTGGGCTTCCCTGGTGGCACAGTGGTTGAGAGTCTGCCTGCCAATGCAGGGGACGCGGGTTCGTGCCCTGGTCCGGGAAGATCCCACATGCTGCAGAGCGGCTGGGCCCGTGAGCCATAGCCGCTGAGCCTGCACATCTGGAGCCTGTGCTCCGCAACGGGAGAGGCCACAACAGCGAGAGGCCCGCGTACCGCAAAACAAACAAACAAACAAAAAAGAACACACCCCATCTCTCAGGGACTTAAAAAGTGGGTTTCATCACAGATTATTATTTTTTTTTCCAGTATATGCTTCCAAAAGCTACCTGCTTCTGAAGGAAGAAATCATTATTTCCTTGGAGCCTGGCTGGCCTCCGAGGCCCATCACCACCCTGTCCCTCTCCACCAAGAAAGCTCCCTCTGCGCCGGTGCCCCAACACCTGGATCCTCTCTGCACGGCTCAGGGGTCCCCCCTTCCTTCTGTCTCCTGTGCCCTGCAGCCCAGGGTGGAAGGGCCGGGCTGAGGCCTGTGTGTGGGCACCCGCCCAGGGGCAGCACGGCTCCAGCTCTCCCAGAACAAAGAGCCTTTCCTCTGGCTGCCATCACTACCAGCTTCCTCATTTACCAGGCCAACAGCTACCCGAGGCTTGCCCGCTCTGATTCTTTGCTGGGGAGTTTCTCTGAGGGGTGGCGGGAAGGGAGCAGGTAGAACCTTGGTGACCCCGCACGGAGGCCAGGCAGACTCAGGGGCAGAGCTGCTGGAGGATCCAAGACAAGCGTCCCCGGACAGCCTCAGGGATGGGCACCCAGGTTGGGGCCCGTCTCCTGGCTGCATGACCCATCCGAAAAGATGTGCAGGGGCTGGAAACCAGACCCCTCCTGGCCCCTCCTTGCTGTTCCTCCTCTGGGGCTCTGACAACCCCCTGTGGCTGCCCTGACTTCTCCAGTTGGGCCCTGATCGAGGAGGCCTCCCCGTCCCGGTGGGGCTCTTCCTGTCCAGGCTGGCCCCTTAGCGGCACACGGAGACCAGGCCTGGCCTCTCCTCACCTGGTCTGGCTCCTTTCATCGTGTGGGTGAATCGTTGCCCAAAGCTCCAGCTCCAGCGACGGAGGCAATGCCCCAAGTCTGCCAGTTTGCTGGCAGGAAGGTTCTGGAAGAAGGATTGAGAGTGACAGAGAGAGAGAGTTCTTGTTTTGTAGAGTGGCTTCTGGGGTGCTGTCCTGGGTTCAGAACCCCAGTGGGGAAGCTGTTCTACTGCTCTCGCTGCTAGGGCCGGGCCAGGCTGGGTTAGGGTCCAAGGCGGAAGGCAGCACCTAGGAGGGAGCAAGGGGCTGGTGGGATTCGGGACTGGATGGATGTACAATCAGGCAGGGAAGCTGGCGGAGAGCAGGCCCAGCCCTAACCTGTCCCGGAAACAGGGAACCTTGCCTTGTCCTCCGGGGTCCCCTGGGAAAGGGACTTGGGCTCTCAGATCCTGTTTCACCAGGTTCCTCTGAGGAGTGAGGGTACCTGCTGAAGGCCATGGGCAATTCTCATGTGACACACGTGACACGGTGGCCATAATGGGTCCTCGTGGTTGGAAGCAGAGTCCCTGTAGGGGAGAATGTTCTTTGTTGAGGAAACACTTGAATCAAGGCTGAAACCACCTCTGTCCCCATGTTACTGTGATTTATCATAAGAAATACACGTTTGCTCTTCATCTCCCTCCTGGCCCAGAGCTCCTAAACCCCTGGAATTTCCTAAGAGATGAGAGAGATACAGGTGTCTCGCCATGTTAATGAGGAGACTTTTGGAAACACCTAAGGATGGGGACCCAACCACGTGATTGGGTCCTGACCTCTGACCTCAGGGAGGGAAGACAGGCTGGAGGTTGAATCTATCACCGATGCCCAATGACTTAACCAATCATGACTACATAATGAATCCTCCATAAAAACCCAGAAGGACAGGCTCAGAGAGTTTCCAGGTTGGTGAACACGTGGAGATTTGGGGAAGGTGGTGAGCCTGGAGGGGGCACGGAGGCTCGGCACCCCCTCCCAACACCCAGCCCTGTACATCTTGTCCACCGGCTGTTCCTGAGTTACACCCTTTTATAATAAACTGGTCACCTAGTAGGTGAAATGCTTCCCTGACTTCTGTTAGCCACTCTAAGAAATTAATCAAACACAGGAGGGGGTTGTGGGAACCTCTGATCTATAGCTGGTTGGTGAGAAGCACAGGTGAGGACCTGAAGTAGAAGCAGGGGCGGACGGTGGGGAGTGGGGAGCGTCCTGAGGGACTGACCTACTCTGTGGGATCTGATGCCGTCTCCAGGTAGATGGCGTCAGAATGGAGTTGAATTGTAGGACACCCTGCTGACATCGGAGAATCGCTGGGATGTGTTGGGAAGAAACCCGCACGTTGGAATTGGGTGCGAGACATTAGTCCCCTTCCCCAAGGCCTGGGGGTCTGCTGGTTCTAAGACTTCTCAGCAAGGGAAAGGAGTCTGGGAGGGTGGGATGAGGGGGTAAAGGGAGGGCCAGGTGGGAAGGCCTGGGAGACAACCCCTGTGTGCAAGTGCTTAGACCCCCAAACCTTTTCAGAGTCCTTTAAAATTTTGTCCGAAGACTACAGGAGTGGTCCACAAGCACGTGAAGAGGTGCTCACTTTCCTCAGACATTGGGGAAATTCAGTTAAATCGCAATGCAGTTCCTCCACATGCCCGCTGGGACAGCTCCAGCTCACAGGCCGGTCCACGGCACCACCGCAGAGGGGCCTCCCCCACTTTGCACCCTCGGCCCAGCCTGACTCTGACAGCACTGATCAGCAGCACCACGCTCTCCACACTTCCCCAGCTGGGAAGAGCTCCTCAGAGAAGAACGGTGGCCGTGGTGTCCCAGGACCGGAAGACGTGGCCGCGGTGCAGATGAGGGTCCCCTGGGTCCATGTTCTGGGCCTAACGTGAGCCACCTGCTTTGTTTTGTTTTTCTAAAGGGAACTTTTTATTTATTTATTTATTTATTTTTGGCTGCGTTGAGTCTTCCTTGCTGCACGGGCTTTCTTTTGTTGCGGCGAATGGGGGCTATTCTTCGTTGCGGTGCGCGGGCTTCTCATTGCGGTGGCTTCTCTTTTGTGGCTCACTGGCTCAGTAGTTGTGGCTTCCAGGCTGTAGAGCACAGGCTCAGTAGTTGTGGCGCACGGGTTTAGTTGCTCCGCGGCATGTGGGATCTTCCCGGACAGGGGCTCGAACCCGTGTCCCCTGCATTGGCAGTCAGATTCTTAACCACTGTGCCAGCAGGGAAGCCCGAGCCACCTGGTTTTCCTGTGACCCCGGAGTGGCCAGTGAGCCTAGTATTATTGAAGTGGACTTTGTGCCTGGCTAAGTGAGGTGGGGGCTGGAGTCAGACATAAGTATTTGAGAAAATAAAGCCTCTGTATTAGTTTGTAGCTGAGTAGAAATACCTCAGAGGACAGACAGGAAACAGGTGGTCTCCAAGGAAGGGAACTGGGTGCTGGGGAGCTGGAGAGGGAATTTTCGCTGTGTAGCTTTTTGAACGTTCTGCCATATAAATGCATCACCTATGAAAAGATCAAGGCAATTAAAGTTAAAACGAAAATAAAGAAACATGACTTTTTTTCACGTGCACCTTTCTGGGCGTAAGATGTGAACCAACCACACGAAGGCTGGGCCTTTCAAATGCCTGCTGGAAGCGGCTACCAGAGCACCTTTAGGAAGTCCTTTCCTTTCCTTTTTTGTGTTTGCAGCACATGACACTGTGCCTTACACACAAAATGGGCGGCATTCAATCATAGTTATGGGGTGTACATAAAATCCTAGTGTCTCTCAGCTCCTCGGGGGCAGAACCCCTTAGCAGGGGGGCTCCTGCAGGAACCCGGGAGGAAACGTCTTGTTGAATGACTCTCCACACTGGTCCCCGGCCCCCGTCTGCCGGTGTGGAGCTGGGTGCTAACATATGAGTGCAGGCAGGGAGGAGGGACAGACGACAAAGAGGGACGTAGGCGAGGCGTGTGTGAGCCGCTCAGGGACACAGACACCGAGGGGCAGGTGGAAGCTGTGCAGAGCTCACCGGGCAGAGGGGGCACGGGGGAGCTGTCCGGGGCGGGAGGGCGGACACAGAGACCTGGAGCCTGAGCCTGGGCCGTGATGCAGGGAGGGTGAGAGGGCGGTGGGCACATAGCCATGGCGAGGGCGCTGGGAGGGGCAGGATGGCCATGGGCTGCAGGAGGAGGCCCGCGTGCCCGCTCAGCTTGTCCACCTTTGGGTTGTTCAGAGCTGAAGGGAAGTAGAACAACTCCATGAGGGCTGCTGGGCCACGTGAGTTGTCTGGCTGGAGACAGCCAGTTGTCTGGCTCCTTACCATTTCCTAGGAAAGGCTGGGATTCTGACCAGGATGAGGCCTTTCCAGGACTTGTCAGCTTCCTCTTCTTGGGAAAGTCAAGTCATTTGTTGATGGTTTGGAGAGCATCCTGCTGCCTTCCATCTGCTCAGCCCTGGAGGCCCCAGCCTCCTGGCTGAGGTCCTGGAGACCATCGGACATTAGAAATCTCACGGGAGCAAGGATGCCACCTCTGGGTGGGAGCAGCTCTGTAGGGGGACGGGGACGGTGGTGGAGGCTGGGATGAGCCCGGGAAGGCCAGGGCAGAAGGAGCTCGTTTGCTTCCAACACAGCATTAGGTGTCCACGGGGCGGAGGGGACGCTCGGGCACACTGCCCATGCTGCGTCCCTCTGGGACACATGAGTGTCCCTCCCACCCCACGCTCCCTAGACATTTACCAAAGAACAGACTTCTTCTCCTTCAGTTTTTTTTTTTTTTTTTTGCGGGTCACAGCTCACCCTGTGGGCTGGGAAGGGTTCTATGGCGCGGGGAGCAGGGTGGGGAGAAATGTGCAGAAGACGCAGTGTGGCTTCATGACAAGCCTTCCCCTCCCACAGTTGGGAGACAGGAGGTCGAGTGGCTGGCTGCACCTGGGGTTGGGTGGGTGGGTGTTTGCAGCCATCCTGACACCAGGGGTGGCCGTGTCTCACTTTCACGTCAGCACTTGTTGGCCAGAGTCAGGAACAGAGAGTTTCCTCAGCTCAACACTAGCCTGCAGCAGTGTTTGGCATGTGGCACCGTCTCTCGCCAAGGACTTTCTGGAAGTGAGTGACCTGTAAGGCCAAGGGTCCCTGGTCTCCCTGCCGGCCTGGTGGCACTCCCTCTCGCCATGGTCCGTCCCCACCTTCCCTAAGTTCCCGCAGTGCTCCTTCAGCCCGGGAGGAGCCTGAGGGGGCAGAGACCTGATAGGTCTCAGTCCGTGGAGCTACCTCAGCAAAGAACCTTCTGGCCGGGGGGTGACCAGGTCTCCTTGTTGGGGGGACCCTGCGGCTGGTTTCAGGGTCTCTCCTGAGAGGAGGCCAGGAGGACCCATGCTGCCTTCCTCACCCAAGGTGCAACCCGTCCTGGAGTCTCACTGAGCCTATAACAGGACCCAGAGGAGTTATGCTCCCTCTTAGTAGAAACCAAGACTAAGTCGAAGCCACTCGATTTCAAAAACCAGAAATTCAAAGAAGAGAAAGAGTATCTGTCCAGCCCCTGGCTCAGGGTCCAGCCTGCAGCAGGTGCCACGAAATGCCAGTGCCCCCTCTTTGTCAGTTACCAAAACGCTGCCAGAAATAAAATTCTCCCAAAGTAAGAAGCGGAGTCCACCCAGGACCTCACACTTTCTAACAACGATAATCCATAATTGAATTATTATCACATTTGATAATTGACTTATCAGGGAAATGTACTTAAAATTTTTTTTTTATTTTATATATGTTTTTTATTGAAGTATAGTTGGTTTACAGTGTTGTGTTAATTTCCAGTGTAGAGCACAGTGATTTAGTTATACACACACGCACATTATTTTTCAGATTCTGAGAAATGTACTTTTGAATTACTGGGGCAGTTCTAACAAATTTTACCCAGATTTTCTAGAGTTTTTGGTTAACTAGATTGAATTTGTCTCAGCCTCGTGGATGGCGAATAGATGAAGTTTTGCCATGTTCCCCCAAGCAGCACAGCCCACTCATCCACTGTCAAACTCTAGAGCAGGTCAGCTGTTTCTTAAAAAGCTGGAAGTCAGTATTTTCGGCTTTGCAGGCTGCTGGTCTCATCACAAGGACTCAGCTCCGCTCTGGGTGATGCATCTTCAGACCTGTCGCAAGTGCGAGGCCAGGGCTGTGGTCCAGCAAGGGGCTTCCGGTCGTGGCTGTATTGCTGTCTCCTGCTCCTAGGGAGGTGCTATTCAGTAGGAAGATAATACGAGCCACCCAGGTAATGGAACACTTTTCAGTAGGCACTTTAAAAGCAAAAAGAAAGAAGTGGAATTAATTCTAATAATATATTTTACTTAACCCAGTACATCTCGAGTCTTATCATTTCAACACGTAGTCACTGAAAATGAGATATTTCACACCCTTCTCCAGCACAGTCCTCAAAACATGGCGTGTGCTTTACAGGAAGGCACATCTCATGCTGGAGTAGCATCTACGGGTAGAATGTGTGTCCAGGGGACCATGCTGGACAGCACAGCCCAGCCTTGGAGAGGACGCTTCACAATGATGTGAGGCTCATCTCTGCTGGCCAAGTCTCCCATCAGCTCTCAGCTTCTTTCTGGTTGGAAACACATTGCTAGGGGCTTCTCCACATGGAGGGCCAAGGGGATGTGCTGGGGTGGGGTTCTGTGTGTGTGTGTGTGCGTGCGCGTATATGTGGGTACATGCATGTGTATGTGGGTGTGTGCATACACCTGTGTATGTATGTGCATGTACGTATCTATAATATGTGCATGTGTGTGAGTGTGTATTTAGCAACCATCTCCGTAGGAGGCGGGAAAATGAGGACAAATCCCTGAGCCCAGGGAGTTACCAGGATACAAAGCGGGGTGGAAGGAATGCTCATAAAATACAACCTGAGGTGCGATGCCTAAAGGGAAAGGTGGGCAGGACCGCGGGGCTACAGAAGTGAGAGGGAGCACCGGATCCTGCAGCAGCTGTGTGTGCAAGTTGAGGCCGGGCCTGGGAGACCACGTTGGAGGCTCCTGGGCAACCCAGCCAGCCCAGGTCTCGAGACCTCGGGGAGGAGGGGGCAGGAGAGGTCTGATCAAGGGGCAGGTGCAGAGCAGGTGGGCCGGGAGGGGCAGGGCAGGGTTGGAGAGACAGGTGCGTGGGGGACGCGGTGCTTTTCCTGGAAGCAGACCATTGAGAGGATGGGGGCGGGTCTCGATTTGGCTCCGTGGAGGTTGACCCAGTTGGCACAGATGCGTGGCTTCCTCTGGACACGCACCATGTCCTTAGCTGGAGGAGGGACGGAGGCAGAGGGAAGACGTCAGTCAGGCTCCATCGGTAAAGGAGAGGCGGGCGCCGTGGGTGGGAGGGAACTTCGCCTGAACTGCTCCTCAATGATGCGACTTCGATTTAATTTAAAGGTCACATTAGATTCCTATTAATGAATGGAGATTAATTCCTGTCTCTTTACTTAACATCCTGGCCTTTGTTATCAGGCACCTTCCTCTGACATTTTCTAAGGTCAGATGAATTTCTAAACTTTCTCAGGTACTGCAAAGTCTTCTCCAGATGTGGGTGTATTGCGATATCCCCTTTCCTCACCTGCCTCACGGTTTAAATAGGATTGTGCAATTACATTGGGTAGGATTTTGTTCGAAGTCCGTGATGGGGGCGACTTCATCCACTGTGCTGTCCTTTAAGAAGTGCTGTTGGTCAGTCTGGTCAGTCTGAGAGCAAGAAGTCTCTGGGATGGTTCCCCGCCAGTGGCAAGCTGTGTGTTGGCCAGGAACCCCTGGCTTTGCTGGTCTTTTCTGAATGTGCCAAATGGGGGTGGGATGTAGACCCTGTCACCGGGTTGCCCCCTCTTCTCCATGGACAGAAGGCTGAGGCTGGTCCTTCGTGGAGGGGGTAGGCTTTCAAGAGGCCTCTCTCCCTTCCCCCTTAAAACAGAGAAGCACCCAGTTTGGGGTTCTATGTAAAGGTTAATTTGGGGGAAAGCAAAAGTTTCATCGTGTGACAGCCAATTCTCCTTTTCTTCCGGTAACAGCATGTGGATGTAGAGGCAAGTCATCCCAGGTTGTTGAAGCCTGCTCCACCCTCCCACCATTTTTTTTAAATTTTTAAATTTGTTGACACTGCCACGTGGCATGCAGGATCTTAGTTCCCTGACCAGGGATCAAACCCCCACCCGCTGCAGTGGAAGCATGGAGTCTAGACCACTGGACCGCCAGGGAAGTCCCCACCCTCCCATCTTTTGCTGCAGCCATGGCAGCCACGGGGGAAGCTGGGGATGCGGGGGGGCACAGACACACTCCCCTGAATCGTTGGGTCACTGCTGGAGGACAACCACCCGAAAGGCTGTGGGAGGAGAAGCAGGAGGTAAGTGCCCTCTGTGTGAGGCCCTGGGGTCTGGGGCATTTGTCTCTGCCTCATGGCTTAACCTGGCCCACCCCTAACACTGATGGAAACCACCCTACTGGGGCCAGCGTCCCTCCCAGCTCCACGGGCCCCTGACATTCAACTTCCTTTTCCACAGACAGCACTGCTGCTCTTTGGTTGCAAGTTGAGAGACAGCCCAGGGCTGTGAAGGCAACACAATGGTCCTGACCAGAGGCAGCAGATCCAAGAAAGCAGAGGGCTGTCAAGGCCGGGTGGGTCATCCGAACCGGTTCTCGCTGAGGAGGGTCGGGTGGAAGAGGCCAGAGGGCCTGGGAGCGGGGAGAGGGCAGAGGTCTGGGTCTGGCAGGGAGGCAGAGGCAGGGGGTCTGGGCCTGGGGAACCGTTTGCAGCAGCTTGTGCTGGGATCCGGAGAAGAATGGGGGAAGGCAGGTGGGGCTCCACCCATCAGTGACTGGTACCAGGCCTGCCCTGCGGGGCTTCCTCTCCCAGGACAGGGGAGTGGTGATGAGGCCTAGAATTCATAATGGTGTTTCCTGTGGGCTAGGGGCTTTACCTGCACCGCCTCCTTCAGTCACACATCCCTGTGAAGTAGGGAGATTATCTATTTTGCTCATAAGAGAAAGGCCACTTGGCGGGGTGAATAATTAATGTGGGTCCCTTTCTTCCATGCCAAGCTGCCTTTCCAGGGACGGACTTCCAGACAGGGTGGGGTGGAGGCAGGTCGACAGCAAGATGGGTTCGAGGGTGAGTCGGAGGTGTCCCGCCAGGGGTCTCAGCTCTGGGACACCAGGTGGGACTCTTGTCGGTCCTGGCTTCTCTGGCTGGGGCTTTGGGGCTGAGCCTGGCTCGGGGGTTGCCGTCTCCTGTTGACCTGGGACTTGGGTGCAGTGGTGGGGAGCCGGCCCCATTCACCATCTTTGGATGGAGTAGAAACTCCCCCTTTGGGACAAGGGTGCAAACTAAGAGACTGAGCAGCACTGGGACCCCTGGAGGCCTCCCCTCCCCCGGCCCGGGCTCCCCCTCCCCTCCCTCAGCCTGGGCTCCCGCTGCCCCGTTGCTCAGAACCTCCTCCTGCAGGTTCACTCTGTTCCCTGGCTCCCAGCCCTCCCTTGCCTCCGGTGCCGGTGCCGTTGCCGTTGCCGAGCCGGACCACACCCAGTGTGCGGGGCTCCTCCCCCTTCTGTCCTGTCCGCCCTCCCTAAGGTGCTCATGCTACTCCCCTCTGGAGGGCTCACCTCCATAGGAGCTTGGGCATCTTACTCAGACTCCCTAAGGCCTTGGACTCTGGATCAGTCATGCCAGAAGAGTCCATTGAAAATCCCAACAGGCCCTCAGAGGGGACCGCACGTGTGAACACCCGATCTCTGCTAGTGGTGAGGAAGATGCGGAGTGGAGATTTCCAGATCCTCCTCCAGCTTCAATGAAACGTCTCATCTTTTTTTTTTATTTCTTCATTTCTGCTAGAAACGTGCAAGCACTGTTGGATGGGATGAGGATGTTTAAAAGTTCCTATCACAGCTCAGCACGAGCCCTGCAACTGCCCAGAGCAGGTTTGAGACATTACTCTGCTCATCACCCTGTGACCTTGGACCACCTGTGACCTTGGGGACTTTCTAACCTCTGTAAGCCTTGGGTCCCTCATGTGGGGTCCGGGAGGCTCATTGTCCACACTCTGCTGTTGGGTTCATGAGACCAGGTACCCGCTAGCTGCTCCCTGCCCTTGCCGACACCCTGACATCCCGTTACCCTGCCCGGGTAACTCTCCTTGGAAGTAAATGTATCAGTGTGTGTCTGTTGGGGCTGTGGAAACAAAAGACCGCAGACTGGGACTCAAACAACAGAAAGATATTGTCTCTCAGTTCTGATAAAAATTAGAGTAGAGAGGAATGAAGCAAAGCAAAGAAAAACAATGGAGAAAATCAACAAAACCAAGAGATGGTTCTTTGAAAAGATCAACAAAATTGACAAACATTTACCTGGAGTGATTAAGAAAAAGACAAGACTCAAATTTCTAAAATCGAAGTTAATGTGGGGACATTACTACTGATTCTACAGGCATGAAAAGGATTATAAGAGGGTTTTATGAACATTTGTACATCAACAAATTGGATAATCTAGATGACATGGACAAACTCTGGAAACGCAAACCTACCAGGCATGAACCCAAGACACAGCACGTTTGAACAGACCTATAAATAGTAAGATGATTGACTCTGTAATCAAACGTCTTCCACAAAGAAAAGCTCTGCCGCATCAGGCTTTAGTGCTGACAGACACTTCATGTATTAAAAACTGAGTTGGTAGCCGGGGAGAGAGATTCGGGTTAGGAATTAAGAGATGAGACATCCGTGAAGGAGGAAACTGGTCAGAAGATGCAGAAAGCCTGAATCCCAGTGTGTAGCCCCGTATCTTGTTGAACCCATCTCTCCGTCCGGGTTAGGTTGGTCCAGTGAGACAGCTGTGTCTCATCTTGGTGGCCTGCTCCGCGCCCTTCCTGATGCTCCCATGGTGATGACGCCACGTCCGGGCAGAGCTGACAGCTGGGCACCACCATCAGTGACTTCGAGTGGCTGCCGGGCCTGGAAGAACGTCCCAGGGCACCGGGGGGGCGGGGGGTCGCCCAGCACCTCACGCCTCTGGAATGAAGACATGATGTCACCCGACCCTGCTCTTGTTGCAGAAAGGTTTTCCTGCTGATAAAGGTGCTCAGTCCTGATATCAGGGAAGCATGTGATGCTTCAAAGCAAACCCGAGAATGAACCCCTGGGTGCCCACTCTCTCCGGGTCCCCTTCTCCAAGCGGTGCCATAGTGCGTGGGAAACATCCGGGAACAGGGTCAGGCTTCAGGACAGAGCCCCGGGGCCCCTGCTCTGTATCCCAGGCTTCCAGGTTGGTGTGTTTTGTTTTCCTAAATCTCCTGACAGTATTGGCAGAAGGTCTTCAGCCTGGAAACGGCACAGAATACACGGTGTCCCTCCTTCTCACCCTCTCTCAACCCCACAGTTACCCCTCAGCTGGAGAGTGGGGAGATGTTTTCTCAATCTGCCTCAGGAGGAAGAGAAAATCAAGGGCGGAAAACACACATGCCTTTCTTACTCCAAACACGGCCTCTGAGGGGCCCCAAGACAGGCCAGTTAGCGCCACACAAGGCCTGCCCTCCCCCTGCCCGAGGCCCATCACCTGGTCTCCTCCCCGCTGGTCCCTCGACCCCTCCCTCCATCCCCAGAGCTTCAGGCACCTCTGCCCCTGACCCTGGGCTCCATCCCAGCCCCTCTCGGAGGATTACTTTCCTAATCACTTTCCCCTGATTTTATTGTCACACACACCATTTTCTTAGCAGGCCTCTTTCTCTTACAAACGTTTAAGAGCAGATTTTAAGTAAAATGGATTTGAAATCAACTGCACTGTGGCCCCTTCATGGGTGTGCTGCCCCTTGTTCATGGTGTCAGGCGTGCGGGCTGCTGACCGGTGCTTGGGGACCCCGTGGGGGACAGATCAGGAATCCCCCCCCCCGCCCCAGTGCCTGCACATATGCTACAGGGGGCTGGGCCGGGAGCGCCTGAGCGCTTCCAGAGCGCTCAGGGTTAGCGCTGCTTAGATAGTGAGCGCCCATCACCTCACCAGTCCCCCTGAGCAGGGTACCCTGCCCTCCAGGCCATCACGTCTGGCCTCTCTGTGTCTTGTACCTTTATAACAGGCCTGTGGGGAGCAGTCACAGGCAGGCTCTGTGACGGGTGTGAGTGAGGCCAGGCGGGCCCTCGGGGCAGCACTGTTCTCTCTCTGAGATGGGGCTGTTCTGGGGGCCTTGCAGTTGTGGTTATGATTCAGAAGGACCTTCCGGTGGGGAAGACACCTCCTACTCCCAATGGCACGGCCCCATCACCAACCCCACGTACATGTTCGGTGTCTTACTCATCTCTCCCTGATGCTTTCCTGGTTTACTGTCTGTCTGCTTGTAGATGGTCCCCCCACCTCCAGAAATATAAGTTCTGGGGAGGCAGGGACCTTGTGCTTTTCCCTTCGGCTTCCCAGTGTCCACGCTGTGCTGGGTCGTCCCTTGCCCTGGACGGCACGACCTCAGCTCAGGCACGTCTCAGGGCCAGCTTTTCGAGAAGCTGCAGTCCTGCTCAGGGACAGCTCAGGGCTGCTCTGCAAGAGGCCTGCTAGCGTGACTTGTCCCCTCCGCCACAGGTCAGCGAGGCCATAGCCGAGACCGTGGACGACGTGAGGCTGGACACTCATTGACACCTGGGTGGAACCAGCCGGGCCGCAACAGGTGCACAGCTGCTCCCGCTGCGCAGTCCTGGCGTTGAGTACTGAAGGCACCAGCCTCCTCCACACGTCACTTGTGCCCGTCTGGGTCCCGGCTCCAAAGTGACTGCAAATCTCGGAGGACCACTTGGTCCCCTGGCCATGGTTGCTGCCCAGGGAAGCAGGAGGTGAGCCCAGAAGGGGAGGCTCCTCCCTGGGTGGGGGCCGGCCTGGCTCCGGGACCCCTGGACGTCCAGATGCCGTCTACACAGGCAGGATACCTCCCTTCTGTCCCGGAGTCAGTGGCCTTGAAAGGGCTTGGGCGGCCAGAGCCTGTGGGTAGGAACTCTTCCCCAAACGTGGGCGACTGGCCACTTGAGGTAGGAGGGGGACTGGGGGAGAGGAAGCGGGCCTGATTGAAGCCCCTCGTCTGGCAGTGGCCGTGGGTGAGTTCCCGCACATTCAGGGCAGATGCAGCGGCTACGCTCACTCTACCCCTGGGGGTGTTCCGGCCGTCGGTCCTGCTGTCGGGTGCGGCCACCAAGCCCCCGTCTGCAGGGACCGCTTGCCATGGTGGCTGAGTCAGGCCTGTCTCGCTCACGCACCCTCACCTCCGAGGTTTGGGGGGCTGCCGGGGAGGAGAGCTTTCCAGAACAGAGCCGCGTCAGCAGCCTGGAGCTGGGCGGTGGTTAACCCATGAGCAGGCACGCGTGTTGTGTGAAGAGATAAACCCTGGAAACACAGACAGGAATAGAACAAAGCTCAATCCAAGCCCACTGCAGCCCAGGAAACTCACAGGAAACGAAAAAGTAGAATTTCCTGCCTATAAACAGAGTCCAAAGGAATGTGTCGGGTTTTAGAAAGAAGGGTGTCTCTGATTTCACCAACAGGAAGAAATGGGGGGGGGGGTAAGTGTGGGGTGGGCAGGGAAACCTTTGACAAATGCAAGCGTGATGCTACAGGATCAAAGGTCAGAAGGGCAGGGTTTAACTCTTGGCCTCATCACTCCCAGTTTGGGTGACTGGCGAGTCACTTACCATCTTAAAATGTAGGCGGGGCTTCTTGCCCTACCAGCCACCTGCTTTGTCTACTACCTGCCCTACCTGCAATCTGTCTTACCTGCTACCTGCCGTATCAGCTACCTGTCCTATTATCTGCTCTACCTGCTACTTGTCCTACCTACCACCTGCCATATCTATTACCCTCTGTTTACTACGTGCCCTACCTGCTACCTGTCTTAACTGCTTGGTCTACCTACCACCTGCCCTAAAAATCCTCTGTTCTCTGCTGCTCACCCCTCCCTCCCTCTTAACCCCTGGCAACCACCAATCTCTTTTCTGTCTCCATGAGTCCGCCTCATTCAGAGTGCCATAGAGTCGCAATCACAGTAGCCTTTTCAGACTGGCTTCTTTCAGTTGGAAATCTGCATTTAAGGTCCCTCCATGAATTTCGTGGCTTGATAGCTCATTTCTTTTTATCACTGAATCATGTTCCATTGTCTAAATGCATCCCAGATTACCTATCCATTTTAGATGCTCTTTATTTCCTTTTCCCCCAGCCCCCCAACCCAGACTGAGGTCTGGATCTGGTGCAAAGCTCCATCCAGCACCTTCATCTGACATTTCTCCTGGGACACCCACCGCGTGTTGGACTTTCTGCTTCTTGGATTCCAGGCTGCATTTCTTTGATTCCATGCTGTGAAGCACAAACTTCAATAGCTTTTGGGAAAGAGAAAAGGGAAGGAAATTCCTGAGGTTGTGCACATTTGAAAATGTCTGTATTCTACCCTCATCCTCAATCGATTGGCTAGGTATAGAATTCTCAGTTGGAAACTATTTACTTTCAGAATTGAGAAGGTGTTGATTTCTGCTCCAGCTTCTGGAGTGGTGGTGGAACAGTGGATGCCGCGTGACCCTGTTCGTGGTGTAAACCTTTACGGTTTCTCCCCAGGATGTGCAGGGGCTTTTGGCGTGGATCCGCATCCATACTCCATGTCAGTCTCTCGGATGGAGCGAGCGCTCCCTTGGTCTGGAAGTCCCTGTCCTGTGGCCGTGTCTGAGCCAGATCAGCAGCGCTTGTTCCACGAGTATGTGGCTGTGATGCAGCTGGCCGCTGCCCCGCTCCTGGCTGATTGAGTTGGCACATTTGCGCTGTGACCGCCTGGGTCCTTGAGGAAGTTGAGTCACTTCCTGGTGCAAATCACAAACTGTCAAAAATGCTGTGCTTGCAATTGAACTTTCCACATATTTAAAGTAATAATGGCTTCACGGGAGCCAAGACAACACCCAGGCTCCGATGACACTCAGTTGTGCTGACGAAGGAGCTGCTGAAAGACGGGCAGGCTGGTGGGGATCCACTCCAGGCTGGCCCAGGTCCATCCTCGCAGCCTAAGCTAGGGCTCCGGACTGAGCAGTGGAGTCAGGGACAGGCTGGCTGGCTGGGATTCTGTCAGCTGGCATTTTGGATTCATCAGTCATCAGACACTGAGGCTTCTCACAGATGGAGAGTTGCCTTGAATTCAGGCCAACTTTTGTCTCATCAAGGATGTGGTCTTTTCTCCTCTGAAGAAAGGCTTTTGGTGTTTGATGGGTAACAAGGCTGCTGCTTGCCGAGAGGAATGGCGTTGGGCCGCAGCAGTGCTGTGCTTTCCCCACTGCACCACGATGCTGGACAGGTGTCACTACCCGCCCCTCCACCCCAACTAAGATGAACGGAGCCACATCACTGCAACCCAGCAGAGATCAGACTCACGTCCAGGTCTTTTTCGATCCAATCCCCATCTCTCACCACTGGGCCACACTGCCCCCGATCCTCAGATGCAAATATATGTGCTGACATATGAGAAAAACTATGGGAACCTGTGAGGTGATCCTTGGGAGGGGAGTGTGCTGCTGGGACATTTCTGCAGGGAAGAATGGCCACGTCCACATCCGACCAAACCCCGCAGCATAGAAACTGCTCCTTAGGTGGCATGGGCCACTTGAAGGTGTGCCGAGCCCGGATGAAGGGCTGGATCTGAGTCCAGGCTCCGACACTTAGTGGGGCCTCCCTGGTCAGCTGCTCCGAGCCTCAGATTTTCCATCTGTAGGTCAGGGGTGAAAATGTGGCCTATTTAGGGTCACGGAGCTCTGTGAGAACCAAGGGGGAGTATGGTGTCTGCTAAGCATTTTAGAAACTGTGAAGCAACGCTTGCTGGTGGCCACGTGGACACGAGGATGGCTGTCCCAATGGGAAGGCTGTTCACTTAGGTAGCCGGGTGCATTTTCTGCCAGCATAAGTGACAGGACTTTTCCCTTTTGCTGTTGGGAAGGAGTGACCAGCATTTCCTGGGACTGACACTGGGACCCTTGCCTCTTGGGGAAAGGAGAAAGGCATGTCTTGGAGCCCAGTGTGGAAAAGAGCTTCTTCCCCTGGGAGTGGGTGTGGTGTGCATTGTGCTCTGGCCAGGAGGGAGGGCTGGGTCTGAGGAAACAGGAGGGGCTGGGCCCATGTCTTCTTCCATCGCTGCCACGTTTCACTGGTGGGAGAGGCCTCTGTTTCTGTATCCACGAAGTCTGTGCCCCCAGGGTCAGCAATGCCTTCCAGGTACCATCAGCGATGAGTGACAATGGGGGACCTGCAGGGGGCGAACGGACAGAGAGCGCTTTGAAGGAGCAGGCTGGAAATGTCTGGAATAAGCCTTCCAGGCCTAAACTCTCAAATTCGTTTTCCCAAGTTGTTGTTACTAATGGCAAATGCAGAATGACCTGCATAAGGTACAGGTTCCTGGGAATTTTCTGCAATACCCTTCCCCGTGCTGGGCCTGGAGAGGACAGTCCGTCACCAGGGATCGAGCACTTACTGTGCTCACCTCTTTCTATGCATGACGCATGGCGTCTTCATTTCAAGGTGAGGAAACCAAGGTTTAGAGGGATTGAAGGGGAATGGACAAAGTCAGACAGTAGTTGCCAAGTGGCCGGACTGAGGTTGGAGGCTGGGGGTCGGACCCAGGGTCCTCACTGTTTCAGTTTGAGCGGAGGCGCCTCGGTCCCCTCCCACTGAGAGCCATGGCTCCTTTTGTGACCTTGTGTGACCTCGTGTGCTCCTTGCACATCGGATCAGTCCGATGTGACTTCCAGGCTCTCCTGGGCTGACGGCATCCCTCCAGATTCATGTCCCCACCCTCCCCCCGGCCCCTGGAACCTCGGAACCTCTGTGACCGTGACTAAAAAAGAAGGTCACATCTCAGAGTCACTGCCCTGTAATTAGTTAGGAGGGTGTCATCCCGGGGTAGGGCTGACCCTGAATCCAGTAGGGCTGGTGTCCTCATAAGAAGAGACACAGACACAGACGTGCAGAGAGAAGGAGGCCGTGGGATGACGGGGCAGAGGTTGGAGAGATGATGCCACCAGCCCAAGACCACCGGGGCAGAAGCTGGAAGAGACAGGAAGGACCCTCCCTGGAGCCTTGGAGGGGGCGTGGGAGGGAGCGTGGCCTTGGCTTGGACTTGTGGCCTCAGGACTCTGAGAGAAGGATTTCTGTTGTTTTAGGCCCTATCTATCAATACATTCGTGGTGATTTCTCACGGCAGCCCTGGGACACGAACCCGCACACTCAGCACTCTCTGGAGATGACCTGTCAGACCGCAGGCCTGTGGGGTCACATCGGACGGACTCTTTCCTCCCAGCGACACCTGCCTTTGGCTCTGGTTGCTGCCTGGCTGCCTTTCCTGCGAGGCTGGGAGGGTGACGCCTTCCGGCCCTTCCTCGGAAGGGAGGGAGCTTCCTGGACCCGGTGTCAGAGGCTCTGAGCATCATGCCGGGGGCCCCGCGTGCGGCCTTAGAGGGGCAGAGCTGGGACCAGCCTCGCAGCCGCTTCTCCCGAGGGTGCCACCGTCTTCAGACAGGTGGCAGGGGGAGGTCTGTGAGCCTGTTCTCTGAGGGACTCCAGGTCACTGGATCCCACTCAACCCATCCCAGGCCGGGTGGGGGCCAGGTCACCAGCATGATTTAATATCTGAGGGCAACCCGTGCCAGCTCTAGACCCCAAGTCCATTCTGAACTCCGTAGAATGCCCCAATCTGGCTTCTCTGATGTTTCCTCCTGACTACTTGCTGGGGAGAGCTCCACAGAGGTTTAGTACCTTCTCATCAGAGAACTTGGGGTCACGTGACACCCCCTGACTGTGTTGGTGAAGGTGGCATCTGCCAGGTTCCTGCTGTCAAGTGACCAGGCTTCCCCTTCCATACTGAGTCCAGCTCAGTCTCAGCAGGGAGAAGGGGGTCATCACCGCCCCCCACCCCCCAGGGAAATATCTGCATGTATTATCCTGTCCTCCTACTTGAAATTGCACCACCCCACTCCCCTCCCCTTTCCTCTTTGCTTATTTTACCCCCAGGGCTTAGCATTCACAGATGGCTGCTGAGTTGAGGTTCCCTGTGTCTCCCCACTGGAATCAGCTCCGGGGGTGGGGCTGGGAGGGGGAGCTGGGTGTGTGACCTGGGCAGCCTGTGAAGTGTTTCTGGGGTCACGTTGAAAAACTGGGGTGATGAGACTGTGCTTTTAGGGGTTTGTGAAGGATGAATGAGAAAGTAAGGAACGGGTTTCGAACCAGTGGGTGTTGGAGCACTTCTTCAAAGGTTCTTTTTCTTTAGGGCAAAGTTGATTTAGTCTTATGTCTCATAATATACTGATTCCCCTCAAAGGAGGTATTTCCTTCCCTCCCTTTCTCCCTCCCTCTCTCCCTCCCTCCCTCATTCCCCGATGTCTCTCTCTTCCATCTAGTCCACGCTCCCTGCCAGCCCACCGGTTTCCGTGCAGGGTCTGGGCAGCGTGCAGATCGGAGCCCCAGTGCTCCTGCACCTTTGTCCTGCCACCTGCTCTCAGATCCCAGCCTTCCTTTCAGCTTTCTCTCCTCGTCCACTTGAAATTGACATTACCTTCTTGGCATAAGGTTATTTTCAGACCCTCCTTTCATGAGGCCTTGTCACCCCTGGGAACAGATGCTAGAGCTCCCAGAGACCATGCAGAGAAAGGGCTGCCCCCAACCCACCCCCTCGTTGCATTTTCTCTTCTCCAAGGTACGCTTCCTGCTGCTTTAAGCCCTGCCCCATCCACTGCTAAGTTCCTGTTAAATACTGTCCAGTTGGTTTGGCCCATCTTTTTAGTCTGTTGAGACTCACGTGGTACTGATTCTGTTCACAGACCTGTTACCTTTTATTCCCAGTTACAGTAGGTCCTTACCACCTCATCCAAACACCATATACATGTTTTATGGGATGAGACCTTCAAAGAGCAACCTTTCTTGGGACACTCAGAATAGAATTTATTTAACAAAATGTTAGACATCTATTCACGGTAGAAAGCAAGGCTCCTTTGCCAACACAGCGTCTGTTTTTGCAGAGAATGGAATTTATCAAGAAACAAATAGATCAGCTAAAAAGTATCCCCCCTGACTACCAATTCAGGATGGAATCGTAAAGAGCAATGCCTCAGTGAGGATTTTTATTATCTCAGATTATGTTTCTCTCACCTTGAGTCCTCGAAACACATCTCATTACTGGATCCATTCTCTACACATCCTCACAAAGTTGCACCTCGATCGCATAGCTCTTCCCCAGTGAATAACATGTCCCTTCCCTTTGATTAGTAGCTATTCCCCTGGGCACGCTCTACTAGCAAATATAGAAGTTGTCAGAAATTCAAATACAACATTGGTGATGAGAAGTTGATGGCTCTGCAACGTCCTAACACCCTGCACACACCGTGAAGACGAGTCAGGTGCCCTGTGTGGACACTTACGATACCCCCAAGGCGGGGCCATTCACTGACCAAGTGACCGAGGAGTGACCAGGACAAGCCAGATACGGCACCCTGGGCCCTTTTGAAAGTTTTTAGCGGGCTCGAAGGATGTCCCAGGTGACAAAAATAAGCCCTCTAGGCCCAAGAAGTCAGAAGGAACCATCTGAGTTTAGTGCTCCCTTGTCTGGCCCACTGTGACCCTCAGAAGCTTCATACCTCCTCAGAGCAGCTGGGAAGGATTCTCAAATACACAGATGACAAGTCTGAGCCACAGAAGACAGGCATTGGACTCAACAAATGGAAATGACACTCGAGAAAATACAGCAAACAGAATGTGATTTCAGCACAGGTACGAAGTGGTACCAGTGATAACCCCGTATGAGGAAGCAGCTTTCCAATTAAGAGGGGAATTTTGGTATATTCAATAATGATACTTGGATTCAATTATGCTACTTGGATATAACTTTGGAACAAAATTAGATTCCTTTTTAATATCATTAGTATTTGTAGAATGTATTTTTGAGATAGAAGTAAATATAAAAACCAATCTGTAGTTGGTAAGTAATAAGGCAAAAACTACAAAATTATTATACAAAATTGAAAGTTTGGATTACATAAAAATAATTTTCAAAATCTTCTCTATGATAAAAGGTATCACAAGCAAAGTTTTAAGGCACAGGAAAAACCTGGGAGAAAAACATCATACATATTATATATGTATCATATATATCATATAAAGATTTAATACCAGACCATAGAAAGAAGTTTGAAAATCATTTTAAAAGGCTAACAACGTGGAGGCCAGGATATGACCAGGTTATTCAGAGGAAGCTCACCAGCCAATGTAAACATCACCACTATTCAGGGAAATCCAAACTAAAACAACCATGAGATAATACTTTTCACCTATCAGACTGGCAAACATTAAGATGTGTGTGATGATTTCAAATGTTAGCAGAGGTGGGAAAACAGCTGTTCTGATTTGGGGAGTGCAAATCCGTACATCTATTTTGAGAACAATTTGATGTATTTATTAAAATAAAGAATAAGCACGGATTTTGACTCAGCGATTCCGCTGCTCCGTGTCACTGTAGAGAAACAAGTGCACGTTGGAGGTGGAGGAAGATGTTCAGGGTGGTGTTGTCACCAGACAGGGGCTCAGGTCGCAGGGGCTGAATCGGGGGGCTGGTCCGCGGGGAGGGGACTCATGGGGAGGGACTCTGTACTTTCACATTGCTTGACTCTTCTGTAATGTATTCAGGTACTGATTTAAAACAATAAATTGCTAGGCGAGAAAAATAGATTACAGAATAAACTTGTTTTTGAACAAAAATTATGCGTGGACATATGTATAATACATATGGGAAAGAAAACATCAAAACATTAGTGGTGCACAGTGGGATCGTAGATAATTTGAGACACTTTTTGGTTTCCTGATTTTTCTACAAAAGCATAGATTTTCTCTGTAATATATTTTTAAAGGAGGCTGCTGCCTGGGAACCAATAGCACCCTGTGCTGATTTCCGAGCACCACGAGCCTTGGGAGTGGCCGCGTTCTAGGCAGACCTCAAGCTGGTCCGTTGGGAGGGGCCAGGACCAGGCAAGACGGGGACTGTCACGGGCTATGGGGACCTGTGGGATGTCCAGACCCCACATCCCTGACCGGAGGTGCCCTGTCTCCCCTGAGGTCAGGGCACCCCTCTCACCCCCTCGCCATGAGCCTGGGGGCTGGGTGGGGACCACGTGCCTGTGCGTTACCCAGACCCCCTGCAGATTCTGCCATTTGCTTGGACTCTCCATGTGGTTTGAGCAGGTCTTAAATAGAGCAAGGCAGACGCATTACTCCAGGGTGGACCGTCCTGAGATTGACAGGACCCAGGCGGACGTGGCAGTGCAGAGGGTACCACGACCACCCCTGCTGCCCCCTGTGGACAGTTTGAGCCAGGAGGTCATCGCCCCCTCACTCATTCCCCCGCCTCCTGGGGTCATTGCAGGGGGCATGGAGGTTCTGTGTGCGGAAGCCTCTCGGACGGGGATGGGACAAAGCAGAGCTGGATGGTCGTGTTTAAAAGGCCCTTAGAGACCCACAGGCTGCAGTGAGAAGGAACAGTTTCCAAGAAGGAACAGATTCCAAGACCAGTAGGTCCCTTGCTGGGAGTCTGGACAAAGCTGTATGAGGAGCTTTAGCCACTCCAAGGGGACTTGGGACCTGAGTCCAGAGTGAGGGCCCTGGACTCGGCTGTGGTTCCAAGCGGCATCCACTTTCTCGAAATCTGAACCTTCCCTGGGCATCCATAGCCTGCCAGGCCGGGGTCACAGTCATGGCCTCTGAGGAGGAACTGGCCCAGGAATCTGGTCTTGCTTAACCGGCCGGGACTGGAGGAAACACAGGTCTCCGGACTCCAGATTTCCCAGGGATCAGATCCACCACGAAAGCCCTGATAAAAGGATACGTTGCTTTGGGGTTTTGACTAAATTATAAGTATTATGACTTGAGACCCCCAAGTCCTGTAGGGTCTCCATGCAGGCGGGCTGTGTTAGAAATACTGGTGGTAGGACAAGATTTCTGCTTTTGTTTCCAGGCTCAAGGAGATTTACTGAAAACCAGAACCTCGCTCTAGGTGTCTGGTCGGGACACGAGGCTCGTGTCACTGTGCATCCTTCTGCATCAACGAGAAGTGCTGACCATCACTGAGAATCCAGTGGTTCCAGTGATTGAGGAAACAAAACCCTTTGCAACGCAAACCGTAGAGAGAAAATGTTTCTCATAAGCATTGGAGCAAATTGGGGAAAAGGGTGTACATGGGTCACGTGGTGAACGTGACGGATTGCGCCAAGTGTCGCTGGTGCAGCGGCCACTGTCAGCGGGAGAGGGCCATCGCAGAGTCAGCAGATCCTTCTCAAAACATGGAGGCAGAACGTCCTGCGGGTGGACCAAAAGCCACCTCCGTAGTCCTCTTCCAAAAGGTGGAGCCCAAATTCCAGACCGAGCCGAAGGTCCTGACCCTGGGACTGATTTTGCAAACAACAGCCAAACTGACTCAGGGTGAGCGCGGGGCAGCAGGCAGGGGAGCAGGGTTGAAGGGTCCTGGCGGAGCTCCAGCGCGAGTGAGGGTTCAAAGGACCCGCCCTGCCTAAATGCCTCGGGGAAAGTCGTCTGGCCCCTCAAGCCACGAGGCAGCCACGAGGCAGCCACGAGGCAGCCACGAGAGTGCCCCCGCTGCTCCCGCCCCGGCGCTGGGCCACGTACCAAGCCCCGCCCCCTCCCCGAGGGCTCCGGAGAGCTGGTGATTCTGTTACGCTGGAGCGCCTGCCGCGGGTCCTCCGCCACCGTCCACTCTCCTCGGAGTGTGGGAACATTCCTCATTCTCATATTCATCTTTTCGAAAAGATTCCTTTCCTCCAGTTCTTCGTGAGCAGTGACCCCCAAAACCAATGGCATAACAGCGTGGTGCCGGGGTCACGGGCAAGGGCCTCTGTCTCTGGACTGTGAAGTAGGGGTCGCAGCCCATCCCTCAGACGTGCTACTGTTGATATCACTTATTTTAGCAGTTCTCCTTATATATACTGTTGGACAAATTCCACTGTCTTTCATTTGATTAACTCAAAGCCCGTTAGGATGTGGGGAGGACGCTGGGTCTCCATAAAGACAAGGCAGCGTGGCCGACTGGTGGTCTGCTGCCGTCTGGTTCTGCCACCTGTGACCTGGGCGGGGGCTGGACGGGGGGCAGTGGGCACACATGGAGGGCAGGATGGAGAATGGGGACTGTGGGCGTCTCCCCAGGACCTAAGGCTGACCACTGAGGGGCTAGTGGGCAAGGGGGATGCCCCACAAACTCACACCAGCAGTGACCACAGGCATTCAGAGAAATCAGTGGCCACCCTCCCTCCCACGGGGCCATCTCGGTGCCCGTCGCTGAGCTGGACACCACGGGCAGGTGTGGGGTCCGGTCTCGGGGGGGCGTGCTGCCTGGGAGCCCGGGGGGAGATTCTGCAGAAGTTTGGCAAGACAGTGGCTCGGGCTGGGACTGAGGGACAGGGAATGTGAGCGGGTCCGGGACATATTTAGGCTGAGAATTGAGGCCTTGGGGCTGATTGAGGGGGGAGGTGGCAGCGATGGGGAAGTGGGTGACTCTTTGTGAAGAGACGGCTCAGCCCCCCTCCCTTCCTGGTCCCCCAGACGTGGGCGGTTTATGCCTCCGGGTAACTTGGCTATTGCTTCACCCCGAACAATTCCATGGAGCATAAAAATCTTATTTTTTGAAAGCTGTAAACAATGACACATAGTCTAAATGGTCAATGCCAAGTTCAACAAAATAAAGACTCAAAAACATCAGAATTCCAACTTCCATGGAGGTGCATTCTAAGAGAAAGATGCATTCTGGCCATCCTCTTTGATCCTCAAGTGAGAGCCCGTGTCCTGTGTTTATTGTCACTGTTGGTACAGACTGCCCTGGTTGTACATAAATTTAACTTCATGGTCTCTTGGTCATGAGGCTTGTCTCCCACCTGTAGCTCTGCGGCTGAGAGCACTATGCTTTGTTTTCACAGAAGCGTCGCAGCGCTACAGGGGGAAATGAGGCCAAGCTGTGCCCCGGAGGGCTTCCTTGGTGCCACAGGGAGGGAAACCCTGTGTTCCCATGTCAGTTATCATAAGGACAAGGGCACAAGTGATGTGTGAGGGGAGGGCGGGGATGAGAGGGAGGCGCCGTGTGGACACCTGGGGCGAGCACTCAGGCTTGGGGGAATGACAGGTGAAAAGGCCCTGGGGCAGGGAGAACAGCTGATGGGGCCACTGGGTTGGGGGTAGAGGCACAATGCAAATTAAAGCAATGAGATACAAGTTCACTCCTGGCAAAGCGACAAAAGTTAAAAGTCCAAGAATCCAAGTCTTGGGGACCAGGTGGGGAACTGGGAATTCTCAGACTCCATTGATGGGAATAGAAACGGGCTCGGCTGGAAGGCAGGGGTGATCGCAGGTGAGAACCGGGGCTGCAGCTGCCGAGGTGGTGAATGGGGCATTCCAGGGCCCGCACCACGGCCCTGCCCTCTATCCCATGGCTGCCCCAGCCAGGCCCCTAATTCCCCCATCCATCCATCCTACTCATCTCCCAGATGGAGCTCAACCCAGCCTGAAGGGGACCAGGGGACAGGGATGTAGGTGCACGTGGTCACTCGGACAGCAGGCCACAGCAGTGGTTTCCTGTCCCGTACAGCCTGGGCATGGACTCCAAGGGCTTCACTGGGTCTGTGGATGTGGAGAAGGAGGTGGAGGAGTACAGAACTTAGAAGAGCAGAAACAGGACAGACCTCAGGACCCTGGGTGGAGGAGGGGGCACTGACACATTCTGAACAAGAACCCCGGATGTGGGACCAATGGGCACCAAGGCTGAGACCAGATGCCCAGGCCCGACACTGAGCCCACCCTGCTGTCTGTGTGGTCCTGGGAAGCTTCCTTCTGGCGTCCATGTCCCAGTTTTCTCCTCCAAATAATGGGATAACAGCAGCGGCTTCAGCCTTTGTGGGGACCAGTGAGGCACCCCACACAGGAGCCAGGAGAGGCCTCGCTGTTGGAGCTGATGCTTCAGCTTCAGCCGCTGTAACCGAGTGGACAGCAAATGACCAGCCTGACCACAGAGGGGTGGGCGGTGTCTATGGGGAGAGTCCGCACCTTCTCCCTCTCTTCCTTCTCTTCCTCCTACAGGGCTGGTCCTCTCATACTCACAGCCCTCGTGGAGGCATCTCGTGATGTCAGCTCCAAGAACCTTTCTGGGCATTTAGAACAGGGGTCAGCAGCCTATGACCCTTGGCACAAATGTGGTTCCACCTGGTTGTGCACACCCAGGGGTTTTGTTACTGGCCAGACCCGAAACCGAACTCAGGCTGCTCGTCACTCAAAAGTCAATGCTCTAGAGACAAGGGCTGGTAGAAAAAGAAGAATGTTTTATCCAGGAAGCCGGAAGCCTGGGGAGATGGCGGACTAGCATCCCCCACACCGTCTCCCCTTCGTCAGTTAGAGGGAAAGGGGTTTTATAGGGGAAAAGCGGGACATTTCAGGGGTGTAGGGCAGGGGCTACGTGCAAAACAGCACGCCAAGCTCTGAAATCATATTGATTGTCATCTTGGTCGTGTGGTGGTCTGGTCAGTGTCATCTTGATTGTTTTCAGCACAGTTAATCTTCAGTTCCAGGGTCGGTTGTTTCCCATTTCCTTGAGACCACTTCTCAGAATTATGCAGGTCACATACTCAGGGCTGCACGGGATGGGGCAGCTGGTGTCATGGCTGCAGTCTGGTCATCATGAAGTTAGCTTTTTCCTCTGGTGGCGGTTATAGTATCTGCAAAACAGTTTAGGAATGTGTCTCAGATACTGTTATCTGTGTCCTTCAGGGAGGAACTAGGAGTCCTGTGATTCTATCATCCTGATTATTAACTGCTTGAGCCTGCTCTTTGTGACTCTGGGGAGGCCTGGGAGACTTCAGCTTTTCTACAAATGAGAGGCAGGCAGAAGACATGGGGGCGGGAGTTGTCCCGGGGAAGGTCCCACAGGGTCCTGCTTGATTACAGTTTTTACATTTTTAGTTTTTTTTTTTTGGCCACGTCATACAGCTTGTGGGATCTTAGTTCCCTGGCCAGAGATTGTACTTGACCCCCGGCAGTGGCAGCGCGGAGTCCTAACTACTGGACTGCCAGGGAATTCCCAGTTTTTACATTTTTAGGTGGTTGGGAAAAAAAACCAAGAGGATGTTAGTATTGCATGACATGGGAAAATTCAAAGTCCAGTGCCCACAAACCCCGTTTACTTGGCACACTGAGATGCCCACCTGCTTGTGTTTGCCTGTGTCTGTGTTCACGCCTCGGCTGCTGCTGACCAGTGTGACAGAGACTGAACGGCTCTCGAAGGCTGACCACTTATGTCTGCTCCTTGCAGAAGGCGACCATGGCCGACAGGACTGCCCTGCAAGGAAGCCAGGTCAGCCCGAGGGTCAGCAAGGGTGCGGCCACCCTCTGTGCCTGCTTCACCAGCAGGGACCTCCTGACCTAACTTGGCCTTTCCCTTCCACTGCCGTGATAGCCGGTCTGGAAGCCAAGGGTGGACGGCGCTCAAGAGAAGCTTGGGGATGCGGGGGACAAGGTGCCTGGAGTGACGTGGGCAGCTCGTGATCAGAGATCCCAGGTCTGGTGGCCCAACAGCAGTGACAATGCCTCCCTGCGGTCCCAGCCTCTGGGAATGTTCACCCACAGCTCCCGGGACCATTTGGGAAAAGCTTAACTCAGGGAGGTCTTGCCAACAAGTGGGTTGGCCATGTGCATCTTGAGTTCATCATGGGTCCAATTTTAGGCATTTTTCTCATTTCTTTCACAAAAACCTCAGAGTCAAGAAAAATCATGCGGTCCTACGGTGGTCAGTGAGATGAATGGGTGACCGAGTGGTCCTGAATTGCGTGAGCCTGGGCCGTGGACGGGTGTCTGGTGTCCTCCGGCTCATGCTCCCTTCGGACACCAGGTCAACCCGACCTTCTGCCTCTGAGCCGTGACCCACGGACCCAACTCATGTGATCCACTTCCTACCAGGTTGGTGGAAAGAGCCAGGGGTGGGGCGCTAACGCACATGAACATGAACGCTGAAACATCCCCATGTGCTTTAGAAGATGCTTGTTTACCGAAAGGATCTTTTCAGAGTGAAGTGGGGTCAGCAGTGCTATTTTTATGTTCACTTCTATTTGTTTATTTATGTACTTATTTTTATGAAGTATTTCAAACATACAGAAAAGTACCTCAAACTATTTACAAATGACGATTTGTGTTTTTTTCATTGTGGTAAAATATACAGAATGTACCATTTAGCCATTTTAGCCATCTTTAAGAGCGCAGTTCTCTGGCATCAAGCACATTCACGTTGCTGTGCGACCATCTCCACCATCCATCCCCAGACCTTTTTCATCTTCCCCAAAACTCAGTCCCCATCAAACAATAACTCCACATTCTCTCCTCAGCACCATTTGATTTTAAAGATTTAACCTCGTTGAAAATACACAGCTAACACATTGACTTTAACCACTGTCTAGTGGACCACTGTATGAATATATCGCAGTTTATCTATTTTGAAACTGGTGGATATTTAGGTCATTTTAGTTTTCACTTGCTGCAAACAGTGTTTTCAAAAATACAGGAATGATCACATTGTCATCGGTATAGAGGTTTGGCTTGGAGATCCTAGGTGAGACATTAAAATAGGAAAACAGCGAGAGGGAGGATAAGGACGGGAAGGTAGGTCAGTCACAATGGGCTTAAATATAAGATGGCATCCTTCCAGCAGCTCTGAGCGTGGGCTGTGCTGGCCAGGTTGCTGGCCCCCTGGCCAAGGCTGACCACAGAAGCAGGTGCATTAAGGCTTTATGTGGCAGCACAATAGCTCCTGGTTTCACCCACATGGACTATTTCTACACAATAAGCACCCCTGGTTTAGGGGATAAGTAAGGTTTGTTGTTAGAAGAAAACGAATTGAGGTAGAACTTGGCTTTTGCCCAAAGCGACCTGAGGCAAGACCGTGGTTCTTCACAAGTTGTGCTAATGTCCTCTGAGTCACCCTGGACAATGGCTTCCCCAGAGGGGAGCAGAGACCTGAAGGAAACACTAGCAGGACTAGTTATTGGCTCCTGGCAGAATTTGTCCTGAGGATCACTTAACTGACCCACATTTATTTGGAAAAATGAAGGAGGTGAATTTTCTTCTTGGTTGCAGGCAGTGTTTCAGGTGGGGAGCATGTACGTTCCTGGGGGGGGAACATATATGTTCCTGGTGGGGAGCATATATATGTTACAGGTGGGGGGCATGACCAATCCTGGTGGGGGGCACATAAGGTATGGGGGAGGCAGGATGGCATAATGAGAGGTTAATTTATAGGCAGACAGCGATGGGTGACTGGTGATGTATTGGAATTCTGGAATCGTCACAGCTGTGTGTCTGTAAGTGGGGAACCCATGTTCACGAAGCTGTAGTTTCTGCATTGGATGAGTTGGGTATCAATAGGACCTACCCAAAGAATTTGTCTTAAGGAATAAATGAGATGACATTTTGAGAAGAAAAGGAACCGACAGGCAGCATGGAGCACATGCCGCATACATAGTCGTGGTCATTATATTAATAGTAAGACTAGTAACAGCTAATATGGTGGAGAGCTCGTCGTTTCCTTCCCAGTGTGTGGGTGGGAACCTTAGGTCTCGTCCACGTTCTTTCTTTCTCGGGGAGGGCAGGGATTTTCTTGGTGGGCCACAGACGGGCAGCCACCCCTTGGACGTTGTCTGTGGGCTGCTCCCCAGGGATCCGGCTGGCAGGGCTCTAGCAGCTTTACAAGGTGGCCATCTTTTGCTCAACGTCCTGAAGAAACCTTCTGAGGTCAGCCTTATGGGCACGTGTAGAGGACGCTGGGGGAGGCAGCACTGCCCCACAAGCTCAGAAGCACCACATCCTGCTCCGTGTCCACACTGGCCCCGTTGGCAAAGGCTGGCTCCCCTGGCATTCCAGCCCACGGTGCTCTCTAACTGGCTCAGGGACCCTGGACTGACCAGGCTAACAGAGAACACGGGAGACCCGCTGATGAGCAGGGTGGGCAGTTCCAACACCCTCCAAATACCAGTTTTGAACCCACCTCCTGCAGGGAACTCTCTCTGATAACTGTTGGTGGTGTTGTCTTTTCATTACCCTAACTTTTCATGTACTTTTCGACTTGACACATCATTAGAAGCTTAGTGTCTGTGCTGGGATTTAATTGCACTTCGTGACTTAATGGTGCATCGGGTCACATGTGGTAATGTCACTGTGACAGAGTCTGTTGCTGCTGTGCCCAAATCTCCTCACCATTAACTTGTCAGGGCACACCGTCTCCAGCTGCCTGTCTGGACATTTCTTTGTCTGAGCACTTTCTCTGGTCACCTGATGCAGCTTTGTTGCCCATGGCAGACTGGAAGTGCCAGGGAATTAAAAGTCCAGGAGGGCTCTCGACCCAGGGCTGGAGGGAGGGGTGGGTGTGTTAATACCCCAGTTCTCTCGTCTCAGGGCCATTGCAGGGCGTGCTCTACACTGTCTCCCCACAAAGGCTGCACTGCGGTTGCCCACATGGTATCTTGCTTGATGGGCCACTTTTATTTGCTGCCTTCCCTTCTTTGAATCAATTTCTCAGTCCCTACCTGAGTCCCTGGGCTCACCTTCCAAATGAACTCGCACTTGGATCCTTAATCTAGAATCAGCTTCTGGAAGAACTCACCTAAGATGCCTTCTGAATTCTTCCATGATCAGTGGAATAATTGATGGAATGTCATGGCCAGGTATCAGCACCATCCTGGCCAAACATGACCCTACTCACTCATCCCCTTTTTTGTTCTGAACAATGACTTCATATCATAAGGCAAATGGTAAGAGTTGGACTGAGTGGGAAGCCGGCTCTCCAGCCCCCGAGGTGTCCTGGAAACACAGCCCGGCAACCGTCACCCCCGTCTCTGCTTTCTCTCCATTGTCGTGCATCCTCAGTTCTATTTGTTCAGACCCCATAGTCCCCACTACCTGGTATAGTTTATCTGGAACAGTGTCTCTCATAAGTTTACCTGGAATCCTCCTCCACCTAGGAGACCCTCGGGGGCGGGGGGTGGGGGGTATTTCAGGCTTGCAGAAAGGTTTAACACCGAAAAAATGGTTCACAGTCTTTCTCTGTGTGGCTTACCTGCAGGTCAATCACCTGCAGTTAACCCTGACCATATCCATATCACATGGCAAGGTCTCTGCTACCTGAGCTGCTAGGTGAAAGGTGTGGATGAATTTGACTTGTTAGTCAACTGCGTTTAACATTCTCTTAACTGAATTTACATATTTAGTCATTATGGATTTTAAAAACTCGACTGGAAAAAATATTGCCCTAAAGGGTATTATAGGGACAATTGATGGAAATTAAATATGGACTATGCTTTAGGTAATAGAATTGCATCAATGTAAAATTTTCTGCTTTTGATAGTAACTTTATAGGTCTGTAAGAAATTGTCCTTGTTTTTAGGAACTACACACTGACATTAGCAGCAAATTAGAGGACAGTTTCTCCTAATAACTCTCAAACAACTAAGAAAAAATATAAATCCATATATATATATATACCTATATGTATCAGAGAGAGAGAATGATTAAGGAAATGGGGCAATATATAATTAACTGGTGAATCTGGGTAAAAGGTGAAGAGGAGTTCCTTGTACTATTCTTGAAACTTATTTTTTAAGTTTGAAATTATTTCAAAGTAAAAATTACAAAAAAGAAGTGTGCTGTGGACAAGGTCTATAACCAGAGGACCTGCTGCAGCACATGGGGAGCAAGTAGGGTCCTGCCACTTATCTTTCAATCACGACCTGCTTCTTGTCCTATTTGCCTTAATGCGTTAAAGGCAGGAAGGCTTTAGAGACAAGTGGGAGAGGGAGAGAGTTCCTTCCTCCCCCGGGGCCAAGGCCCGCACCTGCCTGGACCGCGCTGCCCTTCCCCTCCCGCCACACGGTGGCGCTGTTGCAGGCAGCACGTCCACCTGCAGTTGTGCGGAGTGGGCCCCGAGCTGCCTGACACCTGCTGGGCTCTTTGGACTTGGAGGGAAGGCTGACCTGTGACTATGAGGTGCCGTGGTGGTGGCTGATGTCCCCGGGGACGTGACAGGACTTCATGATGTTGGCATAGCTCTGGCCTCGATGGAGGCTGGGTTTGGTTGGGAGGAAGAGCTGGGGAGGGCAGGCAGGTGGGCGCACCTGGGTGGGCAGGGGTGTGAGTGTGCAGTGCACTCGGAGCACGTGATAGTTAGGAGCGGAGAGTGCTCACGGAGTGTTTGATAGTTTGGGACCAGGGTGGTGCCGCCTGCCTGTGTGTGAGCAGAGCCCGCGGTAGGTGCTTGATGAGCACGCAGGGAATTACAGATTCCGCAACGGTTAGACACTTACTGCTGCAGAAAGGGCTGAAGCCCTGCATCAGTCCTGTATCCAGACCTCTGCCATTTGACTTTGCAGTTCACTTGTTTCCTCTTGAAGCTGAACTGACTTGCTTTGGCCGATAGAACAGGCAGAAGTGATGCTGGACCGGTTCTGAGACGAGGCCCCCAGAGGCCTCACATGCTCTCGCCCTCCCTGTCTGAATGCTGACCAGCCATGTAAACAGGTCCATCCTGACCTTCTGGAGGGTGACAGGCTATTATGGCAGAGATGAGCTGTCCAGGCTCAGGCCCTCCGGGCCAGCCAGCCCCTAGCTGAGCCAGCGGCTCACCCAGACAGGAGGGGGCCCAGCTGGGATCAGATAACTGCCCAGGTGAGCTTGGCTAGATGGTGAGAAGAGCACACCCTGTTGTTCTGAGCCATTGTGGGCTCTGAATCATGTACCTCCCCCCGCAACCCCACCCCGGGACAAAAAAAGATGTCCATGTCCTAATCCCTGGAACCTGTGGATACGTTACCTTCCACAAAAGGAGAAGGATCTTGAGATGGGAGATTATGCTGGATCATCCACGTGAACATGATTTAATCAGAAGGGCCCTTTTAAGAGGGATAGAGGAAGGTCAGACAGAGAGGAGGAGATAACAGTGACAACAGACATGGAGATTGGAGGGATGCAGCCACAGCAAGGAATGTCAGGCACTTCTAGAATCAGGAAGAGGTGAGGAATGCATTGTCCCCGGAGCCTCCAGAGGGAACCAGCCCCAGGTGATGCCTGGATGTTAGCCCCATAACAACTGATCTTGGACTTCTGACTTCCAGAATTGAAAGAGAATAAATTTGTGAAATTTTAACCATTAAATCTCTGGTCATTTGTTACAGCAGCAATAGAGAGCTTATACAGCCCCCAAACTTTGGGGCAGTTTGTTATGCGGCAAAAGCTAATGGATACATGTACATACCCGTACTCTTGTGGGTGATTTACAATGAGAAAGAGAGGAAAGGGATGGTACTGACCTGGGTGGGAAGGGGGTGCACCGAGAGGCACCAAAAAGTAATGTTTCCCAGACATTCTGATGAAAGCGTTTTACAAGACACTTTTTTAAAAATCACCTAAATGACCATCTTGAAGTCATTTATTTACTTGTGAATTGATTAATTAACAAGCACTTACACATCATGCCCTGGGGTGGGAAGTGAGACATTCTCTGTGCCCTCGTGGAAATTGCTGCTGCCCTGACCAGGGCAACTCCTGCAAGAGCTGCCCGGCTTGACCATGTGCAGGGCTTTCCATGTAAGGGCTTCGGCCAAGTTTCCCGAGGGACCTGGCCTCGCCATGCCCCCATCCACCCCTCTGCCCAATTCCAGGTGCCCGCCCCACCGACCTCCCTGGCCGTCTGGCTGGCGAACTTCTCTCTCATTTACTTCTGAGAAACAAGCCAGTCTCAAGGGTACAGCCACATCTTCCTCCCAGCTGGGCCTCCATCTTTCCCCTTTGGCTAGGCATATGTGTGGATAACTGCTGGGAAAGCGACCCTCTCAAAGGCCTCCAGGACCCTCAGGCTGCCCTTGCTTCCTCAGGGAAGGCTTGGGAGTCTATGTTAGGCTTGGGCCCAGAATCCCTTCATGCTATCTGGGGAATTCTCTACTTGCATCAGGAGCAAAGTGCTATGAGAACAAGGGTGTGGGCCCCGCCAGCAGCCTGTCGGGTCACTGTTTTAAGAGGAACGGGTGGATTGGGCACTGGCACAGAGCGGGGTGGGGGACCAGGGAGAGGCCTTGGCATGGAGTGTGAGGGAGGGCGCGGAGGTGGGGGGGGGGTGCTCCGGGGAAGCTCTGGTGGAGATTCTGCAGTTAGAATCTGCAGACACAGACGCCGACTCATGATGTTGTCGCAAGTCACAGAGAGCGAAGTGGGAAAGGACAGCAGAGGGGGGACGAGGATGGAGTCCACGGGATGACAACCGAGCCCTCCTTTTGACTCTGCACAGGGGCGAAGGTGACCAATGGGGAGGGAGGGCTATGAAGGGTGTCTGGGCTGTGGACTGAACAAACCCAGGGGGTCCAGGCTCCGAACATGCTGATGCCCGGGGCTCAGGAATCTTAGAGCCCACCCACCTGGCCTCTTCCATCTGGGGTGGACTGGTCAGAGGTAGTTCACAGGATTGGAGAGTGGCTCTGTGCCAGTAGCTGGCAACGAACCCTGGTACCAAGACCACAGTCCTGGATGGAAAACATGGCAGGTGCCTGGGGGCCGTGGGGCCGGCTCAGGAAGCTCGTCTGTCAGACGAGGTGGACCGTTTCCTGCCGAGGCCAGACCAGTCTTCCGCCCAGCACATTCTGGAGCTGGTGGCATGGAGGCAACCCTGGTCCTCCAGCGCTGGTGCACACGCTCCCAGGAGATGCAGAGCCAGTGACCGTGAAGCCACAGGTAGCATGATTTTTGATTTTCTGAACAATGAGAAATGCACATGTCGTTCAGACCACACTGCAGGTGCCACTGGATGGGAGGCCGTGCCTGCTGGACGGATGCCCTGTGTCTAATCTGGTCCCTATAAGCAGAGCCATGACAGGACATGGGGGCCGGGGGTGTACCTGGAGGTCCCAGGAAGCAGGAAATGGGGAAGTGAGAGGGGCTGCGGGAGGGGGTGTTCATGAGCCGGGCCCGCTGGGGCTGGTGGGGCTGGCAGAGCAGTGCCCAGCGGGGCGGGAAGCCAGGTGTCTGCTCCCCGTCACCTGTTCCCTGGATCATCAGTCGCTGGCCTGAACCACATACTTGCTGGGGCCTGGCTCTGGGGGTACGCCTGCGTTTCAGTTTTATTTTATTTTATTCACCCAAGAAGTATTTATCCTCTTCTCGCTGCCCCTGATGTCTAAAAGCATTCTTCCTTCCATTTGGAGTCTAAACTTTCAGGTTTCAAGTTTTTTTTCTTGCTTTTCTTCTATGACTTGGTCAACCCATTGCCAATTTCCTGGGCAATTAAAACTATTATGAAGAGTATCTGCTCATCAGAGGCCAACAGACTTGTTAAGTGTTGCATGCGTGTGCGTATGTTCACGGGTGTGCACGTGCACCTGTGTGCACGCACACGGAATGTCTGTCCCAGCCAGGAGAGCGTGTGGGGGAGACAAAGGGGACACAACAGCAGGGTGTGCTTTCTCCGCAGACGTGCAGAGCAGTCACGCCCCCAGGCCACGTTTCTGGGGACGGGCACTAGTTTGCTTTGGCTCATATCCGAGGACCTCACTTGGGTGCCGTTTCTACACTGGCCTAAAAACAGGCTCTGAGTGTTTTGGGGCCGGGCAGGAGCAGACAAGGAACAGAAAGGCCAGCTCTCAGGTGAGGTGAAGGCTGGTGGGCAGAGGTGGGCTTCGTCGGGTTTTGGGCTGGGGCTGGTATCACCCGGCTCTGTGGGATCTCTACTCAGTGGGACCATCTGGACCAGGGCGATCCCCCGAAATCTAAAAACTCATCCCCGGGCTTCCCTGGTGGCGCAGTGGTTGAGAGTCCACCTGCCGATGCAGGAAACGTGGGTTCGTGCCCTGGTCCGGGAAGATCCCACATGCCGCGGAGCGGCTGGGTCCGTGCGCCATGGCCGCTGAGCCTGCACGTCTGGAGCCTGTGCTCCGCAACGGGAGAGGCCACAACGGTGAGAGGTCCCAGTACCACAAAATAAATAAATAAATAAATAATAAAAAATAAAAACTCATCCCCCAAATACTAACACATTACATGTGTATATGTGCACACACACATGACACTGAAGTGGTATATTAACTGGATAATACAATATCCATCAAAATAGAAAGATAATAGAACAAAGGCAAAATAAAAAACATTTAAAATAATTTGTATTATTTTTTATTGTGGACCCAATCTCTCTCTCTCTCTCTCTCTCTCTCTCTTTTAACTAAATGGTATTGGAAACATTAATATGATTGAATGACTGAACATGCACTATTAGTTTTATAAATCCTGACCATATTTTCTGAAGCAGTGTTTCAAGCTTCTGGGTTTAGGGCACTTTGGGACCTGGTTCTACAGAACCCTGCCCTGACTGTTCTGGCTGAAGACACAGGCACCAAGTTATGTTTGCAAGTTTTCTCGGTGTACAGATATGGCGGTTTTTATAAGCAACGCGTTTATACGTTTCTGGTAACAAAATCGCATGAGGATGGAAAACATTCTACATTTTTCAGTCTCTCTGTGGGATGAGTTTCTGTGGAAAGCAGTCCCTTTCTCCTCCTCTGTGAAAACGCCACGTTTTCCTTGAAAAGACAGCTTCAGTGGGTTTATTTTTTCAGAAACTTCGCCAGGCTGCTCTCAGTGACTTGCCTTTGTCCACAGAGGACAGTGCAGCTAGAGAAGTGTCCACCTTTTTGTAAAAGAGAATTGCCCACCTGGTCTCTAGAATTGCTTGTCTGAGTGCACAGATCCACGCCAGCCGAGGGGCGTAAAGCTTTACAAGGTCACCCCCATCTCATGCCAAAGTACTGCCAAGATCCTCCCGTGTCTGTATCCACACACCAGGCACATGAAAACCACCACATCGGGTAGAGGCCGCAGACCAGCCTCTCCCCACTGAGGCTGCCCAGGCTTCCCAATGGCTAGTGGATGTTTGTGACGGTAGTACTTGTCCACAAGCATCAGTCCTTACACTGAGTACTGGGAGGTGCTCTTTCTTACATTCTGGTGACATTAATGTAAAGAAAGTCCTGGTGTCCTTTCCAGGTCTCGCTGGACTGTCTTGCACACTCTTAGGGTCACGCAGTCCACACTGGGGACCCCTGATCTAGGCTTAGTGCTGATGGGAAGGAGCTTCAGGTCCTATTGCCTGAGCCAGCGCCTGCACAGGTGTCCTCTGGAAACTGGCCCCAAACCTTCCTGGCACACTGGTCAGGGCAGGTGTGACCAGCACTGTCACACCGACAGGGCAGATCCTCCCACCAGACTCTGCTGTGCTGTCTGCTGGTGGGTCACCAGGTACATGCTGGGAACCGTAGATGTGTGTTTCTGATGCGTGTGAGTTTGTTAGGTGGGTGCATTTATTCCCATCTTAGAGATGGTAGGACTGAGACCACAGGGTGGAGAGCGGCAGGGTGGCCCCGCCCCACGCCCTGTCCACTAGTCCCCGGCCTCCATCTCACCTCCTTCCATCAGCTGCCTGGCTTCTCTCCCCTTTGGCGGTGGGAGGGGCACCTCCACCAAGGCAGAGTTTTCTAACTCTTTCTGCAATGAAACATTGCCCTACTTGCCAGAGCTGGTTCCAAGATGCCCTGTCCCTCCCCTCTCCAGGCCGGGGGAGGACGATGGGCATTTGGGGCCAAAGCCTTTTGGTCAGAGCTGACTTTTCACAAGGCCTGGTCCTTCCTCACCCTCCCCTGGGAACTGCCATCCGCAAGCCTGGCCGCTAGTTTGTGGAGCTGGTCTCTGCTCGTCAGCTCTGGGCTTCTCCACCAGGCCCCGGGGCCAACGCTGCTCCTCTGGTTTGAGAGCTCTTCTGACCCCTCGTGGACCCTAATCCCAAACCAGCGAAACCCGTAGAGTTTACGTTCATGTACTCCGCCAGCAAGGACTTCCTGTTTTTAAGTTCAGGAGATTTCTTTAAAAACACAAACAAATGGAAGATGTTTTGGACCTTGAGCAAATATTCCCTTAGAGCATTTTGTGTGAAACATGAATAAGCAACATATGGGCTACGTTTCCTTCAAAACACAAACGTTTCAAGGAAAGGGAACTAGAAAAACACATCCTAGATTTCTGCTGAGAGGAAGAAGATCTGGAAAAATTACAAATATTTTTTTCCAGTGGTTAATTCGTTAGTTATAGCAGCTAAATACAATTTCTGGGGCTGGTATTAGAGGGAGGTCCACGCTGCAAGATCTCTGCCCCATCATCCCCCATCTCTGGCCCCCCTGCCCCGGCCCCTGTCCTCCATCCCCCATAGGGTCTCTGTCCCCTGCTGGCAGAACTTGGCATCAGCCCCAGAACCCAGGCCCGCTAGAGCTGGTGGGAGGGCAGGGCCACCTCCTGATTTCCCAAGTGAAGACTGGTTGCCCGGAGACGGTCTCCAAGCTTGTTCGGGGTGTAGAAGCTTCTGCTGGAACCACCACCAGGGTCTCTGCTGCACGTCAGCCATTGGGCACAGAGAGGGAAGCACCTAAACACACAAGAGCAGTTGGCAGCTCGCCTCAGGCCCCTTTCTCTTCTGCAGGCAGAGGAGACCGGCTTGAGTCAGTTGAAATGGAAGGGGGATTTCCTGGGAAGAGGCTGGGGTTTCTCCAGGCAGCGTGGAGTGAGCAGGTCTGGGGTCTCCCCTCTGCGAACCATCACTGACGGGGCTCCGCTCTCAAGGCCGAGTCACCTTCCGGGCCTGGTGCGGTGCCCTTCCCCCACCCCAGGGCAACCTCCCCACTCCTCTTGCTGCCCCCTTGGTAGGTGCCATGGCCCCAAACACCCCTCACTAGACTCTCATGATGGTTTGGTGTCCACAGCTTTAGTTATATGCCTCCGAAGTACCCCCCCCCCACCCTTCTTTCTTTGGAGAAATGTGTATTTAAAAAAAACAGCAGTTAGTGCTTTCCTGGTGGCACAGTGGTTGAGAGTCCGCCTGCCGATGCAGGGGACGCGGGTTCATGTCCCGGTCTGGGAGGATCCCACATGCCGTGGAGCAGCTGGGCCCGTGAGCCATGGCCGCTGAGCCTGTGCGTCCGGAGACTGTGCTCCGCAATGGGAAAGGCCACAACAGTGAGAGGCCCGCGTACCGCAAAAACAAAAAACCCCCCAAAAAACAGCAGTTAATCCAGCAACAGCTCATCATTGATTTCAACCCCGGCACTGGTCAAAGGACTTACTGTGCATGATCTCATTTAACTTGCACAAACTCTCAGAGGTCCTGCTATTGTGTTCTGTTGTCATCAGCACTGCAATAGGAAACTAACTCACAAAGCGTTCCAGCCAGGAGGGGACTCGGCACATCACTTTAGCTGCACCTCCCCAGGGCCATGGTCACGGGGCGTCTGGCTTGCACCCCACACACCCAGCACAGAGTCTGGGGCGGCCTGCTCCCTGCAGGGCCTGGCCGGGGAGGGAAAGGCAGGGTTTGGTGAGACTGTGTAGGCTCAGAACAAGCCGTTATGTGCCACGTTCAAAAGCCTCACGATCAGGACAAATGACCCCTTCCAGCAAGTCCTGAGCCCCACTCCCTACCATGCCCTTTTTCCGGGGAAGCTCAGCCTATGGCTGGAATGTAAGCTCCCACCTTCTGTAGGGTCTTTGCCTTGTCGAGAAGTTCCGAGCAGGGACCCGCTTGCACAAGAGTGTGCTGTCAGGAAATCCGTCTCACGGTGGCCCTGATGACGGGTTAGCTCAACAGGCACTTCAGGCAAGTGGGTCATTTCACCTTCCTGCCGGGACCAGGGACAAAAACACAAAGAGCAGAGCGGCCGACAGGAGGGCGCAGGGAAAGGGGACGAGCACGGGCCACCCTAAGCCTGCATCCCTGCATCCTTCCATCATGTTTCCTGAACTTGAGAGGGAGTGGTGGGGCTGGAGGGGAGGAAGGAGACTATCCTCTTCCCTCCTTGTCTTTTCCTCCCCTCCCCTCCCCTCCCCTCCCCCTCCCCTCCCCTCCCCTCCCCCCTTCCCTTTCCTTCCTCCCTCCATCCCCACCATCTTCTCTGCCCCTCTCGCCCTCCTTCCCTCCTCGTCTCTCTCTTTGTTCCACAGAGGATTCTGAGACAGCTGAAGTAAGTCTCTACAATCTATTCTTTGGGTGCCAGGCCCCTGGGTTCATGAAGACATGCTGCTTTGTTCTGAGTCAGCAGGAGAGTGGGCCAAGTGTGTGGCCGTCACCCGCCCTGGAAGCCCCTGCGATGCTGCCGGGGGGCCTCTGCAGACTGACCAGGCTGCTCTGCGATGGCCCGCCTTCCAGAGTTGGTCCTCAGGCACCGCTTGCATTCCTCTCCAGAAATGTGGGAATGTATGGGGTGTATCTGACCAGCCTTGTGGCCCCGGCCTGAGGCTGGCCCCAGGGTCTTCGTGGTCAGGTGCTGCCCTGAGGCTGGGGTGGTCTGCTGCCCCCAGGGCTTGGAAGGAGCAAGGCAGTTGCCTTCCTGCTCCAGGCGTCACCCTCAGGCTGGTCGGTGGCCTGGAGACGGAGGCAGCCGCTGACCTGGCTCCCTCCACCCACCGTGCCCCGCATGGAGGTGACATCACGCCCTCTCGATGATGCTCCAGAGCTCTGAGTCGCGCACTCTGCTTCTTCCAAGTGGCATCTGTTCTCCCCTTTTTCCGGGGCTAAAAAGGCTGATGGAAAGAGAGGGTGTGAGAGAGCCCTGCTCACCTGTAGTGAACGTAAGTGAGTCTGTACGTTTTGACAGTACCACACAAAGGTGTGGCCCAGTTTCTACCTGAACAGAGAGCTACTGTGAGGACACCCACACAGTGAGGAGGGGCCCCAACAGTGGTGGGGGTGGGAGGAAGTCCCCCTGGCCCAGGGCAGCCTCTGCTCCCTGACCCCGACCCTTGTGTCCACCAATTCAAGCTGCTTGAATGCCCTGGAGATGTGCACACATGTTGGGTAACAAGATTCTGGAGAAAACCACTGAATATTAGAAGTGCCTTATCCCCTTCAGGGTCAGGCACATGGCTAGCAGTGTGGACAGTGGGCGGCCCTAGATCTGGGTCCTGAAGAGAGGCAGGTAGGGTAGGAAAAATAGGCTGTGAGGGAGACTCAGGCTGGGTCCTTCCTCTTCACAGGGTCAGAATGGGGTTGAATCAAAACAGATCCTGATGTAGGCGAGGAGGGCCTTCTGCTCAGTAAGGGAGGGGTCGTTGCAGCAGGGAGACGGTCAGACCATGAGGTCTGCAAGGGGCCCTGAGGGCAGGCTGGGGGGCGTGGTCATCTTCTTTGAAAGGGTGGGTCAGCGGGGCCAGCAAGGACCTATGGGTGGGGAGGGGCGGGGGGCTGACAGGGAGGTATCCTAACGGCACAGTTCTCGGGAGGGGATTTAAAGGGGGGTGTTGGGGAAGGGTGTCCACATTCTGATGAGCTCAGGCTGCACTGGGCCAAAGTCCAGGGGCCTGGTGGGGGATAAGGAGAGGCTTCACTAAAGTTTGGGTAGTTCAGGTGAGCCAGGTGAGCGGGTGTTTGTCTAAGTTGGTCCAGAGGCGACGGGCAACTCAGCTAATCATTTACGAGGCCACACCTGGGCATCTGGGTGGTGTATATGGCCCTGTCATAGGTGAGCAGGGAGGTCATCTGTGCGTCTCATCTAAGTTCCTTGGGGGGTGGTTCTTTGCAGCGAGCCCCTGCCAGGAACAGAGGGAGGGCAAGTTCTTAAAAGAAGGGCCAGGGCTTCCCTGGTGGCGCAGTGGTTGAGAGTCCGCCTGCCGATGCAGGGGACGCGGGTTCGTGCCCCGGTCCGGGAAGATCCCACATGCTGCGGAGTGGCTGGACCTGTGAGCCATGGCCGCCGAGCCTGCGCGTCCGGAGCCTGTGCTCCACAATGGGAGGGGCCACAACAGTGAGAGGCCTGCGTACCGCAAAAAAAATAAAATTAAATTTAAAAAACGAAGGGTCAGGCTCAGGGGAGCTCGACATAGTCAACACCCAGGACAGCATCACCTTGGTAATTTGTCCTTCCCGTCAAGGCCCAGTGTTAAAAGAGTTAAAAATGAGACTCACTCAAATGCAGAAGGAATACAAACCCAGTATTGCATTTAGCTCATCAGGGAGGGAGTCAGTAAGGTGGAGGAGCTACTTCAGAACGGAGGAGGGGGTCAGGGCTCCAGCCTCCCGCCTCCCAAACACCATCCTGAGATGAGTTTACTGCCCCAGGACCAACAATGGCTGGTTAATGCCCTACAGGGCACTAAAGGTGTAATGTTTGGGATTATTTTCCTACAGGGCAGAAATTATATGCATCTGTTCTAGATTTGGTTTCTAATGTACTGTGTAATTTCACAGTGTCTAACCTCAAATCATAGGAAATGGCAGGTCAATTACGGCCCCGTTCCCCCAGATAATTGAAGAATCCTTGGGTGGTCTTGTTAAACATCACCCAGTGTGATCATAGAAGGTCGTGCCACCCACTTTTTGGCCCTTTTAACACATTTTAAATACTTTTCCTAACATCTCCAAGAGTTTATAGAGGGCCCGCTCAGGAGCTGACCCGTCCAAAGCATGTCCACACCATGACCTTGTTCCAGGCAAGCTTTTCAACACAGAGAACAGAGGTTTGGGGACCAATCTCTTTATGCCCACAGATGGCAGGGAGGTGATAATGTTATTTTCTTCTTTGGTGCCATTGTATTTTCCACAAGGACCATTTGGGGAAACTTTGAAGTGTTAAGGGGGGAAAAGAGCCTGTTTCTATTAAGATTACGCCCCCCCCAGAGAAAAAGCAGGTTAGAAATCTTCAAAACAAAAATATTTTCCTGAGGGCAGAACAATACAAGGTCTCAGTAGCCCAGTGTGATGAGAAGGGCTGCCGTGCTCTTCTTAGTTCTTCCATGAGCCAGGATGCCTTGTGTGCACACCTAGATGAGCCCACATTTCCTAAAGTCATCACAGCTCATTCTAATTAGTCTGTGAATAGAAACTCACTGTGAACCTGGCTACTCCTCATGTCCAGGTTTTGCCTCCAATCTCTGTTAATTCACTTGAACATCACGTAGCAGGAGGAATCCAGCGATTTTGTTAACAAAAAGAAGCTGACTTCGGGCTTCCCTGGTGGCGCAGTGGTTGAGAGTCCGCCTGCCGATGCAGGGGACACGGGTTCGTGCCCCGGTCCGGGAAGATCCCACATGCCGCAGAGCGGCTGGGCCCGTGAGCCATGGCTGCTGAGCCTGTGCGTCCGGAGCCTGTGCTCCGCAAGGGGAGAGGCCACAACAGTGAGAGGCCCACGTAACAAAAAAAAAAAAAAAAAAAAAAAAAAAAAAAAAAAAAAGAAGCTGACTTATCAGGTTTTAACAATCAGATTGGAAAACAGGAATCATTTGGTAACCTTCCAGTTAACATGTGGACAATATGATGTTTGTTCTCTGCAAACCCTTAGGTTTTCTGGACAATTTAATTGCCCAAGTTATTTATAGAGAAGGTGATTTTTTTTGGAAATTAACGGGAGACAACAGTGCTCCCCTGAGTAGCTGAGCTCAATGTTTTACCAGGTATGGAGAGACATGTGTGTAGGCTCATTATCTCCGGAGGAAACAAAGGCAGCAAAGGAGAAGTGAGGACACAAGCTTTGCGTCATAATCCACAGAGAGGAAGGAGGAGGGGGAGGGGAGGGAGGAAGAGGGATGGCTTTGAGCTTCATCTCTTACTCAGCCTCACACTGGTTTTTCTTCGTGGCAATTATCTCCACGGGACCTTCAATACATTCTGCTTTGTTTGTTTCTTTGTTATCTGTTTCTCCTCACCTCCTTTACCCCAAGTGGAATTGAAGCCCCATGAGGGCAAACGTTCTTTATTGCAGTGGTTCCCAACCTTTTTGGCACCAGGAACTAGTTTCGTGGAAGACAGTTTTTCCACAGACTGGGGTGGGTGGGTGATGGTTTCGGGATGATGCAAGTGCATTACATTGATTGTGCACTTTATTTCTATTATTATTACATTGTAATGTATAATGAAATAGTTATACAACTCACCATAATGCAGAATCAGTGGGAGCCCTGAGCTTGTTTTCCTGCAACTAGACGGTCCCATCTGGGGGTGATGGGAGACAGTGATACCCAAAGTGTGTTGTTTATGTCCAGTCTACTCTGTAATCTTGTTTTGGTTGTTGTCACTGCAGAAAACCTTGCTTCACAAAGATAGGATGTTGGAAATGGAAGCAGGCTTTTCAGTGCTTTTGTGGTCATCTCAGGATATTCCGGCTTGACTTTAATCCAGAACGTATGGAGATTTGAAGTTGTCTCCAACATACTTTTAAGACCATCGTCATTTGCAATCTCAAGCACTTGGTCCTCTTCTAGCACAGACAAAGCCGATTCACCGGGCTTATTCACAAATGGGTCGTGGATCCATTCTTTCCCAGTTTGGGGGCCTTTTGTGGTTGGGAGGTAATGCTCCAACTCTTTTGAAAGCTGAGATAGGTGAGCATGCACCAGCTGGGAGAAAGAAGGCCCTGGCTCAGTCTCTTTCAAAATCTCCGCTAATGTTTGAAACAGGTCAAAAACCCCAATGTTCACTCGCCACCCCCATAATTCCAGTTTGGCTTTGAATGCAGCCACTTTATCTGCCGACTTGGACACAGTTGTCGTTCTCCCCTGAGATGACAGATTGAGTTTGTTGAGCAGGTTGCATGTGTCACACAGGTAAGCAAGTTTTGTGACCCGTTCTGTGTCACTGAAATGTGCTGCCAGTGGTGACTGTTTTCCTAAAAGAAATCTCTGGAGTGGCTCTCGTAACTCAAAAACTCTGGCCAGTGACCTACCTTTAGAAAGCCATCTCACTTCTGTGTGTAAGAGAAGACGTGTGTGTTCTGCCTCCATCTCCTCACAGGGCTGTGTAAACAGACGTAAGTTAAGGGCATGTACTTTAATGTGGCTGATCATTTTAATCACATCCTGCAAAACACTGTTAAATTCAGGTGACATTTTTTGGCTAGCCAGCATTTCTCTATGGATGACACAGTGCATAGACTCATTCAGAAGTGACTCTTTGACTCAAGTAGTTAAACCAGAAAGCCGTCCTGTCATGGCAGCTGCTCCGTCCGTGCATATACCGACACAAAATGACCAATTCAGGTTTCTTGATATGTAATCATTCAAAGACTCGAATAGTTCTGCAGCTGTGGTGTTGGTTGGCAACAAAATTGCATATAACATATCCTCATGCACATCCTCCTGAAAAATATATCGCACAAAAACAAGCATTGTTGCCTTGTTGTCAACATCGGTAGACTCGTCAACCTGGATTGCGTACCACAGTGACTCATTAATCCTCTCTAACAATGGTGCCTCAATATCCTCTGCTATTTCATCAATTCGTCTAGTTACGGTGCTGCCGAAGGAGGAACACGTGCCACCGTTTGACCTGCAGCCTCTCCTAAAAGTTCATGACAAATGTCTTCAGCAGCAGGCAGGGTCAACTCTTCACCAAGAGTAAAGGGCTTCTTAGCTTTAGCAATGCGGTTAGCAACTAAGAATGGTGCTCTCAGTGCAGACACATTTGATGAGGTGGTGGCCTTCAATAATTGCTTCTGTTCTTTGTGTTCATGTTTTTTTTTCTTTTGAAAAACTCCGAAGACTTGTCTTTTAATGCAGGGTGCTTGGTCTCCATGTGGCGAAGCAACTTTGAAGGTTTCAGGGCTTCGTTGGATAGCTGGTCGCCCCATATTACACAAAGCAGGCTTGGAGGATGTGAATGACCTGTTGCATTGAACGTGTCATTTAAGTAGGACTCTTGGTATTTTCTTTCAAACGCAGCTTTCTTTTTCTTGACAGTCTTAGAGTCTTCTGCTGTCTCATAATTGGGTCATTTCCCGTTTTCAAAGAAGCTCTCCAGCGATGTTTGTTTTTTACTCGTTTTGTCTAGGGTTAGCCTGTGGGCTTCCCAAAACGGTGACTGAGACAAGTGCGCAGTGCGGGAAAGCGGCACGGACGAAGTGGTAAATGAAATAATGGGCGGGCTACTCGCGGACTAAAATAAGTGTTGGATTCTGACTTAAAGCTGCCAGTGGATGCAGCTTGTCACTTGCCACTCACTGATAGGGTTTTGATATGAGTCTGCAACCAACTGATTTCTTATGGTCTCTGTGCAGTCAAACCTCTCTGCTAATGATCATCTGTATTTGCAGCCGCTCCCCAGCACTAGCATCACCACCTCAGATCATCAGGTGTTAGATTCTCATAAGGAGCGAGCAACCTAGATCCCTCGCATGCGCAGTTCACAGTAGGGTTCACGCTGCTGAGAGAATCTAATGCCACCACTGATCTGATAGGAGGTGGAGCCCAGATGGTAATGTGAGCAATGGGGAGCGGCTGTAAATACAGATGAAGCTTCACTCGCTTGCCCGCCACTCACCTCCTGCTGTGTGGCCCAGTTCCTAACAGGCCACAGACTGGTACCATCCAAGGCCTGGGGGTTGGGGACCCCTGCTTTACTGTTTCATTGTTGCTGCTTGAACTGTGCCTGGTACACAGCAGGCATTCTGTATACATAATCATAGATTTGGGGGATAGGAAGAAATCTTGGGGAGCTTGTGGAACTTGGGGCTGGAGCTGATGTCTTGGCTATACATCAAACAAGTCACTTCTGTTAAGAAGGAAAAATCATGGTCTATAATCTTGAGGTGCCGCTGGGCCTTCTGGAGCCAGCACCCCCAGCGTGGCTCTCCCTGGTGTGGCTCTCCCGCCAGCATTGCTGGAGGTTGGGAGCTCTTCCCCTCCTCCCTCACCTCCTCCTCGGGCAGTGGGAGTGCCCTGAGCTCCACGTTGTTTCCTTCCCCTGGACCTTCCCACCCCCTCTACCCCCTGTGCCATCATCATTCCCTCCTCTGCTGCTTTGCTTGAACTCCCATTCAGCCTTCAAAGCCTGGCCACGAATGACTCTTGTGACCCCACCCAAGTGGCTAACATATCCCTCTTGGTGCCGTGCCCTCATTCTGAATCTTTGTCTATAAAACCGCTCTGAGTGATATAACTTCACCACAACTAAGGGGGCAAGTCACACGTTAAGTCGAGTTTCTGGTCTGGGATGCTTTGAAGAAGAGGAAGGGCCTGGGGAGGGGACACGGGCCAGCGGACGAGTGGGGGCTGGTAGAGGGTCATGGAGCACACTCGCTCACGTCCCCTTCAGCCAGGCTGGGCTCCTTTCAGGAGTCCAGTGGCCAGGAAACCCTCCCAGCAGCAGAGAACGTCCTTTCTCCTGGTGGCACAGACAAGCTGGATGTCAACAAGCAGTGGCTGTGTGGGCATCTGTTGGAGACACAAACCCCCTGCAAGATGCCCTCCCGGCTTCAGGATGGCAATGGAGCTTGACTGAAAAGGGATGCGTTGTGTAGATTCTGAGCGTGAGCTCAGCATGGTGAGCAGGGGCTGCGGTGAACGATACTTACCGTATACGTGATAACAATGCTACCGACAATGGCAGTTAGCCATGAAGCATCTCTTGGTACCAAGCACAATAGGCGAGTTCCTTAACTGTTCCAGTGTGCGGAGGGACCACACCAAGTCACCACGAGCCATCCCAGCCTCACAGGCATGGTCAGAACAGCTGTCAGGGCAGCCTCATGAGTAAGCAGCTCGAGGGACATTTTGAGCTGGAGGGGAGGCGAGCCGTCCTGCAAACCTGGCTTCTGAAACATGAGGGGGTTTAACCCTCCTCCTGAGCTGGGCCCTGGTGACCGATCACAGGTGGAATCCCATTTTCTTTCTCTTTCCTTTTCCCTTTAACACATGCATGGGGGACAGCTCACGGGGCCTTTTTGGTCTGGGAAAGCTCTCCACCCCATCAGCTGTTTGCAGCTGCTGCATCGTCCTCCTCTGGGAGTGAGGGGTTGTCCTCCGTCACCCTCAGGATAGGCTCTGCAAACAAGGGCCTCTCCCGTCCAGAAAAGGTGAAGGAGCTGCCCCAGCTCCCGGGTGCCTGATGGCTCTCCGGGTCCCGGGCAGGGCCTGGTCTGGGTCTCCTGGGCGGCTGACCTTCAGGATGGCACTTGGCAGGACCGTCCCCCAACCTCCAAGGCAACGATGAAGCCGCTGCACTCAGTGTGTGGTCCAGGCCTGGAGAGAGACACCAAGGAAGGGGCCGGGCGGGGAGGAGACGGCTGCTCCCCGAGTCCCACACATCATCCGCCCACAGCTGCTGTGGTCCTATTCCTGCCTTCTGACCCTCACAGTGACCTGGCCACTCCCTTGGAAAGGTTTGTCCAGGCAGCTGCCAACATCCAGGACAGAGACTCTGGGGACCCCACCTCTAGAGCAGCCCAAGTACAGTTTTTTCTGGAAAGGAAAGAATAAAATGGGAAAAACGGAGCAGATCCCCTTTTGTTGGCTTGTGACAGTTCCCATCCCTGGACTGCTCACAGCCTCAGGCCGTCACCGCTGAGGGCTCCTGTGTCCTTGGAGAGAGTCCGACAGCTCACGGCTGTCGTCTCTTCCTCTGTGGCATCCTTCATCCAGACCCTATGCTCCTCTTGGCTGTGGGCGGGGTGTTACTCTGGAGAGGACACCTCTGGTGTGTGCAGGGGAAGATCTGACCCCAAGCACCACCTTGGAAGTTCTTGTCTGTGCCCAGAAGCAGGCTCTGTGTGGAACAGGCACTTCTTTCGGGGCGATGGGCTTGGTACCTACTGTTTACCCGGCCCAGGTCCAGGTATGAATGTGGTTTCGTGCCCATAGGTGGGGAGGGTGGAGGAGGACCTTCCTGGAAGCTTTGGGGACGGAGCTTTTTTTTTTTTTTTTTTTTTTTTTTTGCGGTACGCGGGCCTCTCACTGCTGTGGCCTCTCCCGTTGTGGAGCACAGGCTCTGGACGCGCAGGCTCAGCGGCCATGGCTCACGGGCCCAGCTGCTCCGCGGCATGTGGGATCTTCCCGGACCGGGGCATGAACCCGTGTCCCCTGAATCGGCAGGCGGACTCTCAACCACTGCGCCACCAGGGAAGCCCGGGGGACAGAGCTTTTTGAATCCCAGCTCTCTCACCTGCGGGTGTTTGGCTGCTTTCATGTTGCCTCCGTTTCTACATCTGTAAAGTGGATGCGTTATTCCCTGTTTCGCGGTGAAGATGGAATGAAATTGTGGCTCTAGATGTTGGGTCTAGAATATCCTAGGAAAGTCTTCCTAAGAGAAAAATAAAATATTTATGTACAAGAATGTTCACCAAAAAGTGGTTTCTTAGAGGGAATAATCAGAAACAATCTGAATGTTTAGGGCATTTGTTAAATCCGTCTAGGTTCATCCATTTATAGGGTACCAGGTTGTGGTCTCTTCAAATGATGGTGCAGGTATATTTTCAATGACACTCAAGGGTGTACACAAGAGTTTATACATTTAAAAAATACAGGTTATCGAACCTTTTCTTTAGAACGGTCTTGGGTCGGGGGGCCGTGTTAGTCACGCTCATCACTGTTTTCCTACCCACAACTCCCCATGGAGAGCCTCCCGTGGCCCGTGGCTAATGGCCCATGGCCCATGGCCTGCTTTGTGTCAGGGACCAGGAGAGGATGGCTGAACCAACCAGATTCATTCTTTTGGGAAAACAAACCGAGTCCTGGAAAGCAGACAGCTCTGAGCTCAAGTGCTGTTGATGTGACCACTGGGGAGGGAGGCATGTGGGTCAGAAGCCAACCAAGGGAGTCACCTGTTGCAGGGAGACTGGACCGGGGGCTAGAGAGGGAGAACCCATGGCCCCTAGGAGTGAGCAAGAGAGACAGAGAGAGCTCCAGAATGGCCACCGTCACGGAGTTCAGCTGTGTCCCCTCCCCCTTGTCACCCATAGATGCCTCTGTGTCCTGCTCAGAAAGTTCCTTTGTGATGGACATAGTTTCCATTCTTTGCACCCAAATGATGGCTGACAAGGCAATGCTCTGTGAACATGTGGTTAAGACGCTTATTTCCAGGTAGAGGTAGTTCAGATATTTATTTTTCTAAAGTTCTCAGTATTTTCTGTTTTTTCTACAATGATCATTCATGTATTAATTGTTAAAAAAAATGGAAAGGGCATCCACTTTAAAAATAGATTGGCAGCTTTTAATAAAGTTAAACTTTAACTTACCAGCAATTCCACTCTGAGGTACTTACCTAAGAGAGACGGCAACCTAGAGCCACACAAAGACCCAACTCGAACCTCCACAGCAGCTTCCTCCACGACGGCCCTGGACTGCACCAGCCCCGAGTGCTTTTGGACAAACAACCCAGCTGTGGTCCATTGTACAGCGGGACACAACTCAGCAATAAACAGGAATGACCTAGCGAGGGAGGCGACACCTAAAGGAGCCAGACCCGAAGGAAAACTGTGAAATTTGGGGTAAGTGAAACTAATGTGTAGGGCAAAAGGCAGACCAGTGGTTTCCTGGTCTGGGGTGAGTTGGGTGATTTTGAAGGGATGTGCTGAACTTTCGAGTGTGATGGAAATATTCAATATCTTAATTGGGCTGGTGGCTACACAGGAGTAGAGGTCTGTCAAAACTCATTGCATTGTACCCTTTATGGTCTATTTTATTCCATGTATATAAAGCCTCTATAAAGTTGAAAAATTAATTGTAAAATAAAATAAAGCGAACCCCCCTGGTAGGACACATTGGGTCTTTGTTAGTTGCTAAAGTATCTGAGCTGCTAAAATATGGCTGAGCATGGATGAAACGCCCACTGCCCGTGGCCCCGGGGGGCTGGGGCACTGTGCTCACGACGGAGGGTGGGCAGGGACGCAAAGCGAGGGTGATGCCATGGTCATGGGTGGGCCTGGCCACGGGCAGACAGAGGACAGAGTGAAGCATATCGTAAGTGTGGGGAGAGGAACCCTGCGGGTCGGAACTGAGACGTCCATGGGCCACTTGGTGAGCAGAGTCCGTGCCCTCCGCGGCCCCATACCCTTCCCGGTTCAGGGCACGAGGGCCTCCTGCCTCTGCCCGAGGGCTCACTTGGGCCATGGGGCCTGCTAGGGTGCAGGACCGAAGTGGGGGGAATTAGCACCTCCCAGGAGCAGACCCCAACCAGTGACTCACAGGGGTGAGGATAGAAGCACCCCACAACCTCCCTCCATGGGGGGCCCTGGTTGCCTGTAGCAGGACTGCTGTGGGGTCACTCCCGTCTCTGTCTCACCTCCACCTCCCCACTCCGGTGTCCAGGGATCAGATAACCTACGAACACCCGCATCCTTGTCTTGGGTCGGCTGCTGGGCGCGTACCACCTTGGCTTCTTCTGCCCTCTCTGGTCCCTGTAGGTCTGGCTTCGTGCAGCTGACATGGGGATGCTATGGGCTGAGTCCCCAGGTTCCTATGTTGAAATCTATTCCCCAGCGTGATGGCATTAGGATGTGATTAGGTCATAAAAGGGATTAGTGCCCATATAAAGGAGACCCCCGAGCGCTTCCTTGCCCCTTCCTCCACTTGAGGACACAGCGAGAAGATGGCCGTCTGTGAACCAGGAAGAGGGTTCTCAGCAGAAACTGGATTTGCGGTGCCTTGATCTTGGACCTGCATCCTCCAGAGCTGGGAGGACTAAACTCCTGTGTTTATGGTCCACCTGAGCTAGGTACATGGTTCTAGCTGCCCAGGCGGGGTAAACTCGCCCCCTCCAGCTGTCTGAGGTCCTTGCCGTGACAGCCAGTGTCCTCAGTGTCTTCCACTCTGACCGCTGCTTCTGGGGCGCTTCCTGTGGTTTAGGGACTCAATGATCTCACAAAGAACGCGTCAGCTTTGTCTCACCGCAGACTGTGGTCCAGAGCTCTGTGCTCCACAGGGAGATCTTTGTCCGGCTGCAATGCCTCTTCCGGGGGCATGGGGAGAGTCTGCCCCATTGAAGGTCCTCTGTTAGGGCTGCCCTTGAGTTTTGCTGAGAGGGGAAGGGGCTACGTGTATCAGCAAGTCCTTCAGAGGAGCTAGTGTACCGAGTGACGGGGATGCTGAAATAGTCACGAAAACACAAAACACAAACCAAACCAAACCTCCCTTGAAGCTGCCCTGCAGCCAGTGTCCATGTGTCCTCTTCTTACAGGCTGAGGACAGCCTGAGAAAACTCCCTCTGAGGATGGGCCCTCGGCAGGGGTCCTCAGGTGGGGTTCAGCTGTCCTCTGCTTGTATTTCTCAATTAGCATTTTCTAAAGTAAAATTTCTTAAAAAGAAAGTAAACCCGGGAGGACTGGAGCGGAGGCAAAAGTCCCGAGTGGCAGCACGCACCATTCTTTTCTGGCCATGTGCTCTCTCACCCCTGCAGTGGCCTGGGCACGGTGGCCCACCTGGTGGTGTCCTGCTGGGGCCTCCCCCTGACTTCCCACTGCCTAAAGGAAGAGAAAGCAAAAGGATGCATTTGTGTTCTCTTCTCCACGGGGTTCCCAGAGTGGCCTTTTACAACACAACTCAGGTCCTGCCATGCCTGCTTGGATGTGGCTTGTCAGCACACGACGTGTCCCCATCACCTGTGACGGAAGCTGTGCTGGCCTCTGCCCATAGTCCCCAGGCTTTCTCGTCATGCCCTGGCCCTGCTCCACTTGGCTACACTGATTTCTTTGCACACTCGAGCTTCATCAGGCTCCAGGGCCATGGGACTCTACGGAAAGCCCCACCCAGGGTCTTTGCAGCGGCTCCACCCTGAGGCCGGGTCAGAGGCCACTCTCCCTGGTCGTCCTGCCACGGAGGCGCCCCACCCAGCCACGGTCACAGGACCATTTGGTGTGAGCACTGGAGCTGCACCTCTTCCTGTTTAGCTGTTGGTTTGATGTCTGCAGCTCCCACCCAGAGCACAAGCCCCTTGAGCACGGGGACTTGATCTGTCTCTGTGTCTCCACCCTGGCACCCACTGTAGTGCCAGCCATGAGAACCCGGACGCATGTGGCCTCTGATTCTCAAAGCTCCCCCTGCGCCCAGAGATGGAACAGCCACAGTGGCATGGCCATGACACTCAAGGTCCCCTGTCTGGCATCCTTAGGTTATGAGTAAAACTGTCCACACTGTTGAAGTTTAGACATGTAAGTATGTTTGCAAAAGTAAACTGCAGTTTCCAGACATTGTTCTAAAATATATTAAACACAGACTTGTGGGTCTTCAGGAAACAAGTGGGCGGCACCGACACAGGCCTCTTCCTGAGCCGTCGGGTTTGAGCACGCAGCTCACCTGCCGCTTTAGGCTGCCTGTCGCCAGACCCTCGGGGGTGTCAGTGCCAGGAATGTGATGGAGCTGGCGGTGCGGGGCTCCTGAGTGACAGGCGGTGCGGGGCTCCTGAGTGACAGGCGCTGCTAGAGAAATGTGCCAGGTGACACAGCCCCGGCTTCACACAGGGAGGGCCACGCAGGCTGGTTCTGATGAGAAGTTTTGTGCCTCTTTGGTCTCAGAGCCTCAGGGTGCTGCCAAAGCAGCTGAGACGTGAATTTCAGAAGCTGAGCACAGTGAGGAAAGAGGGGAAAGGCCTGGGGCGGGGAGAAGGGGGGGTTAGGGGGATACACAGGTTGAGGTGGGGCAGAGGAGGGGGATGCAGCGGGACGGGCCAGGGAGGAACCACGAACCACAGCTGTCGTGCCTTTTGGTCACGTGGGTAATGGACTAAACTTGTTTTTCGATATTTCCAGAATGTGTGCTCTCTTTCTCACAGCTGACAGCGTTTGCCTGGAAAAGGCCCCAGATGGACAGACCTGGGAAGAAACTCTCAGAGCAGTCAGAGCCTGACCCAAGGCGAGGCCCACGGGCAGCCATGCCGCCACCTGGGAGGGGAAGTGGCGCTCTCACCCTGGCCTAATGTGACAACAGGCCTGGAAGGAAGCATTTCTGTAAGGCCAGGCGCCCTGGGATAGCCGTGCGAGCTTGCGGCCGGGCCCTCGCTGTGTGGGGAGAGGGGGCAGCACGGGAGCCCCGTTCACCAGCCAGATCACCTCCCCAGGATGGACTTGGGAACTGGCTTGGTTGAGCTTCCTTTCCCTCCCTTTCTTGCGCTTCTGCCACCAGACAGGCTCCAGAGAGCGGGAGGGAGGGAGAAGCAAGGTGACACTAAGTCCTGTCGAATGCATGGCGGATGGTGGACGGTGGATGGAGGATGGTGGATGGCGGATGGCGGATGGCGGAGGGCGGAGGGCGGATGGCGGATGGCGGGGCCCCGGGGTCCCCGTGGCCGTGAGGGCCGTCAGGTGCAGCCTGCCTGTTTCCCTCATCCCCGCGCTGCACCGTTCAGCTACACCAGCCCTGGAGGTTAGAGGAAGACTTAGGGTTCTCGGGGAAGCACCCTCAAACCTTGTTACTCATCGGGATGGTCTGGATTAAAGCCAGAAGGCCAGGCTGCACCCCAGGCCTGAGAAACCGGAGTCTCTGGGGGCGGAGCCTGGGCATCAGCATTTTGTACAGCTTGCCGGTGATTCTGATGAGCAGACGGACTGGGCCTCATGGGTGTGAGGGAAGAAGAGCTGAGCACGCCTCTGGGGCTCAAATTCCAGGTCACCAACTGTCCCTGGGACTGTTCACGTCACTTATAGTCTGCCCTGCTGTCCTCTGCGTCCAAGCAACGTCACCACCATATATGTCCCCCCCCATTCCCCCCTCAATCTTCATGGACGTCCACGGCCTCCCCTGGCTCTCAGGACTCAGCCTCCAGGGCTCTGGCCGCCCGCAGTCTCCCTCTGTTCATTCCCTGCTTTCAGCCCTTCAGCCATAGTGCCTTCCTCTCTGCTCCTCGGCTGTGCTGCCTTACCTGCCCACTCTGGGCTCTGTGAGTGCTGATCCCCGCCCCCCGTGCCATGCCCCGCCTCCGCCGTCCCTCCTTCCACCTCAGTGTAGCACACCCTCCTCTGAGTGAGCTCTGGCACCCAGCCTGCGGCTGGACCCCCAGCACGGCAGGGAGACGGCTCACACGAGATGCTCAGTAAATCTTCGTTGACTGAAGAGTAGATTCTTATACACCGTCCGGTGAGAAGAGGCTCACTGACGCTCCCCTACCCCCAAACCAGCCCTGTGGTCTGTCTGTCCCACCCCCAGGCATCCTGGGGGTGGACCCCTCCTCTGCTGAGGGGCTCTGTCTAACAGATGTGGCTTTCAGCTCCCACCCAGGCAGGGGACCTGGGGCCATGGGCAGCATCACTGCCTTCCTTGCAATGCTGTCCGTGGGGACCTGGGGCCGGGGGTGGTCACCGTGCTTCTAGAGCCCCCTTGGCTCCAGGTGTCGGATTCGTGGCTTCTTTTGAATGTCCAGCCTTTATCCTTGAAGGCTGGATATATTGCTGGAAACCACCATATATAATGGAGTGTCAAACTGGCTGGGTAAAGCTGTTTGGGGAAAAGGTTGGCAGTTTGGTCGTAAAGGATCAATGCCACTTCTCCTTTGAGGCTTGTGAACGAGGCGATTCCAGACTGAAAAGATGAGGGATGTATGCCGTGAGTCCACACGTGGCAGGCCGTCCTGCCGTCCCGCCCTGGCCCCGGGCAGGGGGATGTCTGCCCAAGAGCCAGGGGTTCTCACCCCATCATTCTAAGCCATTCGGGCAGCTGGCTTTACAGATGTTCCTACAGAATACTCCAGATTCCTGCTGCTGATTTCCCAGGCTCCACGGGGCCTGGCCAGCAGAGGGCACGGTCCCCCCCATCTGGGAGTCAGGCCCAGAGCAGCCTCCCAGGGCCTTTGCTGCTCCAGGCTCACCCTTCAGGGCTGTCAAGAGCTGCAAAGAAGGAGTGGCTGGTGGGAGCTGGCTGAGGCACGGGGGTCCCTGAGGGAATTCACAGCAGTGGATCCCTCCCCGAGGGGCTCCCCCAAGTAGAGCTCCCTAAAGCAGAGGGTGCCCAGGTGCCCCCTCTGCGGCTCCTTCCACCATCGGTCCTGGCCCAGGCCCTGGTGTCCCTGGAACAGGCCAGGACCATCTGGAAGTCAGTCTCTCGGGGGCTGGCGGCCAGGACAGTTCAAGGAGAGACCCGACCTCCTCTTTGTGTCTGCGGGGGCGGGGTGGGGGCAGGGATGCAGCAGCCAAGGTATTTCATGTCCCTGTTGACAGATGCTGCCGAGAACCTTCTGACATGCCTGTTGGCCACAGCGCCGGACACTGGCTGACCCGAGATGTTAAGACCTCACTCAAGTGCTATGCTGTCTGGTGGGGGAGATGGACATTCAACACACAACTGAATCAATTAGGCCAAGTTACAAACGTGATGAGTACACGGAAAACAAGAAGGGATGCTAGACAGAGGAAAGTTGGGGTCCTACCAGCTCCAGGGGCTGGGGGGCTGCTCAACGAGAACCTCTTCCTCCAGAAGGTTAGATGCCAGGGCCTGACCCCACACCCCTGGGGTAACACCTTGGTGCCAACTGTCCCTTCAGCAGGGATGGCCTGGCCTTCACGGCCTGAGTTAAATCTTTTCTGCTGCAGAGCTGCCCCCCTTATCCCCAGCCCCCTCAGAGCCGTGCTGGTTCCAGAAAGGCTCCTTCCCTGTTTTTTATCATTACATTGCGTACATTGCTCTGATTTCTCTGCACTGGCTGTGAGCCCCTCGAGGAAAGGGCTCCACGATGGAGGGTGTAACGATTTCTCGGGGTCTGTTTTTCGGGCTCTTGCTCTAGCCAGCCCAGCGGGGGTCCACGGTGTGCCCACTTTGAGCCAAATAGATGCCACAGCGGGGTTCAATGTGTCCTGATTTTTTTTTTTTTTTTTGCTCGGTACGCGGGCCTCTCACCGTTGTGGCCTCTCCCGTTGCGGAGCACAGGCTCCGGACACGCAGGCTCAGAGGCCATGGCTCACGGGCCCAGCCGCTCCGCGGCATGTGGGATCCTCCCGGACCGGGGCACGAACCCGTGTCCCCTGCATCGGCAGGCGGACTCTCAACCACTGCGCCACCAGGGAAGCCCCGTCCTGATTTTATGAGGGGAAATTCCTGTGTGAGAGCAAACAGGGAGAGAGCTGGGCAGCTGGGGCACAGTCCTCTCAGCCTGGGGGTGAGGGAGGCCTGTTCTCCAAGGTCGAGGATCTGTGCTCCTGCGCACGGGTGCACAGACACTTCCTGTGGGCTGAGATTGCTCAAGAACATCCAAACGCACAGTCATGGGGGATTCACCCTCTGTCAGAATCCCTGTCATCTGAATAGAAAGTAAGTCCCTGATTGTGAAAGCTGGGTGGGTGGGGGGTTTTGGAGGCTCCCCTGCTTCAGCCCAGGGTGTCGTGAAGTCTTGTGCCTCTGCATCGCCTGATTCCTCTTCCTGCCCCCCACCTGCCAGCGGAGGTGGCGTAAGGCAGGGGTGACATACCAGCCAGTTCTTCCTCAGTGGCAGAGCCTCTTGCGTGAGTTTTCACAGGCAGAGACCCTGGAGGGTCCCACCGCACAGCCCTGAGGCCTGTGAAAAAGTGTGGGAAGCCTCAGGATGGTACAGCTCCAGAGGGTCTCAGAGAGGCCCCAGAGGGGACACCACCCCTGGGGAAAGTGTCTCTGCATGGGAGGGGCTTGACCATGAGTAGAGGATGCCCCTGGTTGGCACTTTTCTGTGCAGGAGTCTGCAGAGCTTGGCCAGGGAAGAGCGTAAAAATTCACATGAGGACTGAGGTTTCCAAACTGTACACCCCTACCCTTCTCCCCCTGACACAGGCCTAAGAAAGGGAATTCTGGGCATTACATCTCAGCCTCAGCTCTTTGGGGGACCAGTTTCTGTCCCCCAAACTGATGAGAGGAGAGAGAGGAAGATGGGCCTGGGGTGGGAGGACAGGAAGGGAGGAGAGTTTTGCTTCTGGGGTCGGCCTCCAAGCCTCCCTGTGTTTTGAAGAATTCAGGTAGTGGACAAAGAGGAGGCACAACTTTTCAGCCAGTGTAAAATGCTGATAGAAGTCACCCAGGGGATTGAAATAGAAAAGGCTGGAAGTAAGGAGAGTTTTTGCCCTTAAAAGAGAGAGGTTACAGAATTCTTGAGGAAAAAGAGAATCAAATAGAGAGACTTTTTTTTTTTTTTTTTTGCGGTACGTGGGCCTCTCACTGTTGTAGCCTCTCCCGTTGAGGAGCACAGGCTCCAGACGCGCAGGCAGCGGCCATGGCTCATGGGCCCAGCCGCTCCGCGACATGTGGGATCTTCCCGGACCGGGGCACGAACCCGTGTCCCCTGCATCGGCAGGCGGACTCGCAACCACTGCGCCACAGGGAAGCCCAAATAGAATTTTAAGAAGTGTTTCTCTGGTCCATAAGCTGGATGCCCTTTTGTATTTCCCCAGACCCTTGAGCGAAAACTGCAACTAATTTTTCATTCTTTGGGTTTTGGTGCTGTGCTTCTATGAACGTGACTCCACGTATGGACTGGGCCACATGGAGCTCCAGTTCATATTTGGGACACACACACACACACACACACACAATACAGAAACACATCTCAGAAATTCACTTTTAAGAAAACAGCTGAGATTATCCATCACAACATGAGTACGTTCATTGACTGTTCATTCTTCTATTAAGCACCCATCTCTGTCTAACAAATGGATTAAGGTCCATTTTTATTCCCTTTACAGACCCATTTATTCTCTCCTCTTAGGCAAAGACGTCTGTGCTCTAGCCACCTTCAGAAGGCAGGATGCCCAGGCCAAGGGAGGAAGTCCCCTCTCTGGTTTAAATTTCACAGTGAAGCCTACTTCAGAAATAAATCATAAAAAGAGATACCCTTCCCTCATCTGCGGCAGACAGCCCCAAAGTGTATCTAGCCCCGTGAGATCAGAGCTGAGTTCTGGGCAAGGTGAATGCCGACCAGCATCGGCAAACTCCCCGGCATTTGTGGACGGCCCAGCTGCTGGTGTGCCGGGGAAAGTGAAGCCCAGTGACAAGATGGATGGGCATCCCTGGCTCCCGTTTAGTGCTTAATTACCCAGAGGAAAGGCCAACAATGGGGACTGTAAATTGTCCTTGGAAAACAACCCTGGGAGCGGCTCCCCCTTTGTCCCCAGGCCAGGACCCCCGCCCCTTTCCTGGGCCTGGAGGGGCCTCCTTCTCAGCTGCGCTTCGCCTGGATCTCCTGCCTCTCCCCGGCCCACACTTCCTCTGCATTTCCCGTCTCCAGCCAGGCCTCGCCCCCTTCCTGTTTTCCTGGTCACCAAGGGAGGAAGGGAAATGTTACATGAAGCCCTTTTCTTTGTCTTCGCCCCCACTGATTCATAAGGAAAAGAATGGCTTCAGGTGTTTAAATAATGGGGTGCGATGAACCTATAACTCATCCCAGCACTTGTCTTCGGAAAGTCAGGGGTCATAGATCACCCCAAACACAAGCTTTAGTCACTTTTAATGCAATGACAGCTTAATAGCTTCCAGCCTCAGATATTAAAATGAAACATTGCAAAAAAAATAAGAAAACGTAATTTCCATTTTTCAGATTCCATTTCTTCTTTAAAATACAAATATTGCCAAAGGCAAATTTCGGACACTCATGCAATGTGCTTGTCCCCAGTTTTTGGACACCACTGCTACGTACCGTCCCCAGATGTTGGCACCAGTACAAAGTAAGTTTTCCAGAATTGCTTCCATGCTGACAGAGAATTACAATAGCTCATTTCAGACCCAGAAAGACATAGCTGGGGGTGGGGATGGTGCAGGACGTCTAGCTCCTGGGTTTGGTCTTCCCCATCGAGGAGACGTACGAGGTGGATCCTCCCTGGGTGTGATGCGGGGAAGCGGGGTGCATCCCTGAACGGCTGTGTCCGATGTCCTCAGAGGCCCTGGCGGATGTGGCCTTTTCCCTACTGCTCCCTTGACCTGCACTTCCCTCTTGGTGATGCTATAGAACTACTCCTCTGAAATTTCTTGATTTAGACCAGTCTCCTGCTCTGGTTTTGTTAGGGTCCAGGCCTGGGGCCCGGGCTTTCGTATTTTAATCAAACAGTCACCAACGTTTATCTGGAAATGGTGATGGCAGGGGGATGCTGTCCAGCTGAGCCCAGCCACTACAGACTGTTAGTTGCCTTGAGATGCACTTGGTACGACTCCTGCCAGACTCAGCCTGGACACAATGACACGAAATCGGGCAACAGGCTGGGGTCGGGGTGACGGGGCGCTTGATCCCAAAGTACTCCAGGGAGCCCCTCCCTGCAGTGAGCTCTCCTCATGCTGTTTGACGAGATCTTCATGGTACCCTTGAGCGAGCAGATGGGGCTTTCATGCCCTCAGAGACCAGCGGTGTCGCAGCCAGCCTGCCCTGCCCTGGGCTGCTTGCTCGGGGCTGTTTCTTTGCCGCATCCTGGCTGGGGGTGGGAAGATCTCTCCCTTACCTTTGTCCCCGCCTCCCTCCAGCAGAAAACTCCAGTGAGGGGGACGAAATGATCAATGTATTAAGAGCCCCTTACGAGGAAACAAATCCTCTCCCACTGTGAGGGAGGTGGATGGAGGTGAAAGTGGAAAGAGAAGTCTTCTCACTCTTTTCCCTGTCGGGTGGTGGAGGGCAGAGGACGCGGTCTCTGACCCAAAACCTTTCCCACGGGTCACGAACGGACTAGTTTTTAGACTCAGTTGTCTCACAGCATCTGGGAGTTTGGAAGGGTCCAGCCAGAGCCTCTCCCCGAGGGGTCATGGAGGTACCCCACACACGGTGTGCTGAGTTCCTTTAAATTCAGCAAAGGTGTGCTGAGCCTGCACTGGCTTCCGACTCCCATCCACACCTGCAGCCGCCTCTGCGTAGGGATGCCCCCTCCTTACACCGAGCTGTCTGAATGGACCGCCTCTAACTAGGAGAGTGGTCCTATGGTGGGCTGCCTGCAGCGGTAGCTTCTGCCTAGCACATCCTGACCCAGAGCTCCAGCTGCCTATGGATGGGAAGCGGCTTCTCAGGAAAGAGGCCTTCGTTCCTGGGAAGAGGAGGGGCCTCAGCCTGCTGTTTCTGCAGCCCCTCCCCTCCCCTGGGAGCAAAGACTCTGGAGAGGCTTTGCTCAGGCCCCAGTAGGGAGAAAGGAGGTTAAGTCCTGCTGTCCACTACGGCTTATCTTGAACACAGATGTCAGCCTGTGCCCAGTCATCACGAGGGAACCCAGGCTTAGGGGGCTGGGGAGCTCTGTTTCCTTCTCTGAACGTTGTGATGGAATAAGGGAGGCATCTTGCTTGTATCCTAACTGCTCCCTGAGAGAAAGGGCCATTAACCCCCTTAACCTGGAAAATGGTTTGACCGCTCGTGTTGGAGGCGGATGGTGCCCGGGCAGCAACACGTAAAATTCTGTACCAGGGAAGAGCCAAATCTGACTGCATGTTGGATCCGTTTCTTTTACTTTAACCTCTGTTTTCCACTGCTTTCTTTTCGCTGAAAGGAGGCCGTCTGTACCCAATGGCCTGCCTCGGGGGACCCTGCCCCTCTGCCTGAATGTTGAAACACAGTGCCTTTGTTCAGGCAAACATTCAGACCCTGTTCCACCTGTGGATGGCTGCAAGAACGAAGAAACTAATACATCCCCTCCCCGAGGCTGGCCATTCCGGTGATATTTGCAAAACTTACGGCCTTTTTACTTTACTTCCTCATCTCCTCCCCCTCTCTGTGCTATAAAAGAAACTGGCATCCAAACCCCGATAAGATGGTTATTTTGAGACTTTAGTCCGCCATCTTCTCCGTCTGCCAGCTTTCCGAATAAAGCCGTATTCCTTTGCCTCAGCACCTCGTCTCTGATTCACTGGCCTGTCGTGCGGCGAGCAGAGAAAACTGGGACTCGGTAACAATCTACCCATGTTATTTATTTATATGTCACCTCTTAAAGAAAAAAGACAATTTCTGGGAGGTAGTTATGATTATCATTGTGTTTCTTTGGGTCTTCCATGAAAATTTTAATATAATTTGAATTCTAATATAACCTTTAAGTTTACCACGAAAAGGCATTTTCTATCTATGGGCAAATAATTTATCTCCTGTTGGCTGGGGGTTGGGGTGTCATGTTTGGAAGGGTTCTGGTAAGAATGCTGGTCTGGTGAGGTCTCCTCCCAAGGCTCTTCCCATGCTGCCCCCATGGAGAAATCCCAGGCACTGCCCCAAGGCCCTGAGTTAAGGCCCAAGTATACGCTCCATTCCCTTCTTTTCCAAATGGTAACCTAACATCACTGAATACTGTTCATATATGTCCCAACGCTTGAATTTTATTCCTAGTTGAAAATACAAATTGGCTCAACCATTTTACTTAAGAGGGACATGATTAATGCTTATTAATCAAGACACGTCTCCAAAAGCTAAATTCTGAAGCATTTAGTCACACCTGACATGGCACTGTGCTGGGAGAGGGGGCTGTCCTCCGCAGGAAGACTCTGTCCTTGGGGAGACACGGACGTCAGGGTGACTTCTGTGACACAGGAGTCTGTGCTTTTGACTGAGAGTTGCTGTTTTTCAGCCAATCTCAGCTAAGTGACCTCAGAGCCTACCCAGGCTGGAACAGCCACACCGATGACCGTGCAGGCTCCCTCCCCCTGCACTGGGATGGGGGACTGTGTCAGAGGGTGACACGAGGTGACTACAGTAGAAGAGAACAGCATGTGCCCTGAGCAAGTGCTTCACGTAAAGGGAGTGGCTGGTTTGGGGCATCTGGTACATTCAGACCCTGGTCAGTGTCTTCAAGAATATAATAAAGTTGTACAAGAATCATCAGGTGCTGAGGGGAGGCACTGCCTTTGCATGGCGTTCTTATCATCCCTCAGAACAGGCGGTCCCGTGATAATGTCACTGACCTCAGTCCCTATGTGGCCGGCATCTCCTGCAGTGGAAATTAGGGTTTGCTCTGAGATTTTAGGTGGAAGGAGGACTCCCCACAGGTGGCTTCCCAGCATCGGGGCCCTGTGTGGTCCCTGCCACGTGAAGCTGGGCATGCGGCTGATGGAATGTGGGTGAGGGGATGGTCACCCCTGGGCCTACACAGCCCTTAGTTTGTGTTTTGAGGGTCCTGAGACTGCACCCAGACTCCTCCTGGATGAGCCCGACATCCGGCCATCCCCGAAGGCGCAGGGCCTGGGATGGGGCTGTGGTGGGTGTCCCATCCCGGGTGAGGTCCTGATGGTACAGCCGAGGCCGGCATCAGGCTCAGCAAAAGAGCCACACTCGTGAGAACTAATAAATTACTCTTGATTGAAGCCACTAGGGCTTGGGGTGGTTCACTGTGCAGCAGAGGTACTGAGGCAGGCGTGGATGAAGCAGACAAGCCTGGGGCCACAGCTGACCATGATCTCCGCCGTGTGCCGCCTCCTCCCCGTGCTCGGTGGGCGTGAGTCACCGCGTTCTCTGGAGGGTGAGGTCAGGCCAGCAGGGGCCTGGGCGGGAGCCCTTGTGCTGTGACCGGTGTCGGCGCCACGGTGGGGGAGCCCGGGCCCAGCTGCCAGCGGTCAGCAGAGTTCAGCAGCGCAGAGAGCGAGGCCTCGGCTTTCCCGGGGGGGGGGCTGCAGTCCAGCTCTCTGCGGCCCAGCCTTCCTGCCAAGTCTCCCTCCTGGGAGGACCCCGGGGTTCTGGGGGGCCACCACCCACCCAGAACTTAAAAGGGACGGGCGACCCTCTAAGCGTTTTCAGTGGCCCTGCAGAGCACAAGCCAGATGTGCGGCGTCCAGAGGGCGTGTGTGTGTGTGCATGTGTGTATATGTGTGTGTTTGTGGTGTGTGTGGTATATGTGTGTATGTATATGTGTGGTCGTGTGGTGTGTATGTGTGTGTGGTGTGTGTGTATGTGTATGTATAGTGTTCATATGTGTGGTGTGTGTGTGTGGTTGTATGTGTGTGTGTATGTGTGGGGTGTGGTTGTGGTGTGTGTATGTGTATGTATGGTGTGTGTGTGTGTGTGGTGTATGTGTATGTGTGTGTGTGGTTATATGTGTGTGTGGTTGTGTGTGGTGTGTATGTGGTGTGTATGTATGTGTGGTTGTGTGTGTGGTGTGTGTGGTGTGTGTGTATGTGTGTGTGTGGGATGCGTGCAGTGTGTGTTGTGTGTGTGGTTGTATGTGTGTGTGGTGTGTGTGTACGTGTATCTGTGATGTGTGTGGTGTGTGTTAACGTGTATGTGTGGTGTGTGTGTATGTGTGTAGTTGTGTGTGGTGTGTGTGTATGTGCGTGGTGTGTGTATGTGTGTGGTTGTGTGTGGTATGTATGTGTGTTGTGTGTGGTGTGTGTGTATACGTGTGGTTGTATGTGTGTGGGGGGCGAGGATCCTCCCCTTGGTCAGCACCATCCTGACTCAGCCCCGGGGCTCTAAGGATGGAACCAGGAGTGGCTCCTTCCCACTAACTGAGCAGGACTTTAACCGCGGAGCAAGGCTGAGCTTCAGGGCTGCCTCTGCGCTCCCCGGACAAGGGGAGGAAAGGGCCACAGCCCCGGTTACCGCGGAGGATGTCCTTGCACACAGAGAGGGGCTGGCTTCATGCTGCTTGTCCTGCTTCCTTCTGGAGCAGCCCGTGGGGAGACGGCCAGGCTCTTGCTGCCCACCGACCTCCTGGGCGCCGGGAGGTGACATCCCAGCGGCAGGAGAGCACTGGGCAGTGTCCCTAGGCCTCCCTCAGCTCTGAAGCCTGCCCCAGAGGCACCGTGGACCCTGCCGATGGTGGCTGCCAGTCCTCTGTGCACACAGACGGCCGGCCTCAGAGCCCATCTCAGAGCCCCTCAGAGCCCAGCCTCTTCTGCGTAGTCGGCTAACGGAGCGGCAGGCGTCCCCACTCGCCCGTGGATCACAGGTGTGGCTCTGGATGAACAGAAGCCCTCCCCACCCCGGACCCTGACCAGCCACCCCCCTGGCTCGGCCCTCTGCCCCCTGTGGTCACCCGGGGGCCGCCACATCCCCAGGTACACGCTGCCCTCTCACCCGTGCCGGCCCAGATCCCAGCTCTGTCAGGGGCCCCTTTTTGCTCGAGGCCTTCCCTGTAGACGGCCCGTCTCTGCCCGTGGAGATCCCTCGGATCTTTTCTGTCTTCCCCTGTGGGTGTGTATCTTCTGAGTCCCTGGGGCGGGGGGTGGGGGTGGTGAGCAGAGCCCAGTGTACCCGGCACAGCCCCTGACACAGCCCCTGGCATAGAGGACTCAGCTGCATTTTTGAAGGTTCAGGGAAAGCCCCACGGCTCCTCTCATGGGTCAGTTCCAGAGACAGGAGGAGAAGCTTGGAGCTGGGTGTTGAGCAGTATTCTGAGCAGCAGAGTTGGCCCTGCCTGTGGTGGGGTGGGGGGAGCCCAGGAGAACCAGGTCAGGCACTGGAAGTCCCTGCTCTAGCCCAGCTGTAGGCTTCTAGTGTTTAGGCAGCACTGCTGCAGATGAAGGAAGCATAACAGCTCCTCTCTCTGGGACACAGGAAATAGGAAGAGGAGTTAGAGGACAGACGTGGTGAAAGTCTGGCCTGATTCTTCTCTCCCAGGTGCAGATCTGACATGAAAACCAGGCCTATCCCAACCACATGTTTAGGGTGTGGGTCCTGATGACCAGGTGGTACCCAGAGGGTGACCTGGAAGTCAGAAGTAGGCCAGGGTAGCGACCAAACTTCCAGCTGGGACGATAACCCTTGCACTGGCCTCTCTGCCCTGAGGTCATGACACACACGTCTGGACTGGTGAGAGCCCGTGTGAGTGGGGTCCTCTCTGGGATGGCCCTGTTTCCTAGGCGACAGTACCAGTCAGATGAGAGCTCCAGCTGAGTCCCAGGTTGGGTCATTCATTCATTTAGCAGACAGTTGCTGAAGCAGGACGGGTTTCGGGGGGGACACCCTAGCCTGGGGGAGATCGGGGAGAGGGACGAGGGGTGGGGGTCAGGCAGGGCACGAGGCGAAGGGAGTGCAGTTTGGGGTCTGGGACCTCGGGAAGCATGTAGACTGTCTTCCGGGACTGGTCCCCTCCAGTGTCCCCTGTCTCCTGACTTGGGGTGCTACAGACCCCCCAGCATACCCCTCGGGGAGGCGCCTGACCGGCTGAGCAGGGCTGTGCTTGGGAAGGGGAGGCGGGGGCACAGACCGCAGCAGGGGGTGGCCAGGAGGCTGCACTGGAGGCAGCCTTGTCCCAGGTCCCAGTGGCTGGTCCTGGGTCCCCCTAAAGTCTCACCCCTCAGCCCCTCTTCACCCGGTCTGAGCCTTCGGAGGACACGGGATGTCCACGTGGGGCCACTGGAGGCCTGGCAGCAAAGGTGGCAAAGGCGTCACTGTGGCAAAGGCCTGAGTGCCCCTGGGGGAGGGAGCCAGGCAGCGGCAGCACCACTGAACCAGACCCCCTCGCCTACCAAGGATGACTCTACAAGGACAGTCTTTCTAAGAGATACAGCTGTCAAGTTGTTGTGCCTTTCACACGTGGTAGTGAGTACCCCGTCTCTAGAAGCATGCAAGAGGAGACTGCATAACCACCAGTCAGGTATGTTGTAAAGGAAAGGACCACATTAGGTAGGGGTTCAGCTGAGGTCACTCCCTCGTTTAGCAGCGTTGTGTTGATTAGTGTGACCAGGTGGTGGTCAGGGAGACAGGTGACGGTGACTCTGGGTGCGGGCGCCCTGTCCCCAGCAATAGGAGTGCCACTCGCTCCTATGACTCTGCAGAGTCAGCCCTGCAGGCTTTCCTTCGTGCTGCTCTTCTGTTCACTGCTTGTGTTCTGACAACCAAACTCTGAGTCCTGGGGGACTATGACCCATCATTGCATCAGACCCTGGCTCCAGCTTCCTGACGTCTCTGCAGCAGGAGGAGGACGAGGCCAGGAGCCCTGACGGTGCAGACACACACAAGACCCCAGGGGGGACGTGGCAACTTCCTGTTCGTGAGTCACCCCGTCATCCTTGTCACAGTCGTCAGTCACTGGGCTCAGGACCCAGCAAAGGGCTTCTTGGACCTGAACATTCCATCATGGGGTTATCCTGGGGAGGGCGAGGGGGGCAATCTCTCGAACCAATGAATGTTCTCGATGACTGAACCATACCTCTTTAACCAGGTAACAAATAAGAACTACACTGGTTTCCTTTTATTTAAAAAATGAATTATTCCATAACGGACACACACTTGTCAGAGGAAAATTAGCAATACAGATGAGGAAAAGCCAGACAAAATAAGCAAATTCCCTGAAACTGAACCAGCCGGAAACAACTTGGGCTTTTCTGGGCATTGATGTGCATGCGTGTGTGAGCATGTGTGTCAGTGCAGTAATAGAGTCACACTGTAAAACTCGACTATAATGTGCTTTTTCATATACAATACCTTGTATAGGTCTTTCTATGTTAATACATTGAATTCATCAATTTTAAAGCTACCCAGCATCCCATGAGCACAGGTGTAGATTCTTCTAAGACTGTGACTACTTTAAAAAAAAATCTGTCTAAAAATGAGTCAGAGCACACACCCTCCTGCCTTCTAATTTCCTAATCAGGGAGGGAACATGACACTAGCTGAACTCCAGGGCCTCTGAGTTCACTGCTGTTCAATGAACCCCACAGGTAATTTCAATAAGGAGCTGGTTTGGAAGAGAGAAGAGCTCCAGGTGAAGAATTGGATGGCTCTGGGGCGTGTTCTAGAGAACATTTCTGGATTTTATCCCGGGGGGCTTCCCCACGAGGTGCTCAGTGCTCCCTGCCCCACACCGCCTGCAGCTGCACTCAGGACCTTTTTTCTCCCCCCACGCGAGAGCAGCGCATCGTAACCAGTGCCGGAGACTTTCTCAGTCCTGGCCAGTCCTCATCTTGGAGCTGGGAAGGATTCTGTCCAAAGCAAGAATGGGTCATGAAAGGGATCTCCATTCCCCATCACTGAATGGGCCCCAGGGACCGGCCCCACCAGGTTACATACAGCGCCTTTGGGCTTATCACAGGCAGGGTGACCCCAGGTCCTTTGCTACGAGGTCATTTGAACTTCTCTGCAGGACTGGCCGCCCCAGCGATTATCCTTTGGAGAGGAGAGAATCAACAGAACGGGAGATGCCAGCCTCAGAATTGCCCCTGTCACAGAGCTACTGGCATCCACATCCCCTGGGCTGCCCCTCAGGATGCAGATTCCTGGGGCTGACACAGCTCCCCTGCACAGGAGGAGTTGAGGGTGAGCCTCTTTAACATGCCGGTGAACCAGCACCCCATTGCTCGCCGGAGGGAGCGGAAGGCAGCTCCTCTCAGGGCTCCACTCCTGCGCTGCTGCTTCTGCCGGGAACGGCTCTACAACGGGAGGCACTTTGATCATTGATTTCTCACTGGACGGCTGGCCCCGGGTGAGGGGGCAAGCAGGAGGGAGGAGAAAAGAGATGAGCATGGATGCTTTTCTCCCCGAGTTCCACACACAATTCTTTTTTTGTTTCTCTTTGGTCTTTGCGTTTCCACACGACAAAATCGTCTCCTTGTTTTTCTTTCCAAAATATCCCCTCCTACCCATGTCCTCACTAACTCTGGCCTGGACCAGGCCCAGGCCCTGACCCTCAGCAGCTGTCTGTCCCCTGAGACCTGCCACGTCCCCAGGCCAGGACAGAGCCCGTGGAGAAAAGACAGGAAAAATGGCGATAATTGGGAGGGGGGGGCGGCGTCCTTAAACCGATGGCTTGATTAACTGGAGTGGATTAGCACCGTGTCCTGGGAGGAAGATTCTGTGAATCTTGTGTGGTCTGAGTGGACAAGTTCACGCCGATGACTTCGGGCTGATCTTGGCTCTGCCCGGAGGCGACTTGGCTCTGATAAGCCGACCTCTAGCTGAGCCTTTTGGTTTCTGAGAAGTGGAGGAATCATTGGGAGTCAACCCGATCTTCCAAGATAAAGGGCCAATCTTAGATGGATCTATTACTTCCTTGAGATCTTGGAATAGTGCTTTTATTTGTCCAATGACGTTTATCTATTAAACATCTGTGAAACCCTGGGTGGTTACAGACGCGGCAGTAGGTGGTCACGGACTGGAGAGAGTGAATGATGAGTCATCGCAGGCGTCCTTTATCATTCTTCAGGGAATTAAAGACATGACTCAAAATTGTTCAAATGAAATGCAACCAATTTATATCTGCCGTTCATACATAACTGACTAGATAAAACAATAGTTATTCATTACTCACGAAAAATCTGGTTTGCACAAGTCCATTTTTTATTTAAATCCAACTTCCCCATCTCTATAAAAGCATTTTCTCATGGACGACTTTCTTTCACGAACAAATTGCACATTGCTGCTTTCTTAAACAAGGTGTTCTTGCGGGGATTTTAATTTAGTTTGACTTGCTTTATGTTGTGCTGTGTCAGGTCAAGTGAACCGTAGAGCTCCCCCCTGCACCCCCCGTGACCCTGTCAGGCCAGGATCTGGCACTTTCTCTGCCCATCTGTCGTTGGTCCCGAGCCCCCTGGGCACACGGGAAGCGCACTTGCTCTCCATGTCAGCTCTCTTCCACCTGCTACGTCCTCGACCCCGTCACTGTCACCTCCCGCTTAACCTACTGCAGGAGCCTCCTAAGGCGCTCCTGGCCCCCAGCATCCTCCCATGAACGGGGAGCGGCCCTGGATGTCAGGAGCGATGTGGGTTGTCTGTGCCACATTTTTCTGTCCTAAACCTTAACTCTTTCTGACCAGCCAGCAGGGCAGCCGCAGGAAAGCCGACCCACACTTGCCCTCAGTTCAGGGCCCCCTGCCAGGTGCTGGTCCGCTTCCTGGTCCTGCTGAGTGAGCGTTTGGGGCCCCTGTCACACCAGCATCTAGGTCGGAGAGTCAGGGACACGGTTGTGAGGCGATGTGATTTCAGCCCTCTGGGGTCTCCTCGGAGCCTGAGCGAGGCTCAGGTGGAGGTTGGGTCTCTAGCCCGGAGAATGTGCATTTCCCAAACTTCTCAGGCCAAGGAAGTTTTTGTATCCCTCAGAGCATCGCAAAGGATTTTGGTCTGTGGAGTAAACTCTGACCAACCCTGTTCTGAGGAAGAGAAACGATGTGGTGGGCAAGTTGCTTTGTTCCAGGTGCATCTCGAGTTCCTGCAGGAGGCCGGTGCCACCTGGGCTGGTCCAGCTCCCCAAGCAAACAATGCCATGAGTTTCTGGTGTTCCCTCCCTGTAAAGATCCCTTTTGTGTGGACTCCTGTGTCCTTCCTTCCTAGGAAAGAGGCAGCCACATGATCCCCAACACTGGCTGGCAGCTGGTGTCCCCACACGCTGGAGGGACCCGCTTTCAGTGGTTGCAGAGTCTTCCGAGGTTTTCCTGATCACTCAGCGCAGCGATGAGGACTTTTCCTTTTTGCGTTATGAAAATCAGAAATGTTACATTTAGGAAAAGAGCTTCCTTTTTATTTTTATTAATTATTATTATTATTTTTTTGCGGTACGCGGGCCTCTCACTGTTGTGGCCTCTCCCGTTGCGGAGCACAGGCTCCGGACGCGCAGGCTCAGCGGCCATGGCTCATGGGCCCAGCTGCTCCGCGGCATGTGGGGTCTTCCCGGACCGGGGCACGAACCCGTGTCCCCTGCATTGGCAAGCGGACTCTCAACCACTGCACCACCAGGGAAGCCCAAGAGCTTCCTTTTTAAATGATAAAGACATGCTGAAATAAAAAATACAAAGTGGACAAGTACACACAAGAGTGAGATATTAGACATCCCACCATCCAGAAGTGCATCACCATTTAACAGGAGAGAGAAACTCGGGCCTTGTAATCCTTGCTATGGAGACACAAGAGACCCCTCTTGCCTTCAGAGGGGTCACTACCTTTTATTGGCTCAATCTGCTACCAGAAACCAGCAAAATTCACCACCACACGCAGTGTTCAGCTGATGTGGACTTTGCCTCTTACTGGTATATGAGCCACAATGTAGGAAATAAATGTTTTAGAAGAAAAGAGAGAAAGCTCTCATCTACTTGTCCTGTAAATATTTATGGGCCTGTCTACTCGGGGTCGGGGTGACTGCGGGAGTCTCATTGCCACGTTCCTGCGAAGGCCTTCTGCTGACCTTCCTCTGGCTTGGGCTGGCGGGCTGCCCTGGCTGGGCGAGACACTGCCCCTGCTGCTCTGGAGCTTGGCCAGGAGCTCTGTTCTGGCATGTTCCCTGGACTGGCATCTGCTGACCTAAGACCCATCCCCAAGGGTCTCCCCATGCCTGTCCCACTCTCTGTGACCACCTCCTGCTTAGGAAGCCAGCTATTTCATAACACTTGATTTGAAGAAGCTGGAACTACGTTCTTTTGGCAAGTTTGGCTCCTCACTCTAGGAAGTCACATCAGGGGCCGGCCTGTCAAACCCGTTCTATCGCCTCTGGACACCCAGAGCTCAAATGCCATCTCCTCAGGCCTTCCCTGACCGCCCTGCCTTAAACGTCAGCACCCGACCCCCTGGAGCCCTCTGCCTTTTTGCATTTTCATCCATAACGTTTGCCTACCTGGCCTCACAGCCACGTCTAGTTGCGTGTTGGCTGCCTCACCAGAAGGTGAGCCCAAGGCGGGTAGGGGCCCAGTTTGTTCGTCACTGGGTCCCGAGTGCGTCACAGTGGGTACTGATCAATGCACTTGAGTGACTAGTGCAGGCGTGGATGCACTGTTCCACCCAGGGCCCCCGCCCTGCTCCCTGAGCTTCAGGGCAGAGACCGTGACTCTGAGGAAAGGAGGTGCAAGTCCTCACGGGGCGCTGGGGTGGCCAAGGCCACGTGAGTGCTTTCTACGAGGACCCTGTTGCAAAGATCCAGCGGGGGGTGTGGGAAGCAGGGGTGGGGTGGAGGGCCTGTGCTGGGAGCACGGCAGGGGGCAGAGAAGCCCCGCCCCCGACCTGGTCCCCTGACCACTGGGCCCTCAGCTGGGATTCTACCTCCTTCCTCAGTGTCCCCTGGAAGCAGCGTCCCTTCTCACCAGTGTCCCCGCCCTGCACCTGCTGCTGCCCTTTTGCCTTTAGTCACATATTCAAGTGTCTGCTCTCAAAATACTGTGAGCCTGAGATACAGGGCACGTCCCACTGTCTTTGTTACCCTGTGCCCAGGACCCAGATGCTCAGGGAGTGTCAACAGGCTCTTGCTGGCCCTGGACCAGAGCTGGTGTCCGATGCCTCAGGGCGGGACAGAGGGAAGGGAAGGCACTCGCCAGGACAGTCTTCTTGCGAGCATTTGCAGTCTGTGTCTCCGTAACAGAAGGGCAAGGCCCTGGTTTAGGTCAGTGCTCCTAAATTCCTCCCCTCTGGGGCTCGCGGGCCACAGGACAGCTAGATGACGAAGCTGTCTCAGGATGACTCAAAGCCAACACGCTGGGGACGGGGGGTGAGGGAGTTCAGTGGACAGGTCACCTGCGGTGTCTGGTCCTCACATGATGACCCTCAGCTCAGGAGGACCCGAGATCGCCCTGCTGGGGAGGGGCCCAGGCCAGCACGGTTTCCTGGATATCTGACCCTGAGGACCCCTGCCAGCTCTAGCTAATAACATGAGGTCATTCGGTTTATGCCATAATGGCTCATGCCTCCCAGTTTAACATTTTTTTAAGTATGTTTTGGGATTTTCCTTTCAAAGAAACAATCTGTGTGCTCCTGGTTACAAGTCAAACACCTCTGAGATCACTGCGCTGAGTCCTAGGGTTCGAACGAAATCTTCAAAAGCCGAGGACATCAGGTCATATTTAAAGCAGAAGTAAACCCCAGAAGAGTTTAAAAAATAACAAAATCAACTAAAATTGGGTAATGGAGGGAGGTGAAAGTGGTTCTCCCAGTGGACTAATAAATCTCGTCCCTGTCCCCTCAGAGCAACACACCCAGGACATGACTGCAAGATGGACCAGAAACAAAATCCGAAATTTTGAAAGAATCAGAAGACACACATGCACCCTCAGCAAAATACAAACCCGGGAGAGAGAGAGAGAAAGAACTCGTATAGAAAGTCTGAGGGCAGAGCTAAGAACAAGTAGCTCTAAAATTTGGGCTGAATTAAGCATTTAAATGTAAAACACAAGCCCCCTAAACACTAAGCCATGAAACTACAAGAAGAAAATATGGGAGAGTTAGAAAAATAAGTAACTTTGGAGTGAAAGAGAGAAATACGGCTAAGGCACAGGGGGCCGTTAAAAGAAAAGATTCCTATACTAACTATATACAGTAATCATGTTAAGAAGAGCCAAAATTTAAAAAGAATAACCAAGTGTGAACAACATTTGTATCACATATCAAATTTAAAGGGGATAGTTTCTTCACTTTGTATTTCATCAAGACGCATCGAAAAGACCAACCGCCCCATAGCCAATGGGCAGAGCACATAAAGACAGAGGACTAATTGCCTCTTACACCGAGGAAAAGATGAGAAATGTGATCAAACTACAAGATGGTCACGCATCGTGTCGTAGGTCGGGACCTACTGGAAAGTGTCATCCCCAGGGGACAAAGCTGAGCTGGCAGTGCGGACAGCACAAGCTTTATGCGGGGCTTTGGGCAGCATCCGTCAGAATAAAAAGTGCTAACACCACTCGTGGGGGAGGTGCACATGTAGGAATGTTTCTGGTCCTGCCCTTGCGTGCACAAGGGTCTGTGTGTCTACAACAGCCGACATTCAACATGATGACACATATACCAGCCCGGCACAGCCCCCAAAGGTTGGCCTACCAAGCGTGAAAAGCAGGGGACAGAGAGAAAAGCTAAGGGTAGAGAGGTGTGTACACTAGACTAGCCTCTGAGTAAAATCCACAGAGAATATTCTCTGTGCTCCTACCTGCGTACACAGGAGACCAGGAAGTCGTGGCTTCTGAGTTCTGAAGCACCACCTAACCAATCCCTTGTAATGAGAATGCTTCGTTGGGCAGGAATAGCACCCAGTGGTCTTATTTTCTAGCTCAGTCCTGGATGTTATGTTGATGTACTCAGCATAACTCAAACGTGTGTCTCGGTTTCTCGTTTATAGAAGAAGGTCAACCAGAGGGAGAACAGACCTATGAGAATCCATGCCTGCATCTCTGTCACCTGAGAGCCCACTTGGTGGCCCACAGCTGCCACGGGGCTCTACGTGTCCCCTCTGCTTGGCCTGGGACCAGTTCCCATGCTGTTGTCCTGGACTCCAAGCACCTGGGAATCTATAAACAGATGGCTTTGGGGACTGACAGCGTTGTAGCTGTTAGGCCAGTGGACACTGGCCAGGAAACACGAATGGAACTTCTCCATCCACGTTCCTCTAGCAGCCCTGCTCTCCCTCCTTCCCTGGGGAGGACGCTGGGCTTCAGCTTAGGCTGGGTGTCCTGAAGAGCCTGAGAGGCTCAGAAACTAGATGGACAGGTTAGAGATGCAGGTAAACCAGGTGAGGCTGCTGTGGCCACAGTACCTGCAAGCCTTCTGCAGATGGGTGGGGATGCAGGAAATATTTGTAATGTGAGTTTTGCCAAGGTGCTCTGACATTTTTAACATTGGTTTTGCAAATCTGCTTGTCTGGGTGCCTAAAGGTTTTTTTTTTAATTATTATTGTTATTATTGGGTTAGATCATAAAAAATGCCAGCAGGTCTAATCAGGCTGACTCTGTGACAGATAATAAATATCAGCCTGAAAATCAAAATTTGACCTCAAATGGAGAGCAGAATACAGAGCAGAGATGCTGGCATGATGACTGGGACCTGTAATGACTGAGACAGAAAGCCTGTCCCCCCCGCCTCCCCTGCAGCAGCTGTCCCTCCCGAGCTGCCCCCGGGGACAAAGTCCCCCCACAGGGGCTCAGCCGCTTGCACCCATCTTGCAGCCTCATAATGAAGGGAAAACTTTTGTCCAAAGACAGAGTGATGTCTAGGTGTGGGGTGTACTCCCCCCGTTCATCACGATGGCCGTGCTTCTGGGACCCCCTTGACAGTGCACCCAGCAAGACTGGGGAAGGGAGGGCTTAGTGGGCGGGGTTTGCCTGCCGCCCATGACCTGGGACAGGTCCCCACTGGTTCCTGGTTGTCTCCCTGTCAGCGCAGATGGAGAAAATAACTGGACGACTGCCAGGATGAGAGGAAGGGCTACCTCTCCCTCCACTCCTGCGGGCCCAGCAGAGTAGCTGGGCTGCCGAGGGGCTGAGCACAGCCTCCCTGTGAGCAAATGCGGGCGCCCACCAGCCCAAGGCCGCAGCCATGCGGGCGCAGGAGGTTTTGGCAGGCCCGGCTGTCCTTCACAGGGCGCAGCCTGGTTGGGACTCTGGCCAGGGCCTAGGGGGACCGGTTTCCATAGAGGCCACAATAAAGCACACCTCCCAGAGTTCACACCCTCGTGTGGTCTCTGCAGTGTCGAATCTGGGCTGGGTTCTGAGTCACGCTGACCCGTGGACCTTGGCAGAGATGAGGCTCTGCTGTTCCAGGCCTGCCTTCGAGAGGCCAGGTGGCATGAAACACTCACTCCTGGGACCCCCGAGTCACCCTGCCGGGGAGACTACATGAGAGCAGAGAGGCCCTGTGGAGAAGATGGGCCCAGGATCCAGGAGAGGGAGATAGGCCCCCTCTCGGCCACACCTCCAGACGGCTCCAGCCCTGGTTACCTCGAACTGAAACCACATGGGGGACACAGAGAGGCCAGGTGCCCAGCTGAGCCCAGCCACCCCACCGAACCAGAGGGACAGCAAGATGGGTGTTGTTCTAAGCCCCTAAAACGTGGGTGGTCTGTTAAGTACTAAGAAATAACCCAGCAGAGTCCAACGCCCGGGTCCTCTCGCCTCTGCCGCAGCGGGCTGTGTGGCCTTGGCCAGGACTTAACCTCTTGAAGCCTCAGCTTTACAGCCTGTAGAACAGAGATAATACTGCTCAGCGTGGAACTCTGTACATCAGGATAAATGCTGTGGCTTCTGTTGCATAACAAAAGGGCAGAGAACATGCATCCAGCATCCCCGGACTGGCTTTTTCTGAGATGAAGTCTGGGAGTCCAACTGGGAAGCCGGAAGCCAGCAGCCCCTGTTAAAAGGTCTTCCCTGGAGCCCGAGGTGCGTGTGTCACCTGGGTGCTCTCCCTCCCTTCTCCTGGATGCAGGGAAGTATCTCTTGCCCTGCAGGGAGGTCACAGGGCTGTAGTCAAGAGACATCTTCCCCCATCACCCTGAGTCCTCAGCAGGTTCTGGGCCCACAGAGGGCCTGGCCCAATAGGTATGGAGTCTAAGCCCAGGTCGGACTCACTACCAACACGGCGTATTTCCTTAGAAGACAGGGTTTCTGCGTGGATTACTTTGTGTGTGTGTGTTTATAATTTTTATTTTTTCAAATTGTGGTAAAATCTGCATAACAAAAATCTCACCATTTTAGCCATTTTTAAATGTTTATTTCGGCACGACTTAGTACATTCACATTGTTGTGAAATCGTTGTGTAATTTAATTTTTAATTTTTTAAGGAACTGCTATTCTATTTTGTACCGCAGCTGCACCATTTACATTCTCACCATGATGCACAAGTTTCCAATTTCTCCACATCTTCTGCAACACTTGTTGCATTCTGTTTCTCTTGTGTGGTTTTATTTGTTTGTTTGGAATAGTAGCCATCTCAATGGATGTGAGGTTTTGATTTGCTTTTCCCTAATGACTTGTGATGTTGAGCATCTTTTTATGCGCTCATTGGCCAGGTGTATATCTTCTTTGGAGAAACTTGTATTCAAGTCCTTTGCCCATTTTTAACTGGGTTTTGTTGTTGTTGTTGAGCTGTACAGGTTCTTTGCTTATTTTGGATATTAACCCCTTATCAGATATAATATTTGCAAATATTTTCTCCCATTCCACAGATTGTCTTTCACTGTCAGTTGTGTCCTTTGATGAATAAAAAGTTTTTAATTTTGATGTAATCCAATTTATTTATTTTTACTTTTGTTGTCTGTGCTTTGGTGTCACATCTAAGAAATCATAACCAAATATAGTGTCATGAAGATTTTCCCATATGTTTTATTCTATGAATTTCATAGTTTTAGGTATTTGATCCATTTTGAAATAATTGTATATATAGTGTAAGGCAATTCATTCTTCTTCATGTGGATATTCAGTTTTCCTAACATAATTTGTTGAAAAGACTCTCCTTTCGGGCTTCCCTTGTGGCGCAGTGGTTGAGAGTCCGCCTGCCGATGCAGGGGACACGGGTTCATGCCCCAGTCTGGGAAGATCCCACATGCCGCGGAGCGGCTAGGCCCGTGAGCCATGGCCGCTGAACCTGTGCGTCTGGAGCCTGTGCTCCGCAACGGGAGAGGCCACAACAGTGAGAGGCCCGCGTACCGCAAAAAAAAAAAAAAAAAAAAAAAGACTCTCCTTTCCCCATTGAATGGTCTTGGCACCCTTGTTGAAAGTCCTGTGAGTCATTGTTTCTGGGCTCTCCATTCTATTTGTTGCTCTATATATCTGTCTTAATGCCAGTACCACATTGTTTTGATTACTGTAGGTTTGCAGTAAGCTTTGAAATCAGGAAATGTGACACCTCCAATATTTTTTTCAAGATTGATTTGGCTATTCAGGGTCCCTTATTCTATATGAAATTTAGGATGAATTTTTCTATTTTTGCAAAAAATGCCATTAGGATTTTGATAAGGATTGTGCTGAATCTGTAGGTCCCTCTAGATAGTATTCACATCTTAAAAATGTTGTCTTCCAATCCATGCATACAGGGTATCTTTCTAGCTATTTGTGCCTTCTTTAATTTCTTTCAGCAATGTTTTGTAGTTTTCAGTGTACAAGTCTTTCACCTCCTTGGATAAGTATATTCCTAAATATTTCATTCTCTTTGACTCTGTTGTAAACTGAATTGTTTTCTTAATTTCCGTTTTAGATTGTTCACTGTTAGTACATTCTGTGTGGAGGGCGTGGAGAGGCCGTGGAGAGCGTGATCTAGCTGTGTCCCCAAGGTCTTAGGATCCTATGCCTGTGCAGCTGGAGGAGCCCTGACAGCCTTGGTTCAGGGCTCACACTCTTCCAGAGAAGGGACTCTCACCCAGAGAGGTCCACTGCCCACAGCAGCCATCCCATGAAGGGCACCATGAGAGCAGGGCCCTGGCTCTAGCCGTCCCCGCATCCTGCCCAGGGCCCATGCCTTCCAGTTCAGAGTGCTGAGAACTTCACAGCCACAGAGTGAATCTGCACTGTGTCGATAGCGCCTGCATAAGACAAATACAATAAACTGATTCTGATGTTCCCTAAATCCTGGCCCATCTCTTTCAGGCTGTAGTTGGAATAAATTGATTAATAGATAAACAGACATTAAAAAAAACTCTTAGCTGAAATCACAGTGCAGCCCTGTAGAAAAGGGCCACACCCCCTCCATCCACAAAGGTGATGAAGGTCATGGACCAGAAGTTGCAGGCGGCACTCATCCTGGGCTCTGCAGGGTGATGTTCTCGTGTCACTGAAAGTGTTTGGGGGCCTCACATTGCCTGTGTCCTCAGAAGGCTTATCTCCAGGGCAAAGGCAGCAGCTTCTGGGGGTGGAGTAGACCCACCCTGCATTGTCAGGACTGTCACCTTCCTGCTTCTCTAAACTCTGCAGTCCCAAGGGGAAGCCCGGAGGGCGGGTTGTGTGGGTGTTGCAGCCTAGGGAGCCTCTGCCCCAGGGGACTTATCTGCGGCCATGCTCCTGGAGCCAGGCCAGTGACCTCGCTTCACCCATGACCTTCCCCACCGACTTCTCAGTTCCAGGAATTGTTGGAAAAATCCCATTGGAAATCTGAGGATGGCTGGGTCCCTTGACACTACCACTTGTGCGTTGAGACAGAGGGTGAGGTCGGGCCTGACTGAGGGGCCGTGTGACCTGGGACCCCACCACTCTCGGGGGCCTGTGGGGAGGGGGCTTAGATTCTGTCTCCTTCTGCTGGTCTTGCCTCCCAGGACGTGGAAGAAAGCCCAGGCCCTACAGGGCTGGACGGTTCTCATGTTCTTGGCCTCCAGGCCTCCAAAGGGAAAGCTTTAGGGTGAAGAATTACACACCTCATTAGGAAGCGCCTCCTCTTCAATATGAAGCCCAGAAACGAAGAAAACAGAGAGGAAGGAAAAGAGACTATCGAAAGCCAGCGCCTTTTTGGCTTTCACTACATGCTTGACACAGCAAAGAACTTGACCCCCATCCCCTTGTTTAGTTATCACAACAACCTGTGAGGCGGCCATGGCCATCACCCCATTTCACAGCTGAGGACTGAGAGGCAAGGCATCCGCGTGTCCAGGACCAGCCTCAGACTCTCCAAGGTCCTCGTTCACAAATCGTGGGGATTTGAGACCACGACAGCAGGGCAGTAAAGCAAGTGTAGGCGCTTCTGAACACGGCCAGTGACCACACAGGTAGTGCACCTGGGCGCCACCCTGGGCTGGTCCCAGAGAGTGGAGAAGGCAGCCTGAGGAGGAGGCCCAGGTGCCGAACCGCCCTGTTACGGCTCAGATTTCACAACAAACGGAACTTCTTCCCTTTTGTCCTGGCTTGGTCCCTGGCACGTGGGGTCCTGCGATCCTTCATTCAGTTGACAAGTGTTTGCCGACTTGGGGCCGGGGCAGCATAGAGCCGGTGTGGGTACGTGAGGGCCCACTTGGCTCTGTTCCACAGGTAGAGACCGCTGGGGCTGGGTCTCCTTGCAGAGGACGGGGAGAGGCCTCACTTGCCTGCTCCAGCTTTGCTCCCCCATCCCCTCCCCAATTCTCCTCCCGTGGGACAGCATCCACAGGGGTCCAGCTGTAGAGCGTGGGCTCAGCTCCCCACTGCCCCAGAGCCGCCGCTCACTCATGCTTTGAAAGAAACATTTTCCAGTCCCGATTCTCTTGGAAAATGGAGTAGGAACACTTTGCTGGTAATTAGTGTGTGCGTAGTAAGCGCTTAACAAATGCTGTCCTTGAGGCAAGGGGCAAATGGGGGCGGGAGGGCGGAGCCGTGGCCCTGGGCCTGGGCCCCGCCAGGCCGGAGCTTGGTTCCACTCAGGCTGGAGGAGCAACCCCAAGGACTCCAGGCCCAGTCTCTCCCCAGGAAGTGCGTGGGGCCTTAGTCCCTGAGGACCAAACGGGTGGAGGACGTCTCAGGGGAGACTCAGTTGCATGTCCCAGGTGCAGAATGTACATCATCGCATGAGCTCTGTGCTGGTTCCCTGGGACCCACCTTACCGGCAGAGTAAACCCATGCTGAGGCTGGCTTGATGTGCAGGCTGTTTCTCTTGGGTGTGGGAAAAAAGATAAGAATGAGAAAATTAAAGAGTGTATGATCCACACAGCCAGAAAGCAAACAGTGATTGTGATGATAATATAATGACAAGGAACTGGACTTACCAGAGAAAGAAAGGGAAGGGGCCTGGCGACCTTCATTCCCTGCTGCTGGCCTACGGGGTCAGCAGGTCACTAGGAGTCCTTTGGGATTCTTAGAAGGCCTGGCCGACGGTTGGTGTGTTTCCAACTAGCGCTCAGAAGGTTCTTGAGGTTTAAGGTCAGTTTGAGCTTGTGGGTGCCATGCCAGTCTGACCGATACTGCAACATCCCGCTGCAGGAACACACAGGGGCAGTGCTGGTGTGGCTGGATCTTCCGGTGACAGCAGAAATACATACCAGTTCATGGAAAAATAGAAAACTGGGCTATTCTCCAGTGCACCCTCGGAATGCCCGAAAGAGGGGAATGTCACCCTCACCCCCGCCCCGCCCAATATCGCAGACACGACTGTGGACGCTGGCATCTCCACGTGTCTCAAGATGCCAGGCGTCTGGGTTAAGACTCTGGGATCAGACCTCACAGAAGTCTCCAGTCACCCACCGCCAGCCCCGTGCAGGTCATGCAGGGCACTCAAGGCGTAACCTGTGAAGCCCAGGGCTCCCGGAACCAGTGTCCTGCGCAGTAGGATATTCATGAGTGTTACTTAAAAAAAAAAGAAGGTCCCATGACCCACTGACTTTGGAAAACACTACTTTAAAGTAAAGCAGTTTTCTTATTTAGGAGTTGTTGCTGCCTTTAATATGGTAATGTGTTTAATCAGCCCGAGGGGATGAGTATGCAGCTAGATCCAGACTTATTTGACAAAACACTGATACTGTTTTTTTTTTTTTTTTTTTTGCGGTCCTCGGGCGTCTCACTGTTGTGGCCTCTCCCGTTGCAGAGCACAGGCTCTGGACGCTGGACACACAGGCTCAGCGGCCATGGCTTACGGGCCTAGCCGCTCCGCGGCATGTGGGATCTTCCCGGACCGGGACACAAACCCGTGTCCCCTGCATCGGCAGGCGGACTCTCAACCACTGCGCCACCAGGGAAGCCCTGTACTTTTTTAAAAAATGGAAAATCTATGGACTTATTGTGAAAAATACATGATCCAGGACAAAGGCTTGCCAAATAATGCTGGAAAAGCTGAACATGACGATTTTACACTGAGTTGTACTCTGCGGTACACTTAAGTGTGATTTATGCTGTGGCATTCGGATCCTCGTCAGGGAAATGGAGTGACAGGAAATTTGTTAAGATTTACGTCTTTTGACCTCTCAGACACCACTGCATCCTGTTCAGAAAGCTCAAGCCCATCTACATTTTTCCAAGCCTGCGACAGGGGAGCCTGGAGTGCGGGCCATGTGAAGACAGCCCTCTGGATTTTGCCCTCAGCTCCTGTGCTCTTCTGTGGCTTCACAGGAAGGCTGGGTAAGCAGAATGAGCCTTTAAGTTCTATAAACCTTGTGTACATTTTGCAGTTTCTCCTTCCTGGTCCTTTTCATTTAGGCTGAAGCTCACATTTGTCCCAGCCCCATGTACAAGACGGAGATTCATCCTCCAACGGCAAGAGTCTGGGTCTGGCCTCTGCGTCCACTTCTGTCCATAGGTCCAGGGTGGGCTGCCTTACAGAGGACCCGTGCCTCGGGTTGGGACCCCATAAGCTAACCCTGAGATAAGTTGGGGAGATGAACCCTGGAAGTATCAGGTGGGAAGTGGGGGGATGAGGTGGGGGTGAGGGAGCTGGACCACGTGCTTTGGGGCACAGAGCTCCGCTGGGTTCTCTGTCCTGATGGGTCACTGTGACACCACATGAGAAGGTTGGGTATTTGTCCTCTGACCCTCACCTCCCACTGGCTCAGGCCTGCTCCCAGGGGTGTCAGCTCCTGGCTCTTCCAGGAGAAAGAAGGCCTGGGGGGATGCACATGCTGGCCCTGGGAAACTGGAGTTGTCAGGGGTGAGGGCCCAGGGGCTGTGCCTGGCCCAGGTGACACTCAATCTCTAGCACTTTTCGGTCAGAGCTTCTTGGTCACAGGTCATTCCAGCCTTATGAAGCCTTCCTGTCCACGAACCAGCTTCAGCATCACCCAAAACACCTGTGCTTCTTGGACACTAGAGAACATGTGATAGAATCGGGCTTTTCTTCTGGATACTCTCGGTTGTGGTTTTCAAGCCGCCACCTTTCCCGAGCCCACGGCGCTCTGCACCGGGCATGAGGAATGCCCATCTCTGCTTTGAGAAATCTGGGAGGCACCAGCCACACCGGGGTCACAAGCTGGGGGAGCAAGCTGGCAGCTGTGCTATTTTCAACTAAAACATAAGACAAAACGGAGGCGTCACAAAGTTTTCATATGTGGATGGACAGTAGTACCTAGTTGTAACTTAGGCTCAGGTGGGCTCTGGGGGGCCCTGGCCGTGACAGGTAGAGGAGTGAGGAGCTCTCTGTGACCTGGAGACACAGAGAGAAGGTTATGAGTCTTATTACTGATCAAACTAAACACATCCCTGAACCTGACCCTTGCTGGTCCCAAGCCTGACTCTGGGTGACCTTGTAGGTTCAAACAGCAGCCATGCTCTGCAGCCTTGGGCTTGGGGAACGACTCGGAAGGTACAGGAACACTTTCCGCTTGCCCAGACCAGCGCGTCTCAAACGGGAGGGCTTGCTGAGGCCCAGGTTGTGTCTCCCCAGAAGGATGGGTGGAACCCCCAGTACCCGTGAATGTACTTTGCAGATGTAATCAGGGTAAGATGAGGTCGTTAGGGTGAACCGTCATCCAGTACGACTGGTCTCCTTATAAGAAGAGGAGAGCGGAACGGGGAGACATACACGTAGGGAGAAAGACGGCAGGTGATGACAGAGATGGGGGTGACATGGCCAGAAGCCAGGGGACACCCCAGGCTGCTAGAAGCTGGAAGAGGTGAGGAAGGATCTTTCCCTGGAGGCCTGGGAGGGAGCACAGTCTTGCCAACACCTTGACTCAGGACTTCCAGCCCGAGGAACTGTGAAAGGATGAATTTCTGTTATTTTAAGCTCCCCAGTTTGTGGTACTGAGTTACAGCCACCCCAGGAAACTAACGCAGAGGGGGTGGGAATTTCCATTACTAACAGGCACCTGGGTGACACTGATGCTCCAGGTCTGGACCTTACTTTGAACATCCCTGACCCAGGTCAGGCCAGGTCAGCCCTGCCCACCGCACACATGCACGTGGAGAGGACGTCTGTCCAGGCGGGCCTTTGACCCCCGCCCCGCAGCTGCCCCCTCCCAACTTCGCCTCTCCTGACCCTGCCTCCCCTGCCTCCTGCTGGTGCCCCACCCTTCTGTGCATTTGCACACTCTCTCCTCTGCCTGCAAACCCTGCACCCCTGGCCCAGAACACTCCAGGTCAGCTGTTACACCCAACCCCGTCCTCGCGCCCCTCCCCGGGAACAAGCAGTGTCTTTGCGTCCCCTCTCACCAAAGAGCTTGTGGTCCGTGCGTCCCCAGGGTGCCGGGAGCTGCCATTGCCGCAGCGACACTCTGCACGCCTGTCTCCCTTCTGCCTGGAGCCCCACTCGAGCCCATTTACCTGCCCAGCCCTGTGGAAACTCATCCATGTTTCTGGGAGCAGAAGGAGAGCCAATAAAAGGCTGTATGTCCAGAGGTGTCCAGCTGGGCACTGCTGTCCCAGGGTCTGCGGCGAACGCAGTGGACACATTTTTCCAGAGTAGTTCAGAGTAGTTTGGGTCAAGGTTATTTCGAATAACTTCCCTGGCACTTCAATTAGCTCCCTTTCTGCTCCCCTGACAGTGGTGTGAGGACATTTATTATGGCAGAGCCCCTGTGCTCTGGGCAATGCTGCTGGTTTAGCGGAGGAGCGGGTTCTGCTGGCCCTCCCTTGACCAGCCAAGCCCACTGTGGAACAAGCCCTGGTGACGAACAGAGGACGACAAAGATGGGAACGTCGCCCTTCCCGAGCAAGTTCCTCCATGTTGTGAAAGGAAGAGCAGAGATGGCGGGAGTTTAACTCATAAAACTTTGCTTTCCCACCACCACTGGCCCCAGGAAAGGATACGGTTTTGACTCGGCTGGTGGCCAGCATCTGCCCCGGCCACTTTCTAACTGTGCCAAAACTGATATTCATAAAGGGAAAAATCAGGGGGAGAAAACCCAGTTTCCCCCGCAGGCCTGGAGCCAGGGGAGGGGACGGCTCCCTCCCCCAGTGGGCTGTGCATCCCTGGCCCATGGGAGTCGCAGCAGAGCCAGGGGCTGTGGATTCTCCAGACGCTTTAGGGAAATAAACAAAGGAATTCGAGGTCAGATGTCTCAGGCAGCCCTGTTTTCTCCGGAGGCCTGGGACAGATGTTTGCCTGAGGCCCTGCAGTGACGCCACGTGTGATCACAGAGTGCGAACAGAGAGAAGCCTGGAAAATGGGGCTTTCAACCTCAGAGCCATCCTTGGGCGCCAAACACAAGCTGGATGCAGAACAAAAACTGCAGACTTTACAAGAAAGAGGCCGGGTCAGGCGGGTGGCCCTGCTTTGGCCTCGAGGCACCCAGGAGCGCCTGCCAAGCTGACCAGAAGGTAGGACTCGGGCAGTGTCACCCAAAACCACTTCAGGCCAGGACGCCTATGTGCAGACCTCCAGCTACAAATTCTCATTTTCTTTCCAGTTTTAAAAATGTACTATATATACTTATTATAGAAAGTTGGAGAAGAGAGAGAAGTATTTGGGACAAAAACGTCACCCATATGCCACCACCCAGAGGGGCTCCCTGCGGGCAGATCAGGGGATTTCTGTGCAGCTTCAGACATGATTGCATTCACTCAGCAGAGACTTTTAAACCTTGAATGTTAAAAGACGAACACTTCCGTCTCCAAGTATAAACCCTTTGTGGACATGATTTACTCACAGTACGTCAATCAGGAGAGTTTACTTAACCAGACTCTTGTTGGATTACGACAATACCCTACTCGTGTTTATTTGTTTCAATAATGGTTCCATGATCTTAATGCAGAACACTGGTTTTGTTCTGCGCACACACACACACACACACGCACACACACACATGCAGACACACACACAGACTCAGACCCACCCAGAGACACATGCAGGCACAGAGACACACATATGCACACACTCAGACACACACACACACACACACACATCTTGGATTCTAGTTTGGTTTCTACTGCTAAGCAAATGTTTCCTCTTGGTCACTCAATCTTTCTGGACTTGATTCTTCGTATTTGTGAAATGAGGGGTCAGAGCAAGTGACCTCAAGCTCCCTTCTGTTGGAGTGACCTGGAAGTGCTGGCGTGAGGGCCTTTTCTGTGGTGGACACGTGTCCGTGTGGGCCTGGGCACTTGGAGGTTTGTGAGTAAGCATCTCTTTTTAACCATTTTTCATATCACCCTCAGTGGATGTGTGTTTGTTTATAAATTACAACTAGGTACTTCTGTTGATCCACATATGAAAACTTTGTAACACTTAAGTTTTGTCCTATTCTTTAGTTGAAAATAGCATAGCCTCCGGCTTGCTCCACCTGCGTGTGACCTCGGTGTGGCTGGCGCCTCCCGGATTTCCCAAAGCAGAGACAGGCATTCCTCATGTCCGCTGCGGAGGGCTATGGGCTCGGGAAAGGTGACGGCTTGAAAACCACATCCGAGAGAATCCAGAAGAAAAGCCTGATTCTATCACACCTGCTTGAGCGTCCAAGAACAACGTGGACGTGGGCCTGCTCTGGTCTTTCCAAAGTTTCCGTCCTGGAAACCTGAGTGAGGCCCAGGGTGGTGAAACGGATTTGAAGCAGGTGCCTGGCCGGCTGGCATGGCAGAAATATTGAAGATCATTTGTTAAGGTCATCGGCCCTTTTTCACTTACTTTTGTCCCAATTTTTTCACAGGCCCTGAATTAAGGACCGGAAATGAAAGAGTTCTCCAAAGTCCCCCAGGCACCTTGCTTTAAACCTGGAGGAGAAACTCACAGTTTAAATCACGAATGACGTCCAGGAGCTACAACGTGTAGGTAGGCGTGTGTGTTTGTGGATCTCAGGAGGCCCACTGAACAGCTGCACCGCTGGGACCCCACGTTCCAGCGACATCAGGGTGGGGAGAGGGGGGCTTGCACTCCCCAGGGATTCAGAGCCCCCCTCCCCGTAAACTCTGCACTCCAACCACCTCTGATGCCCAGCCTGACCTGGCTGTCTCCATACTGTTCACCTGCAATGGGTTCCTCGTGCTGAGGCCTGGCTACTCCTTCTTCCAGCCCGGGGAACCCAGACCTCTGGGGTTACCTTGCTAATCATGCCTGCGGGGCTGACCACCCAACAGTGGGGGGGCTTCTGGAACCAGACGGAACCCACCAAAGCTTTCCCCAGTGATGGGCTATCACTAAGTCAGGAGCCAAAACTGAAGCCCCAGGAGATTCATTAATCTTGCTCCAGGTCAGAAGCAAGTGATACAGGTGTGGTTGGTGGTAAGGCCAAGAATAATTAGGGAGTCAACACAACTGAGTTTACAAACCGTTCACGACGTCGTGGAGGTAGGTCTTACTAACACCATGATTGTGTGTCATAGAAAACAGGCCAAGCGGAAGCCAGCTTCCCCCAAAGTTTTAAAATCGCCACCAACTTTGTGGTAACACGGATTTCTGCTTCCTAGTCTAGTCATCTTTCTGAGAGCAGATTTTTTTCCAGTTTTATTGAGAAATCATCGACACATATTGCTGTGCAAGTTTAAGATGTACAGAATGATGGTTTGATTTACACATATTGTGAAATGATGACCACAAAAAGTTCAGTTCGCATCCACCTTCTTATAGATACACTGAAAAGAAAAGAAAAAATTCTCCTGTGGTAACTCTTAGGACTCACTCACCAACCTTCCTATGTACCTTCCCAGCAGGGTGAGCTATAGTCATCGTGTTGTATTTACATCCCTAGGACGTTATTTGTCGTATAACTGGAAGATTTTGCTACTTTCTACCTATTTCCCTTCCCCACCCACCTCCTCTGAAAGTGGATTTTTTTTCTTGGCCACACCTCCTGGCTTGCAGGCTCTTAGTTCCCGACCAGGGATTGAGCCCTGGCCCCAGCAGTGAAAGCACCAAGTCCTAACCACTGGACCTCCAGGAAATTCCCTGAAAGTGGATTTTTAACAGGTGATGTTTGACGAGAAGACAATTGTGCAGAGTGAATGCAGCCCTCAGTGAGGGCGGTGCGGACCCAGAGGCCACGAGGCCCAAAGCCATGCCCCGAGCCCCGCGGCCCTGCGCACGGGCCTCTTCTGTGCCTCAAATTGTGTCCAGGTTCCTGGGCCATGGAACTCGTGTGTTCCCAGTTTATATCTCCCGCGCCCTTGTCACCTCCCCCTGCACAGCCTCTGTTCTGCTTACTGGCTGGCAGTGGTCCAGGCAGGAGCCCCCAGGGTGCCAGGCAGAGCTGGCCTTGCAGACAAGCTGAGGGCAGGGGTCGTGGGTATGGAGAACAACAAGGCTGTAGCCACTTCCCGGCCCGTGACTCTAACGGAATGAGCAGCACGACAAGCTCCCTGAGCTCCCGTCCCTGGACCAGCAGAGGAAAACCCTGGGTCCCTGTTAGGTTGTCGTGGCCGCTTAGCCTCCACTTCAATCTGCAGGGCAGGTTCAGCTAAGCGGTCACCTGCGGTCCCCGGCAGCTGTGTTTTAAGAGGAACAAGTCCACCCTCCAGCACGGCTGCGCCCTGCAACGTGGCCTGAAACAGACCTAACCAGACTATGGGCACCGGTGCCTTCTCTGGGAGCTGGAGCCTGGGCTCCCCCGGCTTGTGAGAGACAACTGCTAAACTGGGGAAACTGCACAAACACAGCCTTTTTCAAAAGTAAACTGCGAAAGAATAGTTGAGTTCTATCAACTAGTGAACGCTTCTGACTTCCTGATTGTTCTAGAACCTTCTGTGCTCGTGTGTGATGCCTGCCTGCGCACCTGTCCAGTGGAGGTAAGCCCCTGGCTCCATCTCCTCTCTGCTCCGTGCTGAGCAATGTCGCTGGGCAGATGGAAGCTGGCCACAGTGGAGGTATTCACACCTCGGAGAGAGGCAACCGCTACACGGAGGGGCTTCTCCCTGGGGAGCAGGCAGTTAGTAGTTTCCTGGGACCCCTCGCTGAGGATGCTCTCGGTCATTGCTGTGCTCCCAGCGGCCAGCACAGCGCTGGGCACACGGAGACAAGTGTTCCCCACAGTCTCCTCCGGGGAGCTCCTCCACGCTTGCTCTGGACCTTCTTACCGTGGACCAACTTGCTGGGTGTCTGAAGGCAGTGCCAGCCAAGATAATGGCAAGGCCATCTCCACCAGCGTGGTGACCACTTCTGCCTGTCTGGCCCTGCCTGCCCCCGGTTCTGGGCCTTCTGCTCCAGGAGTCGTGGACCTGGCGGTATAGGAGGACCTGGAGTTCAAAGTCCGCCTTGGCCACGACCCTGGGGCAGGAGCCTGGTTCCCATGCACCCCAGTCTCTAGTCTGTAAATGGGGCGATGCTAGGGTTTGCTGGGGTTGCCATGGAGATAAAAATGACATGACAAAGAAATGACCAAAGTGGTCATGACTGGTCTTTCCGATATCCGGGGCTGAGCCCTGGCCCCCTCACAGGGGCCCCTTAACCTCTGTTGGCCTTACTTGGCATGCAGGGCTATGGGAGCTGATGCGGAGGTCAGGGAGCCCTGGGTCCAGCCAGGTAGGCATGCTTCAGCGTACGTGATTGAGCAGTGGACGGGATACCTTAAGGCAGCGGTCCCTAACCTTTTTGGCACTAGGGACCAGTTTCGTGGAAGGCAAGTTTTCCACGGACTGGTGGGGGATGGGTGGTGGATGGTTCAGGAGGTAATCCGAGCGATGGGCATCGATGGGGGGTGGCCGAGGAAGCTTCGCGCGCTCCTCCGCCACCCACCTCCTGCTGTGCGGCTCGGTTCTTAACGGGCTGCGAACCGGTACCAGTGGACCCCTGCATTTGGCATCGGAGGGGTCAGCAGGCCTGGATAACATCAGAGGTAAAAGTTACTGTTGTTTCAGGAAACGGGAGGGTGACGTGTAGATCCGATCGTCCACAGACACTCCTGGACCAGCCTCTATCCCCATGGGCTCTGGAGCCAAATCGGCACCGAGACTCCCATTCAGCACTCCTCCTCCACCCTCCACCCACCTGGGGCTCTGACCTCAGTCCCAGCACCGGCCTCCTCGGCTCATCCCCGGGGCACTGTCTGCTCAAGGCTGGAGCTGACAGTGATCTCGGGCACTTGAATCAGCACTCAGCTTCGAAACCCAAGCAAACATTTCATTTCCCAAACACCTCTTTAGTTCAACAAAAACTCCCTTCATTCCGAAGTGAGATTTTGCAGAAACATGCTGTTACTCAACAGGCAGTTATAAAAGTCAGAACAATTACATGAGGAAGAAACGGAGGAGTTACCAGCAGTCGGGAAGGGAGAGAGCTTTTTTCACAATTATTACCTAATTCCGCACTGAAGCCATTATTGGGTCACTCCTCATTTCACGTAGTGAATGTGTTCAGGGCACGTAGATTTGTTTCTTCAGGGCAAATTCTCCTGCATTTCTATGTCCACATGCAGGAGAATGCTTCCATGGGAAAAAACCACCAGTCCCTTAAACTCTAGTCCTACAGTATCTTCCGGCTCTTTCCTTGCAATTTTAACGTTTTAAAATGGACATTTTTCAATCACATATAAAAGTCAAGGGAATGATGTAATAAAAATTGATAATATAATGACCAGCTTCAGAAGTTCACTGCACAGCCAACCCCATTTCTCCTGTATCCCACCCATCCCCCCAGCCCACTGGAATCAAATCCCAGAAAGGTTAGTAGTTTATCCGCAGATACTGCAGAAAATATCTCCAACAGGGAAAGAATCTTTTAAAGTATATAGTCTAATATCATGAACCTACCTAAAAATGAGAGTCACTATCAAATATCCAATTCGGGTTCCTATTACCCCAACTTTCCTATGGGCTGTTTTTTACAGCTTTTTTGAGCCAGGATCCAAATATTGTGCAAAACTGCAGTTGGCTGTCATGTTTCTTAAGCCTGTTTTCATCTGTAGGTTCCTCTCTCTACTTGGTTAAAGAAGCTAGTTATTTGTCCTGCAGAGCTTTCTATGGTCTGGATTTGTTGGCTGAATCTCCACGGTGTTTTTAAATCATGTCTTCCTGTCTCCTGTACTGTCTGCAAGGGGGTAGTTAGATCTTCTAGCTTGATCAACCTCAGGAATGGGTTTGTTTGTTTGTCTGGTTATTTATTTGCAATGACCCATCATGGAAGGTGTAGGGTCCTTCCCTCAGGAGGTACAGAATGCCCACTTGTCTCTCTCTCTCCCTTTTTTTGCTTTGTTAACAGCCATTGATGCTCATTGCTATTATTTGACCAGGGGCAACAAAATAATGATATTTTAATTCTATTATTACTATCTCATTTAATAGCTGGAATATTTTCATAGAGAAAAAATTAGTTTCATCAACTATTGTGTTGCCCTAACGTACAGCTAATACAGGAAAGGCAGGATACACACTTGATTCTCTCCTTTTCTTTATGTTTTTATTGAAGTATAGTTGATTGACAGTGTTGTGCCAGTCTCTGCTGTACAGCAAAATGACTCAGTTATACACATATAGACATTCCTTTTTTATATTCTTTTTCAGTATGGTTTATCACATGATATTGAATGTATTATTATTATTATTATTTTTTGTGGTGTGTGGACCTCTCACTGTTGTGGCCTCTCCTGTTGTGGAGCACAGGCTCCAGACGCGCAGGCTCAGCGGCCACGGCTCACGGGCCCAGCCGCTCCACAGCATGTGGGGTATTCCCGGACAGGGGCACGAACCTGTGTCCCCTGCATCGGCAGGTGGACCCTCAACCACTGCGCCACCAGGGAAGCCCTGAATGTATTATTAATAGTTCCCTGTGCTATACTGTAGGACCTTGCTGTTTATCCATCCTATACATAAAAGCTTACATCTGCTAATCGCAAACTCCCAGTCCTTCCCTTCCCCGCCCACCTCCCCCCCTGGCAACCATAAGTCTGCTCTCCATGTCTGTGAGTCTGTTTCTGTTTCATACATATGTTCATTTGTGCCATATTTTAGATTCCACATCTAAGTGATATCGTATGGTATTTGTCTTTCTCTTTCTGACTTACTTCGCTTACTGTGATAATCTCTAGTTGCAACCATGTTGCTGCAAATGGCATTATTTCGTTCCTTTTTATGGCTGAGTAGTAGTCCATGGTATATATGTACCACATCTTTATCCATTCATCTGTTGATGGACATTTAGGTTGCTTCCATGTTTTGGCTATTGTCTTTTTATTTATCAATAATTTTTTCTTAAAAAAAAACCAGAGCTGGGGATGTGAACCTCAGTGGAGGAGGGGCTGCCACCAAGGCCTGGAGGCTGCCAGCCTGGGTGAGGTTGTCAGGCGTGCTCAGGGGTTTCTGATCCCAAACACCCTGCTGTGCTCCCATCACCTACTCCTGACACCCCCGCCATCCGGTTCCCAGCTGGCCCTAGAGATGGTTGGGCAATTCACTGTAGGTTTAAATATTTAAAATTCTTAACTCAAGCTAGCAAAGTGTTGAATAAAACATGGATTATCTTGCTATCTTGAAAAATATGCCTTCCTAATGACCCAGAAACTCAGGGCTGAATTTAGAGCTCCTGGACCCCTCCACATTCCTGGGTGGAACTTGACCTGGCCATAGCCTCCTTGCCCTTCCTCCCCAGCTGTTCTGCACCTCCAGGTGTCTCGCGTACACTTGCGTGACAGGCCAGCATGCCTATGTGTACAGACCCTGCCCGCAAACACCCCGTTCTCTCCATGGGCAGAGACAGACAAGGAGGCCTGCAGAAGGTCTGAGAGGGGTCCGTCCCTGGGGGGCGTCACTTGCAAGGAGTGGGGGGCTGCAGGGGCAGACCCCCGGGCGGGTGCATCTCCCAGGTTTCTCTTTCCCTGAAAGGCGCTGGCTGCCTTCCTCTGCAGCAGAGGGGACTGTGTTATTAGCAGGTGACCACCGTGGGAGCTCAGAGCTTTCCTGCTGGACGGGAGAGAGAGCTGGGTGCCCTCACCCCAGCCCCTGCCTGCCCCGAGCACAGAGGTACTGGGGGAGCAGCTGGATGTCGGGATGGTGTGCCGTGAGAGAAGGTGGGGCTACCGGGGCGCTGGCCCCATCCCCTGCTCTGTGTGGTATACAGACAGCCAGCAATCTGAGAGGAAGCTTCCCTTCTGTAACAGAAAACACCCTTAACGCTCAGAATCCATGAGTGTGTCCGTGAAACAACTTCTCTGCTCTTGTGCCATATTTGGAGACCAGCTGAGAGCCTTGATAAGGAGGGGAGAGGAGTGATTTCCTGCCACATTCTCCTGAGTTAAGTTCCTGGGGTATTTCCAGCATGCTGGGGGAACTCAGGACACGGGGCTGCAATTCCAGACTCTTTATTCTTGGCTGAGTTTCTACAGCCCTGAACCTCTCTGGGCCTCAGTTCCTTAATCATGGCTGAGAGGAAAATCACTACCTAATATGGTTGTTGAGGGGATTCAAGGAGAGGTGGGCCCAAGGGAGGCTTCCATGGGGGAGTGGGGCTTCTTTCTGTACAAAGCTCAGACCCAGGAAGGTGACTCCCTCTGGACTGTGTCCCTGCCCTGCTCACGTCTCTGATGGGTTCCCTGCTCACATCTGCTGCCAGATGCAGCTCAGCAAATGTCAGGGGGCCCAAATCCCAGGGGGTGAGGGAGTGGATTTGGGAAAAAGTGTTTGGGAGTTGTCTGCAGGCAAAACAGTACTCCCCTCCTAAGGACACCTGCATCCGAAACCCCACACCTGGGAATACCTTATGTTACACAGCAAGGGGGCCAATGGTGCAGATGAATTAACGTTACTGATCAGCTGATCTTGCGATGAGGAGTTTCTTTTGGATAAACTGGAGGGCCCAGTGTCATCACGAGGGTCCTTATAAGTGAGAGAGGGAGGTGGGGGGGAGGTGTCTGAGTGAGGACCATATAGCTGGAGAAACTCTGAACCCCCGTGACTGGCTCTGAAGATGGAAGAGTCCCGAGCCAAGGAATGCAGGCAGGTCCAGAAGCTCGGAAGGCAAGGAGGTGGCTCTCCTGAGCCCCGGCAGGAGACACAGCCCCCGCCCACATCTTGATTTTAACCCCCAAAACAGTAAGTCAACATGTGTGTGTTGTTTTAAGGCACTAAATTGGTGCTCATTTGTTACAGTCACCATGGGAATGAGTGCAAGAGTCTTCCCTTTAAAGATGTTAGAATAACAGCAGCTGTGTCCAGCTCCCTCCAAACCAACCAAAAGCAGCAAGGAAAATGAGCATCAGAAGATTACCTCTTTGAAGAAACAAAAGCACTAAGAACCCCAAACCACAATATTGGAGACTAAATCACTAGCTACGGAATTCAGTTAAAATCTTTGTGTGTGTGTGTGTGTGTGTTTGTGTGTGCATGAGAGAGAGAGAGAGAGAGAGAGAGAGAGGAAGAGGATTGAGAAAGAAGAGATAAACAAAACACTCCTTTTTTATATAAAGAATGGTGGCTACCATTAAAATAGGGTGGACATTATCCCACTTACGTTGACTGCATATATCTGCATGCATAGATGCCCAAATGGGTTATGAAGAGAAGGCCACCAAATTATTAATAGTGTCATCTCAGAGGGATGGGATTTGGAGTGATTTTTACTTTATTTGTTTTTATACTGAAAAAACACAACAAAACTATTTTCAGAGCAGGGAGATAAAGAGGAAAGCACAAAACATGAAAGTATACATGAGAACGAGGAACTAACCATAGGAACTGAGGTAATAAAAATAACTTTGAGAGAATGTTTTAACTCCATGTAAGTAAATAGAATGGATGTTATTCTAGAAATACAAACAGAATTTGTATTTTTCCTTATCTAGAAAAAATATTTCTGACCTCAGAAGAAATAGAACATTTAACCAGACAGGTTTCCAAGGAGCAATTAAGACGGTCACTAAAGGTCTGAGCCATCACCCAAGGTCCAGATAAGTTCTATGAAATTGGATGGAACTTTCAAATTCAAGTAACAAGTATTTTCAGTGCCATTATATTTATTTTTTTAAGATTTTTTTTTTGATGTGGACCATTTTTAAAGTCTTTATTGAATTTGTTACAATATCGCTTCTGGTTTATGTTTTGGATTTTGGGCCGTGAGGCATGTGGGATCTTAGCTCCCTGACCAGGGATTAAACCCTCACCCCCTGCATTGAAAGGGGAAGTCTTAAACCACCAGGGAAGGGACTGCCAGGGAAGTCCCTTCAGTGCCATTTAAAATGCTCTAGGTCAATAAAAAGAGAAAGCTTCACATGTATTTTTATTCAGTACATATGAAAGCAGATCCTGAGAAAACACAAGAAGAAAACAATAAAATAATCTCCTTATGATTATTGATGGAAATGTCATAGTGAAATGTTAGCAAATACAACCCAGAAATGCATTAAAGAAAGAGTAAATCCCACCAAGTAAGGTTTCTCCTCGAAATGCAAGCTGGGCCCATCTTAGAAAATCAATTACCATTCACACAACTTCCCCTAAGTCAGCCTGCAGCCCCTTCCCAGGAGGCAGAGCCTGAGGCAAGGATTCCCAGCAGGTGCTTCCTAGTGGGAGGTCCCAGGAGAAGGCTGAGGGGGTCGGATCAGGCAGGGAGCCTCGGGGGCCAATAGGGTATCCCTTGGCGTCCAGCTGGGGCTCCAGAGTGTAAATTACACCACGCTGCCTGTCCCACTGGGAGACCAGGGCTTCTTGTCACCCTTACAGCCCAGTGTGACTGTGGGCCCCTGCCCCCCAGGGATCTCTGGGGAAAGGGCCCCTGGGGGCTGAGGGCCATTCTTGGGATGAGGGGCAGCTGCGAGCCGTTAGCCGTCCACACTCTCAGCAGGTGGCAGATGGGTCGCCCACCCTGAATGGGGATCCAGGGTTCAGGGTCTCCCCCAGCATCTCCTGCTAAGTCAAAGGGAAAAAGACATATAATCATTTCCTTAGAGGTCAAGGAAACGTTTGGTAACATTGGTACCAAACGTTTTGTAAAGTTCAGCATGTTTCTGATTTTACAATCAGTTGAATAGTAGACATTTGCTTCCACCACATGATAAAACTATGATAAAAATACATGCTTAATGGTGAGAAGCTAGGAACAGTCGCATAAAAGCCTGGAAGCTGACACTTCTATGGGGACACCATGTCATGTGCCATACTCTTGAAGAGCCCTTTAGGGCAATGCCACAGGAGAGCACTGAATTCAAACCTGTAAGACAGGAGGTGTGATTATCACATTTTGCAGATGGATGGATTCTATGTGAAAGAGAAGGAGAATCAAAACTGAACAATTATTAGAAGTAATGAGCAGTCCAGTGAGGTGCCTGGCTAGATGTTTACTTTGCAAAATCAATAACTTTATAAAAACCAAAACCAGTCAGAAAAAATTAAATGAAAAAAAATATTCCAATTATGTTAGCAATAAGAAAAGATTTTAAAGCTGTGACAAAATGAGAGATTGGCATGGACATATATACACTACCAAACATAAAATAGATAGCTAGTGGGAAGCAGCTGCATAGCACAGGGAGATCAGCTCGGTGCTTTGTGACCACCTAGAGGGGTGGGATAGGGAGGGTGGGAGGGAGGGAGACGCAAGAGGGAGGAGATATGGGAACATATGTATGTGTATAACTGATTCACTTTGTTATAAAGCAGAAACTAACACATCATTGTAAAGCAATTATACTCCAATAAAGATGTTTAAAAAAATCATAGAATAAACAAAGTACATCTTCCTTACAACAAAAACTTAAAATATTAAAGAGAGAAAAGAAAAAGAATACTCTGACTTCATGGAAAGCCATTCTGTCTTCTGGGATTTGATAACTTCACATTATCAGCTGGAAACTTTTTTCCAGTTAATCTGTATGTTACGGTTGTCTAAATAAAAACAGAAAAATAGTTTGGTTTCAACAAGATAAGGTGATTTTTATCTATGGGAAGTTCTCGCAAGAAAAAGGAAGAATGAGGTAAAATAGGAAGAGTCAGATCACAAGGAGATTCAGATACATAAATCCAGATGTACTGAAACATTGCAGCTATGAGGAGTATGTGAGGCAGTGTGTGGGGTGTGAATAGACACACGGACCAGTGAAGAGAACCCCGTATGGAGATAGACCCAAATAGCACCAGACTTCAGTTTATAATAAAGATGGCACTTTAAATAAATAGAGCAGAAAGATGTGGTTGTTAAATGAAATTAGGTAACTAGATGACCATCTGGAAAAACATTAAATTGGATCTCTAACTCACTCCATTCATCAAAATATACTCCAGATGTAAGAAAAAACTTTAAGTAAAATGTAAAACTGTAGAACTACTGAAAACACGGAAGCATGGAAGCATTTTTTTTATGGGCGTGGGGTTAGAAAAGCTCTGTCTAAGCACGCTACAAATTCCAATGCCATCAAGAACATGGATAAGAAACTTTAATTAGATAAAAATTAGAATTTTCTGGAAAGAAAGCAATACCAGAAATGCAGTCCAAAGGCAAATGACAAATAGAAACAAGAAAGCACACACACACACATACCACACAGGGCTGACTTTATAACCATGTATTATGTTTCAGTAAGAAAAACAACAAACTCTCCATAGGAAAACAGACACCCTCCTCCCCACTCCCCCCAAAAAAGCAGTTCTCGGGGTCTGGTTAAGGAATGCACTAGACTAGATCATTGATGCAAGCTTGGAAAGAAAGGCCAGGGCTGTGGGGCTGATAAGGTACAATCCCAAGACGTATTTCTCTTTTTTTTTTTTTAATAAATTTATTTATTTATTTTTGGCTGCATTGGGTCTTTGTTGCTGCACGCGGGCTTTCTCTAGTTGCGGCGAGCGGGGGCTACTCTTTGTTAAGATGCGCAGGCTTCTCACTGCGGTGGCTTCTCTTGTTGCAGAGCATGGGCTCTAGGCGCACGGCATCAGTAGTTGTGGCTTGCAGGCTCTAAAGCGCAGGCTCAGTAGTTGTGGCACATGGGCTTAGTTGCTCCGCGGCATGTGGGATCTTACCGGACCAGGGCTCGAGCCTATGTCCTCTGCATTGGCAGGCAGATTCTTAACCACTGTGCCACCAGGGAAGTCCCCCGAGATGTATATCTAAGTGACAAAGTTTGAGCAGGACAGGACTGCACATATATGGAGATGTTTATCCTTGAAGAGAGGACTGTGGAAGGATGTCCTGGGAATGCTCGCTCCCAGCCAGGGCCTCGGAGAGGAAGCCTGGAGCTCTGGAGGAGGAAGGGAGCTCACTTCCTTGCATCTTCCTAAATCTCGCTGGAATTTGAAATCGCATACATACGTTCATATCCAATTTTTAAAACTTGGTAATTTTTCAGAAAATACATGGGAAACAGATGGGCACCAGCGGCCTCCACAAGCTGCCAGTGGGACTCCGCACTATGGGAGGAAGGAAGACCTGCAGGACTGGGGGGAGGGGGGCCCACAAATCATACAGAAGCCACTGCGGGCAGTGCCTCTGGAAAGGCCCTCCAGGTCTGTGCCTGCAGAACTTTGTCCTCCGAGCTCGCCCAGGTGAGCACATAGTAAACTGACGCGGGCCTGGGCCTGGGGACCATTTGCACGGGTGTCCCTGGGGGTGAGATGACAGCCTTCTTGGATCACAGGTGAGAGGACACCTTCCAGGAAAGAGAGGAAATGGCCAGAAAAGCCACCAAGCCAGTGAGAGACTTGTGATGGACACATCGGCCAGCCAGTTGGCGGCGACCTGAATGGGAGGCCGAGTGCAGCCCCTGGACGTCAGACCGTCAGCCTACCTGTCAGGACTGAGGTCCCAGGTGCCTGGCCTCAGCTCCGCTCCTCATCTGTACCCCTCACCCTGCAGCGGCCGCCCAAAAGCGAGCTTGCATTTGAGTGGAAGGCGCATCTTTGTGTCTACCGGGTTCCACTCCCATTTCTACTCCAAAGGTGGGGCTTGGTTCCGAGTCCGTCCATGCTGTTTCTGGTCCTGAATAAGGCAGGTGTCTACACTCACCTAGTTCTGGACAGCATCCACATTAGCCTTTAAAACCCAGCTCAGATCTGAGGCTCTGGGATTTCCCTGACATAATTCCTTCTCAACCTCTCCCAGACTCTAGCCACATTTTCTCTAATTACATCTATCAAAGTCTGTTTTGATTTTCTTAACCTGTCTGTGAGCTCCTGGAAGGCAACTGTGTCTATTTTATCTCAGGCTCCTGTGCTTTAGTGAGGTGTTCAGACCGCAGTGATTGGGATGGAGGCAGGGGCATGAGAAGGACCTCTGAGGGGTGTAAGAGGTCAGTGGATGCAGGTCCAGTGCAAGATGAGGAAGGAGCCCACACTCGCGCCCGTCTCCTCTCCCTCCATCTTCTGCTGGAAGGAAGGGACTGGGGCTCAGGGCTCGGCGAGCTGATGACATCACAGCCCTCCTTGGGAACTCACCCTTGCTAAGGAGGCACCGTGAGAAAGGTGCCTCTAGTGCCATGAATTCCTCCCTAATAGCGCACAAAAAATCCCCAAACAACCAAATCTCATCAATAGAATGGATTTAAGAACGGTGGCATCTTCACCCAGAGGGACACACGGCACAGAGATGTAGGTGAGCCATCCACGCCCAACACGGCTGAGCCCCACAGACTTGGGGCTGGGTGACGGGCTCCCACGTGTATCCACTGACCAAATCACAGTCTCCAAGTCACCGTCTGAGCTGTCCTAGTCGGGGACAGTGGTGCCACGGCCTCCAGGGGATGTCCTGTTTCTCAATCTGGTTTCGTGAGTGAGTTCAGCTGATGAAAATGCACAGGACTGTCAAGGTACAGTATGCGCCCCCTCCTCTGGGTAAATGATGCTTCAACAATAAGTAAGAGATGTGGACCAAGAATGTCACCTGCCATATCAGTAAACAAAGGATGTTGTGCCTTCAAGCCCTCAGCCAATGCGGCCACACCAGTGGTGTACCCTGAGGGGATTCAAGAGGGAGAAAAGCAGGATACTGGCTCCAGGTACTTAAGATATGTATCAGAGGAATGATTTCAGTGAACCCAGACCCCTGCCTCTTCCTGTACACAGAAAAGTGCTAAATTCAGTAACTTGAGATGTCAGGTTTTCTTTAACAGTAATCGCTTGATGTTCCGACTACTTGGATTTTGTTGCAAAAACTCCTATATATCCTGGTTCCTCCCTTACCTCAGAGCCAACTGAGAGGCCGTCTCCTTAGCTTAAGTCCTCAGTTTTGTCCCCCAGATAAAACATAATACTCAACTTTTAGGTTGTGCATTTGATTTCAGTCAACAGAGATAACAATGCACAAAGGAAGTTACCTATTCTACGTCCCCAGAAAGGGCTCCATCCCTCTGTTCCCCCACCTCCCAACACCAAATTCACCCAGCTCCCCGGAGTGGGTGCTGGAGTCACCGCTAGGAAAATGGTGCTGATGTCATGTGCCTTCCTTATTATTTTAACTAGCCTTTCATTATTTTTTGTGCTTGCTTTAAATGAGCCTTTTTTTTTTTTTTTTTTTTAAACTTCCTTCCTGGCATTTGAGTCATTTCCCAAGTTCTTTGTCTGCCTTAGCTAAGGAATTCAGTGCCCAAGATGGTTTGGGAGTCCTACTGTTTGTTCTCCAGGGACCTCTGTCCAGACAGAGGCCCCAGCTGGGCAGAAGGTTTGGGAGAAATAAAGCATAAAAACAAGCAGAGTTTGCACGAAGGTGAGACTCCACGAGGCCATCTTGACTGAATCTCCTCCAGTAGATAGAGGACACTGCTGATAGGGAGGGAAGCCAGCTTTTCACGGCCATGAAGGGCCTGTGACTCCAGGAGGATACTTCCAATCAGAGCCACCGTTTTCCAGCCACACTGCATGGGAAGTGGGTGCTCTGAGCTCACACAGCCGGGGAGGTGGGCCGGAGCTGGGAGAAGACCTGTGTTCTTGCTCCAGAGAGGAGTTTTCTCTCCTGATCCACGATCCCAAGCATCTGCATGGGTCAGAACCAGGCTGAAGACACTTAACCCTAGCTGACAAGAGGGAGAGAGAGAGGTCTCTTCCATTGTTTGCTGATGGATGAATCACCCCACCCCATTCCTGGCTTTGTCCCACTGATCTCAGGTCCTGACAACGTGTGGCATCCAAGCTGGCCTTCAATTTCCCTTCCCTGGGTCCCAGGTCCTCTCCTGGCCCTTGGCCATCCCAGGTTTCCCTCCTGTTAACGGGGTCCACCCCTGAGCTGGCTAAAAGTGACCCATGGCCCACTGGTGGTGGCTGCGGCTGATATGCTGTGTAAACCACAAGGGCATCGTGTAAATGTAAGTAGTGTTAGGCAAACCACAGCCTGTGGGCCAAATCCTGCCCTCAGCCTACTTTGGTAGATAAAGTTTTATTGGGCACGGCCATGCCCCATTGTTTACGCGATGTCTGTGGCTGCTGTGAGCTAAAGTAGTTGCAACATGGTCCATATGGGTCAGAAAACTGAAAACACATCTACTATCCAGCCCTTTATAGGAAACGCTGGGGCCCCCTGATGCTAGGAGACAGTGAGCTATTTTGTCCTTGGAGTGTTACCAGTTAGATGGAACCTTCTGGAGACATTGTCTCCAAGGAACAACGTCGGTGCTGACAGTTGGGTATCTTCTTCAATGGAGGCCTTGCTGCTCACAGGTCCCCCCTGCACAGGGCTGGACCCCACTTTTCCAAGGCCTTAGGCCTGACCCTGCCGAAGACTGCAGCCTTGGAGATGGGGGACTAATTCAGCCTTGAATCCTAAGACCTGGGGCAGCAGCGAGTGGGCCCAAGTGGGTGGGTTTGCCTTCCCTGTGGCTGGCAGGAGATGGAGTTCCTTCCATCCAGTCCTCACCTCACCTGCCTCCTCCATCCCCTGCCACCTCCATCCCCTGCCTCCTCCATCACCTGCCTCCTCCATCCCCTGCCACCTCCATCCCCTGCCACCTCCATCCCCTGCCTCCTCCATCCACTGACACCTCCATCCACTGACACCTCCATCACCTGCCTCCTCCATCCCCTGCCACCTCCATCACCTGCCTCCTCCATCCCCTGCCACCTACATCACCTGCCACCTCCATCCCCTGCCACCTCCATCCCCTGCCACCTCCATCCCCTGCCACCTCCATCCCCTGCCTCCTCCATCACCTGCCACCTCCATCACCTGCCTCCTCCACCACTCTTCACTCCTCCATCCCCTGCCTCCTCCACCACTCTTCACTCCTCCATCCCCTGCCACCTCCATCCCCTGCCACCTCCATCTACTGCCACCTCCATCCACTGCCACCTCCATCCCCTGCCACCTCCATCCACTGCCAACTCCATCCCCTGCCTCCTCCATCCCCTGCCTCCTCCACCATTCTTCACTCCTCCATCACCTGCCTCCTCCATCCACTGCCACCTCCATCCCCTGCCTCCTCCATCCCCTGCCTCCTCCATCCCCTGCCACCTCCATCCCCTGCCACCTCCATCCCCTGCCACCTCCATCCCCTGCCTCCTCCATCCCCTGCCACCTCCATCCCCTGCCTCCTCCATCACCCCTGCCTCCTCCATCACCCCTGCCTCCTCCATCACCCTGCTTCCTCCATCACTCCCACCTATTCCATCACCCCTACAGGTGTGATCATGGCCAGGGCAGCCTGGGTCTCAGAGGCTTGCTCTTACTCATTTCAGCATTTGGTTCTTGCAGGTTAGTGAGAGGAGTATTGAAGCAAAGTGAGGAGAGCGCTCTCTGAACCCTGGTTTCCACAGATCTGGCTCTGCCAGGATGTCCCGGCCTCATCCCAGGGGTCCTGTTCTCAAGGTTCACACGTGTATCCAGTAGGAAGGAGCATCCCTGGAGGTGCGGTTGTGTCCCTCTCTGTTTGGTGTGTGTGTGTTGAATGCTCAGAACGTTCCAGGCCCCATGCTTCTGAGTGCTGTGTGTATATGTAGGCCGGCATACAGGGTGTTGCAAAGGCCCCATGGGAGGGGCCCTGCAGCCTGCAGAACTGTGGCTGGAGGAAGTGGAGATGAAGATAGAAAGAGGAAAGTACCAGACTAAATGAGGTCCCATTAGGGTTTGACTCTTCTCCCGAGGGCAGTGGGAAGCCCCAGCTGTGTCTCCCTGTGGGGTGTGTGTGTTTGTGGGGAAAGAAATGTCAAGGTTTCTATTTCAAATGGTCTCACCCCCAGCCTGAGCAGAAGAGTCTGGAGCTGAAGCAGGTGTCTAACAAGGAAGCTGGTGCAGAGGTTGCCGGGGGAGGGTGTGGGGCGCCGGGCAGGCAGAAAAGGCAGGTAGGGCTTCATGGTAAGCTGTCTGCCAGAAGTCTGGGGAGGTAGGAAGTGAGGATGCCTCTTACTTCCTGAATTTCCATGTGGATGGTGGGCTGGGGCAGAAATAAGTGTGATTTTGGACTTAGTGACTCTGAGAGTCAAGGTGAGAATAGGCAGCTGGACAGTCGGGCGTGGAGCCGAGAGGACAGGTCTGATGTGGAATGGGCATCCTCGGGTCAGTGGGGCCCAGGGGCTGGCTGAGGAGGACGGCCATCAGAGGGCTGCGAAGAACCCCAGGACCTGCGGTCTACCTGCTGTCCTTCTCGAGAGGATTCTGGAAGGAACTCCTGGGGGTCCAGGATCTGAGGATGGACAAGGGCTGTGTAGTTGCCCACCGAGGTCCGAGGGCACCTTCGTGAAAGCAGCGTCGGGACGTCAAAGAGGCAGAAAGGAGAGAAGAGAGAGAAATAGGGAAACAGAGGGGACAGCTCACGGCCGTGAGCAGCATGTCTATGACAGGAAGGGTGGTGGGATCGTCTGGGGTGGGGGCGGGGGGATGCTCTGCAGCATCTTCGGGGCATGGAGGGACCTGGGTGTCTGTGGCCTGGCTGACTCAGACTCCCAGGCCTGAGCACCTGCTGAGTTGAGTGAAAAGTCTGCTACCCGCTGCATCTTTGAGGATCGCGGGGGAGAACCCAACAGTAAAGCTCCATCATGGCAGGTCCCCCACATCCTTTATGAAGCTGTATGGACCCCTTGAGTTATGCAGTTTCCTAGTAAAGGAAACTCCTGTGTTTCTGCACCCTCAACACCCATAACTAGAAATGTTGCGTCAAATTAAAATATATTTGTTTCATTGAATTCTGTGGAACCGGCTGCTTTTGCAACGTGACAACCTCACTCCTGAAAATTGGTCACCATTTTAAATTATAATTTTTGGGGGGAGTGCTCAGAAATGAATTGTTAACACAACACAATCACTCTACCTTTAAAACACCAGGGATAAAAGAAAGCACACTCGCTGAATCACTCAGGTGAAATGTGGGCAGCCGCCGTGCCTCCTGGCTTCACCCTTTTATAGGAAACCGTTGGGACCACCTCTGCTCTGGGTGCTGTGAGGTCGTCACGTGTGATCCTGAGCAGGCGAGGATGTGGCTACTCCCCGTGTGGGTCTAGAAAGCATTCTGCGTGTTGGGACCTGAAGCCTCTGGAGTCTCCCCCTCCTTCCTGCCGCCCATGACGTTCCCACGGGGAGAGGAGGGCGACAGGTAGGCGTGTGGCATGAGCGGGCTCGGGCGTGTCTGCTTTCTGTCCCCTCTGGGCACCTACTGTGTCCGCCTTCATGGGGCCTGAGGTGCAGGCAGGCTGCTGGGGTTTGGACGAGCAAAGACCAGTCTTCCCCAGAGTTTCATTGTCACTGTCCCAGCCCCTGTCTGGAGCATCTGCAGGGGGGACGCCTTCCCACTGCCTCTCTCCCTGTCGGCACCAGGCACGGAGGCCGACTCTTCCCCCAGGAAGAGCCCAACCAGAAGCCTTTTCTCTCTTCCAGTATGGGTGGGGGGAACAGAGTTTGGCCCCTTGAGCTGTTGTGTGGAAATTTAATTCTGCAAACAGACGAAAGGCCTGCAGATCTGGGAGTTCTTCCAAGGTCACTGGGTCAGCTCTTGTCCTACAGAGTAAAATTTTTAGAATCCAAGATCTGGAAAGAATGCCCTTGGCTGCAAGTAACAGCCAATGTATAAGTTGCTCAAATAATTAAAAATGGTAACAAGTCCCTGTGCTGTATAATATAGCCAATATTTTATAGTAACTTTAAATGAAGTATAATCTACAAAAATATTGAATCACTATGTTGTACACCCCCAAACTGATACAATATTGTAATTCGTCTATCCTTTAATAAAAAATGCTAATAATTTCATATAAGAAGTCTCAGGCAGGGTGACTTCAGGGTCAGCCTCCTTCCCTCTTCATGCTCTGCCCTTCTGAGTGGGCCAGCTCATCCTGACTCCATCAGCTTTGCAAACCAGCACTCCTAAGACCATTCCGAGGATGGGGAGACCATTTCTCATGTCTCTGTTTGAGGGCAAGGAGAAATCTCCCGAAGCATCCAGCACTCTCCCTCACCCCACACGGACAGCCTGTGCCATGTGTCTGCCCTGGTCCAGGTGCTGGCCAGGGGGTGGACATGCCATCACTGGCTCGGACCTGTCCAGATTTACCTCTGGATAGAGGAGTCTCTGGCATCTCCTGAAGCTTATTGCCAACAGATACACAGGTGAGTTTCTCTTAAGAAGAATGAGAGAGTGCATCTCCCAGCCCACTTCCTACAGAGAGAAATGTACACAGAATCCTGATAGACCCCAAGTAAGTTTCAGCTGAACAACTATTGTGGCTTAGAGGAGGGCGGGTGGGCCACTGGGTTGATATTTAGTGATGCTAAGGCCCCCAGGGCTACAGGACCCGGCCTGCAGCACCCAGAGGGCACTGACCGGACCACTGGTTTCCACGTCAGAGGGGGGCCAGCATCGTCAGGGACTTTATTTTTCAAAAGAAGCCAGAAATCCAGATCTTTATGTAAAATCTTACACTACTAAAATAGTCATAATTAATTCACATTTTTACTAACACTATGGGTCTCATAAAAAATGTCTAAGAGCTGGACCCAACCTGGGGCCCATGCTTCTTCTCCTTTGGATAAAGAGGCCAACGTCTGGAAGTTGAGACAAGGCTTGGCTGTGACCTCTTTGCACCGACTGGGAGTGGCACCTCCCCCTTGGGAGATACCATGCATTGCAGTAGAGGCCCGAGGGCACCGTTACCATCCTCCTGATCTGGGGACCAGGCCAATTTCCAACATTTATCTTCCAAAAAGCACTGGAGAAGGGGGACGAGAGAAACCAGGACACTCAGAGGAAATTGCCAAGGATGTTTCCTGCAAAGGAATGTCCCCATGGCCAGGCTGGAAACAGGTAGGGTGTGGACACCGTGATTCATCGTTGCACATGGAAATTAGACGTAATCCAGAACTTTTATGGGAAATGAAAGGTGATGATGACACAGCCACCAGTGAAATAAAATTAGACAAATGAGCCCAAGCTCGGGCAGGAGAATCCAGGCTAAGGGGAGCCATGGCAGCTGAATCCACCAGAAATTGAGTGGGGCTTCTGCACACCCTGGGCTGTCTGTACCTTAACTCTCATTAGTTTTAACAGGATTCGGTGCTGGTTTTGCGGTGTCAGTTGTGAAAATCCAGTCCCTGCTGGAAGGCCTAAATAATAAGGATGCTTCTCCATTGCACCCAAGGCAGATTCGAGGTGCCACCCTCACCTCCAGCAAGTCCAAGTGCGCAGCCCCGCCCCCAACTTCCTGTGTTATAGCTCCTGCCCCGTCCAGCTCCCTTTTCCTCTCCTTACGCTCGCCCCTCTTCTCAGGAGGTGCAGCTGTGGAGATGGACGGAAACAAAGCAGCTTGCAAAGGGTTATTTCAAGAAAAGGGTTATTGAAAAAGCAAACTGGTCCATTTTCAAAATGACTGCATTGAACTAAATTCAGTCAGTCCGTTCTTCATGGGAGGTCAAGGCAGCGGCATCCTTCTTCTGTTTGCCCAGAGAATGCCCTCACCGGACGATGGATACAGGCTGGGGGTCCACTGGGTCCAGCCTTCCCTGCCCTCACCTCTCCCTGCTGTGCAGAAAGGGTCGGGGTCACAGTGGCCATTCATAGATGGAAAATTAAGGGCCCAGGAGCGCCGAGTCACCCACCTGCACTCACGGAGCCTGGGCCAGGCATAAGAGAAGAATTCACAGGGTGACTTTATCTGGAACTTCTAACCTCACATCTCAGGATGACGCCAAGTTTCTGTGGAATAGCCTCGAAAGACCAGATTCTAGGGTGCTCCCAGGGCACTCAGGGAACTCCATAACCGATACTCCCACAGACTGGACACCCCAGTACTTGACCGAGGGGTCTCAGTGCTCCGCTGCCTGCAGTCGTGCTCCCAGCTCACCTCCAGGGGAGACAGGCTGTCTCTGCTCCAAAAGCCAGCGGTGCGTGGGCCTCCTGATGGCCCCCTGGACATTTCCACCCTCTGGGGGCTCCCTTGAGAATCAGCTGGGGCAAAAATGGTAGCTATAACCATAAGAACTGTTTCGTAGTAAATGTGAGACAGTATTCACATGAGTAATAATGACGCACTTACTGCACCCAGCCCTGTGCTAGGTCATCATTTAATCCCACGCCTCTGGGGGTGAGGGGTGGCACCATTTGTATTCTGGGAAACTGAGGCCCAGAGAGGAAAGATACTTGCCCGACGTCCCTGGGTTTGTGTCGCACTTTGACTACTGATCACAAGTACAGAAGGTGGGACTTACTACTCTCATTTGCTCCTGTTTGGGGATGCCACGCAAGGCAAAGGCAGCAGTCCTGGCCTGGCAGACAGGCCCAGCTTCCGCTCGTGCTCCTGGGGCAGGACACAGGGCTCCTCAGCATTCCAGGCTCCCCAGCTGTCAGCGGTGGCCCAGTGCCCACCTGAGAGACCCTGGCCATAGACCTGGATGTACCTGGTTGGTTCCGATGCATCCCTGAGACATCCGCCCCTCCAGATCCGGTCGACACACCTCAGAAATCTCCAAGATTTCCCTGTCAGCTTCCCGAAGGAAATGAATTCTATGTATTCAACCTGCATGACCTCTTTTCTAACAACGGTTGTGTAATCGCTTTTCTTTCACAGAGAATCGAATCTTGCATGTGAAGCATATAGATCATTTTTATTTCTATAAAATTATATTGTCTGATTAGGGCTACATTGTAAGCCCACTTATTGGAACCACTGAGAACGTTGTAAATGCCAAACGGTTCCTGAAAATTACCAGACCAGCTGCACGAGCAGGATTTACAACCCCGTGTTTCACGCCCGAACCATCCTGGAGACAGAATCTGCCGAAAGCGCTGTTCTTTTTGGTGATTTATCTCTTTCCAAGTGATGACAGGCGGCTTTGCTGGTCAGAGCCAGATCCAGGAGGTGAGCATGAGTTAGCCTTAACAACAACGCTTGACCCAGTCAAGTTTTCTGTAAATATTGTGCATGATAAATTACATGAGGACACTATTTACGAAATGTGGAAAAATCAATAATGCTCTACAAGCATGTTTATCAGCCAAGGAACCAAACCAAGCCTCTAAAGGGGCGGGGGTGTGGTGCGGGGTGGAGAGTCTGAAAAAGAAAAGCTGCCTGTCTGCAGCCAACGCAACAGAGGTTTCCTCCTTTTCAGTTTTGCCCCGTGGGGATGGGTGGGAGTGTGGGGTCTGCCGCAGCAGGGAGTCTGCTGTGCTCCAGCCCCACGGGCAGTGCCTCTGTCTCTCGGTTACTTTAACGGAATCCACACCAGGCGTGATGGCATCAGGATTCCCATTTGCCCCTCTGACAGACCAGGAAACCAAGCCCTCTGGAGGTGTAGTGCTTGGGTCCCATCCCAAAGCCAGCAAATGGCCAAGCTGAGGCTTCGATGCCAGTTGCCAGAGGCAGAGTTCGCGTGGTCTTGGCTGGTCAGCGTTCTGGTGGGACAGTGGCTCCCCTCACCCCCCGGCACAGGAGTGAGCCCACTGAACCCTCACAGAGCCCCATCAGATGCGAGCAACTGCCACAGACTCTTGTGCATGAACGGAGAGGTCCCGCAGCTTGTCTAAGGTCACACACCCGTGAGTGGCAGAGAGGGATTTGAACCTAGTGTAAATGTGTTCTATCCCTTCAAAGAGCTGGAAACTCACAAGCCACCCTCCGGGAGATGTGTCCTCGTGTAGTTTTGCACAGTGGGATAGTGTACTGAGGAGGGTCAGCGCAGCAGCTCACACCGCGGCACAAGGGCATTGCTTTCATTCTTTCTTTGTTCTTTAGTTTTTAAATTTTTTATTCTTAAACTTTTTTTAGAGTTGCTTTACTTCCACAGAAAAGGGAAAGACACAGCTTTATCTACGCCTGAAACCACGGTCGCCAGCCGAGTGGTCCTCCCACACCGCTTGGGTCCCTCCGCCCGCTCCCCGCAGCACAGAGGGAGGGAAGCTTCTACATGCAGGTCTCAGCCCTTCAGTGCTTCCTTCCGGATTTCAGAACAAAGCCCCCAGTGGTCACTGTTTGGGCTCGCAGGCCTCCCCCTCCCCGGGGCCTCCTTCTTACTCCTCAGGCTCTCGTAGGACCGTCCTTCCTTCACTCCTTTAATAAGATCATGTCCCTCCCTCCACAGGGCCTTGGTACATGTTATTCCCCCATGTGGATGTCATTTCCTCTCTTACCTATTCCTCCTTTAAATTCCAGCTCCACTGCCTTTCTTCCCCAGAGGAGCCTGTCCCAACTGCCCACCCCCCAACCCCGTCAGGACCTCTCCTGACACCCTGAGGCACCTTTCACAGCTACAACCCTTCAACATGTTCAAATCTGTCCACTCTAAGAGAAGTCAAGGGTCATGAAGGCAGGAGTTTTCTCCTAGAATCCCAGTGCTGAGCCCAGCACATAATAAGGCCTTCATTAACACTGGTTGGGTGGATGGATGGATGGCTAGATAGATAAAAAGATGAATGCATGAATGGATAAATAGATAGATAGAAGGATGGGTGGATGGATGGATGGATGAATGGTTGGACTGATGGACATATGGGTGGGTTGGTGGATGGATGGATGGATGGTTGAATGGATGGATGGATAGATGGGTGTGTGGATGGTTGGATCTCCATAGGCACTAAAGAGCACAGGGAGAATTCTATGGGTTCTAAGAAAGCATCTCTGGACTCTCGCAAACATCTGATTAAGATAAAAAGGGCATAGGGAGCACCCCCTGAGGGGTCTCTGACTGGAATCTGAGATGGGTGCTTTATCCCTTGTGGAGGCTGAAAGCCAGTGAGTTCCCAACTCCCAGGGCGCCCTTCTCGAATCTCTGAGGAGGGACAGTCTCTGAGGTGCCCCCGCTCAGCCCCTGGGCAGGTCCTGCCACTCTCCACCAAGCGTTCCCTCTGGGTACGGGGCCCTTACCATCCACCCAGAGCACCAGGAATTGCAGCTCCAGTGGGGAGTGGAGCAGAAGGGGGAGTGTCCAGCCTCCTCCCCTCACTGGGGAGACTGATGCATGGTCCACACAGTCTCCTGGGGATCCCAGGAGTCCCAGGAGCCCCTGGTCACCTGCTTGTTCAGTGTCACCCTGTGCTGGCCCCTTCCTTGTCCCTTTATCACTTCCCCTCCCAAATAAACTGCTTGTCCCAAATCCCTGTCTGGGGTCTACTTCTCAGGGACCCCAACCAGCGATAGCCCTGATGAGCAAAACACGTCTGTCATCACAGGAAAAGAACTTTTAGATTCAAGGGCCTTTGATGAGTCGCCGTGCGGAAAGAGGTCAGCCACGGCCTGGACTGACTTTGGGCCCAGATCTCCTGCCCTGCCCGTAACCCCCGAGCTGAGGAAAAACAGGCGTGCAAGCCCAAGGCTGTGAGGCCAGAGACATTTTCATTTTTCCTTTCTGGTGCTTTCTGTGACGCTGCTACATCACAACACAATATTTGCACTATGAAACCCTGAAAACTGCCAAATTTCACCCAATTTGGTTGAATGTTCTCAAGGAGCTTGGCATTGTGTTAGAAACTCAGACATTCCCACGGCCCAGTTCCTATTTTAAAATTGCCTATCTATTTAAAGTTCACGATGGGGGGAATAAGAGAAAAAAGACTTTCAAAGCCAAAGGGAACATGAGAGAGGGAAAAGGAAAGTCCAGTTTGCTTCTAAAAAAGGCTGAAAATTATAACCATCCGTGGCCTCGCGTCTCAAGTCTGCGGATTAGTTTTTTCCTCTTCTTGTTGTTTGAAAACCAAAGTGGAATTTTATTATGGGATACCAAGTGAGTTTCTCAAGTTCCTGGCCCCCCAAATCTACTCACTCCACGGCATGCCCTCATGCGGATGGGAAGGAGGGCGGGCCCCCAAAGAAAGCAGCCGGTGTCTCCAAGCTGCAAAAGAACGTCTCCCCCCCCCTCCCCCATGCCACCGTGCTTCCTTATTCGGGACCCAGCGACGACGTTGCCTGGCTCCTTTTATGAACAACAAAACCGTGATGAAGGCAACAGGAGTCAGAAGCTATTCAGCACAGGAAGCCCCCGTATCCGGTGAGGAATAAGAAGTGCAGCGACAGGATGCGCCTTGGGTCAGGGGGCCGCGGAAAGCCCTCAGCCTTTGTGTCCTTTCCTGCGACGGAGTGTCCACGTCTGAGCCCTCGGCTCCCCTCGGACTCGGAGCTCAGCCGGGACTGCCGCTGTCACCGCCGGGCCGCCAGCCTCCCGCCCAGGGGAACACGGAGGCCATGATGGCCGGCTCCACCAGCCTGCTGCTGCTGCTGCTGCTGGTCCAGCCCTGGGCGGGGGCCGCCGCTGCCCAGGAGGCCGTGGTCTGCGCGGGGGCCGCCTGCTACACGGCCCACAGGGTCAAGCTGAGTGCAGACGATGCCCAGCTCCACTGCAGCAAGAAAGGGGGCAACCTGGCCACGGTGAAGAGCGAGGAGGAGGCCCTGCACGTCCAGGGCGCCCTGGCCCAGCTCCTGCCACCAGGGGCGCCCCTGGCAGAGCGCATGGGCAGGTTCTGGATTGGGCTCCAGCGAGACAAGGGCAAGTGCCTGGACAGCAACCTGCCCCTGAAGGGCTTCAGCTGGGTGGGTGGCGGGGAGGACACGTCGTATACCAACTGGCACAAGGAAGCCAAGAACTCTTGCACCTCCAAGCGCTGCGTGTCCCTGATGCTGGACCTGTCCGTGCCGGCCCTGGCCAGCCGCCTTTCCAAGTGGACCGAGGGTCCGTGTGGGAGCTCCAGGTTTTCTGGGAGCAGCATCGAGGGCTTTGTGTGCAAGTTCAGCTTCAAAGGCATGTGCCGGCCGCTGACCCTGGGGGGCCCGGGCCAGGTGAATTACACCACCCCCTTCCAGGCCACCAGCTCTTCCCTGCAGGCCGTGCCCTTCGCTTCCATGGCCAACGTGGCCTGTGGGGACGGGGACGAGAGCTGGCAGCATTACTTCCTGTGCAAGGAGAAGGCCCCCGACGTGTTTGACTGGGACAGCTCGGGGCCCCTCTGTGTCAGCCCCAAGTTCAGCTGCGACTTCAACAACGGAGGCTGCCAGCAGGACTGCTTCGAGGGTGGGGAAGGTTCCTTCCGCTGCGGCTGCCGGCCGGGGTTCCGGCTGCTGGACGACCTGGTCACCTGCACCCCTCGGAACCCTTGCAGCTCCAGCCCGTGTGGAGGGGGCTCCACGTGCGTCCCTGGGCCCCTCGGGAAGGACTTCACGTGCCACTGCCCCCCAGGCTACCGGCTAGACTCGACTCAGCAGGACTGCGTGGACATGGACGAGTGCCAGGACGCTCCCTGTGCCCAGGAGTGTGTCAACACCCTCGGGGGCTTCCGCTGCGAGTGCTGGGTGGGTTACGAGCCTGGTGGCCCCGGAGAGGGGGCCTGTGTGGATGTGGACGAGTGTGCCCCCAGCCACTCGCCCTGTGCCCAGGGCTGCACCAACACAGATGGGTCTTTCTACTGCTCCTGCGAGGAGGGCTACGTCCTGGCCGGGGAGGACGGCACCCGGTGCGTGGACGTGGACGAGTGTGCGGGCCCGCAGCGCAGCCTCTGTGACAGCCTGTGCTTCAACACGGAGGGGTCTTTCCGCTGTGGCTGCCTGCCAGGCTGGGAGCTCTCCCCCGATGGGGTCTCCTGCACTGGGGGCCTCACATCCCTAGGACCACCATCTGGGCCTCCCCAAGGGGAGGACACAGGAGATGGAGAGGGGAGGCTCGTGTCTTTTGCCGCAACGTCCAGTCCCACCGGGGACAACTCCGAGGGCACCTCCACGGTGGCGCCCGCCGCCAGGAGACCCTCCCTCCCAGACAGCATCCCCATCTCCCTTGCCCCACCTGACATGCTGGCCCCCAGTGGGTCCCCTGGTGTCTGGATGGAGGCCAGCACCCATCACCCCACGGCCACCACTGGCCGTGAGGCTTCCGCAGGTGAGGATTTCACCGCCAAGCAAAGCGACGATGGCACAGACGGGCAGAAGCTGCTCCTGTTCTACATCCTGGGCACTGTGGTGGCCATCCTGTTCCTGCTGGCTCTGGCTCTGGGGCTCCTGGTCTATCGCAAGCGCAGAGCCAAGAGGGAGGAGAAGGAGAAGAAGCCGCAGAGTGCAGTGGACAGCTACGACTGGGTCCCTGAGCGAGCCGAGAGCAGGGCAACGGAGAACCCCTACAGGTGACGGAGGCTGGGTTGCCAAGGGGGCGGGAGGGGCGATGCGGCAGGCACCGCCTGGGGCGGAGGCAGTGGCCATGGCGTGCAGCAGGCAGAGGGCGAGGCGCAGGCATGGCCCAGGCTGGGGTCACCCGAGGCCTGCGTGTGCTCACGGGGGGTGCCGCCCTGCCTGTGGCTCGGTGCCAGTGGGTCTGTCCCCATGCCCGGGGCCCAGGCGGCACAGCTGGGACAGCAGCTTCCAACGTGTCCCCGTTTGTTCCCCACAGTCCAACGCCGGGGACAGACTGTTGAAGCTGAGGAGGCCTCAAGACACTGACAGTGACCACCGTCCTCAGAGGCAGGTGCCTGTTGGAAGCAGGACCCCCATCCTCCTGGAAGACTGGACTGGAATCTTAGCAAATAGTTGTCAACCTTCTCTTTAAACGCCTGGCAACTTGAACTGTGCAGGTATCACACGCGTGTGTTGTGTAAGTGGTGGGTCCGGTGTCCTTTCAGGAAGTTGATGCATGTTAACAATTCTCCCTCCCTCTCCCTGTTCAAATTCAAATGTGACTGAGTTCATTTCACCCTGATTCTGGATTGGGCGTGACAAGTCAGGTGCTAATGGGCTCCCTTTGAACTGCTTCTCTGCCCATGTAACCATCGAAGAAGAAGTTGTGAACCAGGAAAAATTAGGACTGAAATGATTTGTGCCTCCTGGTGTGACAGAGGCTGAGTCGATCAACTGTTTGATTACGCAAGAAGCTCTGTTTCTGTCCGAGGGAACATGTTGAGGCTGGAGACATTCCTTTCCATTCCTGGGTTTCCATCTGCTTCGGTGGCACGGAGGCAGAACGTTTAGAAATCGCATCTTCTAGTTCCTCAGGTTCCAGTAAGTCTTCAGTTTATTTGCAGATGAAATCTGAACAATGTGGGGAAAATTGTACAAAGTGAGTTAAAAGTGTTTCTGGAAGCTAGAGTGAGAGGGCAGAGTTTGTTTCAAAACTACTTGAATCAATTCGTCTAAATAAATGTACTGATGTTACCACAGGCTTGATTGATGAGACAGACGCTTGTGAGGACCAAGGTCAAGGACCACTGGTCTCTGGGCCAGGCGGCCCCATGTCCCCGCTGCTGTCCTGCCCCCTCTGGGGCTTGGATGCCCTGATGGTTTCTGGATGACGTGAGCGAGCTGCTGGGCTGAGGTTTAAACGTGTTGTCATAAGCCTTTAGCACAGTTCACGGTGGCTGATGCCCCCTGAGAGCTGATCCTGGCTTGCGGCCGTAGCAGCACCAAGTCAGGACTAGTCCCGCGGGTGCTGGCCCAGAGATGCCTACGGCACAGGAATCCCCTGGCTCTTTTCCTTAAAAAAAGGGGCGAGAGGGGAGGGAGCAAGAACGAGAGAATAACCACGATATTGTGCAACCGCAGACACTGCTCACAGCCATTTTAATTTATAGCCTCGTGTTTAAGTGCTCACTTGCGAAGATTTCCCACAACTAAGACTGTTGTCGGTGGCTCTCTGTCCCTGCCAGTTCTGCCTGGGTGCCTGGAAAGCAGCCCGAGTTCACTGCAGGCCGGAGCCCTTAGAAGCTGCCTGAGCAGCACGGGAGGCCCGGGCACCCAGAGGGCACGGGGGCTCTGCCGCTCTGGCACAGGACAGAGAGAGGGAACTTGCCAGGATCCACACTCTGCCCCAGAGGTCAGCACTCTGCGTGCACGGCCTTCAGAGCCAAGGAGATGCCCTTTTGCCAGTTTTGAAATGTAGGTGCTATAGCTCCGTTTTTGAAGAAAAGAAAATGGAAAACTGGAGGAGGTTGGGGGAAGGAAGGAAGGATAGAGGCCTGATAGGACCCAGGAGGGGGTTCGAAGTGCCTGCTTTTTGTTTTGTTTTGTTTTGCTTTGTGGTACGCGGGCCCCTCACTGTTGTGGCCTCTCCCGTTGCGGAGCACAGGCTCTAGACATGCAGGCTCAGCAGCCATGGCTCACGGGCCCAGCCGCTCCGTGGCATGTGGGATCTTCCCAGACCGGGGCACGAACCTGTGTCCTCTGCATCGGCAGGCGGACTCTCAACCACTGCGCCACCAGGGAAGCCCCGAAGTGTCTGCTTTTTAAAGCCACCTAATATTCTGCAGCTCCCACTCGGAACACTGGGGTTTAGCATTCCAGGGGGCGAAGGCTGTGTCCCTCGGCCCCGGGGTGGTGTGCCGGGCGGCGCTGACCGTCGGGCTGCTCGTGGCAGTGTGTGCACTTCGTGGCTGGTATCTGCACTTACAGGAGGTGCTTTCCTCTAGGGCTTTATGGTCCTCACCCTTGTCACTGGGGCGAGGGGGACATTGCTAATCCAGGCTGCCCCTGACCCCCGTGGTCCCCTGGCTTTGAATTGGCTGAGGTCACCGATGTGCCCTTGGTTTCAGTGTTCATTTGGTTTCTTCTACAGCCCAGCCCCATTTGGTCTCCGTGTTTGAATGCTTCTCTGGTTGCGGGGGGCGGGGAGGTGAATATGCAGCCCTGTCCCGTCTCCCACACACTGCGACATCCCCCCGGGGGTGGGTGGGGAGAAATGGATGGATAAATCGCAATTTCTCCAGATCCCCTCCGTCAGAGTCAGCCTCTCTGCAGGCAAGTGGGGTCTACCTGCCCTCACAGCCACAGCCCAGCAGTGGCCGCAATCCGCAGACTGGACCCCCTCGGGCAGTGACTCTGATGAAAAGCCTCAAACCGAGGGCTTCTCCTCTCATTGAACACTGCTGTCGTTTTGTGCCAGGGTATTTGAATCCTTGTTTTGGGAGCTCGGGGCCAATTGACAAAGTATCCATTTATCCAGAGGCCCAGGTGGCTTGGCCGTGACATCCAGGGAAACGGACAGATGGACATGGGGAGAGGTGGGCTCTGCCCCACAGAGGTTCCTCTAGCCGTGACCATGGGCTGGACGGGGCAGACCAGGCCCTGTTCTGTCCCTGATTCCCTGACCTGCTGAGAGGCAGACCAAGCTGGGTGTTGGGTCAAGGAGAGGCTCCCCTTGGCAGCAGGTTCCAAGACACTTTGGACTTTCCTCCAAAGAATTTCTCATGGTTCACTAATTTTTTTTTTTTTTTTTCACGGCACGCGGGCCTCTCACTGTTGTGGCCTCTCCCGTTGCGGAGCACAGGCTCCGGACGCGCAGGCTCAGCGGCCATGGCTCACGGGCCCAGCCGCCCCGCGGCATGTGGGGTCTTCCCGGACCGGGGCACGAACCCGTGTCCCCTGCATCGGCAGGTGGACTCTCAACCACTGTGCCACCAGGGAAGCCCCTCATGGTTCACTAATTTTATACTCGGGACAAACTCACCACCTCCTGAGGAGATAATTTAAAGGGAGGATGTCTCCCTAAACACACCTGTTCCTGAAGTTCAGGGACGATCCCTGCGATCCCTGCGATCACTGCTCTTTTCTCTCGTTGGCCATTTGGAGGGGCTGATGCAGGAGGACAGTCTCCTGGGGAAGCCGAGGATAGACAGCCAAGGGCGGGGCGATTCTTCCAAATCACTTCGGGCATGGAGGACCTGGTGAGTGTCCTTTGTGCGATGAGCCACAGCTGCTCCACAGTGTGGCCTTGAGGAAGAAGCAGCTGTGCTGGTGTCCCTTTTGGTGCCTGAGCCATGTTCCCAGCGGCATTAAGTGGGTGAATTTGCCAGTTCTGGCCTGAGGCCGGGAGAGATGCAGGTTGCGGTCACCACCAGGCCTGGCAAGGCCATCTCAGGCCTAAGTGCCTGTCAACGAGAGACAAGCAGCCTCTCTTAAAGGCTCGTCCTCACATCTTCCCCACGATCAGGCAAAAAAGTGGAATAAAAAATTAAACATGTACGTGTGTGTGCTTGTGTACAGCGTGCAGGAGGAGCTGAATTGGGAATGAGTCTCTCTCTTGCACACATGTGTGTAGCTGCATCTTTTATGTCCTGGTCATGAGCCCTCATTTGAGCACATTGTGAGGTGCCTGGATTTCACCCCTGAAAACCTCTGAAGGATGTGGATTTGATCATTAGCTACTTTTTTTTTTTTTTTTTTTTTTTTTTTTTTTTTGCGGTACGCGGGCCTCTCACTGTTGCGGCCTCACCCGTTGCGGAGCACAGGCTCCGGACGTGCAGGCTCAGCAGCCATGGCTCACGGGCCCAGCCGCTCCGCGGCATGTGGGGTCTTCCCGGACCGGGGCACAAACCCGTGTCCCCTGCATCGGCAGGCAGACTCTCAACCACTGCGCCACCAGGGAAGCCCTCATTAGCTACTTGTATTCCAAATCTCTTTCGCATATATATTTCTGTGAAAACTAAGAGAGCAGAGATGAGATTTGACCCCCCCAAAAAGCACTAAATTCAAAATGACACAGTCTTTTTTAAAGCAAATCTAGGAAAGCCTTTTCCTATTATTTTTCTTCTTAGCTTCTCCATTGTCTAAACCAGGAAAACAGGAAAGCATTGCTTTCTAGCAGCTGCAAAATGGTGTAATGTCCCCTACATATTTCCATCCCTGAAACAATAGGTTTAGCATGGGAATCTGAGATATAAAATCCCCGAAAACATCTGTCCCTCTCTGGCCGTAAAACTCACTGCTTAAATCTGTGTGGTTTGTGGAGCTTGTCAACCAAAAAATAGAGGATGATAAAATTCTCCACGTGTTCGATAATCAAGTACCTTACCCCACTCCAGATTCCAGGGACTAATACTCACCGAAGTGCTTTTTAAAAAAAATGCAGTGTGTTTGGTCTGTTCACGGAGATAATGCCCATCCGTTTTAGGAAGAAACTGTGGAGTTCCTTTCTCGCATTGTTCCTCTTATCTGCAAGGGGGCAAGTGTTTCCTTTCAGCAGATTTTGCCCACTGTTCCCCTGGCCTGAAGCTCTTTTTGCATATTTGGCTTAAGCTTGAAATAGATCATAGGCGAGGTCTGGCTTGGCAATATTAGATGCAATGATATTAGATATTAGATGTAAAGGTCAGCAGTCCCTCCATGAGCGCTAAATGAGAATGTAAGTCTTTTTGGATGTGTATATTTGAAGTTTGTTCCCCTGATGCTGGAATCATGGGCTTTCTATGTGGGGTTATTTCACCCCGGGCCGGGGGAGGGTGGGCTGCACGCTGCGTTGCCCTCAGGCCTCTGAGAAGCCGAGTGGCCCCTCCGGTCAGCCTCAGAAGTGGGTTGTCATCCTCTGTGCTTTGTTATGCACCTAGCCTAATAAACTCCGATATACATTGCTGTCAACATGTTTTATAATATTTCATAACAGCTCAAAATACACAGCAGAAACTACATTCAAATGTATCTGTGTCCCTTTTCAGAGATACCTTGACGGCTTGCCTCCTTACCCACTGGAGGTGACACTGGCCCCAGGGCACCTAGGTTGGGGGAGTCCTGGGGGGCACCCAGGCCCACGTCTGTGCTTCCAGATGCTGCCCTCTGATCCTGAGCCCGTGCTCCATGCCGCCACCTCCACCGTCCGATTCCCTGCATCTTTTTAAAAAATTAATTAATTAATTAATTTTTGGCTGTGTTGGGTCTTCGTTTCTGTGCAAGGGCTTTCTCCAGTTGCGGCGAGCGGGGGCCACTCTTTATCGCGGTGCACGGGCCTGTCACTATCGCGGCCTCTCTTGTGGTGGAGCACAAGCTCCAGACGCGCAGGCTCAGTAGTTGTGGCTCACGGGACTAGTTGCTCTGCGGCATGTGGGGTCTTCCCAGACCAGGGCACGAACCCGTGTCCCCTGCATTGGCAGGCAGATTCTCAACCACTGCGCCACCAGCGAAGCCCCTCCCTGCATCTTTTTAGTTGCATGGGTGACACCTGGTGCAGGATTAAACGTGTCCAATTGGTGTGATGTGTAAACACCGTTCTGTAATGATCATAGGAGCATTTATCACCACTTGGCCAGCAAACCTTTTCCAGTTTATTTAACTGATTGGACAGACCAACTGGCTTGCTCATCGCTTGGCTGCATAAACCTCACCATGACTGGGGTGAGGCTGGGGCAGCAGATGGTGGTTGATTCCCAGTCCACCTGCTTTTCAGATTGTGTACTTGGTAAGAACAGGGCTTACGGAGGATGAAGGGCTCTCCAGTGATGCTAATGGCCCGGACACTTGTGATAAACAATCATTACTGGGGTCCAATAAAGCTGATCCTTGAGCTGTCTAGTCACTAACAAAATCCATTTGGAAATTATATCTTAATATGAAGAACCATGGCTGACCCCACCACAACGTAAACACTCGCACAGAGACACGCACCACAAACACAGAAACGCGAGGGCCCCCACAGACACAAAGAGACACACAAACACACACAGTCCTAACATCCTCTGTTTCATACTGAAAAACCTGAGGCCAGGGTTTCCGGATTTATGGGAAAAGCCCATGAACAAAAATGCCACATTTTAGTGGCGAGTCCTCTTAGTGACTTAAAATGACGTAAATGCTAGTAAATCTTTCAAATATGATTCATTCACAAAAAAATCGATTTATACAGAGTTATACCTACTGCACAACCCAAGTATATCTGTGACAGACAACACGTAGATTAAAATGAAAGACCAACATACACATCACGTACCTTCCACAGCTTTAACATGGACTGAATGAGTATGCCCCGTTTTCAGCTGACTCCTAAGTCCATTCAGTAAGAGGAGACAGAGACAATAAACCCCAAACCAAAGAGCCTCAGCTCAGTCTCTCCTTGAATTATATTGTGACATTACAGTTGCTTAAAAAGAGAACCGTGTCTCATCCCCTTTACACCCTGGCTCATCCTTTTCGGAGGAAATGAAGGCCAGGTAAGCGGTGAAAAGTGAAAAAAGAGGCCCAGAGTGAAAGGTCGGGGAGAAGCCCCGAGGCCAGCAGCCACTGCAGGGAACTTGACCTGAGAAGCCGCTCTTCGCAGGGCTGAGCAAACCATCCCAAGCCTCCAGGAGCCCACAGCCAGAGTTCCCCATGTGCTGCCGCTTGGGTTCTGTTTGTTGGGATTTTTATTTGCGGTTTGTCACCACTGACTTGGATGTTAGTCCTCCCTTGGGGTAGAAATTGGTCCATAGAATTCAACTGCATGGAGGGAAGGAGGGGAAGAATGGAGGATAAACAGAGAGGGAAGAAAGGAAGGAGAGGGAGGGAGGGAAAGGGGGCAGGGGATGCTCAGATGAAGGTCAAGGTGAAGGTCATCGGGCCCCAACTGCACATCTTGGCTTTCAGTTTGAGACAGTGCAGGGCCGTTTTCCCTCTGTGCCATCTCTAACCTCCTGGGTCACATGGTGGAACAGCCGAGCTGCATTCTGCTGATTCCAGTGGAGGACCAAAACGCTTCGCATTGTGCTCTTGTCACCTTTCCCTGAAAAGCACTGCTTATCTCGTCCCCTTCACGTTCCACACTTGTCCACATAGAGTCTTAAGCTGGGTCCACGATGTCTGCTCTGTTGAGCTCCTTCTGAATTTAAATATCCCATGAAAATAAGGAAACTTGTGAGGTGGAGGAAAATAATTGTGCCTCTTACCTTCTTTCTCCAGGGTCTTCCTTTCCCAAAAAGATTATGTCCCAAACCTAAGTGTTTCAGTTTCTTGTCAAACCCGTCATCTCCGCACCCGAGAATAGGGCCCCTGTGTGTCCCAGCCCTCACTCTCATGGTCAAGGTCAAGGTCACAGTGTGTGGGGGGTGCAGTCCTGCACACCCGTCACACCAGTTTGTCCATCATCTTTGTCCAAGTCGTCGTCTCTCATGGGGGTCAGCTTTGTCACTCCTTGTATTTCTGTCTGCTTTGTCTTCTCCTTAAAGCTGTGCCGTTGGATGATTGAAGTGCATTTGGCATATTGCTTTCTTTACCAATATGAAATATAACTTTTTGGACATTTTCACGTCAAATTATATTTTGCCTAACCCTTGAGACTGATATGCCTAGTTAATTTGTGGCATTTTATGAATACAAACTTTTTCAGTTAAAATTTCTTTGTTTTCAGCTCTCTTTATGTTTATCTCTCTATGTGTTCCCATCCTGCCTGCTCTGGGCCCTCGTTCTCCATCATAGGAGCCTGGAGCCCCTGCAGGGCCTCAGCCCAGAGGGTCTGAGTGAGTGTGTCTGGGCTGGAGCCTGAGGATCTGCATTTCTAGCCGGTTTCCAGGGGAAGCTGCTATTGCTGGTCTGGGGGTCCACCAGGAGGACCTCTCCTTTATCCATCTGGGGGCAGTTTTCTTCTCTCATTATTGGGAGTATTCCCTCCTGGTCATCCTCTTGAGTCTCTTATTCTGGAAGTGGTTTTGGATGGTCCTCCTCCCTGTGTCTCTTGACTTTCCTCCGCTCCTTGTCTTTCTTCCGTCTTGAGGTGGCTGTGAAATCGCACCTTCTCTCCAGCCCTTGCCCTTCCCAAAGCACTGGTCACCTTCTAACATGGTGTATCATCTTCTCCAGTAATTATGATTTATTATTTATTGTCTATATTTATATATATGTAAGCTCCTCCAGGGAAGATTTTTGTTGTTGTTTGGTCCCTGATACGCCCCGGGCCTGGCACACAGTGGTGCTCAATAACTGTTTGTCGGATGCATGGCCGCCCTGGGGGCCCTGGAGCAGGACAGCAGGCAGGGGGAGCCAATGCCGCACCCAGAGGGCCCTATTTTAAACCCTGATGTTGTCCGTGGCCTCCTCTCCGACCAGAGTCCACCAGCTGCCCCATTGCTGTCTGCTCACCCCGCCCCGTCTCCGGCAGAGGGCACTGCGCACACTCAGGACGTCCCCACTGCTCTTGGACAGTTGCTCTCATATCCATCTGGTCTCCAGGCTCCCTTTGTTCCAGAAGCAGACCTGGAGACAGGGATTCCAGTGCAAGTAGTTTATTGGGAAGGACAGCATTAGCGGTAGAGTCACGGGGAGGTGATACAACCATGGAAACTCTGGGAATGTATTCTACCCGAGGGCCAAGGGAACCGGGGTATTGATACACTAACTGCCGCCAATAATGGATGGGGCTGCTGCAGGGTGATGGGTAATTCCAGGCACTTCCAGAGGGGCCTCCACTCTTGGGATAGGGGAAGACTTCAGGTACAGAGCCGCAGACATGGGAGGATGGAATCTGACCTGACCACAGTGACAGTCTCAGGGCTGTGGCTGGGCCCCCGGTCGCATCCTCACCTGTCCTCTCCTGTCCCCTACAGCTGGCTGAGACAGTCCTTCCTTCCTCCACAAGTCACAGCAGATTTCTTCAGGAGGCAGCTGAGTCCTTGAAGAGAGAGTTCTCTTTCCAGATTTCTCTGATGGCCCCATCCCTTTGTTCTTGGCGTGACTGCTCAGTGTTCCCGTGTCTGTCTTCTTGCGAGGCTGGGAGGCACCTGAGGGAAGGGTGAGCCTCACACAGAGCTTTACACACAACCAGGTTTCAAATGTTGTCAACGTAAGGCCACCTGGATAGATAGTTCACAGGACACGTTATTAAAGCAATGTGGCAGGAAAATTCACCAAACTTTTACTACTTACTACAAGATGGAAAGTTGTATTTATTTATTGGGAAACAGCCAGCATCACTCTCCCCACTTTATAGGTAAGGAACCGGAGGCACAGAGTAGTTGCTAAACTTGTCCATGGTCACAGCTGCCAAGTGGTGAAGTAAGGCTGTGAAATCCTTCAGCCTCACCACATCACTAGGTCTCACTGCCTCCGATTAAATGCAAAAGTGTCAACCGGCAGCCAGTGAGGAGACAGGCTGGCTCTCAACCTATGTGAGACAGGAAGGTGGAGCACTGAGCAATGATGGTATTTCTAATAATAGCTTATGTCCAAATGAGCATCCCTGTATCACTGCGCTTGTGTATTCCCCCAACCACACACGCATATGCGCACACACACACACACACACACACACACACGTATTGCTCAAAAGCTCTCTGCCATCCCCAGAGAGCTTGTGCACCTGAGACCCGCCACGATCTGAGGGCGCATCTTGTGTCTGTGCCCTCATTGACCCCGCAGGGGCCTTCCCGGTTCTGTCTTGGTCACAATGGTACATTCGTGTGTCGCGGAGGAGGAGACGTGGCTGTATCCTGCCGTCAGAGGTGACTTCTCCACTGGACCTCTTGTGCACAGAGATGGGAATGTCAGAGGTGCACCTTCATCAGAAACAGCAGGCTAGTTTCTTAAAAAGTTAAGCATACACATATGACCTACCAGTTCTGCTCTTAAACATTTACTCAAGGGCAATGAAACCAGGATCTTCACATTCTTGGCCACAGGTAGTCACAGGAGGTTTATTTACAGAGCCTGGACCTGGACACACCTTCTGTGCCCAGTCTTCTCTCTACCTCCCTCCAGGGCAGCTCAGGAATCATGAATCCCTTTCATTTTCCTGGCCTCCATCCAAAGATGCACGTACCTCATGGAGAAGAGGTCTCCCCGCCACCCCTTCATTTGCTCCACGCCCACTTCCCCCCACAACACCATGCTGAGTATTCTCTTTTCAGATTCACAGTGGCCTGTTCCTTCTCTTATCCCCCTCCTTCAAGTCATCTAACTGTATTTCCTTCTGAGCAATGGTCAAAGCCTCCCCTTGGTCTTCAGGCCCTGCACTTTTAGGGAAGGATTTTCACCATGGGAACAACCGTTCAAGTTATTAAAATTCATAGGTAAGAACAACCTTGGGAAAGCTCCTGGGCACTGCAGATGCCAGGTTTGAAGTGAGACCACTGTCTGCAGTAATGCCATGGCCTTTCTTTAAGAGGCTTTTTCAGAGGGGACCAGATGCCCAGAATGGCTTTGATGTTCAGAGACTGGATTTGGTGTTTAATGGTTTGAGGCTGAAATGAAATGCTGTTTGTTAACTTTAGTTACATGCTGAACGTTCTTCAACATGAGGCATTTATCCTTTTTTGAGCATAGGAAAAGATGATTCATTTGGACCTTGTTGTTTCAAAATTTGGAGTCACATGGTTTGGAATCAACTCATGCATTAGCTTAACAAACAAGAAAACAAACCAGAATGAATGAATGAATAAATAAATAAAGTTTTGCTGGGGGAAATGAGGTTCATAAGAGATTTTTAGCTGAGCTGTTTAGCCTACAAAATTCATCTTCCGGTGCACTTATCCCAATGTTTACATCCATTTGTGTAGAATACATAGGAATTACAAATATTCTCACATGAATGCAAATGAATCAATATCTGTTCAATATCTGTTCTGGGTATTTTATTCTGTTTCTACTTTTATGTTAAGTGAACCTGTAGTACTTAGTGGTGAATTCGCCTGCCCATAACAAAGCCTGATTAGCATAAGGCTTATTTTCTCACATGACAAAGGGTCCAGAGATGGGAAATCTCAGGCTGCCACAGCTGCTGTCAACTGCCTTCCATCTTTTTGGTCCTTCATCACCAGCCTGTGGCTTTCATCCTCATGTTTGCCGCATACCCCTACAAAGGCAATCCTTTTTTTCTTATTTATAGGCAGAGAAATGTACCAATCCCAACTCTACAATTTGCTGAGTTGTGCTAAGTGTACACAGCACCCCATAACCATTGCTCCAATCAAGAGGACCTCCCACCACCCAGCGGGTCCCCTGTGCTCTCCCCAGTTCCTTCCCACCCCCACTGCGAAGACCAACGCCACTCGGCTTCCCATCACTATCCATTCCATTTGCCTGTTCTAGACATTCGAGTTGATGGAATCAGAGTTTATTGGGTTCAAGCCTCTTGTTTTGTTACTTGTTTTCTGCCTTTTCTACTTTTTTGTTTTTCTTCTGATTCTTTTTTCTTGTTCTATTTTGGGTTAATCAAGTATTCTTTTTTTCATTCCTAGACTTCATTTTTTGAGTAGTTTTAGGTTTACAAAAGAATTGAGTTGAAAGTACAGAGAGCTCCCATATAACCTCTCAACACTTTACAGTTTCCTGTTATTAGGATTTGGCTTTGGTGAGGTACACAGGGTAAAATGATGAGCCAATATTGACGCATTATTATTAACTAAAGTCCATAGTTTACATTAGGGTTCACTCTTCGAATTGTACATTCTACGGGTTTTGAAAAATGTATCATGACATGTATCCACCAGTGCAGTATCACACAGAATAGTTTCCCTGCCCTAAAACCCCCAGTGCTCCACCTGTTCACCTCTTCCCCCCTTCCCCAAAACCCTGGCAACCACTGATCTCTCACTGTCTCCCTAGTTTTACCTTTTCTAGCATGTCATACATTTGGAATCATACAGAATGTAGCATTTGCAGATTGGCTTAGCAATATGCATTTAAAGTTCCTCCATGTCTTTTCATGGCTCAATAGCTCATTTCTTTTTTGGTTTGAATAATATTCCACTGTCTGGATGTACCACTATTTATTTATCCATTTACCTACTGGAGGATATTTTGGTTGCTTCCAAGTTTTGGCAATTATCAATAAAATTACTATAAACATCCATGTGTTTGTGTGGACGTAAGTTTTTAATTCAGTCGTGTGAATACCTAATAGTGTGATTACTGTATATTATAAGAATATGTTTAGTGTTGTAAGAAATTACCAAACTGTCCTCCAAGGTGGCCGAACCATTTTGCATTCCCGTCAGCAATGAATGAGAGTTCCTGCTGCTCCACATCCTCCTCAACGTTTGATATTGTCAGTGTTCTGGATTTTGGCCATTCTAATAGGTGTGTAGTGGCATCTCATTTTTATTATTTATTTATTTATTTTTTTGCTGTACGCGGGCCTCTCACTGTTGTGGCCTCTCCCGTTGCGGAGCACAGGCTCCAGACGCGCAGGCTCAGCGGCCATGGCTCACGGGCCCAGCCGCTCCGCGGCATGTGGGATCTTCCCGGACCGGGGCACGAACCCGCGTCCCCAGCATCGGCAGACGGAATGTCAACCACTGTGCCACCAAGGAAGCCCCTCATTTTTGTTTTAATTTGCCTTCCCTGATGAAATGATGTGGAGCATCTTTTTATATGCTTGTTTGTCATCTGTGTATCTTCTTTGGTAAGGTGTCTGTTAAGGTCTTTTGCCCATTTTAAAATTGGGTTGTTTTCTTATTGTTGAGTTTTAAGAGTTCCTTTGTATATTTTGGGTACCAGTCCTTTATCAAAAATTTTTTTGCAAAGATTTTCTCCCAGTCTGTGGCTTATCTTTTCATTCTCTTAATGGGTTTTAGTTGCCCCACACCTTGCGAATTGCGAGTGTGCTGAGGAGAAAGTATGAATAAACATGGATCTCACCCAAAGTGGCTTTCCTTCTCTGAAGGGTTAAATCCCTCCAGTTTCTGTCTGATTCTGGTCACTACCCAGTGTCTTCAAATAGTTGTTTTTTATATTTTGTCCAGAATTAAAAATTTCTTTTTTACCAGAAACAGATCTTATATTTATCCTTTTTGAAGGATCCTCCAGATAGCCCACCAAGCAGTTTTAAAAAATATCCCATTGGCTAAAATTGGACAACACGACCGTCTCTAGACTGACCACTGGGAGGGTCCTTAGAGAACAGACCTGTGAGAGGGTGTGGATGGGGGAGGGGTCAGTCAACCAAGAGTGTCTGCCTCGTTGCCATTTAAAACATTCTCTAATTCAGACTTCTCATATTTTCCAGACCCACTTTCCTTCCTCACCCAGCAAGACAAACACATGTTCCTAGATTTCATCTAAATGACTGGGGTTTGACACAGTAATTTTAGATTAAAATTGAAGATGAACCCATTAGTTCTGTGTGACCTTGGTGTGTAGATTCTTGAAGATGATCATATATCTTCATAAGCTTGAAGTTTTGAGGGCCCTGGATCCTCATAACAATTTTCTGGACATTGAGGCTTGGATATCAGTATAAACAGAAGTGTAATTGCTGACAGCAGATACACAGCAGCAGCTGTTTTCTGGAACAAATAACTCGGTACTTGCCCCATGGGCCTGCCTGCTTCCCCTGCCCATCCTGGTATCCATGAAGCAGATCCAGAGGTTCAGAGTAGCCCTAGGACCCAGATTTTGTCATCTAACCCTAGGATGTAGCTTTTATCCTCATTTTGAGAAGAGAAGTTGAGTTTCCGAGAGCTTTTCTATCATAGAAACAGAGCTAAGAGTAGTCATACTTGTTCAAGTTCATCTTATGTGCCCAACGTTGTGCTAAAATACTAACTATCTGTCCCTTTTGTTGACTCTGGTTTGAGGGACGTGACCTCATGAATACACAGAAGGTACTATTTAATGATGACATTTGACTAAAAATAAGAATCAATTTTTGAAATTTAAATAAATTAGATCAGATAAATGGCAATCCAGGAAGCTACACTTCAACTTATTCAAGTTTGCACCAACTGGGCAGGTGGTTGGCTGCATGAAACAGAAATCCGATTACAGTGGAGGAACCAAATAGAGATTTATTTGCCTTCCATGACAGGAAGTCCAGAAGTTGATGATCCAAGGCTGGGGCTCTGAATTCTTGATGCTCTTAGCATCCTGGATCCCTTCAACCTTCCTGCTTTTATCCCAATGTGTGACTTTCAGCCTCCTGCTCATGATGCCTGCTGCACCTTCTTTGTGGCAAAATCCTACAAATTCCACTTAGCTTGGCTTAAAAATATATTTCCATGACCTCATCAGAATAAGATTTGGGTTAGCTGTGCCCCTGCAAGCAGGAACTGTGGTTGCAGGTCCGTGGATGTGTTGGCGGGGCCAGGACCCAAAGTGGACGGCCCAGGAGAAGGATGAGGATGAGGATGTGACCTGAGCCTTGGGGCCACGTCATCTACATGGGGAGCCAGTGGTTCTCATGCTTGTGCATCAGAGTCCCCAGGAGGGCTTGCCCAAACCCAGATGGCTGGGCCTAAGCCCTGGTGTTTCTGTTTCAGGAGGTCTGGGCTGGGCCCAGGAGTCTGCCTTTCTGACAAGTCCAAGGTGACAAATGGTGTTTATAGAGAGAAGACGTGACACTGATGCTGCTGGTCTTGAGGGCTCCTTTCCACAAACTTGAGCGGGTCAGTGAACCTCTATGGGGGGCCAGGGAAGGAACTGGTTTGGTGCGAGGTCTCAATGAGGCCATTCTGCTGCCTGGCTGGGTCCTTTTCCAGCACAACCACGCTGGGGGAGTGTGTGGGCCCCTTGTCTCGGGGATCTGGTCAGAGGCAGATTCTGATTCAGGAGGCGCAGGGTGGGGACAGAGGTGCTGCATTCTCACCAGCCCCCAGGTGGGGATGCTGGTCTGGGACCTCATGTTGGAAGGACAAGGCGGCTGCTTGTGTAGCAGATCCTTTCCTCTCCCTCTGCCTGTTTCTGACCCCAGCTGCCTCTCACGTGGCCAGAGGTGGCGATGCACGAACAGTCTGGGGCAGAGTGTCGACATTTTTGTCACTTCTACTGAGCTCTGGGGACTGACTCATTTAAATGACATTCTCAACTCTTTGGAAAGATGCTGGGCCAGAAATGGAAATGGCGGCAAATACTTTCTGGGAAACAGGGAGCCGAATATATATTTTTTCAATCATTATTTTCCCCTGATTTGGACATTGCTTAACTCCCCATGAAATACGACTTCGAGATTACAGGATAAAATACGAAAATGATGTCCAAGCTCAAGACCTCAGGAAAACAGCAGAAGAGCAAACACTGTGAGAAAACAGAGTCATAGTTTCTCTGTAGCATATTTCAAGTTCTGGATTTACGTGTTATCAGCAGTGTGTATTTATCCTGGTTGTGGTAGGACCAGCTGGAGTTTTAAATATGCACCATGGACGATGCTGCCAGGATTCTCCCCTGCATCTGTTGACTCCGAATTCTTCAGGGGCCAGCTGGCCATCAAGAGCGTAAAATTGACGCCCAGTTCCAAGGAGGAAGCATCCTTCCTCATTGCCTGTGGAACATGAGATAAGTATGTCCCCTTTCCTGGGGGTTCCTTTAAGGGACTTCGGAAGGCTGGTTCTTGCTAAATGTCCCAAAAGTCCCATCCAAAGGAGAATAAACTCTAAAGAGAAGCCTTTGCCAGTGCTTCTCTGGGATCTGGCTTCAGAATTATTCCCAGTCTGAAAAGCATTCCCAGTGGTTTGGGTATGGGTGAATCCTTCCCCCTCCTTTGGTGGGTGGGCTGGCTCTGGGTGCAGGTGAGTGGGGTCAGGTACTCCCAGCGGGAAGCCACTCCCTTCCCTCCTCCCACAGAGCTAGACGGAACCCCAGGCACCCCCAGGCCCGTGGGTGGAAGTGAGATTTCTGAGTGATGAACTCAAATGTTGGCAGCCCCTTACCCCAGAGCAGAGCTCCCTCCCCACAGCTGCTCTCTGTGACTCCTTCACTCCCCCGGGGGGCCCATCTGCCCAAGTTCCAGATGTTCTCAGTCTGTTCACCCGGGAGCTGCCAAACCATCCTGCAGGCCTGTTCTCAGACCCCCGAGGTCTGCAGTAGCTGGTCTGCAGCCCTGGTTGATGAAAATAGGCCGTGTACCTGCACCAGCATCTGTAAGTCGCTGGAAAACGTCAATAATAAAAAGACAACTAACCCAATTAAGACACAGGTAAAGAATCTGAATACATTCAACTAAAGAAGACATACAGATGGCCAATAAGCACATGAAAAGATGTTCAACATGATTAGCCACCAGGCAAATGTAAATCAAACCACACTGAGAAACCAGTTCACTCTCACTAGGATGGCTAGAATACAAAAGACTATTCTTTCCTCCATTTAATTGTCTTGGCACCCTTGTGGAAATTAATTGACTAAAATTAAATACAAAAAGTTTTATTTTTGAGCATCTTTTCATGTGCTTATTGGCCATTTGTATATCTTCAAAGGGTTTATTTTTGGACTCTCAGTTCTGTGCCATTGATTTATGTCTTTCCTTATGCCAGAGCCACACTGTTTTGATTACTGCAGCTTTGTAGTAAATTTTGAAATCAAGAAGTGTGAATCCTTCTGTCTTGTTTCTCTTTTCCAAGGTTATTTTGGTTATTCAGAGTCCCTTGAATTTCCATGTGAATTTTAGGATCAGCATGAAAATTTCTGTAGAGAAATCAGCAGATATTTTAATAGAGATTGCACTGAATCTGTAGATGAATTTTGGGAATTTTGCCACCTTAACCATACTAAATCTTCCAATCCATAAACATAGGATGTCTTTTCATTTATTTAGGTCTTTTAAAATTTCTTTCAACATTGTTTGCAGTTTTCAGAGTATAAATTTTGCACTTCTGTTAAATTTATTCCTAAGTATTTTATTCTTTTTTGATGCTATTGTAAACGGAATTGTTTTCTAATTTCATTTTCAATTTGTGCATTGCTAAAATGCAAGTGACTTTTATGTATTGATTTTGTAACCTGTAATGCTGAACTTGTTTATTAGTTCTTATAGTTTTTGAATAGTTTTCTTAGGATTTTCCATATATAAACAAGACAATATCGTGAATAAAGAGATAATTTTATTTCTTCCTTTCCAATCTGGATGCCTTTTATTTGACTTCCATGTGGAACTGCCCTAGCTAGAATCTAGCTCAAATCTCCAGCACGCTACTGAGTAATGTGGTGGGAGCAGGCACCTTTGTCTGGTTTCTGATCTTAGGGGCAAAGCTTCTGGTCTTTCATCATCAAATATGGTATCAAATGTGGGGTTTGGGTAGATGCAACATATTTTCTTTTTATAAAGAATGGGCCAATAAAGTACTGTTAATTTTCACCTCACTTCTTTCCTCAAGTCTGGCTGAGAGTAAATATTTAGTAAAGCCTGCGTTCTGCTACAGTGGCAGGCTGTTGTTTATTGAGTAACATTTGCTCACCAGGCATTTAATTTCCACTATTAGATTCGTATGTTGCTGCATCACCACAGAGACTTAATTTTTGTGTCTGTATTTTAACATTGTTATGGCTTATAAGCATAATGTTTTTATCTTTTAAATGTCTTTCCTCTTAATATCTAAATTATTATACTTAACATCCAGGTTAAAAATAATATTGATGTATTTATTAGTCAAGTACTAATAGTGATTATACAGTTTTACTCTTCTTAAGGTTTCCCTTCTAGATTCTGATGGCGGTTTTCACAACAATTACCTTGAAAACAACAATGGTTGCAAGACGGTGTTCTTGGAATCCTAGAAGAGACACTCATATGTCCCCACCAATGGCTTCCTTGAGGTCATTACTTGGCTCTATGTGTAGACAAGCGCCGTCCAATAGCAATTTCTGTGATGATCAAGTGTTTTCTCGGTAATGTTCAATTTGTAGTCACGAGCCTGTGGGGTACTTGACATGTGGCTAGTGAGACTGAGAAACTGAATTTCTAACTTTAATGTAATGAGTTTTAGTTTAAATAACCACAGGTGATTATGGCTATTGCATTGGACAGGGTATGCACCCCTCTCCACCCTGTCCTGGGTCCTCAGGTGCTAGTGACAGCCTTTTCCACCCCGGGGGGCCTGGGGCTTTTATCACAAGCAACAATTGGGAGTCGGTCCCCACTTCTCACAGTCCCGAAGCCCTGAGCACCTGAATTGTGCATTTCCACACATCGGTTTTCTCCTTCCCCACGGGAGAGGCTTAAGTTCTAAGTCAGAGCAGGGACAGCTGCCCACGTGCTCTGGAGAGAAACAGTGCCAAGCAGGGTCTTCATCAGGGGACCTAGGGGTTATCAAGTCTACGAGCAGGTGTTCATGTTAGAACTAGAAAGTTCTTTTTTACGTCTCTTAAGAAAAAAGCTGCTTGCCACACTTGATAAAGCTCTTTGACTAAGGGTGAATCAGCTAGAACCCATCCGTGAAGTGACCCAGCCTGGTGGCGGCCAGACCTGACGCTTGAACGTCCCTCAACTCCTTTAAGGGCTGGCACTGGCTCAGAGGGCCCCGCCCTTCGTTTAGGGCTTTGTCCCGAAATCCTTTGTAAATGCTGAACAAAGGGTGTGGCTGGGCCGGTCCCCTTTCCCGTCTCACGCGCCCACTTCTGAGGTCTCTGCAAGGGCGAGTTCCAGCCGGTGTCTGGAGGCCCCGCCCCGCCCCGGGCCCGTTGCTCCGAGACAGCCTCTCCAGAGAGGCCAGAGTCGTGACCCCTGACTCAGCTCTGCAGCCGGTGGGATGTCAGGCCAGCGCCTGCCCCGCCCCCACCCGGGGCTGCGCGGCTCTCCGATCTGGGGGTCTTTCCTTCCTCCTCCTGGAGGGGCAGTCGCTCCCACTCCGGGGAGCCTCAGACCTCGGTGTCCCTTTAAGTGGGGCGCCGGGGGGCAGCGGGATATTCAGGAGGCTCTGCGCCCGCGGGCAGGCGTCAGGGAGTGCAGGGGACCACAGTGCCTCCCCCCTTTCGCTTTCGGAGTGTCCCCGCCCCGCCCCCTTGGTCACTGCGGCCAGTCCTTCCGCCGGCAGGTGCTTGTCTTCCGCAGGTGAAGACACCACACTCTCCTGTTCTTTCGCAAGTCCTGGGCTCTGCTGGGTGTGGGGGCCCGATCCGCGGGTAAGACAAGGGGTCCGCGTGTCCTGCCCTGGGAGAAGCCTCTGCGTCCCCACACCCTAACCCTTTCAGCCCAAGTTCGAGTTCACCAACGTCTTTGGTTTCGTTTAGAGTTCAACAGCGCCGCCGCCTGGCGCGTCGCAGTAAGTGACCGCGGCGGAGGATGGCGCAGGGTGTTAAAAAAAAAAAAAAAAAAAAGTTTGCCTCTCACCGTTCTGCTTTGGACCCACCCCTCCGCATTCCTGATCCGACAGTGAGCGGATAAGGTCGCGAAAGTGACAGATTCCGGTCTCCTCCCAGCGCTCCCCACCCCGCGCCTGCCCAGGACAGCCCCTCGTCTATGTCCTTTGCCGCCCAAGTGGCATTTATGTGCTCCTCTGTGTCAATCTGATTGCTCAGCCAAAGGGAAAAACCCTCAAAAGATAGACCCTCCCTGCGAGGGCACACCATGCGTCCCTTCGGGGGTTCGAGTTGCACTGTCCCTCTGCGATGCTGGAAGAACTCAGACCAAACAGGCTAAACTCGCTCGCCCCTACAGGGCTCGGCGGGAATTCGCCTGCCACCACTTCCGAAGGGTGGCAAGGCCTTGCCGCCCTGACAGTGTCCCCACGACTTTCTCACGCGATGAGATGAGGTCTGGCCGTGGCAGCTGGCGCTCAGGGACTCGTGGGTCCCCACTCGGCGACCGGGTGTTAGGCCAGTCCTCCTCCTTTGCGCGTGGTCGCCTCAGCCACGCCCTCTGTCTCCAAGCGCCTCCTTCTCCGGAGCTAGGCGCCCGGGCCGGGGCGGGTGTGGCTCGCTCTCCCTGCGCTCTTGTTTTTTGGGGAAGGCCACGCCCTAGGCAGCCCCTCCCAAAACCCTCTGGGTGGCGGGCACCTCCTCCCGCAGCTCTGCAGGTCCTGGGCGCTACGTCCCCACCTCTCATTCCAAGCCCTCCTCGCCCAGTCTCCTCTTCCCAGAGCTCCGCAATCCGGCCTTTCCTTGAAATAGGTGGTTAAGGAGGGCTGCGGGTTAAGCCCCTTGTGGGGCTGCACGCGTGGAGCGGGCCCTGTCGCCGCGCTGACAGAGGTGCTGTCCTCCCGGGAGCCTGCGCTGCGGGCCCCGCCCGAGGACCTCCCAGCCGGGGCCGAGTTTACTCATCCCCGAGAGGTGATCCCGGGCGCGAGGGCGGGCGCAGGGCGTCCGGAGAACCCAGTAATCCGAGAATGCAGCATCAGCCCTTCCCACCAGGCACTTCCTTCCTTTTCCCGAACGTCCAGGGAGGGGGGCCGCGCACTTATAAACTCGGGCCCGGGCCCGCCCGCCTGTCAGAGGCTGCCTCGCCGGGGCTGCGCGCCGCAGCCGGACGCGCCTAGTCCGGGACCGACGCGAGCGGCTGTCGCCTACGGCGCCCTGCGCCTCTCAGCCCCGGCCGGGCCCCTGCGTGCGGCGTGCGGACACTATGCTCCGCGTCCTGCTCCTTGGCGTGTTGGCCCCCGCCGGCCTGGGGCTCCCGGCGCCCCCGGAGCCGCAGCCCCTCGGCAGCCAGTGCGTCGAGCACGACTGCTTCGCGCTCTTCCGGGGCCCCGCGACTTTCCTCGCCGCCAGTCGGGTCTGCGAGCAGCTGCGGGGCCACCTGATGACCGTGCGCTCCTCGGTGGCAGCGGATGTCATCTCCCTGCTACTGAGTGGCGACGGCGGCGATGGCCCGCGGCTCTGGATCGGCCTGCAGCTCCCGCCCGGCTGCGGCCACCCGGGGCACCACGAGCCCTTGCGCGGCTTCCAGTGGGTTACGGGCGACAACCGCACCAGCTACAGCAGGTGGGCGCGGCCTCACGACGACGGGACGCCCCTCTGCGGTCCGCTGTGCGTCGCCGTCTCGGCGGCCGGGGCTCCGGCACCGGGAGAGCCAGCCTGGGAGGAGCTGCCGTGCGGCGCGGAGGCCGACGGCTTCCTCTGCGAGTTCAACTTCGCCGCCTCCTGCCGGCCGCTGGTTGTGGAGCCCGGCGCCGCGGCGGCCGCCGGCGTCTCCGTCACCTACAGCACCCCGTTCGGGGCCCGCGGCGCGGACTTCCAGGCTCTGCCGCTGGGCAGCTCGGCCGCCGTGATGCCCCTCGAGGTGAAGCTGGAGTGCGCGGTGCCTCCCGCTGAGGCCGAGGCGCGCTGGGGCCGGGAGGCGCCGGGCGCCTGGGACTGCAGCGTGGAGGGGGGCGGCTGCGAGCACGAGTGCAACGGGAGCGCCGGGGCGTCGAGCTGCCTCTGCCCCGCCGACGCCGCCCTGCAGGCGGACGGGCGCTCCTGTGCGGTGCCGGCCGAGCACCCGTGCCACCAACTCTGCGAGCACTTCTGCGTCCCCGGCTTCCCCGACGCGCCCACCAACTACACGTGCATGTGCGCGACGGGCTACCGGCTGGCTGCGGACCAGCACCGGTGTGAGGACGTGGATGACTGCACGCAGGTGCCCAGTCCGTGCCCGCAGAGCTGTGTCAACACGAAGGGCGGCTTCCAGTGCCACTGCTTCCCCGGCTTCGACCTGGTGGACGGCGAGTGCGTGGAGCCTGTGGACCCGTGCTTCGGCAATAACTGCGAGTACCAGTGCCAGCCCGTGGGCGGAACTGACTACCTCTGCATCTGCGCCGAGGGCTTCGCGCCCACCCCCCATGACCCACACAAGTGCCAGATGTTCTGCAACCAGACTTCGTGCCCGGCCGACTGCGACCCCAACAACCTGGCGATCTGCCGGTGCCCCGAGGGCTACATCCTGGACGAGGGCTCCGTGTGCACGGACATCAACGAGTGCAACAACGGCTACTGCCCTGGCGAGTGCCACAACCTCCCGGGCACCTACGAGTGCATCTGCGGGCCCGACACGGCCCTCTTCGGCCAGGCTGGCACAGACTGTGACCCCATCAAGGTGAGCGGCGGCGACCAGGGCGGCTACGAGGAGGACGGCGGCTCTGGGGCGCTCCCAGGCAGCCCGACTCCCGGCGCCACCCCTCGCCCCTCGCCCCCGCCCGCGGGGCCTCTGCATTCGGGCGTGCTCGTTGGCATCTCCATCGCGAGCCTGTCTCTGGTCGTGGCGCTTTTGGCGCTCCTCTGCCACCTGCGCAAGAAGCAAGGCACCTCGCGGGCGGAGCTGGAGTACAAGTGCGGGGTCCCCGCCAAGGAGGTGGTACTGCAGCACGTGAAGACCGAGCGGACGCCTCAGAAACTCTGAGGGACCTCCCTCCCTGGCCCAGGCGTTGGGTGGCCTTTTCCTCCCTCCTGGGCCTCATTGCTCCTCTCCTGTCCAGCCTTTCTCTCCCACTACCCCAAAGCACCTTAGCAGGCGTCAGAACCGGAGAAGAGACCCTCCTCTTCTTTCGTTGCTTCTACACTTGGCTATGGGGGGTGGGGCGCGTTGGAAGAAGTATGGCCCCAGCCATTTCCATGATGTCATCGGACAAGTGAGCAGAGATGGCAGTTTTATAGTGACAAGATTGCAAAGTGTCCGATGCCCTCACCAAGGGGCACAGGAGGGGTGAGTGTTCTTGGTTGGCAGTCTTGGGGCAGACTTCATCCCAGTGGACTAAGTGAAGTGTAATTGAGTCATAGATAATGACCAAGATATTTATTTTTTAAGTATTTTTTTGTTCTTTGGCTTCTTTCCCTACCCTTGTGTCTCCGGCACCCACTTTGTATCCCTCCCTCCTTTCTCCCTTCCCCTCTCTCCCCTTCCCTGTCTATATATTTATGTGCTCCCACTTGTCATGGGTCCCTTATACTATCTTTTCCAGCCCTCTCGCATCTATGAAGCCAAGCCGCATTTCAGCCCTTTCATTTCTCCCAATTTCTCCCTCCCGGGAACTCGGCCAACCCACCTGAGCCACCCTACCTGTATTGGACCCTACTCCTGCCCTTAGCTGTCTGCCTGGGCGGAACTGTTATGTGAAACAGAAACAAAAACACTAGAAATAAGAATGGTTGGGAATTTGTTCTTTCAGCAGATTTGCTCATTTATCCTGAAATTTCAGGCTTCCAGAGCAATATCATTTTAACAAAGGTTAAGATGTGAAGGGCACTTGTTAGACTAATGTTGCCAGACTATCACAGGAATTCAACGCAAGGAGATTTTCATTTTTATTTTTAAACAATGAACCTCCGTTTTATTGTTGTTGTTGTTTTGATTTGGACTGAAAAGTAGTCATTGTTGTTAAGCTTCTTATACAGTGTCTTTTCCCATTATTATTATTCCTATTATTATTGTTATTAGTTATTTTTGACAGTGTTGAAAACGTTTGTTCACATGGTTGCTCTAAACTGAGAGAAGATGGAAGCACCTCCCGGCAGACAGTGTAAGAAAGTTTTGAGCTGCAGGATTCATGCCATTGACCATTTGGACTCTCACTGTTCTTGTCATTTGTAGGCCCAAGTAAGACCAGCTCTACTGGTTTCTTGAATTTGGGAGCTTGGGGATGCAGCCTGGAGCATGGCCAATTAGGGCCTCACCTTGATCAGGCCCTCAGAGAAGTTCTCCCACTTCGGAGGCGCCTTCTAAGCCAGCCATTCGGAAACGTGGTCCCGGGACAAGAGGCTGGAGCTGCCCCTGCCAGCTGGTTAGAAATGCAGACACTCAGGCTCCATCCCACCTACGGCACAAGAATCTGCATTTTAATGAGATCAGCAGGGGGTTGTCTGCTTCGTATATTTGAGGAGAGCTGTTCCAGACAGCTTCCAACATTCTGGAATAGATTAAATATGGATGAGTAATAAGTAGCAGGCCAAGTCAGGCCCTATATTTTCAAGAAACTGAGGAATTTTCCTTTTATAGCTTTGCTTTCTGGTAGAAGAGCCTAGGTACACACCTTTAGACATTGCCACACAGGGTCTTTGGTTCAAGTAAGCTAGGAATGAAATGCTTCATGCTTCTATGTATGGAAAAAAGTGTATCATGTAAATGTATCTTTTGTAATGCAAAGGTTTTCCTCTACCATTTTGTAAACTCAGCACATTTGTACATAGTTATTTATTTATTGGAGATAAACTAGAACACAGGCAAAACTCCTGCTTATGACATCACAAGTAGAAAATAAACAAATAACAGTGCTCTTGCGTTTTGTGTCTGTTCACCTCTCTCCCCCAGCCCCCCCATTTTATGTTATTAAACGAGGCTCATGGACAATGCGGATGCTGCGCCCCCACCCCATCGCTAGCTCCGTCTGCTCCAGGCTCCATCTCTGACTTTCAAAGATCTTTCCAGAGGAGAGTGTTTTCACTGTAGAAGGACTTCATGTTATGTCTGTGTGCACAAATATTTATTTTTTCTTTCTGTAACCATAACAACTTCATACACAGGACTTATGCCTAAGTGTTTTCAAGTATATTATAGGATTATTTGTTGGGACGAGTTAAACAGCCCTTCTTGGGGCATCTCTTAGAATCTTGGCTGTGTGTCCCTCTGTGAATGGTTTGGCATTATCTGCTCTCAGAGATATGCAAACACAAAAGTCAGTCTGTGGCTCAGAGACCAAGGTCTCATGCAGTATTAAATCATCCTCATTTCTCTTGGAGATAGGAAACACTTTTTAATACACACATTTCCTGGGCCCCTTTTCCTGGGATGGTGAAACGGGCTGAATTTTATATGCAGTGTTCTGAAAGTTTTCAGAAAGCAAAAGTTGGAAGAAAATTGAATTCAGTCAAATATCCAAATATTTTTATACATTTGGATCATGCCGAATTTCTCAGTTTTAAGCTGAGTAGTTGATGTCGTGAAGATGCAGTTGGAGAGGTCAACGTCCATCCTGGATGAAAGGGAAGGCTTTGGGGTGTGTGTGGAGTGGGTGATAGGTGAGGGGTGCCTTCCCGAGATGGCCAGTGCAGCAGTGTTGCCCTCAGGACTTGGAAGGCTAGCAGAAAACCAGATTCAATAAGAGGCACGTGTGAAGGAAGAACTCGATGAGTGGGAGCAAAGCAGGTGCAGATAAATCATGCTGGGGGTTGAGAGGGGAGAGTGATACCTTACCAATCATCCTCATCACCCTCCCTGCCACCCTTCAAAAGGGTCTGCTCCCAGGAGCAGTCAAATTGACTGTCAAAGTCTCAATGCTTTAGGATGTCTTCCCCCAAAGAAGAGATCCTTTCTCAAGAACACAAGAAAACCAAAACACGCTTTCAAGACTCAGAGGCAAGAACCCTTACTGGGGCATCTTGGACCCCAGGACACCGGCGGGGTGAGGTGAGGCGAGGCGCAGACCCTCGTGATGTGCCTCACTTCCTGTCCTGTGGGAGATCCAACTCCCTGTGTACGGGCTTCACCTGAACTTGAGATTTCCAAACTTCAGCCTCTCTCTGAGAAAGACACCATATAAACAACTCACTTAACTCTAAAAATGATCCCCCAGCATTTCAAACCTGGGTGGCCCTTGCGAAATGGGCCGTGGGCCCTGCCTTCTATTCACATCGTTGTCATCCAGGTCTCCCAGTCTCAGCAGTGGTGTGCGGTGTGTGTTCGCTGATGGCGTTCCAGGGTTCAGGGGGCCTGGGGAAGAAGGCCAGGGTGGATGAGTCAGAATTTGATTTTATGACTCAAATGACTTTTTTGCCCTCAGACCGAACCGCTTGGATCAGTTCAGCAAATATTTATTGAGCATGTGCTCTGTCACTGGTGGGTGACAGGCATGGTGACAAACCCCTGCCTTGAGAAGCTCGAGCTCTGGTGGGGGAGACAGACATACAACAAATGATCTCCGCTCCCCCCCGCCCACCAAACTGTAATTGCCTCTGAAACAGGGGTAGGAGCCGGGGAGGAGGAGCACAGCACGACAGGGCTGGAGAGCCTGCTAGACCAGCTGACAATTCTGGACGTGAAGGAGAAGCAGGGGTTGGTCAAACACAGAGTGGAGGGCAAAGCGGTCCGGGTGGACGGCACAGCACGTGCAAAGGCCCTGTGCTAGGAAGAGTCTTGGCAGAGGGTGTGGAGTGAGGTGAGCAAGGAGGAGGGGGTCCAGGATGAGACTGCAGGGGTGGGATGCAGAGAGAAACGTGGAGCGGGGGGAACATAGGTCAGCTTAGAGATGTCGAATGCTATCCTTGGTGCAAGTGGAGGAGTTTCCTAAGAGCGCGCTGGTGCTCCACTTACGCACTGAAATCATTTGAGAAGGTAACACCTGCTTCTAGACTTATTTACATGTCCCTGCGGCAACACTTGTACAGTTTGCATTGTAAGAATCCAGCAGGGCCAATAAAGAGTGTGGGTGTCATGCACCCCAGATCTGAATCCCAGCCTGACATGGGTGGTCACATGGCCACGGGCACCACACAACCCCTAAGACTGGGAGTTCCCTGGTGGCCTAGTGGTTAGGATTCTGTGCTTTCACTGCCATGGCCTGGGTTCAATTCCTGGTTGGGGACTAAAATCCCACAAGCTGCACAGTGCAACCAAAAAAAAAAAAAAAAAAAAAGAACACCCTAAGGCTGTAAACAGGATGCCAACCCGGCCCCCTCTGGGGTTTCCATGAGGATTAGACGAAGGGAACTGGCCCAGGTCTGGCACACAGCAGGTGATGAACTGGTGTGTGTGTACGTGGATACAGAAAAAGGACGTGTTGGGATCTGGAGTGCCTTGAGGGCAAGTTCAAGGTTTCCAGAAAGTGGAAAGGGTTCTTTCCAGGCACGGTGTGGTCATTTGGAAGGGCTGCTGTCCCACCTGGACAAGTGTCCTGGTCGGGTCTCAGCCATCAGGCAGAGCCGCAGGAGGGGATGTTCGTACAGCAGAGATGCAGTCCCTCCTCAGCTGTAAATTCCATTTCAAAGACCCATTCTCCCTGCTTACAGGTCCATCAAAGTCTGGGGGGCAGAGCCCCTTCCACTGTGCTCCTAGGGAGGCCACAGAGGAGGGGTGACCACAGCCCGAAGTGCCCCCCAACTCCAGCTGCCACGTGGGGCCCCAAGTCTAGTCACACCAAAGAGGAACCTGCCAAAGAGGAAAGAAACTTCAGTTCAAAACAAGGGACTGGCCCTGTGTCCACAACTGTCCCGCTGGGACTCTGGGCCAGTGCCTGGCCTCTCCAGCCATCTGTCCGCCACAGAGGGCACCGCAGGGTGCCGTGGGCCTGGGCACCCAGCCCCCCGGGGAGTCACAGGCCCCTGGACTGTAAAACCTGCCCTTTTTAGCAAACAGTTCCATGAGTCGTGAAGAACACACATTCGTGGAACTACTGCCAACTTCAGTATATAGAATATGTTCATGACACCAGGAAGTTCCCTCCTGTCCCTCCCCCTCTACTGACGCTGGAGTTGTCTACACAACAGGCCAGATAAAGCCTTTTTGCGCTCTGATGCTCGCTATGCCCTTAGGATCGCCCCGAACCAAGGACCCTGTGTTTTCATGTTTGAATCACAAAGACAAGATTTTCCAAGGAATGACCAGACAGACAGCCTCTCTTCCGTTTCAGCAAACAGGTTTTAACAAAACCCAGCTCACATGTCTCCCAAAGCCCTGCACATTCACCCCGCGTTCGGGCCCGGGTTGACCGAAATCCTGGCAGCCCACCGGAGTGTGTAAAGACACACAAAGCAAGACGGAAAGCCTGCAGATCACGCATTTCAGGGAGGAGGGGCACCTTGAGGCACGCAGTAGGAAGTAAGGAAATGCTGCTGCTGCCCACGGAATCCCAAGCGGCCCCCCTGCACGGCCACGGCCCTTCCTGAGGCTCCTGGGCGTGACCTTCTCATGTGGACTGGGCAGGGGGCAGAAGACCCCCAAGCTCACAGTGGTCGTGTGTCGAATGGGGGTTAATCATTATGTCAGCTCTTCGAGGAAAACCGAGGTTACGAAGAAGACAGAAAAACATGTTTCCACGGTTGTTGTGACTCGGTGGGGGGCCCCCCCGAGCACATCTGAAAACATCCCTGACCTTCTCGGCATTTCTTTGGAAAGTAATACAGGCTACGCCCGACTCTGTCTGTCTGTCTTGTTCAGAACGTGTGCCCGGGTTCAGCGCTATCTCTTTTTGTTTTGAGAGAGCCCTTCCTTTTTTTGGTCAGCAGGCTCAGATGTAGGCAAACAACAGATTTCCTCTCACAAGAGAAATGAAATATTGTTTTAAGATTCTAACAGAATCAAAATCCTCTTCAGCCTGTTTTGAAAGTGTGATTGCGAAAGACAGAAGGACCCTGGGGATGGTTAGCTCAGTCACGACCGCTGGAAACGGTGGAAACAAAACGGGGCAGCAGAAGCAGCAGGGTTTCAGGGATCCAGCGGAAAAAATAAAACCAAGATTCCAAACTGGGGTCCGTGGTGACGACGCCCCCCGCCCCAGGCCAGACATATCCCCCAAATGCACCTAAAATAACCTTCTCCTGGACAAGACATCCACGAGCTGTACCGTCCTGGGAAGCCCCTCTCCTGCACACTCGACTTAGGGCAGGGTTTCCCGGTCCTCCTGGAATCTTCTCCTGTCCTCGCCTGGAGGCCGGCCCCAGCTGCTCACTCTGGGCTGTTGGACTCAAGCAAACCTTCCCTCGGCCACCCAGTGAGGAAGAGGAAGAGGAAGAGGAAGAGGGGGCTTGCCTCAGTCTCCTTTACCCTCCCCCCTGCCTTCCGCCTCCCCCCTTAATTCCATTCGATTTCCTTGAACACATGGACCCCTACCTCCCGCAGCCATGCCGGAGATCCGCACCCCTTACCCTGCACCCTCGTATTGGACAGACGGCTCGTCGTTCAATTCGTCTTGAAATGGTGATCGAAACCAGAAGCACCAGTTTTGGCTCTTCTCTGCCAGCACTGACTCCCCCCTTTCTTCAAGCATCTTCACCCTTGTCCTAAGAGGTGGGACATGGGGAATCCCACGGGGACAGGAGGAGAAAGGGAAGCCAAAAGGCACAGGGCAAGGCCCCCTGTCTGTGGTTTGTCTGCATTTGCAGAGCAAGGGAATCAGCCTCCACCAACGGGGCTGAGACGATGCAGGACGAGCCCAGCAGCCAGCCGTCCGGGCCGCGATGGACAGACGGGGCTGGGTCCTGAGGAAGAGCTGGCTCTGCGGGGCTGCGGGGTGGGGGTGGGGGCTCTGAGCCCCGGAGGGGAGGGGCAGCCATGCTGAGGAGGCAGCGACCTGCCCGGCACTTGCTCAAGCCCCGGGTTGTGGTTTGCTGGGGGTGGTTTCTGGAGCCCAGGCTGCTGCTTCAAATCCAGGCGATCAGGAGGGCAGAGCTCCCTGCGTGGGGAGGTGGGGAGATGGTGTGCTTGGGTGGCCTGCCTGAATCCGGGGAGCACTATCCCCAGTTCTCTTCCCTTCGGGTCCTCCCCATGCTGCCCCCTCAGCGCATGGATCACGGCCACTGAGAGGGAAGGACACGGTCCTGGAGCCAGTCCCCGTCTTGACTGAGGTGGCAGTTAAACGATGGTAACCTTATACATGTCAAAACGCACAGAACTGTACACCTAAAAGGAGTGACTTTTACCATGTATAAATTATACTGCCATAAAAATAGATTAGAAGGAAATCACAGCCTCCTCGGAATGGCTAAAGGAAGCTGGATGCGAAAAAATACAAAAAACAACCAAACACAACCCCCCTCCCCCAAATACACCCCCGGCCCCTTGCATGTACCACCCTGTCCTCCTGTGCCGCTGGGTTGCTCTCTGAGCGGTGAGCCTCCTGGGCCTGCCCCGCACACCTGGGCTGGATGCTTCTGCTCTGTCCTTTCTCCAGGGGCCGCGCAGCATCCCTGCGGCCGCGCTGGGCTGGTGAGCAGTGACCTGCCCCTGGTCTGTGTGTCCCCAAGTCTGTTTTCTCACCCGGCGCACTGTCCACACCTCGTCAGGTGCCGGGTGGGGCTCACGGTGTCCTCATGACAGGAAGCCTCGGGTCTTACTTTGGTGGTCAGTGCTCCTTTTCTAGGCAACGTGGTTGATGATTTGGGACTTTCTCAATATTGGTTCCCTCATTTTCAAAAGAGCCCCTCCCTGTTAGACACTAGGCCAATCCAGTCACAGGACCAGGGACCCTGCCTTCTTGTTGATAAAATGATTTAAAAACATTAAAACGATGAGACCATGATCCTCCTGCCAACGTTCCCCTGAAAAGTGGAGCGCCCCGGCCTCACAGGGACTCGGGGTCGTCCATGGGTTTCTTGAGCAGGTGGACCTGCACCTCTCATTGTCACCACCGTCCCACGGCTGGGTCCTAAGTCCTCAGTGGGGCCTATGAGGTCCTCGTCTGCTAATGCCTCCACTGACCGGGCACCTCTGGCCTCTGTTCCAGTGACCCTGGGCACTCTCAGTGCCTCCCCTCCTGGCTGCTGGCACACACCTTCCCCTCTGCTTCGGCCTTTCTGCCCACCCTTCTCATCCTGGTTTCTCCCACACAACTCATGGAGGACGTCGCCCCCCTCAGCCTTCCTGGGGAGGCTGCCCTGAACAAAGTCGGATCCTTGAGGGCATCGCTTCACAGAGACCAGATCACTTCCCCGATCGTTCTTATTTTGGCTTAGAAGCTCACTCTCATTCCTGTGCTGATCTGATTAATGCCCCGTGGTGGCTACTAACCAACCTCCAGGCTCCTCGAGGGCAGAGCGCTGTCCACGGGGGTCCCAGCCCCGCCCTGCCCTGACAGAAGCGGCAGGGGGTGTGCAGTCTGTATGCCTCTGCCCCCTTCCCCTGCCCCCTGTACTCGCCTCCCCAGAGCAGGGCCTCGGGGTGTGGCGCCCACTGACCGGGTGCAACAGGACCGGCCTCCGGATTCTGACATTTGTGCTGAAGGAATCTGAGGTTATTCCATTATCTCCTTAAGGAGGGGGAGGATACGGAATGGAGATGCTTCTCGGCAGACTGCCTGACGGAGAACAGCTTCGATGTGCAGATTTGCAGGAATTTTCCCAACCACTGCTCAGGCTGCCAAGTTCGATTTCTGAGGTAGCACAGCCAACGCAGACCTCTCTTGGTTGTTTTTCCCTTTGATATCAGCGTTGGCATCTAAGGCGTGCTAGGTAGGATGTTTTTATGGTGAAGTGAAGCCAAGAATTTAAAGATAAATGTGCAAATTGCATTCACGTTTGCAGAAAACATAGTGCTGACAAACTGGGCAAGAACTCCGATGAGTGACCACGTGTCACGTGCAAATACCATCTTCCTAATTGTCTGGAAAAATTAAACACCTGGCTGGTCACTGAACAGTAAATTAAAGGCAATTTTAAAAGGTAAAGCCAGCTCACTGGTGGAGGGTACCTGAAGGCTGTTTCTACCTGGATAAAGATGTTTTCATTCCTGATGACCAAGGAAGGATATGGTGGAAACTGGTATTCTTGCATTGGTCAGAAACGCAGAAGTCTTATTTCCTTTTTGGTTAGTGTGTTGATCTATTTGTTTTTATAGTCACAAACAAAAACAACAACAACTGTATGCTTGAAATACAGTGGATTTCAACCAAAATAAAAAATGTTTTCATTCCTGATACAGCCAAAAGCTGTGATCCCCTAGTCTTGGTAAGTGGAGCAGCGCTGAAGTCAAAGGGTGTCTGCACAGCTGATGCTCCAGGCCAGTAAAACGTGCAAGTGTCTTCAGACCTCGAGGGAGGGTTTTATGCAGCCGTTACAAAGGCCCCCGTTGCTCCAGCTGGCAGTACCTCACCTCTACTGCATCCCTGACCAATGATCGGCATGTTTTGTGGCTACTGAGTTAAGCCCCAGGAGTCAAGAAGGTCCTGCAGCTGAAAAAGAGGACGGCCAGCAAGACTCTCCCCGCTCCACCGCATGATTTATGACTCCAAGGTCAAAGGCAGTGTCAAGGCTCATTTTTAACAGGTTATGGAGAGAGCAGTATGCACAGAAGAATGCTGTCGTCCCCCCTCCCCCCACCGCCACAGCACCTTGCTCCAGCGTTCCTGATAAAATAGAGCCACCGCTGGAAAGACCTCGAAACTCAGTCTCCCTTTGTGCATGTTTCAGGTGGGAAACTGAGGCTCAGGGAGGTTACATCACTCCCCACGGGGCTGGCTGGCGCGGAGTTCCCCTGCCTCCCAGGGACTTTCTTTCCAACACCCGAGGCTGCCTTGCCTTCAACCATCATCAACTAAGGTTGCATTTTTAAGTATTCAGCAGAGCATGAGTGTTGCCAAGACTCTGGGTCGGTGCCCCGTCTTGCCCGTCAGAGAGTGTGCCCAGTGTGGGTCACTGTGGGAGATCCAAGAGAGGACCCCAGACCCTACCCAGGCTGTGGCAGAGGCCCGGCAGCACATTCAGACCCCTGCCTGTGCTGTGAACACCTCACCTTGCTGCCATCAGCCTGCATGGTTCACACAGGTCAGTTCAACCGCATCTATCAAGTGGCCGCCCTGCCAGGCACTGCCAGGCACTGGGGAACAAAGAAACAGTTCACTTTCAAAGGCTGTCAAGAGGTTACGGTTACACGAGACCCAGCACCGACTGCCTCCAGATGCCCAGGGTAACTCTAGTGTGTAGTGCCAGGGCGGGGGTGGTCTGGTCGTGTCTTCATGCATGTGTTTGTGTGCGCATGTGTACGTGTGCATGTGGGTTCAAGGGGCTCCGTGTCTTAGTTAGGAGTTTCCAATCCACAGCCATGTCTCCAGTCTGTAGTGCAGACTTGGCTACGCATTTTCTCTCTGGAACAGATGGGGACCACCCAGTGCAGATCCGGAACATCTGCATATCCACCTCGTCCCCAGCCTGCACAACACACTGATGGCCACTGATCACTGCTTCCAGGTCATTGGGCTGGCTAGTCACATGCAGGAGTAAGTGCCCAATGGTAAGGCTGTTTCTTTATTCATTCATTAAGGGAGAAGCTGGCATCTACAGCCACGTGGACAAACCCATCAGGTTAGGCCTCTAAGAGTCACCATGTGCTGGCTGGGGAAGGGCCTCCTCATTTTAGAGGCAGAACTCTGAGGACCTGGGTTCAGTCCCTTGCCGGCTCACATGACACTGGATCCAGGACCCGAACTTGGCTCTCCTGCCCGTTCCTGGAACATCAGGGGTCTGCTCACATCCCTGAAGCCTGGCTTTGGCCCGATCGCTTCAGGGAAGGGCCTTGTTCCCTTTGTCCCGGCTCTCAGGGAGGAGCCCTGGCCCATGGTGGAAGTGGGGCGTCCCCTCTGGCCTTGCCCTACCCTCTGGGCCCTGCCTCAGCCTTCTTTAGCTCCCCAGCAGCCCCCTGTGCCCACCTTGGAGCCTGCAGGCTGCCAGAGGAGACATGAATCTGGCAGGTCCTGGACCAAGTCAGGCCCAGGACGTTTTCTCTTGAAGCCGCCCTGCCAGGAAGCCGTGAGCTCCACAAGCCTGACCCTCGGGTGAGCGGACGGGCCTCTCCTCAGAGGCCCTGCTCCCCGCCCGCCCCAGTATCTTCCTCTCACCGTCAGGACCCCCCAGCCAAAGCCATGAGTGTCCTTGGCTGAGCTGAGCTGGGGCCCCTGTGGCGCTCCCTGCACACAGAACAGCCCGCTTGCCGTCCAGCCTCCCACAGAAGCCCTACCCGCATCTCCGCAGCCCCCGCCTCCACTTCTGGCAGAAAGCAGGATCAAAGCTCCTCTTAGGCCAGTTTTGTCCTTTGGGGAAACATAATTTATCCTTGCATGAACATCAGGCAAAAAATTATGGCCTTTTACTGTGTTCAGCCTACATTTGTTTATTAGCTACATCTGGCTGATGTTTTCCTGAATATCGACTTTTTTTTTAACAGCGGTGATAGAGTTGCTTCCTCCATTCAAAATCCGGGCTGATTTCCATCTGTCTTCTCTGGTCTTCTTTCGCCTTCCCTTGCTCCCCTCCCACCCAGAGGGAGGGGGCAAGAAATCCCATCATTGGAGCTAGATGAGCCTTATCCTCTCCGCTTCTTTATTATGGACCTGGTTTCATGCCTCGTAATAAACCCCACTCCAGGTCTCTCTAAACCTTTTCTACTCACAAAAAGCCTGCTACCGGCCCAGGACCACCAGGGTGACACTTGTGATTGCAAGCAGGCATTGGGCCGGGGAAGTGGTCAGGGGGTGACAGAGTCTGGGCCCCAGGCTGTCACACACAAATCTCTGCACAAGGGCCCCAGAACAGCAGCAAAGGGAGAGCACTGGGAGGCATCTCCCTTCCTTCCCCTCTTTCCAAACACGCTGTGTCCCCACCACAGGCAGAGAGAGTCTGCGCAGAGCAGGGGTGCCGGCTCCCTCCACCCTCTGGACAGCCCTCTCGCAGGCAGAGCTGCTGTAACAAGTCACATGCAGGTGGCCACTCCTCCCTGGCATCCTGCCTTCTCCCTCCTCAAAAAACAGCCAGAGTTTCAGGAATGATTCACGTCCTAGATCAGGTCTCAGAGGGTCCTACCCCCATGGAAGCATCTTTCTGAAAGCCAGCATCCTGGGGAGAGGGGAAGCCTGAGCTGAGGGGCTCTGATGCTCTTGGGGCTGCACGAAGACTGCGGGAAGCAGGTGCCTGTGGAGGAAGGTGGTGGTTCTCAGGGGAGCATCCAGCACGGGCGGTCTGCTGGGCTGTAGGGTGGTGCAGATCCCTTGGAGGTGGCCACACTGGGTGGGTGGTGAGGGCATCTCAGAAGGTGGTGGTCCTGGTGAGGGGGACCTGCTTGCGGCTGGGTTCTAGTTGCCTGGGCTCCTGCTGGCAGGGGAGTGGGGGGCATGCGGCTCCTGCGCCCCCTCTGCTCTTGAGGGCAGTGGCACAGTAGTCCAGTGGCTCTTGGTCTGCACCGCCAGAGGCATCCAGGAGACGGCAGCGCAGGCAGAGAACCCGCTGGAAGGACCGGCGGAAGTTGTCAGAGAGGAAGCCATAGAGGATGGGGTTGGCGTAGCTGTTGGCGTGGCTGAGGATGAGGGACACGTGGTGGACGGTGGCATCCAGGCCCGTCACAGAGAGGTCCAGCAGCTGCACCGCGTAGAAAGGCAGCCAGCAGAGCACGAAGACGGCCGCCACCATCAGCACCAGCCACGTGATCTTCTCAGAGCGCTTCGGCTGCTGCCAGCCGGCCGGCAGCGCCAGCGCCCATAGCCACACACCTGCTGACCAGTCTGGCCACGCCGGGCCGGCGGCAGGTGGCAGCGCGCAGCGGGTGCACCACAGCCAGGTAGCGGTCCACGCTGAGCACGCCCAAGCAGAAGACGTTGGGGAATGAGTTGAGGCCGTCCACGCTGAGCACCGCGCGGCACAGCGCCGGGCCGAAGGGCCAGTGGCGCAGGGCGGCCGACGAGGCCACGAAGGGCACGCTCAGCATGAAGAGCTCGTCGGCCACAGCCAGGTTCAGTAAGTAGATGTTGGTGGCCGTCTTCATCTTGGCGTAGCGGAGGATCACGAAGATGACCAGGGCGCTGCCCACCACGCACACCAGCGCGGAGACGCACTGGATGGCTACCGTGTCCGCCGCCCCCGCGCCCCCGGTCCCCGCCGCCGCCGCCTCCTCCTCCGTCGTCGCCGGGTGCCGCTGGCGTTGGTCGCCGGGGGGTCCAGGCCGTCTCGAGTCTTTCCTCGCCCCCGGGAGGTGGCGTCGGGGGAGCGCTCATCCCGGGAAGGCGGCGGCGGCGCGGCGGAGCGGGCGCGGACGGCGCTGCGCCCCGGAGACCGGCGGGGCTGCGGGGCAGACGCGCGCCTTTCCCTGCTCCGCCCAAGGCTGGGCGCTCCCGCCCCCCCGCGCCCAGCCCCGCCCCACGCAGACACCGTCTTCTCCGGCCCTTTGCCACCTTCTCCCCTGCTCTGCTCTCCGGGACCCGCAGCCGCGAGGGCAGGGGGGCCTGGAGTCCTCCGTTTGGGTCCTGAGGCCCCCGGGATGGCGGGGACTCACCTGTGCGCACAGAGCCAATAGCCGGCGCTGACATCCTCCCATCTCCAACCCCGCCCCTGCCCCGTTCATGCTCTGAAGACCCGCAGGGTCTGTTCCGCCTGAAACTCTTTTTATGGGCAGAGCCCGAGGCTCCTGCTGGCGTCGCGGGGAGTTCCACGTCTGCCCGGGCCCCCATCGCTCCCTCCCCGCACCCCGCACAGCCGCGGATCTCGCGACCTTTTCCATTGGATTTTGGTGGGACTGGGGGTTGAGGTGGGAAATGGACACGCGGAAGCAGAGATGCCACAGGAGAAGGCCAGCCTCTGACCCAGGTGCTCCGTGCGCGGGCCGGCAGGGACGACGGCGGAGAGCACTAGACTCAGACGCCAGGAAACCGCCTCGCGACTCGGCTTCTCCGGAGGAGGGGTCTGCACCCAGATATCTGAAATGTGCCTGGGAGGGGTGGTCAGGAAGGGTCGCGGGTCCTCCCTGGGTCTCCTTCTCCTCCTAAACTGTGGAGAATGCGAGTTCACACCCCCAGGCTGGACCATCCCTGCTGGACACCCACCAAGCAGCCCCCAGTCCCAGCCGTCTCTGCTAGTCGGCACAGGGCACAGCAGAGTTCTTGAAGTGGGGATTTGCCCTGGAAAATTGTGGGGTGCCGGACCTTGGGTGCCCCGCCTCTGTGGGCGGTGGCCTCCTTGAGCCCCAGATCAGTCCTGAAAGCCTCTGGTACATCAGGAAGGGGCTCCCAGATTAAACTGAAATCCGGCGTATCGGAGGCCGCTAGCAGGGAATCATAGTGTTTGCACAAATAAGGTCCCCAGATTCCGTGTTTATAGAGGAATCAGAGAGGCAGCTGAGATGCGGGCCACCCCACAGTAGTGACTTCTCCAGTGGGTGGGCACACGGACACGGGTCTTTCTCCTGCAGTGGACATGGAGGGCGGGGACACGGGCCCTCAGGCAAGATGGGCTTGTCCTGAGATGGACACTCTCCTGTGCTGTCCCATTTCCCTACCTCACTCTCAAGTCCCCTCGCACCTTGAACCTGAGGTCCAGGTTGGGAGCAGGATGCCTTAGCTTTGAAAAATTACTAAAATGAGGAAACAAAGTTGAGTTGATACCAAGCATCACTGTCCTTGACACAGCGTCCTCATAATGACAAAGCCTCACAGACGTGAAGAACGAGAGGTGGGGACATCCAGGGTCAATGCGGAGGTTTGTCCTCAAAGTCAGGAAAACGCCACGTGGCTGACTTGCCAGGGGTTTGGTTCAGCTGGTGGTGTGTGAGGGGGAGGCAAGGTTGGAACAGAGGTGGTTTTGAAGGCAGGGTAGATTAAGGTGACTGCCTTGGTCGGAATCCCCACTCCACTGCCTCCCTGCTGTGTGACCCTGAGCAAGTTACTCAACCTCTCTGTAAAGTGGCATCCGTCTTGGCGCTATGGCACATGGGCTGTCACGTGGGCTAAATAAGCCGACACATGGGAAGCAGTTACAACAGTGTTTGGCACCCATAAGCACTATATGTGATCACTATTATTATCACCCCCAACCAGGGATCTTGGTAGTTCAGAGCTCCTGGGTGTGTGTGTGTTTGCCCCGAGCACGCTGACTTCGGCAGTGGACCCCCTTCATCAGTGTGGGTGAGCTGGGAGGGGCAGGCGTTACTCCTGAGACACGGGAGCTGCTAGGATGTGAGAGGCTGGGTGCAGACCCCGCTGAGGCTGACCGTGGAAGCGGAGGTCCCATCCCCACTGCAGCCTGGGACGTGGTGGGGGGTGTGTCTGACATAGCCCTGGCTTTGAGGAACTCGTTCCCAGAGAGCCAGGCACCCTCTGCAGTGTGGGAACTTGACCCCTGGCTGTCTGCTGGCATCCCCTGGGAGCCCAGGCCCGTCCCGCACACTCTGAGTTACTTGGTCTGGAGGTGCCCCAGGCATCTGAATGTTTTGAAGGCTCTCCAGGTAATTCTAAAAGGCACTGATGCAACTTTTAATTGAATGACATTACAGAGAGGCAGGCAACCAGGGGCCACGTGTGTGGAATTCACTGTGCCCTCAGGAGGGCTACAGGGAGAGTCTGGGAGGAACATCTGGAAAACCAATCGGAGGTCTCTCTGCTCAGGGGGGCAGCCTGGTGGCCCCCGGGCGGGAAGTGGCTGTGCCCGCTGGGCCCCCAGACCTGTCCTCTCCCCATGGCACTAAAGGTATGCCTGAAGGGGACCAGCCTCTACATTTCTCCACCGGGAGAGAACACCCAGGGCCACGGTCTCACTGAGTAAAAGGGGTGGGAATGAAGGCCATTCATACGATGTTTCCAGCTCACCTGTTCCTTCCCTGTAGGATATAAATGTGGGACCTATTTTGGGTCTGTTGATTAAACGTCCAGCATCAGGCCCAGTGCTCCGCTGCACACGATCACAAGCCACGCAGAGCTGGACCCTGGCTGGGTCTCAGGGACCTTCTCCTCCGGGTGGTGGAAGGGCCGCCCTGGGTCCGGCCCGTCCCAGCTGCCGGAGCACTGGTGGGAGTTCCAGGCTGAGTGATGAGGGAGGGGGTGGAGCCTCTCAGCCCCTCCTCAAGTCGGAAGGGACGGGAACGCCTCCTTTGCTGCACATGGGAGTATCTCGCCTGTTTTCACAAGTTGGAAGTGCTCTTCAGGCACCTGGATGGCTGCACCTGGTCCGCAGGTCTCGGGAGAAGCTTCTACTCAGAGGCCTCAACGAGGAGGGACTTGGCGCTCGGCAGCGTGAGGACAGTGGTCCTGAGAGCTTCTGTCGCAGCTACTAGAAAATCATCTGAAGTGCTCTCAATGTGGCTTTGACTACTTCTGCGCCCAGCGTGTTACAGGCATAGCCAGGCTGAGCGCACGGCTTTGTCAGGAGTGATTTACATAATCCCTTCTTCAGATGCCCCTCTGAACTCCGGTGACATCCAGACCGTGTGCTGAGAGCAGCCCACTCTGCCCCAAAGACCCAGCTGTCGCATTAAATACAGGGCTCCCTCTAAGAATTTATGAACAAAAGGTCAGCATGACAAAGACACAGGTCTGGGTTGGGGACCTGTCTACAGTGTCCAGATGTCAGACGCTGCTGTCAGCCTCTGGAGCGAGGAAGTTGAGGGCTGTTCTCTTCTTTGGGGGTTGTTTTCAGACTGTCTCAGCGTCTTGGCCTCACGGCTCTGCGTGCGGAAGAGAACGGGCTGGGGCACAGAAAACGTGGATTTAACTTCAGACCCTCTGCTTACGAGGGTGTGGGCTTGGGTAGCTGCCCCGAGCAGTGCTTCTCCAAGCGCGGCCCCGCATCCTCGTCCTGCTGAATCAGAACACGGAGAGTGGGGACCAGCCCTCCAGGGGCTCTGAGGACACCTGGGTGTGGCCCTCTGAGCCTCCATCTCGTCCGGCCCACCTCCCAGAGCTGTGAACCAGTGTCGGGGAAAGATAATTGGACGTGGAGGCTCTGAAATCTCTGCACCAGCGCAGGTCACACGGGGTGCTGAGCACCTGAAATGTAAAGATGAGCTGTGGGTGTGAAACACACCCCCGATCTCACACTTAAGATGAACGAAAGAAGATGAAATATCTCACTATATGTTTTATATCGGTTATGTGTTGGAGTGATAATATTTTGGATCAAGAGGTAAGAGAGTGTATTATGAAATGAATTTTAGTTCTTTCGTTTTCCTTTATCTCTGTAGCTTTTGGAACACTTCGATTTCCCTGGGGCCTCACGTTGTATTTCTAGAGCCCCAGAGCCTGCAGGCCTCCACAATGCCTCCAACAAGGCTGCAGATGTGCCGGTCCTACGGCAACTTCCATGCCATAGCCACTGGACCTGGTGGCTCTTTGAATTCCATTAAACTTAAAAAATAAATTCAATCCTCAGTCACGTGACGTATATTTCAAGGGCTCAAGAGTCACACATGGCTGTGGCTACCATCCTGCACGGTGGAAATCTAGAACCTTCCATTGTAGTGGAAAGTGTGGCACGAGGTTAAGGGTAGGGCCTTTATGTCCCTGGGTCCAGTCTGGCTTTGACAAAGTCCCAGCTATTGTTGCACGCCTCCCAACGTCCATGCTCCTCTTCCTGGGGGGGCAGATCTCTGGTTTTGTTTTGGACTTCTTTTTCAGTGTACTCAGGGGCTCGAGTCGTTTCCCTTCCCAGAGTCTGTGCTGGCTTTAGAGGTGGGCATGCGGCCTGAATCTGGCCAATGAGACATGAAGGGGCATCACTAAAGCTGCAGGGGCAACTTCTTCTTATTATTATTTTTTGGCAGAACCACTCGGCTTGCGGGATCTTAGTTCCCATCGAGGGACCGAACCTGGGCCACGGCAGTGAAAGCACCAAGTCCTAATCACTGGAACGCCAGGGAACTCCCCTGAAAGGGTTAACTTCTGGGGAAGGTTTGGCTATTGTCCTGTGGGGATATAAGGCTTGGAGGAGCTGCAGCTACCTTGTGACTATGAGGTAAAAGCTTATCCAGTTTGTTGAAGATGGTAGGACAGGAAGCAGGAAAGAGCTAGGGGGCTTGGTAATCGTGAGAGGTGATGAGGCAGCCAACTCTGGTGTTGCTGCCATTGAACTGCTTTTCATGTGAGGTGATCCACTTTCCTGTGGCTTTAGTGCGTTCAGAGGTGTTTTCTGTATTGCAGCCGCAAATGCTCTAGCCCATTATCTTTGGGCGAGTCCCTGGCCTTTTTAAGTCTTGCTTTTCTCATCTCTAAGGTGTGAACACAAGTTCTTACCTCATTGAATGAGCTACTGTGATGATAATGCCAGCAAACATTCATACCACACTTGTATGCCAGACTCTGTTTAAAACAGTCGATTCATGTAACATACCTAAAACACGCAGCATAGGATCCTGAATCTTGTATGTTCTCAACACTCATCCTTACAATCGTTGCTGTTAGAGGAACCAGGCTATTAGTCCAGACAATCTTTTCCTGGACATTTACTTTCAGCAGGAAGGAGTAGCCTTCCCGTCCTCCTAACCCCCACCCCAGGGGGAAGGTAACAGGAGAATCTGAAGGATGTTTTTGCCCCATGTCAGCTTTAGAAATTCAGATCCTCTCCCAGTTGAACAACAAGGAAGCAGTACATAGAAAACTGTCTTCCTGGTGTTCAGGTTACAATACATACATTGAGAAATAGACTCAATTCAAGTTCTTGCAAAACCATTTGGAGGCCAAAGGAACACAGTCTGAGAGTGATTCTGGATGCAAACCAAACTCCTGGAGCTCAGGAGTGGGTTTGCTCTGCTGGCACACCATGCCCTGCCTGTCGGCATCCTGCTCAGTGAGCAACTTGGTGACTGGTCCATTTCTTAACGTTCAGCTGAGTACTGTGATGGGCCAAAAATTTACGCTACCTGAAAGCGACCCAGCCAGCCTGCCACGGTCTCACGGCAGCTGGCAGGAGACAGGGATTCCTGGGTCTGAGGCAAGGACTTGATCACTCAGGGCCCAGCAGGGCTGAGCTTCCTGTTTGCACCAATCCCCCTGGTTCCCCCCCACCACCAACAAAAACCCTCCCCCGGAGCTCATGAGGGTGACGGGGGAAGGCCCGGGTGGATGCTGCACACAAGGTGGGTTCACATCAGAGTTAAGGAGCCTCAGGGGCTTCCCTGGTGGTCCAGTGGTTAAGACTTCATGCTTCCAATTCAGGGGGCATGGGTTTGATCCCTGGTCAGGGAACTAAGATCCCGCATGCTGTGTGGCATGGCCATAAATAAATAAATAAAATAAAATAAAATGATTTAAAAAAAAGAACCCCGAATCTAAGAAATCTTAGTCTTATAAGAGTCAATAGCAAGCCAGCCCAACTTTGCTGCAGAGGGAGGTGGTATCTTTATTACTCTGACCAGGAACCCAACTCCCAACTGCCCCCAGGATGCGCTGTCTCTGTCTCTAAGGCCACTGCTGGACAAACAGCCTTGAGAAGACTGTTCAGGGCAAGGAGGTCGGCGCCTCGGCTCACAAAACACGCAGAGATGGGAGAGGCTGTGGCATTGTCTCCCAGGCTCCTGCTCACCACACGAGGCAGAGGAAAACCCTCCATCTCTCCCGTCTAGGGCTCTCTTCACAAATACCCTGTTTGTATCTCAGAGCTGCTTGCTATTGGATTTGACTCCACGCTGTCCCTTTCCCTTTTGGTGGCCCATCACTTTCTCAGTGGTGCATGTTCAGAGGACCAGGGAAGTGCGTCTGATCGGTCCAGCTTGGGTCCAGTATCCAGTCCTGGGTGGACTGGCCATGGTCAGTGCAGGTCAGCTGACACAGACACTCTGCCTGCCTTTGTGGATGGATGGGGTGGGGCAGAGTCTCTTGGGGTGAAAACAGCTTCACTGAAGTCTCATCCAGAAACACTTGTTGCACAACTGGTGTCACCATCCTTAGCAGCAGTAGTCCTTTAGTCAGGGTATAAATCACTCATATTAAAAAGAGTCATCAAACTGACTCAACTTCAGCAGGAAACAGTCACCACAATAAAGCCGTTTAATTATATGGTCTGCATTTTCTCAGTATTCGAAAAGTGTTGTGCCTCCCTGCTGAGCAGATTCAGAGGGAAGCTTGACAACTCCTTTCATTGATAATGGCTTGCTGCTTTTTGGAAGGTGCCAGAATCATTTGTATTACTACTGAAATGAGCTGTTTATGTAAATCCTACTCAGAAAAACAGAAAAGCAATTGCAAAGCCAATCCAGCAGCCAGAGAAAAGGCAGCCCAATGAAAAGGGATGAATGGGAAAAAGCAGTGGAGTTCTAGAAAACAAAGTCAGTCTCAGCAGGACCCACCGACAGGGAGCTGTCCTTTGCGGCTGAACGTGGAGGAAGGGGTCAGAACAGGCTGGGTCCTAGCGCCCTTAACTTCCCATCTCTGTGGACGGAACTCTTCTTGTTTTCCAATACCAGCCTCTCAGAAAACAAAAGACTCTGAGCTTGTGCATGTGCACTTGAGTGATGAATAGCTCTTCATGGATTTATCCGTATTGTAATTATTCTCTCTCAATGAAATGAAATAGCCGTCAAAAGAGAGAAGCTCGGGGCTTCCCTGGTGGCGCAGTGGTTGAGAGTCCGCCTGCCGAAGCAGGGGACACGAGTTCGTGCCCCGGTCCGGGAAGATCCCACATGCCGCGGAGCGGCTGGGCCCGTGAGCCATGGCCGCTGAGCCTGCGCGTCCCGAGCCTGTGCTCCGCAACGGGAGAGGTCACAACAGTGAGAGGCCCGCGTACCGCAAAAAAAAAAAGAGAGAAGCCCGATAAAGTTTGGCCAACCGTGCATGCTTGGTCGGAGCTAGCCTCCAGTTTAGAAAATGTCAAAAACCAGTAGGAAAGGGCACTTTGGGGTGAGTGGTGGGACTAGTTTTCTCTGCCCGGGAAGTGCTTTGACCCTTTGGCTCCCTACCCTGTAGCTCGTAACTGGAGAGGCCTCACCCCTGCCTACAAGGTAACCTCCGCCCAGGTTTTGGAACTAGTTATTCTCAAGTGTCCTGTGCCAGACACTGAGCGTCCAACCTGCCTTCCTCCCAGCACACGGGAGCTGACCTCCGGCCTCCTGCCCTGGACCTCCCTCCCACCCCGCCCCAGCCCCTGGCTTCTCTCCTTCCTGCCTTGCTGCCCTGGGCCCTGCATCTGGCTGCTCTTTCCAAGCCTGGGGTCCTTGGGAATTTGTCCGTTCCTTCATCGAGGTGTTTGCAAGCTCCAGACACCGGACTCAGCATTTTGAGAGATACCATCCACGGTGGAAGGGAAACAGGCGGGTAAACAGACTCTTCCCGTGCAGGAGAGCCAGGCTGGAGGCTGGGCTGGGCTTCACGGGGCACGGAGGGGGCCTCCTACAGCTTGGGGATGCCAGGCAGACTGCACAACGGGGAGAACTTGTCCCCGACATCAGAGAGGAGGGCGTGAGGGACCCAGTCCGAGGACCTCGAGGCTAGAGCAGAGGGCCCCCTCGCCCATCTGTTCTGGTCCCCACAGTCCCCTGGCGGGTTTACCGTATAGGAGAGTGCTTCTGTCATTACTTGGGCGGCTCCGGTTAGACTCTGGGTGGTGCCTGTACTGGAGGGCCTTTGAATGTTTACACTATCGGAACAGTTTAATGTGGTTAGAAAAGAGTGTATGGGGCCAGGGTCAGAGCGAAAGGAGGTGTATTTAAGGTTCAAGTGTGTGTCCTTCTCTATGCTTCTCTGAGGGCCCTAGAAGCTGGGCGGGGTCACCTTCAAAGGCAACATCTGGACCAGCCCTGGGAGATGTGTTTTCTTAGTGCTGGGAGGCTTTACACTAGCAAGTCCGGACTCTTCTGTTATACCAACATGACTCAGGCTGAAGAGCAATATTTTCTGAGTGATGGCTCGACCATCGTCTTGCAGAGCCTGGAGCCTGGAGCTGTCCTTCCCTCTAGAAAATGCTTCTCAGAATCACCTGGGGTGCGTGGTCCAGCGCAGGCCCTGGGGCCCACTGCTGACTTGAGAATTCTGGAGAGAGACGGGGCCTTGTGGTCTGGCATCTGCATTTTTAACACACTCCCCAGGTGATCGGAATGAACACCAAAATTTGAGAGCCTTATTCTGGAAAACAGGTAAAAAGATCTTGTAAAGGAAATAGAAATTGCGGCAGCTAATCCACGTGGAAGCCCTGGGTAAGGTTTATGTAATGTGCCTCTGAGATGTTCTGGTTACAGTGTAGGTTCTCAGGCCGCTAGCTCCGCGGGCCAGAATCTCTGGAGCTGGAGTGCCAGAGTCTACATATTTGATAAACACTTTGGTTACTTATAACTGTGGAAGGGATGATTTTGGAGCTCCGAAGCTGGAGTAGATTTTCAATTTTCTTAACGTCGTAAATCCTTTTATTTTTTTTAGTTTGAGCTCGGTGATTTGAATGAGGTAATTATTCTAGCCAATAACAAACAGAAGTGATGTGAGCAGTGAAGGACTTCTCAGGTGAGCCTGGGGGACAGGACAGCTCCCGGAGAAGAGGTCCCCTATTTGGGCAGGACTCTCAGGATTCTAGACGAGTGGTTCTCCAGGTAGGATCCATAGAACAGCAGTGTCAGCATTCCCTGGGCTTTGCTAGACTTGCAAATTCTGGGCGCCATCACCCCATCCCTCCCCACCCCCCGGCTCTGAATTCTAAACTCAGGGGCCCAGAAATTCCTGTTCATGAGCCCTGCAGAGGACCCTGATCGTGTTCATGTTTGAGAACCAGTGCTCTGGACTTTGGTGGACAGTTTTTGACTGCTTGGTGAGGGTCCCCACCTTTCTCAAGCATGTCCCCCCTCTCTCTGCTGCCCGATGGAGTGGAGGATGGAAAACCGAGACCTCCTTCTCCCTACCCTCAGCCCTGAGCTGCAGAGACGCAGCGCAAACCTCTCAGTCCCAATGCCCACACTTTCTGGACCCCTGCCTTTCACAGTTGGGGGGATTTAAGCAAAGTTCTCTGTCTTTCATGGACTAAAGATGCCACCTAAAGTCTTAGTAACATTGTTGGTTGATGTTACATAAAAGGACTAAAATTTTTGCTTTTAAAATTTGGTGTATGAAAGGGGAAAATAGTTACCTCACAGCAGGGACACCTGGGACAGAGGTCAAACCAGCAATGTTGGGACCAGCCAGCTTCCTAACACCTGGTCCTGACAGGAGCACCAGGCACATCCACGCCATCACTGCCTGGAACACACAACCTGAGTCAGTTCAGTGGGAAACATCGGGCAAACCCACTGGAGGACGTCCTACACTGACTTACACTTTCTAAAACATCAAGGTCAAGAACACGTTGTTCCACATCCAGGAGGCTCAAGAGAGCTGAGAACTGAAAGTCCTCGCTGCCTTGGATTGGAAGCGGAGGGACATCCAGGGCATCGCGGAGACAAGTGTCAACAGGTAAGTGTGGCCTGTGGATTTTTTTTTTTTTTGGTACGCGGGCCTCTCACTGTTGTGGCCTCTCCCGTTGTGGAGCACAGGCTCCGGACGCGCAGGCTCAGTGGCCATGGCTCACGGGCCCAGCCGCTCCGCGGCATGCGGGATCTTCCCGGACCGGGGCACGAACCCGTGTCCCCTGCATCGGCAGGCGGACTCTCAGCCACTGCGCCACCAGGGGAGCCCCTGGCCTGTGGGTTTGACAGTAGCAGTGCTCAGTGTTAAACTTTGTGATTTTGATTGTTGTGGATGCAGAAGAGAAGGTCATTGTCCTCAAGAAAGCCCAAAGGAATATGTGGGGAGGATCCTATATGCAGGATTCTATAAGTTATCCTCAAATGGTTTAGACAGGGAGGAAGCAAGAGAGTCCGAGAGAAGGATAATAGGACAAAAGGTAAACAATTGATGACTCTGGGTGAATGGGAGTCCTTTGAACTCTTCTTACAACTTTTCTGCGGAAACTTAATTTTTTAAACAGTGTGTATAAATTTAGAGAGAGTATTCAAGTGGCTGTCAGGGTGGTTTTGCATAGTGGGATTACCGGGGGGGGGGTGTAATTATTTATTTCTTTCTTAAAATCTGTTTCACCCCTAACATTCTGTAGTAAGCATGAACTCTACTTGAAATCAGAACAGAACAAATGACACGATAAAAATGATTTTTTTCTTTTCATACATATTCCAACTGTTGTTATCTTTCATTTCTACTGGCTAAAGGAATCCATATCTACTTCTCAAAAGGATCTGAGATCTCTCAGAGCCAGGGGCACATGCAAAACTCAACCAAATGGCACCCAAATCGTATATACAAGTGGGGGGTGGGGAAGAATTTAACTCATGGGACTCTTGATGAAACGCTTTTGCTCCCCTTATTCTTGGAAGCCTGAACCTTTCCAGTCTGCTGGTGGTACCTATTCCACACGCCTAATTAGCTCATTTCTAGTAGGGTTTCACGCTCAAAGGATGAGGTTTCTTCTGCTCTGTATGCGCCTCTGTCCGGCTGTGGGTGAGGTCGCCAGGTCTCTGGGGAGGCACCAGATTACCATCTTTTTGCTTTTCCTGCCCTGCTAAGTGTCTCAGCTGTATTATGGAGATAATTATCTTTTCTAATAATTTTCTCCTTGTTACCATGAAGATTTAGACAATACTTGGCAGATGACGAGTACTCGAGATAATGGCTGTTATTTGAAGATCTTCCTCCTGTTCAAACGAGGTTCCTAAGATAACACGTACAGATCACAGACCTCCTCTCTACAATGAGCTTGGATTCTGAACATGTAAACAGTACGATATGTGAGCCTCTGGATTCGCTTGAAGTCTGTGGGGTGAAATCAGAACCTAAGATCTGCCAGGCGTGGTGGATGTTCTCGGGTTTTCCTTCCAGACAATGGGTGGTGAGCCGGAAGGAAAACCCTCTAGCAAAGCCCTGAACTTGAACGACCTGGCCTGTCTTAAAGGGCAACAGTGAGGCCATCTCAGCCGTGTTGGACTGCTTTTATGGATATCTCTTTGTTTCTTGAGTTAGGTTTATTACTACTTGGTCAGTTGTTAGAAATAACACAATTTCTTAGAAACACTTGTTTATGGTAACTTTCCAGAGTTCTGTGGCCATGTTCAAACGAAGGCTTTGTATGGTGATTGCTGCAAAACACACCCTACCTAATAGGTTAATCATAAAACGAGATCATTTTATCATTAAAGGGCTGGTTGTAGATACGCTTGACCCACTGCATACCTGTTCAAGATATACCTGCTGAAGACATAAAGAACTGAGTGTCTAACCAACTGCAAGGAGCTCATGTCCTTCTGCAGAGCTGGGGTTTGTGGATGACATGGGTTCGCAGCTCTCTCAGGCAGACAGACCTGGTCCCCAGAGCAGCAGCCCAGCCCACAGCTGGGAGCTTGGCAGAGATGCAAACCCTCAGGCCCTAACTGGAACTTCTGAATCAGAATCTCTACTGTGATAAGATCCTGGGGGGTTGAACTCCGTTCATCAGAGGATGCAGCCTGGGGGCAGCGGGGCCGGCAAATGTTGTCCTCCGGGGGTAGGTGGGGAGGCGGAGGTCACCGGAAAGCTGGCTGAAGAGCAGGCTGCTCACAGGAGAGACGGATGTTCCTCTAAAAGACATTTTAAAAAGATGTCCATTTTAATAGGTTTGAGACAGATGTTGTCTGAAGGAGGCTTGTGGTGAATGTTCTTTTCTGGAGGAAGGAGGAGGGAAGTAACACTTATTTCAACCTGAATCTGTGCTAAACACTGTTGTAGGCTTAATACACGTGTACACACACATGTGTGTACGTGTGTGTGTACACACAGAGCTATGCATTTACTTAGGCAGGTATATATATGTGTGTGTGTGTATCTCCTTTCTTCTCATAACCCAGGCCCTTGGCTACAAAGTCCCTCCTTACAGGTTAAGAAGGTGACATGGGGCCGTGGAGAGTCAGTGACTGCACGTAAGGAACGAGGGGCAGAACCAGCAGGGCAGCCTGGCTGCTGTCCAGCCTGTGTCCTGCTGGCTTTGCCTCACTCCCTCCTTTCTGCATAAAATGAACAATCCTCTTCTGACCCCAAGTACTTCCTGGTCTGTTCTAATCATTGGATTGTGTGGTGGGGCAGGAAGGTTAGTGGGAGGTGGGGAGTTCCAGTTACTACAGCTGTGAAGGAAATCACCTGGCCAGGTAACTCTCATGTTTACTGGAAGAATATAGCCATGCCCGGTGCACTGTGGGTTCCCGGTAGGGGTTCCTATCCCAGTGAGGCCAGGCTGAGGTGTGGCAGGGCCTGGTCGGTGGTCCTTTCTCCCCTGTCTTCCCCACCTCTGTAAGCTGGCCATTCTCCCACTCTGCCTCAGTTTCCTCATTTGTAAAGTGAGCAAAGACCAGCAATAGCTCCTATCACTACAGTCCAAGAGCATCAAGGCCAAATGTGCAAACATCCGAGCGAGTGAGACAACGCTGCTTCTGAGGCCGTGCCCGCACAGCTAATGCCCACGAGTGGTTGCTGTTACCGTGGGTGGTGGTGATGATGCTGAGGTGAGGATGCTACAGCTGGGGAGAAGGAGATGCTGAAGATGTGCCGAAAGGACCGCACGGGAGCCAGGCCACAAATGATGGTGGGGCAGTGGCCCACGGCAGGGCCCAGGAACTTCCCCCGGACCACTCCTGGGTACCAGACACGAGCTCGGTGTTCGTCCCCAGGATGGTGAGCATTGGAGCCAGACAGTCGTGACTGTCGGTCCACGGAGACAGTCTCCAGGCACCAGATCATCTGATTGCTGGGATGCAGGGTGTGAAGAGAAGCTTTAAAGTCTAGTGTTTTCTTACTCAAGACTTTAAATATAACAATCTTCTCTTTAAATAAGATGTATCCAGTTGAAATACGCCCCTTTCAGAAAACGGCCGTGGAGCACCAGATGCCTTTTCATCTGCCTCAAAGATGTTTCTAGTTGTTGCTGTCTTGGGGTCTAGAGTGGTGTGGCCTTTTGCATATTTAAATAAATGCTCATCTTGTGTTTTTTCTTTTGAATGCGACCACCAAGATACCCAGACAATTTTGTGGAAATAAACAACCCAGCCTGATGAATAGCTGGATTAAAAAAAAGATGCAGGTGGGTTTTTAAGAGCTATTGAACAAAATCCAAGCCTTTGACCCCAAGTCTGTATTATATCCACCAAATCCCTGCTTGGAAGGAAGGTTCGCAGCCAGCTCAGTGGGCCGGCTGGGGTTGGCTGGACAGCTTCCTCCAGCCAGGCTGCTCTCCTGTCCCTGTGAGGAAGCAGCCGCTGAGTGCAGGAGGAGTCCCAGGCAGCCTGTTTGAGTGTCTGCACTGACTGCCTCGTGACACTCGGCCCTCATGGCTGGGCGCCCCGATGCTCCAGCTGCGGTTCTGTGTCTGGACGTGACGTGGTTGGTGGTGGCAGCGAGTCACGGGGGCCAGGACATGGCAGACTACAGCCCCCTTCCACCGGCCAGTGACTGATGCAGACGTACAGAAGGCCAACCTCCTCCGCTCCAGGAAAGGTTGCTCTGGGTGTCATGCTCCCCGGGGGCTCAGGCGGCTGCTCACCTGCTGATGCCACATCCTCACTTAGCTTTCTTCCCCTCCCCCCTTCCCTCGGTGCCCCTCTTGTCCTAGACAAGCAGGAATCCCCATCCCGGGCTCTGCTTCTAGAAATCCGGCTCCCGTGCTGCTACTTGCAAGCACTGGGGACAAGACCAGTGCTCCTCCCAGGTGTGTGTGAGCCCAGAGCACGGGGGCTAAGCCACCACCCACCTCTCAGATAAAGCTGCCAGACAAAATACAGACGCCCCATTACATATGAATTTCAGATAAACAACGAATAATGTTTTAGTACAAGTAAGTGCCAAATATTGGGTGGGACATACTTACACTAAAAAATGATTTTTTATTTATCTAAAATTCTAATATAACCAGGCATCCCATATTTTGATTTGCTAAATCTGACAACTGTAGCCCTGAGTCCCTTTTGGGTCTGTGTTGAGTTCACGGGGCGCTTGAGAACACTTTTGCTGCAACCCAGCTTCACCCCCTGGATAATAACTGTAATGGTAGTAGCAGTGTAGTTGTAATAGTACCAGCAGCAGCAGAAGTAGTAGTAGTAATAGTAATAGTGGTAGAAGCTAAGACGTATCTATGGCATATTGCATTCCAGGCAGCATTTCATTCTGAGTGTGTTACACTGAGGCACTCAGAGCAGTGACTTATCCAAGGCTGGTAAGTAGTGGGGTGGGCTCCAAACACAGACCGTCCAGGGTCCACGCTTCTAACCACTGCACCAATTAGACTAATTAGGAGACTCTTAGAAAACTACTGGATAGGTTGAGTTTTCCAGAAAAGTAAAATCATTTCCTGACCACGTTCTAAGATGCTTTGTGGAATTAATGGGGACAGACAGAGAGGGAACAGTGTCCCCTCCTGGTCCAGCCTGCAGGATGGGCAGCTGGTGAGGAGACTGGCTAGACTGGGATGTATTGTGTTCATAACAAGCTTAGCTGCACAGTTGACCAAGAGTGGGTAGAAAGGAGGTCCCGGTTGAATTATAACTGCCCAGGGCTGTGCTGTCCAACACAGGAGGCACCGCCTGTGGCCCTGAGCCCTGGACCCATGGCCTGTTGGAGTGGAGGTGCGCCGTTAACATCCTTCAGTAAAATACAACCTGGATTTCAAAGACTTAGTACAAAAAGTGTAAATGTGCCATTAATAATTTTCATGTTGACCACACATGGAAACGATGATATTTTGGATATATTGGTTAAAATATATTTTAAAAACCAAGTCCACCTGTTTCTTTTTACTTTTTAAAATACAGCTACTTGACAACTGAAAACCACGTTTGTATCTGTTGAGGGGAGATGAAGAAAGTAGGAAAGGAATGAGGCTTCTGGCCTCGAGGAGAAGGATCCTACAGTTGGGATCTGCCCGCCCGTGGGGTCTTTCTAAAGTCTAGATTTTTCTGTCTGCTTTTTATTTTTCCCACGAAGAACAAGAGACGCAAGTCAGGGGGAGAATGATGTCAGTGCAGGGGGCTTGGAGTGTGGAGGCATCGCGGGCGGCCGCCCTGCAGGGCAGGGACAGTGCCTGCCATCGGGGCATCTGGGAGCCTCACCCCTCGAGCCGTGGCCACACTTCCGCGGGCAGGAGGCAGGGGAGGAGGCCAGCCTCCTCGGGAAGCGCCGGGGGACAGGACCTTAGCTGTGGTTTCAGGTTCAGCAACTCTGGGGTGAGGTCCGAGACTGCATTTCTCACAAGCCCTGGGGGAGGTGATGTTGCTGGTCCTCGGGCTGTATTTGGGTTAGCAAAGCTTTCGGTGATGGCTTTGTCCCCTGTACCAGGTTCCTAAGAGGAGCAGTCACTGTCCAATTTACCTTCGTAACATCTCTTGTCACGAGTGCACAAATTTGTGGATTTACATCAACGACTGCATGCCTAATGGGCATTTATAAATGGTTACCGTAATTTAGAGTAAACTGTGAAAGCGAAGATTGAACAAGCCCTGCACATTGCTTCGTGGTCCTATCTCCCAGGATGCTACTGGCATCAGGTGGTGGGATGGTACCCACGTTTTCGGACCTGGTATGTGCCGAGCTCCAGGCAAGACGCCTCACGTACACTGTCCCTTTTCTCCTCGGCACCACTCTGAGGACGCAGCATTGGCCCTGCTCCTCGGATGACACATCCTGGAGGAGTTAGGCAACAGGGGAGCAGCTGGTTGGTAAGCGAGGCCCTCCAGCATGGTCTTGCAGCTCGGATGAGTTTCCGCTCTGGTGCTGCACGGAGAGCCTGGCTCCGCCCCGGGGACCTGCAGAGTCTGTGGTGCCAGCTTCCATCCGCAGCTCCCCTGCGAAGGAGGTTTCACATTCTTCCTCCCAGTACTTGGAACAATGTTCTCCACAAATCCTGAGGACGTCATAGGCTGCCTTTCCCTGCCAGCTCAGCTTGTATCAGCCCCGTGATGACTCCGTTTTGCTTCCAGCTGGAACTAAATGGGAGGAACCACAGTTCCAGGTCCCTGACCTCTGCTTCCCGGGAACCTTCTGGAGCTCCCTCCCCGGTTCCCATCCTCAGCACCTCTCTTCACTTTGTGGTCCTCTGCATTGTAGAACTCGGCTTATCTGAGGGCTGCAACTACTGCTGAGCAGAGGCATATGCCAGCCAGAGGTGATGCCACAGCCCCAAGAGGAAGAAACGGGGCTCCAAGCCCAGCTGATCTGGGTTGCATTCCTGCCTGCAGTATTGTGTGACCCTGACCTTGAAGCCATGATTTATCCTCTTTGAGCTTGTGTTTCCTGCTCAGTAAAAGGGAGTGGTTACTAAGCCATTGCCCCCCTCATGGAGTGGCTGTAAGGCTGAAAAGATGGGTGTATTTAGAGTGCTCAGCAGGGTCCCACAGAAGGTTCTGGAAGGGAGTCAACACTTGGAAGAAGGGCATGGCCCATTGTGAGCTGCCCTCTGCTGGTCTGGCTTCCAGCTGAGGGCAAGCCTGGTCTGTGCCATTCCGGGAGGTGAAACTCCAATGGGTGATTTACCTCTTCAGCAGCTTGAAGAGCCTGAGGTCAAAGTTCAGGGTGACTGAGCTACTGGAAGGTGAGGGTCCCAAGAAGGAGAATCCGGGGTGGGGGGGTCCACATTGGGGGTGTAGCTCCTCTTGCCTCTCTGCTGAGCCTGGGACCGCAGGCTCCAAGCAGCCTGCAGGGATCAAGGAGCTGAGCTGGGATTTGCTCTTGTTGGGGAAAGGTTTCAAACAGAGCCCGACTGAGTTATTCTCCTGCTAAACCAAACATGTACACACACAGACAACAAACATTTGCACTTTTCTTGGAAAATAATTGACTCTAGAGCACTGTGGTCACAATGTCAGAATATAATCCAAAATCACTCATTAAGAACCAAGAAAATGGGCTTCCCTGGTGGCGCAGTGGTTGAGAATCCGCCTGCCAGTGCAAGGGACACAGGTTCAATCCCTGGTCCAGGAAGATCCCGCATGCCATGGAGCAGCTAAACCCGTGAGCCACAACTACTGAGCATGCGCTCTAGAGCCTATGAGCCACAACTACTGAAGCCTGTGTGCCTAGAGCCTGTGCTCTGCAACAAGAGAAGCCACCGCAACGAGAAGCCTGCGAACCGCAAAGAAGAGTAGCCCCCACTCACCACAACCAGAGAAAAGCCCGCGCGCAGCAACAAAGACCCAATGCAGCCAGAAACAATAAATAAAATAAAATAATATAAAATAATAAAGTAAATAAATTTACTTAAAAAAAAAAAGAACCAAGAAAATGACAACAACAGAAGTCAATCTGGAGATGACCAGATATTGGAACCAGCAGACGAGGATTTTGAAGCATCTGTTGTAGCTATACTCTATGTGGTAAAGGAAAACATGCTCATAATAAATAAAAAGAAAATTTTGATAGAGAAATGGAAGCTATATAAAATGGAAATTGAAGAACTAATAAATACAATATCTGAAATAGACTGCTTGTCATAATGGCAGGCAGTCAATAAATAGGTAGATATTAAAGCATAGAATGAAAGAGATCTTCAGTTTTATCAGAACTGAAGTATAGCAGAATATCATGTATTTGCAGACAAAAATCAAAGTTATTCAGACATCTACTATGGAGACTGTCTTTTTATGTGAAACTGAATTCTTTCTGAATTATTTTTTAAAGAACCATATTTTAGCAATTGAACCACATCAAGATGCTCTTGAAGCCTGCTGCTTCAATAAAGAGTGGGTCTTGGTGTGGACTGGCAGCTGGGGGCTGTGGTTTAGCTAAAATTCCCTGCATTTCTGCAGTACAATGGAGGGAAAGAATGCAGACATCAGAGGGAGATGCTCATTCAAGTCCCAGGGCTGTCTTCTACTTGCTCTGTGACTGTGGCCAGGATGTTTTTGTATTTTTGTGACTATTTTTGTGGTTGTTCTTTGTTTTCATCTATAAAGTAGACATTTTACAAGTTGTGTTTAGGGACTTCCCTGGCAGTCCAGTGGTTAAAGATCCACACTTCCATTGCAGAGGGCATGGGTTTGATCCCTGGTCAGGGGATTAAAATCCTGCATGCTGCACAGTGCAGCCAAAAAAAAAAAAAAAAAAAAAAAGTTGTGTTTATAGACTTGTTACAGAATTTAATATAAACTCTCACGGCAGGTATGAGCCTGGCATGTGACATCCCTCTGTCTGTAGAATTGAAAACAAGAGACGTACCTGGACATCTCAGTTCCTCTGGAGTGGTGCCCTGGGCCCTGGGGCCTAAGCTGGGTCCTGCAGGGACTCAGAGGTACCACTGTGGGACAGATGGGGTGGGTGACCTTCAGGTCTCTATTTGCAAAACCTGGTTTGCTTGGGCACCAGGATCAGCCCAGGCCCTGAAGCAGAGGACCTCATGGGCAGTTCCACTTTGATGGCCACAAACCTGAAGCCTGGGGAAAGAGAGCCAAAGGGAAGATTATGGAGGAGATGGACTCCGTCAGATGCAAGAATGGGGACAGGTGCACAGCCTGGAGGCCTTGGTAATGCAGTGCCCCAGGATGGCCATGGCTCCCTCTGTATTTTGAGAGCAGCCCAGAAGTCCTCCTGGATTGTCTCTCTGGCAACTCCAGGCTCTGTAGCTGGAGCAGCATTTGTGGTGCCCAGGACACCCTGCAGTGACGGCCACAGGGAAGTGCTGCCCCCATGTGGCTGGTGGGGCAGGACCAGCATAGCGAACATTCTCCATCCCACCTCTCCTCTCTCCTCTGGGCCTGCACAAGAACTCCGGAAACTGGGGTTCATGAGGGATGCAAACCAAGCATCATTTTAAAAATAGTTTTTTTACTATAACTTCAGAAGAGTCATAGCTGAAGATTGAAAGCAAAATATTCAGCTAGTAATATTTATACATCAGCTCCATCCTTTTTTAAAACAGATTGGAAAATGCCACTCCTGGGCTCAGAACACTTGGGGCTCCCCGTGGGCCTCAGAATGTCATCCTATCTCCTCATTCCAACCTGCAGGACCCCACCTACCTGCAAGCCTCGCCTTTCACCTCTGATCCCTCGCTAGCGCTGTCTCAGCCTCATGGAGGAGCTTCAGTAGCTTCTGACCAAGCCAGCCCTTCCTGCCACAGGGCCTTTGGACATGCTTCTTCCTACACCTGATACTTCCTTGACCTCACATCCACATGTTCCTCCCAACACCCACCTTTCACCTGCCAGTTCCTGCTTAATTTGGCAAGAATCTGTGTAAGTATTTCTTAGTCTAAGAAGCTTTTCCCTACCTCCCAGGCTAGGCTGGACCCCCCTTCATCTTATTTTATTAGGATGACTCAGCACTAGGTAATTAGCTTGTAAATATGTGCTTACTGTCTCTGTCCTGGCTCTGTGACAGCAGAATCCTTGCCTCCTTGTCCACTGCTCTGCCCCTGGGGACAGTCAGATGTGTGCCAGGCTAGGGAGCAATTGCCAGCCTTTTGATGGTCTAGGCATTGTCTTAATTTCTCCCTCCTCCAAAATTGCTTCTAGGAAGAAGTTGATGAACCTTATTATATTAATTGAGGATCACGTGAAATTTGTTCAACTAAATCATTTTGCAATTTGAACAAAATTGTATACGTTAGCTAAATTCAGATTTTGTTTATACATGGTTTTATTATATGGAGGCCATTTGTGTCCCACGATCTGATCTGAAACTCTCAATTAGTTACACTTCAAGAGCAGCATTGTTAGGTCCAAGGCGGGTGGGATGAGGGGTCTGCCTGCTGTGTGGCCTTGGCTCAGCTTTTGGAAGAAGAGGGCCCATAGTACTTCCCCTGTGACACTCAAATGGGTTCGTGGAAGAAACAGAGTGAACAGAGAAGTGCAAGACAGACAGATCCTGAAGTTTTTAATAATTTTTAGAACATGTTTTTCTATGAACCCGGTGTTTATTCTCACTCTATATATTCAAATCTAGTTATGGATGGGTCATTCAGATGCCCTTGGCTCCTTTTTTTGAAATTGAAATATAGTTAATTTACAGTGCTGTGTTAATTTCTGCTGTACAGCAAAATGATTCAGTTATACATACATATATATATATATTCTTTTTTCATATTCTTTTCCATTATGGCTTATTACAGGATATTGAATATAGTTCCCTGTGCTCTACAATAGGACCTGTTCTTTATCTATTTTATATATAATGGTTTGTATCTGCTAATCCCAAACTCCTAATTTATCCTTCCTCCACCCCCTTTCCCCTTTGGTAACCATAAGTTTGTTTTCTATGTCTGTGAATCTATTTCTGTTTTGTAAGTAAGTTCATTTGTAACAATTTTTTTTAGATTCCACATGTAAGTGATGTCATATGTATTTGTCTTTCTGTCTGATTTACTTCACTTAATATGATAATCTCTATGTTCATTCATGCTGCTGCAAAAGGCAATATTTCATTCTTTTTTATGGCTGAGTAATATTCCATCTTCTTTATTCATTTATCTGTTGATGGACATTTAGGTTGCTTCCATGTCTTGGCTATTGTGAATAGTGCTACAGTGAATATTGGGGTGCATGTATCTTTTTGAATTAGAGTTTTAGTCTTTTCCAGACATATGCCCAGGAGTGAGATTGCTGGATCATATGGTAGCTCTATTTTTAGTTTTTTAAGGAAGCTCCATCCTGTTCTCCACAGTGGCTGCAGCAATTTACATTCCTACAGACAGCATAAGCCCCCTTGCTCTTTTTATATCACCCCAATTTTTCTTCCCCAGACATGAACTTTATTTACTTTCTTTCATCAAAATTCCCAATTTTTCCATGGAAACCATCTCAGTGCATTCAGCCTCAGCTCCTTCTCCCCTTTCCATAAATCAGGGAAGGACACTTTCACATCTGCTCTCCATTTTTTGTGTGTGTTTATTGCAGGAAAATGGAAAATACAGATAGGGAAAGAGAAGAAAATAGACACCGTAAGTCCACCACCCAGGGGGAGAATTTAGTGTACATCTTTTACCTCTGCGTACATAGCTACATCTATTTATTTGTTTGTTGAAAATGAGGACACCATTTTTGGAACAGCTTTAGATTTCCAGAAGAAGGAGCAGGAAGTGCAGAGAGCTCTCCCTCCATCCCCTTCCCGGTTTCGTGCCTTGATAACATCTTGCGTTAGTCTGGTACATTTGTTACAACTGATGAGCCAATATTGATATAGTGTTATTAACCAGCATTCATAGTGTACAGTAGGGTTCACCCTTGTTGTTGTATATGCTATGGGTTTGGACAAATACCTAATGACATGTATCCACCATTCCAAAATCACACAGAGTCGTTTCACTGCCCCTAATACATGTGCTCCATGTATTCATTCCTCCTTCTCTCTCTTCCCCCCACTCCCTACCCTCATAAATCCTTGGCAACCGCTGATCTTTTTACTTCTCCTTAGTTTTGCCTTTTCCAGAATGTCATCGAGTTGGAATTGTAGAGTGCGTAGCGTTTTCAGATTGGCTTCTTTCCCTTAGCAGCATGCATTGAAGGTTCCCCCATCTCTTTTTATGGCTCGATAGCTCATTTATTTTTATCACCAAATAATATTACATTATCTGAATGTACCATAGTTTGTTATTCCTTCAAATTACAAGATGTATCTTGGTTGCTTCCAAGTTTTAGCAATTATGAACAAATCTGCCATAAACATTCATGTGCAGGTTTTTAATCTGGACAAAGTTTTCAACTCCTTTGGATAAATACCAAGAAGACTGATTGCTGGATCAAATGGTGAAAGTATGTTTACTTTGTAAGAAACTGTTAAACTGGTTTAAACTGTCTTCCAACATGGCTGTGACATTTTACATTCCATTGATCTACATGTCTGTTCCTTCATCAACACCACACTGTCCTGATTACTGTACCTTTGTAGTAAGTCTCGAAGTTGGGTAGCGCCAGTCCTCTGACTCTGCTCTTCTGGAGCTCCCTAATTTTGTCTCATGTGAGTTTTACGTTCCCAGCTACACTGGCTGCTCCGTGAGGACAGGACCTTGTCTCCTCGTCCTCACGGAGGACCCAGTAAGCTGTTGACTGAGCAGCTCACTGACCACGATCCTCCATCCTGAGGGCATGATGCCATTGTACTTGGGCCACCAGTGACCTTGGGCCTCAGGCTCTTCAGCCTTCTTACATCACCAGCGTGTCAGCTGTAGTATCTACTCCTGGCCCTGGTTAAGCATCTCCAAATGGAGACACAGACGGACAAACCCACCCCTAAATGCATGTTGGCGAGGCAGCCCAGGCTCAGGGCGAGGGCAGACGTGGGCTGCAGACTCTGCTGTGCCCTCATTGGCTGCATCATTGCCCACGATCGTTGCCTCTTGGCAGCTAAAGCAAACTTTCCTGGGAATGCTTCACAATTGCATGGTGGCTAAGAGAAATGAAAGATTTCCCTATCGAATCTTTTCTTAACTACTCTTTTTTAGATCTGAAACAATGATTCTACTCATTCAAGTTACATACGTGTAGATAGTGGCTGTGAAAAAAAGATCTCTGGGATTCCTCTCAGTTAACTGTTGCACATAGTAAATGATGCCAGAGCCGGTGGTGCAAGACAGTAACATCTGTTTCTGTTCATGGAGCTGTTGGCTGACGGGGCTGAGCCAAGCACTTCCTCAGTTGCCTCACGTGTCGGTTGAGGCCTGGCTTTGCTTTGCTTCTCGGGCTGCTGGGCTGGGCTGGTGGCCAGGAAGCCCTCACCATATGACTGGCTCTGGGTGCTGTCCCCAAGGCTTCTCCAGGCGTCTAAAGCAGGCTTCCTCACAGCCAGGTGGTCACGGGTGGCCTCAGGGGGCTGACTTCAAAAAGGAAATTAGGAGCTGCCAGCCCCGTATGGCCTGGTCCCAGGACAGGCTCAGTGTACCTTACCGCATGTGTCAGTCAGAGCAGTCTCAGGCCAGCCCAGATTCGGGGGGTGGCCACAGACTGCACATCTTATCCAGAGGGGTGATGAGCTTGCGCTTATCTGGAGGTTGGTGGCGGTCACTGAAGACTGTGTCCCACAGCATCAGGTGTAAGAGTTACCTCAACCCTGCAATGGTCGGCAGCACAGCACAGGGCCATGTGCCTACCCTCTCTGAGATGCAGTCTTACTTCTCAAATAGGGAGACTACTAACTGCATAGGTTTGCTGGAGGAAACAAATAATACACACAGTGTACACATAGGAGGCCGTCGTCTCGTTACAGTGAGAAAAAAATCACTTGGTCCTTAGCAGCAAATGGAGGCGGGGGTCCAGCCCGTATTCCCTCGGTCCACTGCAGAGCTCTCCTTCCAGTTCTGACCGGCCTGAGAGGGGTGGGCCTGAAGTGCCCAAGGGATTGTGAAGATGGGGGCAGGTGGGCCACCATCTGTTCTCGCCCTCCGAGGGCAGCTCTGAGGCTGTCTGCCCTCACCGTCGCCCAGGTCACCAGGGTTCCCAGGCTGAACCTCTGGGCCCACCTTTTGCCAAGTTCCCGCCTCACGTCTCCAAGCCCTCAGTGTGCTTCTTGGGATCACTTCCTGTGTAAACTGCTTGGTCCTAAATCCTTGTCTTAGGGGCTGCTTTTGGGGGGACCACAACTAAGATGGAGACCATTAGAATTTAAATACTTGACACATTGTAATACAACCAGTCACCCCATGTTTGCAAAGGATTTATACAGTCCACTTCTTGGTTTCCTGTTTCAGACAGAAGCCCGGTGGTCCCCACAGGTAGCAGAGCGACAGTCCATTTTCCCTTCCAGAGTGAGGCAGTCAGCCCAGCACCACCCACCCACCCACCCCTGCCTCTCGCCACCGATCTGAAAGCCAAAACGTATTAAAACCAGCAGCACCTCCCAGTCAGTCCCAGCCCAGCCCTCATCTTTGTCTGGGGTGGGGAGTGGAGGGAGGATTAAGAAGTGGGTGTGGGGACTTCCCTGGTGGCTCAGTGGTTAAGAATCCGCCTGCCAATGCAGGGGACACGGGTTCGAGCCCTGGTCCAGAAAGATCCCACGTGCCGCGGAGCAGCTAAGCCCGTGCGCCACAATTACTGAGCCTGCGTGCCACAACTACTGAAGCCCACGTGCCTAGACCCCGTGCTCCACAACAAGAGAAACCACCACAATGGAAAGCCCATGCACTGCAACGAAGAGTAGCCCCTGCTCACTGAAACTAGAGAAAGCCAGCGTGCAGCGATGAAGACCCAATGTAGCCAAAAATGAATAAATTAGAAAAAAAAAGAAGTGGGTGTAGAGAGCAGAGCTCTCACGGGGCAGTGGGTTCTGGGGTGGGGGTTATTCTAAGGGCTCGAACCATACTTCCTCTTGGGAGGGAATTACTCTTGTTGAGAAGAGAGTTCCTGGTAGGCTGCAGGGCAGGAGTCGGTGCCAGGGGGAGGTTGTGGGGGAAGGGAGGGAGACAGGGCCACAGAGCCTGAGACTGGCTTCACCTGCTCTGCATTCAAAGTACAAAGGGACCTGGAGACCCCGAGAGGTGAGGGGAGAGGGTGGGGGGCCCCTGAGTGGCCCAGCAGGTCCTATGGGGTGAAGGGCTTGGAAGTCAGGACCATCTAATGTTGAATTTTATGTCATTGGCCTTTCATGAAAATCCTTTCTAACCCATCCCCCCCAAACATTGACCAAAGTGCCCCCCTGACATAAATGTGTGCACATGTGTGTGTTGATAAAATTAGAGTTCAGGTTTGAGTTCTCTCTGAGCATCGATGGAATGGACTCCAAATGAAAAGAGTGAGGATTGGGAAATAATCGCCCCAAAGTCAAAGTGACGGGGAGAACACTCATTCATAGAAATCCTCAAAAGTCTTGAAGAGGACGTGGATTTCCCACAAATCAGAGAAGGGAAGGTTGAGTGTCAAGGGGCAGCAGAGCTGACTTCTGGCCTAGGGCTATTATCAGGGTGCTAGACTCGACACTTGAGTGTGTGTTGAGTAGGGTCTTTACCGGAAAGACCTCAGGGTGTAGGTTTTGTCCCATCCCAGGAGCACAAAGCACATAGGATAAGGGCACACCTGCTTGTCTCCACGGAGACTGAGCCACTCGCCCCGAGGGCTGGATCCAGCACCTTCGCTGACCGCATCAGCTAAACCAACATAATCCATTCTCATCTCCTTCCCCGCCTTCTGTTGACCTCTTCTCCGGACCAGGGTGGGGGCTGGGAGAGGAGCCGTCACACATTTATTTCTCAAAGTGTTTATCCTGCGGTGGTCAAATGGTGGGTTAGATAGCACTTTATGTGACGTGAGTGTAAGAAGCAGAGGCTGGTGTGGGTGGAGATGCTTGGGACCCCAGTCACTGTCTACTCATCGCTGCCCTGGCTTGGGAAATTTCAGAATCCTTTCAAGAGAAGCTTCGGCACTTTCCTTTGAGAAAACAAACTTGGAAAGGTTCTTCAGAATCCCAGAGTGTGCTGGGCCAGGCTTCAAAGAGTTTGACGCAAGAGGGTCATATGAACCCAAATGGCAGAGGAAATTATAGATTTGACACTCAGCAGGCTTCCAATCCATCAAGGCTTCCAAGCCAGCTGTTCCTTGTTCTTTCTTTCTGTCCCAGCATCGCCTGGAAGACTTCAGCTTCGGCTTGCTCACCCACGTGTGTCCCAGACCCCTTAGTGTATAGACGTGGAGAAATCAGGCCACAGTCATGGAAGCAGAGACCCAGGACAGCTCACTACAGGAAGTGATGGAGGGCGCTGGCTCTCCTCCCGACCCACCTTCTATTCAGAACCTTCAAAAGCCATCCCAAGCACCATCCCAGTTAGTCTCACAGCTGCCTGTGAGGTCCCAGTGGAAGACACTGTGACTTCTTTGGGAGATGAGGAGCCTTCAGTTCAGGGTGGTTAAGTGTGTGCTAGCAGAGGCAACCAGATGAGTCTGGGAAGGTCTTCTGATTCATCCTCCCCTAGGTCACAGCCTCAAAAACCGACAGGAGTCAGCAGTGACACAAATGACTGATGTGGCCCGAGCTAGTGGGGCACTAGGGAGTGGTGGGGACCATGGCCAACAGGGGAGCTATTCCCACCTCATAAGGGAGTCACTCTTCAGCCCCATCCAACTGTGAGCCTGTGGTGATATGGGCCCCGTTTTGCGAGATTTTCTAAATTTACCAAAATTCATGTTCTGCAAGAAATCATTTGGCAATTAATTAAGCAACAGCAACCATGTGCAGATTAAACAGAACATGTTTTCAGGTAGTGTTCAGCCCCCAGGATGTGGTTCTGTGTCCGTGCCATACCTTGGCAGAAGGAGGCTAGATGGAGTGGGAGTGGCAGGTGGGGCAGGTGGCATGGTCCCTGCTCTGTGTCCTCAGCAGCATCCTGGACCTGCTCCTTCGACGTGGCGGCTCCGCAGAAGCTGGGTTAAGGTGGGGAGCGGCTTCCCAGCCACGGGTCCTGGAAGGGGAAGTAAAACATTGTGACCGTTAATGCTTTAGGCAGGAAGGCAGAGGTACAGAGTTGCTGGTTCCCCAAACCTCCTCCGTCCCCCAACCCGGCTCCACCAGGAGCCTGAAATACTGCCTTCACTTCTATAAGGTCAGTTTGGAGTTTATGGCAAATTTTGTGTTTTCTTGACTGAAGGATGCAGTTAACTGTCTAATCTCTGCTTTCCTCTACTTTCTGTCATGTCATTTCTGGGATGACAGGGGACAATGAGAAGCCTTCTCCTTATCTGCAGATGTCACCTTGGAGCGGCTCGTTCAGTATCTAGACGGTTTCTGTTGAGAACAGTCCAGAGTTGTGGGTGGGACCTCTGGTCCCGAGCGTCACTCTGTGACCCTATCCTCCCTCGCGGGCCATGAGATGTCTGTTTCCTGCAGGTTGTTCATCACTGTTGAGACTTTGGGTTTTCTCTTCCTGTGTGTGCACCGCCTGAGCCGCCAGAGGTATCCCCAGCAGGCTCGGGGTGTGGGTGTATCAGGAAGCCCACGGTTTCTTCCGTGAGATGGGTGTGGTCCCAGCAGATAAAACACTTTGGCGGGGAGCCTGGAAGCACACACTCCGCATCCTCCCCCCAACCAGGTCTGCGGGCCCTGCCCCATCCTGAGCCGCACCCCGAGTGGAGAGCCCGTCCTCAGGGCTCAAACACTTTCCCCATCCTGCCTTAGGGCCTCTTCTATTTTCAACAACAGCAACAACACTCCAACACAGAAGGCTCTAGTGGGGAATCCCTGCACATCAGGAGGAAGGGGTGGTTCAGGAAGAACACAGATGGGCCCATTCCCACCTTCCCGTTGTGGACAAGCACCAAGAGGCAGGCGAGGACTCACTTCCATAATCTCTCTCTTTTCTGGTCTCTTTTCATTCCACTTAGAGTACAAGATGTACAAGAGGTTATCATGCTTGTTCTGGAGCAGTTCTTGGGAAGTTACGAGGAGCTGGCAGGATTTGCAGCGCACGTTCTCAGGTATGCAAGAAATAAATTTATCTCTGTTTCCTCAAATCAACGTCATTCTGACCCAGAACTCTTGACCCCAATGAAATGCCGTGAACGCCCTCCTAGTGTTACTGAGGCCCCTCCCTCAGGACCCACCAAGAGCTCCCGGGGTGGGGTGTGTCGCTAGAGGAGGGCAGGGAATCTGACTCCTGACTTCAGCCTTGGGCTCTCTGGACTCCTCATCCACACCCTCCTGTCCTGTGTCCGTCCTGGGTGGCCCACAGCTGAGCACTGCCACCTCCCTTCCACTGGACCTTACACTTCCCACTGCCATCCTGGCTGGCCTGGGGCTCGGTCTCCCAGACACTGGGTGCGATCTTTATCTATCAGCCTAAGGGGGGAGAGTGAAATGGAGAGACGTCAGAAGGAAAACAGAAATCAGTATCCCCCAAGGTCTCAGCCAGACCAAAGGGAAAGATGCAGGAGTTTGCTTGTACAGTATGATTCAAGGGTCACTCACTGCTGGAAGATTCTCTAGTTTAGAAACTTTTGAAGTGCTATTCTGCCTAAAATTTCCGGTATGAAAATGCACACAGTATTTTGTCTCCAGGAAAGGGCTTTTACATCATCATTATCTGTCATCACCAACATGACATGCTCAGCATCATGGAAGGTGAGCTAGTCTCTTCCTCATGTGGCAAAGTTTGGGAGGAGGTGGGACTGGGATGGGGCTGTGGGGTGGCAGCGTTGCCCTAAGGGAGGGAGTCTGGGTGTCTGGCAGTGTTCAGCTGGGCACCATGAGGATCGAGGCTCCTGATTTGATGGAGAAAGGGTGTCCCAAGTATGGGGTCACTTTGGGACTGCCTGGTGTCTGAGGGGCTGTTGCTGTCCATGCGATTTGATCATTTCCAGCATTGCCTGAGCAGCATGACCCAGGCTGGAAATGTTGCTCCTGAATGTTCAGGTGGCTTTTCCCTTCCCATCCTTGTCTTCATAGGTCAGGAGACAGTTCTGAAGCATTGCATTCAGGACTTTATGGTTCTAAGTTACTTGGGCTTTTCCTTTTCTTAGTCTTTCCCAAATCTATTCTAAAAATTATATATACCTCTTTTGAATGATAGTCTTAGTGTTACTTTATTTTTTATTTGGGAAATGGAATACATGAGTGCAAAAAGACTCCAGTGGAACAAAAGGTCTATCACGAATGTCAACTCCATCCTATTCTTGCCCATCCTAGGATCCTCCCCAGAGGCAGCCACTGCTCCTGGGGGTGGTAGGAGGTCCTGCATTCTGGTCTGAATTTCCATATGTTTCAGCTTGTCTTGAAGATTACTCCATATCATCACATAAGAGTCATCTCATTTTTTAATGACTACATAGGATTACAGTGTATTGACATTTCACAATTTATAATTAAACCTGTTTTAAAAATATTTAGGTATTATTTTCTTCAGGCTTAGAAATTCACAAATAATGTTTATTTTCATTATTCATTCAATCTCTCTGTATATACATTTTTGGTTTTATACTTAAAAACTGTTTTTCCTGTTCCTGAATCTTTATCTATATTTCCATTTCATCACATTGTCTTTTCTAAAAATATTGTGTGTAAATATATATGTGTGTCTTAGTTGTAAGCCATCTTAATTTTTTGTAGACTGAGGAGAGGCAAAAAACTAATAAAAATCATGATAAAAACTCTTAACAAATTAGACACGGAAGGAACGCATCTCAACATAATAAAGGCCATATATGACAAGCCCACATCAGCATCATACTCAATGGCTAAAGTTGAAAGCTTTTCCTCTAAGATCAAGAACAAGATAAGGGTGCCTACTCTTACCACTCCTACTGAACATAGTGCAAGAAGTCCTAGCTACAACAACCAGGCAAGAAAAAGACATTGAATGTATCAAAATTGGAAAGGAAGAAGTAAAATTGTCTCTGTTTGCAGATGAAATGATTTTATATATAGAAAATCCTAAAGACTCAACAAAAAACCCTGTTAGATCTAATGCGTGAATTAGGTAAGGTTACAAGATACAAAGTTAACATACAAAAATCAGTACTGTTTCTATATACCTGTGACAAATATTCTGAAAAAGAAATAAAGAAATTGATCCCATTTACAACTGCATCAAAAGCAATACATAGTTATTTGGTTAAAATAAATGTATCCGAAGAATTGAAAGATCTCTACTCTGAAAATTACAAGACAACCATGAAAGAAATTGAAGAAGACACAAATAAATGCAAAGGTGTCTCATGTTCATGGATTGGAAGAATTACTATTGTTAAAACGTCTTTACTACCAAAAACCATCTATAGATTCAGTGCAATCCCTATCAAGATTTCAATGTCATTTTCTACAGGAGTAGAAAGACACTCCTAAATTTTATATGGAACCACAAAAGACCCCCAATAACCAAAGAAATCCTGATAAAGAAAAACAAAACAGGGGTCATCATACTGACTTCAAACAATGTGATAAAGCTATAGTCATCAAAATTCTATGTACTGGAATAAAAACAGACAAATAGATCAAAGATGCAGAATCAAGAGCCCAGAAATAAACCCAATCATATACAGTCAACTGAAATTTGACAAGAGAGCCGAGAATATTCAATGGAGAAAAGACATTCTTTTCAATAGATGGTGCTGGGAAAACTGGCTATTCACATGTAAAAGAATGAAACCAGATCCATAGCTTATGCCACTCACAAAAAAAAGATAACAAATGCTGGCATGGATGTGAAGAAAATGGAGCCCTTGTGCACTATTGGTGGGAATGTAAATTGGTATAGCCACTATAGAAAACAGTATGGATGATCCTCAAAAATTAAAAATAGAACTACCATATCATCTAGCAATTCCATTTCTAGAAATATCTCCAAAGGAAACAAAGACACTAACTTGAAAAGATGTCTGTACCCCGATGTTCATAGCAGTGTTATTTACAATAGCCAAGACATGGAAGCAACCTCAGTGTCCATCAATGGATGAATGAATACAGAAGTTGTGGTATATATACACAATGGAATAGTATTCAGCCATAAAAAATGAAGAAATTCTACCATTTGTGACAACATGGATGGACTTTGGAGGCATTATGCTAAGCAAAATAAGTCAGACAGAGAAAGACAAACACTTATATGTGTAATCTAAAAACAAACCAACAAACCAACAAACCAAACTCATAGAAAAATAGATCAGACTTCTGGTGACCAGAGGCAGTGGGTGGGGGGAAGGGAAATTGGAGGTAGGTGATCAAAAGGTACAAACTTCCAGTTATAAGGTATATAAGTACCAGGGATGTAATGTACAATATGATGACTATAGTTAGCACTGCTGTCTGATATATAGGAAAGTTAAGAGAGTCAATCCTAAGAGCTCTCATCACAAGGAGAAATCTTTTTTCCTTTTTTCTTTCTTTATTTTCTTTTCATTATATCTATATGAGAAGATGGATGTTAGCTGAAACTATTGTGGTAAACATTTCACAGTACATGTAAATCAAACCATCATGCTGTATGCTTTAAAGTCATACAGTGATGTATGCCAATTATTTCTCAATAAAACTGGAAAAAATAATTTAGAAAAAAAAACCCAGTAAATATTCTCCTTCCCTCTACCATCCTCAGTGAAGCTGGGTAGAGTCAAATTTCTTTCCTATGACTTTTCTTTCTGTGACTTTGTTGCCAAACACTTTATTTCTGGTATAAATTTACCCGGGAAATTTATGGACCTTTCTGGCCAAGTGATAGTCAGCCAGTCTCCTAAGAAGATGGAAAGCAAGATGATGAATTCCACTGTCTCTGTTTATTACTCACTTGTAGCAGAACCATGAAATTCTGTGCAGTAGTGAAGACACTGACCTGAGTAATTCATTGCCAGTTTCTTCCTGATGATGGTGGGCTACTTAGTCCTGCTTTGTTGGGGTCTCTGAGTCTCCTGGCTTTACCCATAGTCAGGAAATTTTGGGGAACCTACCTCTGTGTTCTCAATCCTGCCTCAGCACTAGAACCACCTGGAGAACTTCATAAACAGCAAGATGTCTGGTCCCAGGCATTTTCCTCTGGTGTGCACCCAGGGCTGACAAGCTGGGACTGCATGAGCAATGAAACACTTCCCACCTCCGAAATCCCAGGACCGAATGGCAACTGTCAAACTTGCCGTAGAACCAGAGGTCTTGCGAACCCTGAACAACCCGGAAGGTCGTTTCCTTCACCAGAGTTTTCATGTGTATGGTTTAGAGTGTTGTGAAATATTTTCCCTTGTGAGTTTCCCCTCTAGAGTTTCCACAGCTTTGAGTAGAAAAGATAAAGTTTGGGCTTCAGAAAATAACAAGCTGGAACACAACCTTCTCCAGGTGTGAAACTGGAGATGCAGCCATCTGAGAAGCCAGGTGGGTGTAACTTTCCAGCACCTGGGAGTAGAGGAGGAAGGTCAGGCTAAAGCATGAGCCAAGGCTGGCTCCTTGTCCCTCCAGGTCAGTCTTCTCACCCATTGACTCAGCTTCACCAGGTGTGTTTCTAGACCTTGAAGCCTCCATCGTATCCCAGACTTAGAGCTCCCTTGTCTGCGGACATCAGTGTGGAACATGCTGGGAGATTGGATGACTGCATTTCTTCAGCCTGAGCATTATCCACAGCTCCTTGTGTGTGGGCACATGGTGGTGTCCTTTCTTCAGGAAAGGGACACTTAGAACTGTAGCAACAACTTCTCCTTGATGGTAGGAAACCCGGCTGACCTTTCTCAAGTCCTCATTGTTACTTTGCCAGAATGTTAAGCATACCTTTCTCTGTACAGTCATGTCACTTTCGCATTGTTGGGAAACCTTACATTTCTGGAAATTAAGGGTTCCAGAACTCTGAAGGGGTTCATACTGGAACACTTTGACATATATAGGGGTGATATTTTCTTAGTACATCTATAAAATATCATCTCAAATTACAAGCAAAACTATGGACATTGTAAAATATATAGGCAGATAGAGGATGGATGGATGGATGAATGGATGGTCAGATGTATTAATTGCCTACTATTAAGAGGAATTCCCACCCCAGGGTTATGGGGATGGCCAAACACATGACACCCAACAATGGAAGATACGACTGATTTCAGTTTGTTAATCACATACACACAGCTTCGGGGAGGACCTCACACTCCACGGAGGGCCACACAGGGGTTGCACTTGGGATCAGAGTGAACCAGCAGAGCCTGTGGGAAGCCGGCTGTGTAGTCAGTAATCAGAGGGTGGGGAGAGGTCCCTCGGTTCCAACGAGAGAATGTTCCAACTGTCTTATTTGGTTAGTTCTGTGGGCTGCAGGGAACTGAAACCCGGTACTCAGGAATAAGCAGGAGCTGCATCTGGTTCTCTTGACAAGGAAGCATATCCAGTTAGGGAACTTATTCGTGGGAGCTTTGTGGTTAAGCCATTTGAGGTCCTCCAAATTTCACCAAATGTCAAAGGAGCACCTAAGAGTGGAACTTCATTGAATCCCTTACACCTGAAGAGAAGAAGGAAGGAAGAATGGATAGATGGATGGATGCATGGAGGGAGAGGAGAGGTACATAGATGGAAGTGTGAGGGAAAGGATGCATGGCTGGACACACTGGTTGAGTGACACAGGGGCTGAGGGCTTGTGTTTGACCCTGACCCTGCCAGATGCTGTCTGTGTGAGCTCGGGGGAGCCGATTAACCTCTCTCCACATCTTGTGAAATGTGGACTGAGTCACTCCTCTAGGGTTTTCATGAGGATTGTGTTGGCTCATGGTGGGTCAAGCATTTCAAGTGGTGTCAAACACAGAGTAGGTGCTCAGTAAATGCACTTACTCTTTATTTTTCAAGTTAGCTTTGAAAACACATGCATTATATGTACTGCCAACTTCTTATCCAAGTCCATGATTGAGATTTCACTCCATTAATGATATATTTTGGTGAGACGTGCTTGTTTTACAGGCAATCTATTTCATTAATCTTTGTTTTGAGGCTGCCGCTTGTTGTAAACTGTTTTTGAAAATCACCCACCTCAAGGTCACAAAAATGTTCTCCTGTTTTCTTCTAAAATTTTTATCATTTTACCTTTCACATTTCAGTCTATGATCTATCTGGTACTGGTTGCTGGCTATGATGTGAAGTAGGGGTCAAGGTTCAATGTGTCCACGTGGAGGACTTAGCACTTTCTTGAAAAGATCGCCTTCCATACTGCCTTTCAGGGGTCCCTTTGTCATAAATTGGGTGGCTCTGGTTCTGGATTCCCTAATCTCTCTCATTGTCTGTCCCTGCGACCCCCCTCCAGATGGATATCCAGAATATACAAGGAAGAACTCTTATGTTAAAAGACAGCCAAATCAAAATGGGCTGATGAATTGAACAGGTGTTCAAGTCCATTTTAATTCTGTGCTTGTAATCATTGATTTAACGGTACATTTATTGAGCGCCTGCAATGCACCATTCTGAGACAGCAAAACTTACCATATTTATGTATGCTGGTATGTGTTTATTTACTCACTTCTTCTTTTTTTTTTTTTTTTGCAGTACGAGGGCCTCTCACTGTTGTGGCCTCTCCCATTGCGGAGCACAGGCTCTGGACGTGCAGGCTCAGCGGCCATGGCTCACAGGCCCAGCTGCTCCACGGCACGTGGGATCTTCCAGGACCAGGGCACAAACCTGCGTCCCCTGCATCGGCAGGCGGACTCTCAACCACTGCGCCACCAGGGAAGCCCACATCTTCTTTTTTTAAACATCTTTATTGGAGTATAATTGCTTTACAGTGTTGTGTTAGTTTCTGCTGTATAACAAAGTGAATCAGCTATATGCATACGTATATCCCCATATCCCCTCCCTCTTGAATCTCCCTCCCACCTTCCTTATCCCACCCTTCTAGGTGGTCACAAAGCATGGAGTTGATCTCCCTGTGCTATGCAGCTGCTTCCCACTAGCTATCTATTTTATATTTGGTCGTGTATGTATGTCCATGCTACTCTCTCACTTCATCCCAGCTTACCCTTCCCCCTCCCCGTGTTCTCAAGGCCATTCTCTATGTCTGTGTCTTTATTCATGTCCTGCCCCTAAGTTCATCAGAACCATTTTTTTTTTTTTAGATTCCATGTACATGTGTTAGCATACGGTATTCGTTTTTCTCTTTCTGACTTACTTCACTCTGTATGACAGACTCTAGGTCCATACACCTCACTACAAATAACTCAATTTCATTTCTTTTTATGGCTGAGTAATATTCCATTGTATATATGTGCCACATCTTCTTTATCCATTCATCTGTTGATGGACACTTAGGTTGCTTCCATGTCCTGGCTATTGTAAATAGTGCTGCAATGAACATTGTGGTACATGACTCTTTTTGAGTTATGGTTTTTTCAGGGTATATGCCCAGTAGTGGGATTGCTGGGTCGTATGGTAGTTCTATTTTTAGTTTTTTGAGGAATCTCCATACTGTTCTCCATAGCGGCTGTATCAATTTAGATTCCCACTGACAGTGCAAGAGGGTTCCCTTTTCCCCATACCCTCTCCAGCATTTATTGTTTGTAGATTTTTTGATGATAGCCATTCTGACCAGTGTGAGGTGATTCCTCACTGTAGTTTGGATTTGCATTTCTCTAATTATTAGTGATGTGGAGCATCTTTTCATGTGTTTGTTGGCAATTTGTACATCTTCTTTGGAGAAATGTCTATTTATGTCTTCTGCCCATTTTTTTGGGGGGGTGAAGTAGGAAAGAATAACTTTATTGCTTTGCCAGGCCAAGGGAGTCACAGCAGGCTAATGCCCCCAAAACTGTGTGTCCTGATCTGGAGAGTATAGTGAGGAGTTTTATAATAATGATTCAGAGAGGGCGTGGTCAGCTCGTGGACATTGTTCTGATTGGTTGGTGGTGAGGTAATCAGGAGTCTGCATCATCAACCTTCTGGTTCTAACCAGTCTGGGGTCTACATGCTGGTGGGCAGCATACAGTTAACTTCTCCCACCTGGTGGGGGTTTCAGTATCTGCAAAAGAGCTCAAAGATATTGTTATGTGTGTCCCTTAAGGGGTAACCTGGACCCTCCCCCAAGGCTGCCCTACTGCTTCTTTTGACTGTTCCTTCATAGTCTCCACATCCCTCCCTTCCCTAATTAGCAACAGTTTGAACCTGCCCGTTGGAACTCAGGGAAGGTCTTGCAGGCTGAACAAAGCCCATATCCTGTAATCAAGAAATGGGGGACACAGGAAGGCTTTGGTGCCCAGAAGCCCCACAGAGTCCTGCTCAGTTCCATCACTTGCTGCAAGTAATATATCTTTCCTCCTAATACACGATATGAGGATACATGTACGTGTATAGCTTCTTCACTTTGTTATAAAGCAGAAACTAACACACCATTGTCAAGCAATTATACTCCAATAAAGATGTTAAAAAAAATCTTTCCTCCTCTGGCTGTTTGGCTTGGTTATGTCTATTGGCTCAATAACCACCAAGAGGTGAACCCAGTTTTCAGGTAACAAAACTTCTATGTAGCTCTTTGAAAGTAATTCTATTTTCTTAAAATTTGCATTGAAAAGTTGATATATTTTTTAAAAAATGGATACAGCTTTAGGAACAATAAGACCAAGTTTAAGAAAAGCTGAGTACATTTTAGACTATAAACCCTTGACAAAGTTTGCTTAATTTATTTCTGATTCTAAATGTCTACCATGAAGATGGAACTCAAATATTTGTGACTGAGCATATTAATGAGTAAATGAACTACAACATTTGAAATGATTAAGAATCTAACAACCTAATATTTAATGCGCAGGATGAGCAGACAACATGAATAGAAGGGAAAATATTCTCCTGATTGAGAAAAAATGTAATGGAGGAATACAATGTATTCATAGTAATATTAATTTTCATTAAAAATTTTCTTTCACTTAAGGGAGGAGTAATGATGCATAAAGTTAGGCTGTTCCATGTAAAGAGATTTAATGCTGGGGCTGAGTAATTAGTGAACAGTACAACTAGTGAGCCATCAAAAGACTAATCAATGGCCAAAGCAGAGATGAAAGTTACCAGTGTCACTGGTAAACTGAGGAGTCTCAGTAGGAAACAGCTCTTCATTTTCCCAATTACTATGCTTCCCTTCTTCTGAGCTATGTGAACCCATACTCCTTAGTGGTACCTTTGCCAAACTATTTAAATTTTAGCCATATCTGTTATTATTATAGTCCTATTTTTGTGTGTTTAAGGCACCCTCATGTTCATTTTAAACTGGCAGCCACAGAGCTAAGTCAAAGGGCTTCTGTCTAAAGTGCCAGCTCCTGGACTCAAGAGTGTGTATTGGTGTGTGCGCATGTGGGCCCCTGTGGTGGGAAGGGAGTGGAGAGTTGAATCTGGTTCTCTGACCTCTCTCCTCCCTCTTCTAAGCTCCAGTTCCACTGGCACTGAAAGGAAAAGCAGGAGAGAAAAGGGAAAAGAAGGCAAGTATCTTATCTGTAGGCATGCATGCAGCCTTATTCTGTTGGTTCTCACTGCTTCTCTGTTTAACATAATAGTAGGAGGAAAGGTGGGTTCTAATTATTATGTATGTATTTGTTTGCTGAAAGTTCCTGCTCACAGTGGGAGCGTGATTCTATTAGTAGCAGGATTGATTTGCTGTTCTGAGGGTCCATTTGAGATTTGCAGTCTCAACTTTCAAGCCAATCATCTGCATGGTTGAGCGTTTACCTCCAATTGAGGATTCAGCCGTTCAGTTGCAGGGCAAGTGTTGTCTGTAATCAGGGCTGGAGTTTTCCCTGGAGTAAACAGGAAGAAGGGACAGTACAAGGAAAATGCAAAGCATCGGTGAGGATGCCTGACTGCGGAATCTAAGTTGGGGGAGGAAAAGAGGTGTGAAGGTGTTAAGGTCAACAAAGGAAAGTTCTGTTGATGCTGAGAAATTATCAGAATTTGAGTCCTAAGCATGAAATTTCGAAGTTTCTATTTTATGAGTAGTAAGTAAGGTTGAGAATCTTGTTCCTCAAAATGCTGCTGGGGGCCCAGCATCACCTAAGAGCTTTTTATCAATGTAGAATCTCAGATGAATCAAAATCTTTATTTTAGCAAGTTCTGTAGTTGATTCAAATACACATTAAGTCTGAGAAATACTGGTCTAGAATAGTGGGTCTCAACTCTGCTTACATAATAAAATCACTGAGGGAGTTTTTAAACTATTCCTGATTCCAAGTGAGAAAGTCTTGGGGTGAGGCCCAGGCATTGATATTTTTTAAAACCAGAATTTCACCCTGACAGTGGTTGCTAAGTAAGGAGTCATCAAGAGACAGAAATGTTCCAGGCTCATATACCTGGATTTTCAAGTTACCAGGTTACCACATTCTAGTCAACTCCAGCCAGTTGCGGACATGTGTAGATACACATTGTCAGATCAAAATTTTTCAAAAAAGGTAAGAAACTTGGTTTTCATAAGAAATATCTATATTTTAAAATCATGGTTAAAATTAAAAAGAAAAAAATAAACTCAGTAGGAATTTCAAAAACAGTAGGTTAGATTTTTGACTTGGAAAGAATGGTAGTTTTAGTCCTTCTACAGTGTCAGCATATTACAGCTGTCTCTCTTTTCCAACTGTTGAGTCACATTAAGTAAGTTTATAGTTACTTAGAGTAGCAATGAGTAAAACTGCGGACGATTTTACAGGAATCAAGAGAGTCACATTGGCTTTATTATCTTCTTCACTCTGGATACACAATGATCAGTGACCATCAGGGAAAAATGTGGCAGAAAAAGTGAGATGAATCGAGAGAAAAACTCATGCTTCTGTCTTCAGTAGATAGAAAGCTTTTCTCTGTGGCACATAAATACTTAAGTCTTTACGTTGTCTCCTCACCCACAGTATATGAAAAACCACATCTGCTGCACATTTTTTGATTGGGTTGCTTGTTTTTTTGGATATTGAGTTGCATGAGCTGCTTGTATATTTTGGAGATTAATCCTTTTGTCAGTTGCTTCATTTGCAAATATTTTCTCCCAATCTGAAGGTTGTCTTTTCATCTTTTTTATGGTTTCCTTTGCTGTGCAAAAGCTTTTAAGTTTCATTAGGTCCCATTTGTTTATTTTTGTTTTTATTTCCATTTCTCTAGGAGGTGGCTCCAAAAGGATCTTGCTGTGATTTGTGTCATAGAGTGTTCTGCCTATGTTTTCCTCTAAGAGTTTTATAGTGTCTGGCTTTACATTTAGTTCTTCAATCCATTTAGAGTTTTTTTTTCTTTTATCATCTTTATTGGAGTATAATTTCTTTACAATGGTGTGTTAGTTTCTGCTTTATAACAAAGTGAATCAGCCATACATATACATATATCTCCATGTCTCCTCCCTCTTGCATCTCCTTCTCACCCTCCCTATCCCACCCCTCTAGGTGGTCACAAAGCACCGAGCTGATCTCCCTGTGCTGTGTGGCTGCTTCTCACTAGCTATCCATTTTACATATGGTAGTGTATATAAGTCCATGCCACTCTCTCACTTCATCCCAGCTTACCCTTCCCCCTCCCCATGTTCTCAAGTCCATACTCTGCATCTACATCTTTATTCCTGTCCTGCCCCTGGGTTTTTAAGAACCTTTTTTGTTAGGATTCCATATATATGTGTTAGCATATGGTATTTGTTTTTCTCTTTCTGACATACTTCACTCTGTATGACAGACTCTAGGTCCATACACCTCACTACAAATAACCCAATTTTGTTTCCTCTTATGGCTGAGTAATATTCCATTGTATATATGTGCCATATCTTCTTTATCCATTCATCTTTTGATGGACACTTAAGTTGCTTCCAAGTACTGGCTATTGCAAATAGTGCTGCAATGAACATTATGGTACATGACTCTTTTTGAATTATGGTTTTCTCAGGGTATATGCCCAGTAGTGGGATTGCTGAGTCCTGGTGGTAGTTCTATTTTTAGTTTTTTAAGGAACCTCCATACTGTTCTCCATAGTGGCTGTATCAATGTACATTCCCACCAACAGTGCAAGAGGGTTCCCTTTTCCCCATACCCTCTCCAGCATTTATTGTTTGTAGATTTTTTGATGGTGGCCATTCTGACCAGTGTGAGGTGATACCTCATTGTAGTTTTGATTTGTATTTCTCTAATGATTAATGATGTTGAGCATTCTTTCATGTGTTTGTTGGCAATCTGTATATCTTCTTTGGAGAATTGTCTATTTAGATCTTCTGCCCATTTTTGGATTGGGTTTTTTGTTATTTGGATATTGAGCTGCATATGCTGCTTGCAAATTTTGGAGATTAATCCTTTGTCAGTTGCTTCATTTGCAAATATTTTCTCACATTCTGAGGGTTATCTTTTCATCTTGTTTATGGTTTCCTTTGCTGTGCAAAAGCTTTTAAGTTTCATTATGTCCCATTTGTTTATTTTTGTTTTCATTTCCATTTCTCTAGGAGGTGAGTCAAAAAGGATCCTGCTGTGATTTATGTAATGGAGTGTTCTGCCTATGTTTTCCTCTAAGAGTTTTGTAGTGTCTGGCCTTACATTTAGGTCTTTACTCCATTTTGAATTTATTATTGTGTACAGTGTTAGGGAGTGTTCTAATTTCATTCTTTTACATGTAGCTGTCCAGTTTTCCCAGCACCAGTTATTGAAGAGACTGTCTTTTCTTCATTGTATATTCTTGCCTCCTTTATCAGAAATAAGGAGGCAAGAATGTGTGTGGGTTTATCTCTGGGCTTTCTATCCTGTTCCATTGATCTATATTTCTGTTTCTGTGCCAGTACCATACTCTCTTGATTACTGTAGCTTTGTAGTATAGTCTGAAGTCTGGGAGTCTGATTCCTCCAGCTCCATTTTTTTTTCTCAAGATAGCTTTGGCTATTTAGGGTCGTTTGTGTTTCCATACAAATTGTGAAATTTTTTGTTCTAGTTCTATGAAAAATGCCATTGGTAGTTTGATAGGGATTGCATTGAATCTGTAGATTGCTTTCGGTAGTATAGTCATTATCACAATGTTGATTCTTCCAATCCAAGAACATAGTATATCTCTCCATTTGTTTGTATCATCTTTGATTTCTTTCATCAGTGTCTTATGGTTTTCTGCATATAGGTCTTTTGTCTCCTTAAGTCGGTTTATTCATAAGTATTTTATTCTTTGTGTTACAATGGTAAATGGGAGTGTTTCCTTAATTTCTCTTTCAGATTTTTCATCATTAGTGTATAGGAATGCAAGAGATTTATGTGCATTAATTTTGTATCCTGCTACTCTACCAAATTTGTTGATTAGCTCTAGTATTTTTCTGGTGGCATCTTTAGAATTCTCTGTGTATAGTATCATGTCATCTGCAAGCAGTGACAGTTTTACTTCTTCTTTTCTGATTTGGATTCCTTTTATTTCTTTTTCTTCTCTGATTGCTATGGCTGAAACTTCCAAAACTATGTTGAATAATAGTGGTGAGAGTGGGCAACCTTATCTTGGTCGTGATCTTAGTGGAAATGGTTTCAGTTTTTCACCATTGAGAACGATGTTGGCTGTGGGTTTGTCATATATGGCCTTTATTGTGTCGAGGTAAGTTCTCTCTATTCCTACTTTCTGGAGAGTTTTTATAATAAGTGGGTGTTGAATTTTGTCAAAAGCCTTTTCTGCATCTACTGAGATGATCATATGGTTTTCCTCCTTCAGTGTGTTAATATGGTGTATCACCTTGACTGATTTGCGTATATTGAAGAATCCTTGCATTCCTGGAATAAACCCCACTTGATCGTGGTGTATGATCCTTTTAATGTGCTGTCAGATTCTGTTTGCTAGTATTTTGTTGAGGATTTTTGCATCTATGTTCATCAGTGATAATGGCCTGTCATTTTCTTTCTTTTTGACATGTTTGTCTGGTTTTGGTATCAGGGTGATGATGGCCTTGTAGAATGAGTTTGGGAGTGTTCCTCCCTCTGCTATATTTTGGAAGAGTTTGAGAAGGATAGGTGTTAGCTCTTCTCTAAATGTTTGACAGAATTCACCTGTGAAGCCTTCTTGTCCTGGGCTTTCGTTCATTGGAAGATTTTTAATCACAGTTTCAATTTCAGTGCTTGTGATTGGTCTGTTCATATTTTCTATTTCTTCCTGGTTCAGTCTCGGAAGGTTGTGCTTTCCTAAGAATTTGTCCATTTCTTCCAGGTTATCCATTTTATTTGCATATAGTTGCCTGTCGTAGTCTCTCATGATCCTTTGTATTTCTGCAGTGTCAGTTATTACTTCTCCTTTTTCATTTCTAATTCTGTTGATTTGAGTCTGCTCCCTTCTTTTCTTGATGAGTCTGGCTAACGGTTTATCAATTTTGTTTATCTTCTCAAAGAACCAGCTTTTAGTTTTATTGATCTTTGCTATCGTTTCCTTCATTTCTTTTTCATTTATTTCTGATCTGATCTTTATGATTTCTTTCCTTCTGCTAACTTTGGGGATTTTTTGTTCTTCTTTCTCTAGTTGCTTTAGGTGTAAGGTTAGGTTATTTATTTGAGATATTTCTTGTTTCTCAAGGTACGGTTGTATTGCTATAAATTCCCTCTTAGAATTGCTTTTGCTGCACCCCATAGGTTTTGGGTCATCATGTTTCCATTGTCATTTGTTTCTAGGTATTTTTTGACTTCCTCTTTGATTTCTTCATGATCTCTTGGTTATTTGGTAGTGTATTGTTTAGCCTCCATAAGTTTGTATTTTTTACAGAATTTTTCTTTTAATTGATATCTAGTCTCATAGCATTATGCTTGGAAAAGATACTTGATATGATTTCAATTTTCTTAAATTTACCAGGGCTTGATTTGTAACCCAAGATATGGTCTATCCTGGAGAATGTTCCATGAGCACTTGAGAAGAAAGTGTATTCTGTTGTTTTTGGATAGAATGTCCTATAAATATCAATTCAGTCCATCTTGTTTAATGTGTCATTTAAAGCTTGTGTTTCCTTATTTATTTCATTTTAGATGATCTGTCAATTGGTGAAAGTGGGGTGTTTAAGTCCCCTACTATGATTGTGTTACTGTCAATTTCCACTTTTGTGGCTGTTAGCATTTGCCTTATTTGTTGGGGTGCTCCTATGTTGGGTGCATAAATATTTTCAGTTGTTATATCTTCTTCCTGGATTGATCCCTTGATCATTATGTAGTGTTCTTCTTTGTCTCTTGTAATAGTCTTTATTTTAAAGTCTATTTTGTCTGATATGAGAATTGCCACTCCTGCTTTCTTTTGATTTCCATTTGCATGGAATATCTTTTTCCATCCCCTCACTTTCAGTCTGCATGTGTCTCTAGGTCTGAAGTGTGTCTCTTGTGGACAGCATATATATGGGTCTTGTTTTTTGTATTCATTCAGCCAGTCTATGTCTTTTGTTTGGAGCAGTTAATCCTTTTATATTTAAGATAATTATCGATATGTATGTTCTTATTACCATTTTCTTAATTGTTTTAGGTTTGTTTTTGTAGGTCTTTTCCTTCTCTTGTGTTTCTTGTCTAGCTCCTTTAGCATTTGTTGTAAAGCTGGTTTGGTGGTGCTGAATGTTCTTAATTTTTGCTTATCTGTAAAGATTTTAATTTCTCCATCAAATCTGAATGAGATCCTTGCTGGATAGAGTAATCTTGGTTGTAGGTTTTTCCCTTTCATCACTTTTAATATGTCCTGCCACTCCCTTCTGGCTTTCAGAGTTTCTGCTGAAAGATCAGCTGTTAACCTTAGGGGATTCCCTTGTATGTTATTTGTTGTTTTTCCATTGCTGCTTTTAATATTTTTTCTTTGTATTTAATTTTTCATAGTTTGATTAATATGTGTCTCAGTGTGTTTCTCTTTGGGTTTATCCTGTATGGTACTCTCTGTGCTTCCTGGACCTGATTGACTATTTTCTTCCCCATGTTAGGTAAGTTTTCAACTATAATCTCTTCAAATATTTTCTCAGGCCCTTTCTTTTTCTCTTCTTCTTCTGGGACCCCTATAATTCGAATGTTGGTGCATTTAATATTGTCCCAAAAGTCTTTGAGACTGTCCTGAATTCTTTTCATTCTTTTTTCTTTATTCTGCTCCCTGGCAGTTATTTCCACTATTTTATCTTCTAGCTCACTTATCCATTTTTCTGCCTCAGTTATTCTGTTACTGATTCCTTCTAGAGTATTTTTAATTTTAGTAATTTTGTGGTTCATCACTGTTTGTTTGCTCTTTAGTAGTTCTATATCCTTGTTAAATGATTCTTGTATTTTCTCCATCCCGTTTCTGAGATTTTGGATCATCTTTGCTATCATCACTCTGAATTCTTTTTCAGGTAGGTTTCCTATTTGTTCTTCATTTATTTGGTCTTGTAGGTTTTTACCTTGCTCCTTTGTCTGTAACATAGTTTTTTCTTGTTTCTTTGTTTTGTGTGTGTGATGGGTGGTGCTGTATTCCTGTCTTACTTGTTGTTTGGCCTGAGATGTCCAGCACTGGAGTTTGCAGGCAGTTAGATAGAGCTGGGTCTTGGTGCTGAGATGAAGACCTCCAGGTGGCCTCACTCTGATTGATATTCCCTGGGGTCTGAAGTTCTCTGTTAGTCCAGTAGTTTGGACTTGGAGCTCCCACCACAGTTGCTCAGGCCTGACCTCTGGCCTGGGAACCAAGATTCCACAAGCTGGTCACTGGGGGTTTCTCCCATCTCCTGTGGTGTCCATGGTCCCACACTGGTGCGTGGTAGATGTCCTACTTCTACTCACTTACTTCTTATTGATCTTTATCTATGTTCACTTATGTTTTTTCACTTCTCCTGTTAGCTGTATGTGGCCAGATAGAGAGGAAAATGTCCAAGGATTTTGAAAGTTCAAGTGCTGAATAACAACAGAAATGCAAACAGAAGTTGGGCTGAAGGCAGTGGAACCAGGGGCAACCCAGAAGGGAAGGAATGGGCTCATGGATGAGATGGCACTGCCCCAGATGACAGGGTTTATTTCTGTTACCAACTGGGAAAAGTCCAAGTGGAATCCCCTCTGAGTCTTGTATACAGGAACCAAATGTTGAAGGCATTTCAAAAAACAGGAGCTCAGCTCTTCTGGAAAGAATAGAAGACAGCAAGCAAAGAAAACTGGGAAAACGGATGGGAGTCAAGGGGCAAATGGCTAACAGTTGACTCTAAATCTTAACAAAAGTTTTAGCAATTATGACTCACGTGAAGCCTGCACTGTCAACATCCTGGGTGTGCAAGAAAAATTATTTTTCCTATTTCAGTATTGTCATGGCAACCTTTTGCTAAAGACACTTGCAATCTTTTGTCAAAGAACATAAATATCAGGAATATCATGATTGAATCTAAGCTGGGGATGACACTTTTTGGCTATACGTGTACCATCAATGGCCAGAAAATGAATGTCATAAATACGGGTGGGTGGAAAGGAAAGATGTGAGGATACTTGGGTTTATTGGTCAGCTGGGAGAATCCAAATGTTAAGAGGAACTATTGAAATAATTTCATCCCAGTTCAGAGCTAAAATATGCCTGTTATTGTGATGTGACATGTTTAGCAAGTTTAACAGGAAAGCTTGGCTTTAATCACAAGAGTCTATGTTTATGTAAACCAAGTTTCTGGCAAGATCTTGAAACAGAGTCTTATGACCTGAGAAATAGGTTCTCTCTCTCTCTAAGTGGAGGGAGCCTCCCTCTTCCTCTTCAGTTTTGAATATGAGTCCCCAAGGATTTGGGCAACTGAATTTTCTGGGCTTTGGTGAACTGAGCCAACTTCAACACTCAAGGGTGTCCCGAGTCAGAAGGGGTGTGGCAGGTGTGGCTGCTGGGGACATTGGGCTGAGCTGCAACAGAACACAAGCTGTCCTTTATTTCTTTTTGGACACAGAAACCATGGGGACCAGGGGGACTGGATTTGAATCCTGAATCCATCCCTACTCAGTGGGTTTGGAAAAATCCCCTCCCTCTTGGGCCTGTCCCTACCAAACAATGGATCAAAAGATGTGAAAAGGCCTTATAAACAGTGCAGTGTAACTGCACATGAAATTCCTATTTGGTGGTAAAAATCGTTGAATATAAGCCATGAAGGATGGTTCTGTTCAATAGGGTGGTGTTTTAATATAGCAAACTCACTGGCTGTTTTTGTCTATCACAGCTTCATTTGAAGGTAAGTCTATGGTTTATGCACCAAAAGCATTTACTAAATGCCAGCTGAGCAGCTGGCACTATGTTATACACTACGGATAGAAAACATGAAACGAAGGTCCGTGTCAAGAGAAGGGCATAGTCTTCCAAATAACCAGCGAGTCTAGAAATCTGCAGGTGGCTTATGAACAGAAATAGCTCCCAATCCACCAAGGTGACACATATTCAAAAGTGTTCACGTGGTGGCTAGTAAGAGAAACGACTGAAGTTGAATTAATCATCTCCCCACATAGAAAGGAGCTTGTCCCGCGGTTCTGGGGGAGCTCCAGCCATGGCTCCTGAGGGTGGGAGTGTCCCCGCACACTGAACGAGACAGTCGTGGGAGCCCACACAGCTGGGCCTCTCCACCTTTGGTCTCCTTCTCTCCGTTTCCATTTTGATGCTCTACAGACACACTTCTCTGCTAATCACACGGCAGGAGGAAGACAGTTCTCCCACCTTCAGCCAGATTTGCACTGGTGGTGTCCACCACCCAAGGACACCCAGACCAGCACTCAGTCACCCAGGGATGTGACTCTGCATGGGTCGGCTGTTCAAGTGAAGTGTCCTCACACATATACACATCGCATCCCACCCAACACCGCAGGGCCTCCTGTGCTGATCCATTGGTTGATTTGGCTTGAAGGACTAGCAAATGTATCATTCGACACTTATTTTTTCCATGTAATTAATCTTGGTTCTTTCCGTGGGGTGAATATGGGCTTATATCATTCTTTTAAATAGCTGCATAGTATTCTAGAGAATAGTTCATATTTCATAGTCTATTTAATGATTCCCTTGTTGACTTTTTTTCCAATTTTTTGTATTATTTACAGAATCACGGTTACCACCCCCTTGTAAATCTTTAAGTAGTTCCAGAGTAAATATCTGAGATTTAGAGATTAAATATAGAGATTTCTATAGAAGTTTCAAAGCAAAATATCTGGATCAAAGGGTATGTGCATTTTAGATTTTAGTAGATACTATCAAACTGTTCCCTGAATACCCGTAACAGTTAACACTTCTGGCGATGTGGCGTGAGGGTAAGGGTTCCTTATCCCTTGTGAACCCTGTGTATTAGTGACAGTGCTAACCGTCCAGTCAACAATCCTGTCACATACTTGGCTTCCTCAGGGTCCCTGGGAATGGAACTGTAATTAAGGACTGTGGTGCTTCTCTGTCACTTCTAGACTAGATGGAGCATGAGGTCTGGGGCATCACTTTGTGGCTTTGCTTTGGCAAGGCCAGCTCTCAGCTGGCCATCTGGCTCCCAGCCTCAGGGCTCCCAGCTGGAAGGCCAGAGCAGAGACTCTGAGCTACCGGCCCTCATGAGGTTCCTGTAGGTGCCATTCCCTGCGAGACACTGAGCTCTCAGTTCTGACTTTATAAAGCAGAAGTAGGAAACAGCTGAGTTTAAAAAAGTAAAAAAATTCCTAACAATCCATTAGAGTAAACATTTAAAAAATTAAAATAGGAAGTCATGAGGAAGTTCCTTTTCATTTGTCATTGATACGAGGCTCTATTCCACTGTTTATATTCCTTTCACAGGAACCAAACGCAGAGGATCATCCAAACCCTGTCTCTTCCTGAAGCTGATGCAGGGCCCGTCCCAGCCGCGGACTCTGAGGGAGGCCAAGTGTGTATTTCCTTCCTGTCTGTCATTTATATGATCGCCTGGAAGGTGAACCCAGGTGCATCCACAGAGGGGTAGAGAAGTGAGCCGGGGAAGGCAAGACCTGACCCAGGGTGCTGGGAGCAGATCTCCACACGGGCAGCGGGGCCCAGACCTGCAGGGAGCTCCAGGAGGTGATGGAGACCATGCACAGAGTGCCCTGTCCCCCTCCCAGGGCAGAAGTGGCTGGGGTGTCCGCTAGGACTGGGGTGTCCAGGACTAGCTTCCAAGTCCTGTCCATCGTTGCCCAGGGGCAGCTCTCAGGGGCACTGGCTCCCCCAGAGGAGAGGAGGCCCTTGGGGGGAGGCATGGGTCCTTCCAGCAGGATGCTGTCCCTGTGACCCCGATGGTGAAGCCGAGGGTATGGACGGGGGCTGACAGCATCAGCTCCCACCTCTAACCCCTCTTGGAGCCAACTTGAAACAAACCCAGGTGGACACGTTCCATCTGCCTGGAAACTCTAAATGACGAGGTGCTGGGAAGTATCAGAGGGCAGAGCTGGATTCAGAAACTGTGCAGTTTCTCAGAATTACAGCTTGTCAGCAGTGACCCAAATGCAGTCTCTCATTTCAAAGAAGGTTCAGTTTCCTCTGAATGGTTTATTGAAAAAACATGTGTGGGGAGAGAGCATCTGGGAGCAGCACAGACTCCAAATCCACACACAAAGTGATGGCTGCTGTTTCATGCAGTTCTTGATGGAGTGTCCCCTCCATCTTCAGAGCATTTGTACATCTGCCAATCTGCCTTGAACTTGGAAGTTCCACCAGGAACTTGGAAGTTCCACCAGGAACAAGTTCTGCCTGGATTTGATTTGTGGGAGGGGTGGAGGGGTCGGCTGGGTAGATGACTCCATCACAAGTGTTGTTATGGGCTCGTCAGAACAGCTCCATGTGACCCTGGGTCTGGGCAGAGGAAGACCACACCCAGCACTTCCGATGTTCACCCAGCTCTGGGCTCTGTGGCCTCATGGAGAAGACCTTTCATTCCTTCCATGTGAGCCATGTGGTCCCAAGCACTTCCGACACCATCCCTACTCAGTCCTCTTAACAGGCAAGGGTGTAAGTTCCTTTACTCCCATTTCACAGAAGAGACAAAAGCAGGTCAGGGCAGGACGGGACCCGCCCACAGGCCCAGAAGAAGAAACTGGGCCCAGTCTATCTCTTGATGGTAACTGGTGCCCAGGAAGCGTCTGGACGGTGGCTGGGCAGGGCTATGGTTCACACTGGGTCTTTCCGACACAGGAAGTCTGTGGGTTGGCTTCAGCAGGGAAACTGACGGGCAGCAGGGAGTCCTTGTGAAAGCTGGTCAGATGCACTTTAGGGTTTGTTTGTTTGTTTTGCACTTATTAATTTGTTCATGTGGCAAAATAGTTCCTCCCTGTGGCTCCCCTGCCTGGAGGCCCTGTCTCTGCCCAGCCCCTGACAAATGCACCTCGGTGATCCTGCCCAAGGTGTGGGCACCTCCATGACACTGCAGAGAGGACTTCTCCAAGGCCCACCCGAGCGAGTGTCTGGTGCAGGGATGCCCGGCCTGGCGTAGGTGTGCTTATGATGCTTCTTCTCTGTGGATGGGAAGGTGGGCTTCCTGGCAGACCTGACTGATTATACGCAGTGGACACCTGCCTTACTTATCCCACAGCAGCCCTCCCAGACCCCGAGCACCTCCAGAGCAGCGGCGAGAGGAAGGGCGAGAGGAGAAGGAACACGAAAACTCTAAGGAGCCATAGTTTCCAGGCACTCGCACTGACACCAAAGCAAGAAAAAGCTACACTTCACTAGTTGCAAAAATGAGTCTGTGTTAATTATGTGTGTGAGTTATTTAAGGTTTGGAGGGAAAACTGTGGATTTCCCTGCTATAACCTACAGCATCCTGGGTGCAGCCAAGGCGGTACTGCAGATTCCAGGTCTAGTAGGCTCTCCTGGGATAAGAAGCCTGGACCCTGGGATGGACAGTTTCTTCTGCTCATGAATAACTCACTGTGGGTGCCCACAGGCTGAAAGCCAGCCCCATGTCACCACGGACCAACCTCTGCCCGGAAGTGTCAGCATGGGCATGCCATTTGGGATAATGGAGCTTTGTTCAGTTAACTGGTAATCCGAGAGCACCCTGTCCTGGGATTCATCCTGCTGGGGCTGTCAGGACACCAAGAGTAGGAATAACCCCCAACCCAGGGCAGGAACCATGTGACATGGGGACCACCAACCACATACTGCGGCTGCAGCTGGAGCAGGAGGGTCCACCCAGGACAGGAGTTTACCCAAGACCCAGACACTCTGATCCCAGCTCATCCTGCCACGAGAAGCTTCTCAGAATGTAGAGAGTGAATGCAGGTGTGAAGGGAAAAGCAGGTCAAGGCTAGTGGCTTTCTACACCTCAGGCACCTGTGTACCTCACCCTGCGTGGATTGGCGGATCAGAGGTCAGCAGTGCCCTCCGCCAGGCACCCGGTGGGAGGGAAGGAGGGTGGAGGACTTCAGTCCGGGGTCTCCACCTGCGTGAATGTCGGGGGGTTCATGCACAAATATGCTCCCCCGGGGCTCCATAAAATTTCAGTGCTTCCAAAGCCCACTAAGGCCGGCTCAGGTCAGAGAGGGATTTGGGCAAAGTTTTAAGTAGTTAAATGGCCCCAGAATGAATGAAGTATGATCTAGACCAGAGGTCCTCATGCTGCAGCAACATCAGAGCCCCTGGAGGGCTCGGCACACAGTCCTTGGGCCCCACCCTGGGTAGGTCTGGGGCTGCCGAGGACTGGTGTTTCCAGGTGACGCTGATCCGCAGTTCCAGCTCCACACGTGAGGCTCACAGGGGCAGCTCCACCGCCCATGACACCCAGAGCCTCAGCCAGGCCTGCCCCTCAATGCCAAGGACATGGTGGAGAGGGGCCACTTCCTTAGAGTTTCCCAGACGTGGAAAATTGGAGTACCAGTTATGGGTTAATTTGTATACCATTTTTATGTTTCCGCAGGCACGGCAGTGAATCTTCTTCTCTGAGTACTGCGACCCTGTGTCCCCTTCCCCCAAAACAGACAAACAAAGGAAGGAAAGATGGACAAGGGGAAGCAATGAAGGTGAATGGTGGGCCTTTAAGGACTTTAATTCTCGGTTTTGTGTTTCTAGAAACATCTGATCAAATAACATCTTTCATGACCAAAATGGCACATAAAGAAACTGCATGACCTGTCTCTGCCATTGTGGTCATCATGCAAGATGAATCACAGGAAGATGAATCTTAGCTTTCCAATTTTGGAAAAGGCCAGAAATGCTATTTGGATTCATTTCTATTTGGGAGTTGGCTAACACCGACCACATTCTCTCTTACCTAGGGATAAACATAGCATTGTCATATAAATCTATAGTCTGCAAATTAGGTTAAAGTAGGCCTCTTTGGGGAGGCAAACAATTTCTTTTCTTTTTTTTTTTGCAGATTACTCTCCAAATATGTTCAGACACAAACAGCTCAACTTTTCTTTCTTTCATAGTCAATGGCCATCAAACTAAATTTCTGCATTTTTGGAAGTGCGTTAAATTACATTGTTCTTCAGTTACATATAAAATTCAATTAGCATTTTTTATGGAAATTTTAATATCTTATATAGGTTACAGAAAAGAATATTTAAAATGACATTTTAATACTTTGTAAGAAGCAACAGAAATTCAACTTTCCAAAGCACAGCCCAGTACTACCATTGGAGTGTGTCTGCTGTGTATTCCCTGCACAGAATTCGTTCCAATGCAAACATAAGTAAGCCTTATTCTGTACAATAGATTGACCCGCAAATATTGTGTGTATAGAATGTCTATAAGGTAAATTACCATACATTTGAAATAGAAGATTAGAACTGGAGCAAAATCTGGGGAAAAAAACACCCTAATTGCTGACCGCAATACTATTTTCTGAAGTGAAAAGTGTTTTAAACTTTTGGCCAATCGATTCAAGCCAGAGTTGAAATTTTGTGCCTTTAGAAACAGCTGAACTAGGACAATGTGACTAGAATAACTTGCAGATCAAATTCTGCTTTTGTTCAGCTATCTACTCCTTTCCTATGTGACCCAGAGGTGATGGCCCCACCCTCCCCCGGGGGACATGTAGCTGGTCCAGGCTGTTGATGGCAGCCTGATGCCCTCGCCGTGACTGGGTGAGGGCCAGGCACTAGCCCAGGGCTGACGAGCAGGTCCTGGGGAGGTGACTGCTGGGCTCCTGGAGAAGTTTTCCTTGTTCTTAAGAGGGAGTTACATGAAGGGCTGGTCCATTTCTGTCCCTGGACCCCGGAGGTAAGAACTCCTGGAGCAATCTTAAGCCACAGGGGAGCCAGTTGGTGTCAACTCCAGCCCACAGAAGACGGCCTAAAGAGAGAAAAAGAACATAGGTCCTTGATGCCCCGACAGCTGTTGAGTCAACCAGTTAGAACCTAGAATAAATCTTACAGCAGCTAAGCTCTTATTTGATGTAAGAAATTGTCTTACTGTCAGTGTCTGTGAGAAGAGCTTTCTCTTGCCTGTAGTGAAGGCATTCTAAATGATACAAATGAAATTTGAAAATTTGAGACTTCATGGAAAGTATCTGTTTCTATTCATTCTCATTGCACACCTTTTAAATGAGCTATGCGTTGCACAATTTTTAAGCAGGTCTGCTGTATTATTCATCATTACTTCTAAACTATGAGTTTTCCTAGGTTGAAAGATAATTATGTCAGGTTTTCCCGAAATGGCTCGCATTTGTATTTGTTTAATTGACTATTTAACATGGACCATGGTCCTCTACAACTTATCTCACTTTTCTCTTCATGTTCTTTAAAGTGTAAAGTGGAAAAAGCAGTAAAAAATAATAAGTCTTGGTATTTATTCCTGCAGACGCCTGGATGATTTGTGGTAATTGAGGTCTGTTGTGCTACAAGCTTTGTTAAGATGCGTGACACTGTCGCTACCTCCCTGCCAGAAACATTCTCTGCATTTGAACTCAGGACTTCATTGTTCTTAAATTAAATCGCTAAGTGAAATGTGTCTCATTTTATTCCTCTGCTCCCTGTGTCCACCGTCCCTGTTTACACAGGGCGTGAAGAATGGATTTCTTTTCTCTCTAGATGTTTTCCCATTGCTCCCATCTCACCAACCTTATTTCAAGTGAGTGCAGGGTAACCAACCCCATGGGAACATGGAAAAGGCAATCCTAGGGTCTGAACTTTCTGTCACTGACCCAGTTTTCAAGTCTTTGGTGGTGGTGTTCAACCACAAGCTCCAAATTTTGTTTAGCTTTGTTTTTGCTTAGAGACTGTGGCATCGGGAAAGGTGCACACTTTGTCTCATATTTAAACTCGACCATGTCAGTGGTGATTTGTATCGGGTGGAGTGTGGACAGCTCCTTGGGGTAGGGAGGCCGTGGGTGCTCAGGTCTGCTTTTCCTGAAGTGGCGGGTTGGGGTGGGCAGGTTCTGATCACTCCTCTGTGTCTACTGATGTTCTCTCCTGAAGGGTAAAGTGAGGTACTCCCCTCCCACCACCCCAGTCCTTAGCAGCAAAGAAATCATCAGTAAGGGAGGCCACAGCCTAAACACTTGTTCTCCATTGAATATTTATCAGTGATGTTAGAGATAATTAATGAATCGATATCAGGCAGGGTAAGAATGAAATGGGCTGCGTGGGTGAGCATGAAGCAGACATGGCAGTGACTGACCCTCCAGTGCTCTGTGCTGGCCAGCCCTCTCGTCAAGGCTGGCCTGAGCCAATCAGGGTAAAGGACCTACGTTCTTTGCCCCAGCGACTGAGCCAGTGTGTACCTGTCAATCTTCCTTCCCCTCCCAGAAGGGTGGCTCAAGGGCTGGCATGGCCCCACTTGGAGTCAGTGGACATGAGGCAAGTTTGCTGGGGGCTTGCCCAAGTCATCCCCCTGGTAAATGAAGAGGCCAAGGTCCGTCCAGGCCACAGGCCATCGGACGGTGCGCCCCACATTGCTGGCCATGGAAGCGGAAGTATAGGATGGGAGAATAGTGGGGAGGGTCAGGGTGAGGCCTGGCTTCTCTAGGGCCGTCCTGGGCCTGACCACCCCATTGTTTCATGTCACACCTTTTTGGAAATTATGATTTCAACTGAGTCTCCAAGTTATGTTGTTTGGAAGAGGTGATGTTATTTTCCATTTATTATGAAACTGTAGATTCTGGATTTTCCAGGAAGCCTCAAATCTTTCTCATTATTTCTCTGACACATTCAGTATGCTCATTGTTGAATGAAAATATAACCCGCACAGGAACCAGCTTAGAGGTTTTCTGTGTAAATGACAACATCCCATGCAAACAAGTTTGAATGATAAAAGGCATCTATTGGCCCCACACCTAGAAAGCCCAGGGACCTGCAGGCCCTTCCATGCTGGTTAAATTTGGTGACTGGATCAACGAGGTGGTCTGTCCTGCCTCCTACACTCTGTCCTGCCAGCGTCCTCCAGGGCCCTGGCTTCCTTCACGGTGTGGCTGCAACTTTCTGAGCTCCATACTCACACAACTCGCCGGCCAAAGGGAGTAGCCCTGCTAGGGGCCCTGCCTTCGTGTCCCACTGGCCCAGACTGGGCTACATGTCCATTCTTAGACCAGCGCTCACAGGGGTCTGCTAGTAGGGGAGGTGGATGGCTGTCCCCACTGACTGAGACAGTCAGGCCCCGTCCCACAGCTGCCCCCTGACAGAGGAGGGTGGGGTGGAGCCTGAGGCCAAGGGTACTTCTCCAGGGGCTGCATCCAGATCTGCACCAGGCGGGTCACTCCCTGGAGCAGAGTTCTACACAAAGCAAGTTTCTCTGTTCAGTTTTTAAGATAAGTCACTTTTGAATCACCCACTCAGAATGGTCAGTAAACCAGCTCTGCCTAAACCTTCCCCGGGGCCCACACATCCCAGGCCTCTGTTCCACGCCCCAGCTATCCCCGGGCTCTGAGATTTCAAGGGGCTTCTTGAGCAAATGCACATGAGGATGATAAAGGAACCTGGGACACACAAGACAGCAGCTAGAATCGTGGGAAGTTGTGAAGGACAGAGGGGGACCTTGTGGGCACGGGAACATGAGGACGGCAGCCCAGAGAGTCCAGGAGAAGTAAACACTTTGCTCACATATTCTGGGGGCTGGTCTTACCTCGAGGTCCTTCCCTGAGGCAGTGGACTTGCATGTTTACTGTAGCTCCCAGGTCAGCCATCTGCTCTGGGTGCCAGCCACCATGCAGCTGTCCTTGGCAAAAAAGGCACGATCTTCCCCCTTGCTGAAACCTCCCCCTGAACCTGGCTAGGCCACTTCGCTGGGCATCATCTCCTGGCTGCAGGCCCCAGAGCCCAGGAATCGGGGTCAGCCATGAGCCAGCCCGAGTATCGTCCCTTTGTAAGAACCCCGGGCTCCCAGGCAGCTCCCGGCTACATGTGGTCTCAGGGACGCAGCATGCCCGTCTCCATCACCACAATCAATGCACTTTGTGTGTGTTTATTTTGCTTCCAAAGTAAGTTTTATTCCCAGTTTTGAAAGTAACACATATTCATTTATGAAAAGTGTGGCAAGTACAAACAATATTTTTTAAAACCCATCAGAAAAAGAAAAGTTCTACCAACAATTTCGTGCATTTCCTTTCATTTGCATTTTTCCAATTTGGTACAAATCTGTGCATGTTTTTTCCTTTTCCCACCAGTCCCTTCACACACTGTGTATTTCATACAGCATTTTCACTGACATAGCCTTTTATACATGTACATTTTTCTCCTGTTTTTCACTTTGCCTTTAGTGTGCATGAAACAAAACTTTCATGAATGTTGCTTTACTGGTTGCACATTATTTTACTGTGTAAATGGACCCTAAGTGACTTGGGCATCCTTTGAAAACATTTAGGTATTTGTAGTTGCTTTCTATTTTATAAATATTGCATTTAAAGTTGCAGTTAGTGCATTTCATACTCTTCTTAGTATGATTTCCCCAGGTGTGGATTGATGAAGTGAAGGCATGGTTTAAAGTTATTCGTATACATGATAAGAGAGGAAGTGACTTATCAGGGACCCTGGGTCTTGGGGAAAAGTCCTCAGAATTGGTCCCTAAGCTTGAGATTCACTAGACCGGATGTTTTGATCAAAGCCACAAAAGTTCTTGAAATTAATACTTTCAATTTGCGTAAAATCTTTTGGAAATTATTGAGACTTGCCATTTAGGATTTCTGGTTGGTATTGCTTCATTTTGAAGGTGTGATGAAGTGAAGAATGGCGTCAGGTGACTCTCAGATGCTGGTGGCACCTTCTCCACGTTCCTCACGCAGACCTCCCTCCCCGTCCTGGGCCCAGCCTGCTCATGTGTGTGCACACTCACACAGACTCACACTTGCACATGGATACACACTCACAGACATGCACACACCACTCACATGCACATGCACACACTCATGTATACACACACAGCTCTGTAACACACACTCATACACATAAACACACTCTAACACACACTCGCACTCAGTCACGACACACATGCTGACCTAACTCCACATACTCACATTTACTAGGATTGCCAAATACAATACAGATAGGTACAGGGTGCCCAGTTGACACTGAATTTCAGATAAACAATGAATAATTGTCCAGTGTAAGCACGTCCTATGTCGTATTTGCAATAGAGCCATGCAGTATTTGGGACAGACTTACACTAAAAAAGTATTTGTTGTTCATCAGAAATGCAAATTTAACCAGGTGTCCCACATTTTTATTTGCTCACCCCGGCTGCTCTGACATTCATGCAAACATTCAATCATACACCTGCTCACCCGTGCCCACCTGTGCTCACACTTACTCACACACACTTACACACACCCTCCCACTCTTTTTCTTCACATCCTACGTTCAGTTTACTTGCTCATTATCATTCAAATGGGTACCGGAAACCCTCTGATAAAAGGCAAATTGCATGGGAGTAGCTTAATATATATTTTAAAAATGATTGGTTTAATAAAATTCCCAGTGAATCTCATGCCTCATAGGTGACCATCTGAATGTTAGAAACTGATGCCACTGTGTGTGGAACCCTAACATCCAGGCTAAGCTCCCAAGGCCGGCGGTGGCAATTCTCACAAAGGACACGAACTTCAGACAGCCAGGTTATAGGCCCTCGGCCCCCCGGCAGGTAGCTCTCAGATCTTCGTGTAAACATTGCCTTTTGCACTTCCTAAGTTCTGGGCGTGTTTATTTTACAGAAAGGGGTCTCGGCCCATCTGGGATTTGTTTGGAAGGGATTGCCTCTTTCCTTTCTTTATAAAAATAATCCCATTTCTTTATGTAACTGGGCCAGACTGTCCATGCGGCGGGTGAGCCTCACCTTTTCCTGGGTGTGTTCCTGGAAAGGGTGTGTGGAGCCGGGTGGGTTCACCATCTGTGTGCAACCCCAGCTTGGCCTCCTGTCAAACATGCTCTAAGGCGCTGGGGGCCCCCTCCTTGGTCCCTGGGCCTCAGGAGTGCCCGGCTGCCAGCTGCATTTTGATGAGTGAGTGAGTGAGCAGGAGAGGATCCCAGCTTCTTTTCACGTGCTTGCAGTTTATAAATCTCTCTACGAGCAGCAGTCATTCCATTCCTCATAACAGGGTCCTCCACATCCAGGACATTTTAAAATTTGAATTTTTGTCTATAGTTCCGAGAATGAGTTGAGAAAGATTCCACTTGCCCTGCCCCGGTATAAACTCTGCGTGTGTGGAGCAGTGGGGAACAGGCCATGCCTCTGAAGGACCTCACCCTCAAATGTTTGCACACAATGGCTCGCTTCAATGACACGCAGGGAATAGAACAAAGGACACAGCAGAGCCGTGAAGCTGGAGGTGGTTCAGTGACTCAGGGATGCAACCCGAGGGGAGGTCGCTCTGTGGGGTCGCTGAGTGGGTAAAGCACGGGGCTATGGTTTTTCTATAGGCTTTTTACACTCGCAGTGGTTGGCACTGCAGGAAAATTCACCGTTTCCTTCCCATCAATCCGGAAACATTGGAGCTCTGCCGATGCAGCTCACGGCAAAGCCGTCGGCATCACGCGGGCAACATTCACACAGTCCGGGGTTTATTTTTCCTCCAGGGATCACCGAGAACTTTCCAAAACTTATTTCATTAGTCCCAGAAGAGCCTGGCCAGATGGGAACTTTCTGAGAGAGGTGGTCCACGTCCCCCACCATGGAAGGCAGAGGCCACCCAGGTACAAAGGAAAGTGGAGGGGGAGGAGGACCAGCCTGTGTCTGCTCCCCGCCACTGCACCCCCGAACCCTCCCGGGCACATGGCTCCGGGTTCCCAGCTTGCCCTCCTCAGGCTTTTAATGCTGAATGTATGGTTTCCTTAAAAACAAAACAAAACAAAACAAAACACACAAATATCTAACAACTTTCTGAAATCCACACCTAAGTATAGATTTCCCTTTTGACCCCCAGGAGGCCTCCTAACACAGGTCTACTTTCTATAGAAAACTCATTGCCATGACGTCATGGACTTTGTTTCTGAGAAGAGACAATTGTTTTATCTCGGGAGGAAGGATGTTGGGGGCCTCGGAGGACCATTTGGCCTTGTCTTCCATCGGGGATTCTTCCACACATGCACAGGACCACGTCTGTTCCTCTATGGAGAGACTTCAGCTAACTGGAGCCATTAAATCATTTCTGGTTTTGTGGAAATAAAAAGAAGGTGGGGAGAGGCCTTCAGGAGGTATCGCCCTCCCTGCCACCCCCAGTGTGTTCTGAGCTTAGCGATTTCCTTCCTGAGAACAGAACATGGAAAGGGAGGGGGTGGCTTTAGAGCCGCTGTTGATGAGGGTCACCGCCACTGGCCACGTGGACAGTGTGTCCCCCTGATGGGACCTATTGAGTAGGGCACTCTGTCTCTGCCGCCTTCCTTCCCCAAAACCCAGTGACCCCAGTCTAACGATGAGAAAAATACCAAAGAGACCCAGTCGGACGGACATTCTACACAAGGCCCACCCAGTGTTCTTCAAGGTCATCAAAAACAAGGAAAGTCTGAGATATCATTACAGACCCAAGGAGGCTAGAGAGACAGGATGACTAAATGTAATCTCGTCTCCTGGATGCGATACTGGAACAGAAAAAGGACATTAGGAAAAAGCTAGTGAAAGCCAAATGAAGTGTGAATTTAGTTAACAGGGAGGCACTGATGTCGGTTCCTTAGTTGTGACAAATGTATCCAGTAAAGTAAGATGATGACAACCAGAGAAACGGACAGGAACTTTCTGTATCTCTGCAACTTTTCTATACATCAAAAACTACTCGAAAATAAAAAGTTTATTTAAATACAGATAAGAATAAAAGGGGAGTAGTCTTGACACAGGAGGTACATAAGGTCAGTGCTTGCAAAGTGGTTTTTCTAGAATTTTATATAAAATTAAAATTCTTGAGCTCTTTCCAGGTCATAGTAGATGAGAAGGTTTTGAGGGAAGCTGGTAATAAAATGGAGCAATTCTCTAAGGCACAAGCAATAACATTAGGTTGAGAAATACAAACAGATACCTAACCCTGGAAAAATCTGAAGCCCGGCCTCTTGGTACCATGTGTGGATGGTAGCAGCCGAGGGACCAGCCCCAAAGGTCAGGGTGAGCCTCTGGTTAGTGTGGCGGGCTGACCTCAGCCTTTGTCCTTCCTCCTACTTGGAACTACCACAGTGATGGTGAAGAAAGAAAACGAGGTATGATGAACTTATAAGGACAAAGAAAATAAAGGAGGCATGCAAGGTGGCATGCAGGTCCACTTTCCAATCAGCTTTTCAGTTCCTCTCCGTTAAATATAAATGGGCCCCAAGGATCTCCAGATAAGTGAAGTCCTTCAACATGAATGAGAGCCCCAAACAAATAAGCACACAAACCTACAAATAAGCAAAGGAGAACTAGAGGAAATGGACAACGCAGTGAACGGAATATGTTTTTTAAAGGAACCCAGAGGAAATAATGTAGCAAGTTCAGAAAACATATATATTTCAAGAATCCAAAGGCAGTTCATTCCATTCTCAACAATGTGATGTTACGAAAATGGGAAAATCTGATCATGTGAAGGAAGTCTTAGGAATTAAAAATATGATAGCCCAAAATAGTAACAGGAAGATTAGAAGAATGAAGAATTCTTTCAGAAAGTACAATGAAAAATGAAGACAAAAAACAGGTGAAAAAAGAAACCTAGAAAAGCAATCAAGAAGACACAATGTCTGACTCTTCAGAAACTCAGAAATAGTGAAAATAATAAAGGAGACGCATCCATCAAATAAATGGTAGAAGAACAATTCCCCAGCCTGAGGCCATGAGCCTCCAGACTGAAGGTACCCAGTAGATGAAATGCAGAACATACACACCAAGGCACACCTTCCCAAGATTTTAGAGTTTTAGAGACAACGCAATATTGAGAGAGAGAGAGAGAGAGAGAGAGAGAGAGAGAGAGATCCCATTCAAAGGAAATAATGTCAGAAGACACCACTGGAAGAGTAATAGTGCAGCAAAACCTTCCAATTCTGAGGTGCAGCCTAAAATTCTATTACATCCAGAGAAATAATAAAGTGTGAGAAAGAATGAAAATATTTCAAAACTGTCAGGACTTTTGCCTGATATTCTAGGAAGATGGAATAGGTGACTTTCTCTATTCCTCTTTCTAAGGACAACTAAAATCCAGGACATTATCTGTTAAGCCAACAAAAGAAGACTCTGGAAGGTGGAGAGAAGAAGGCTCCTTGGAGAGCAACCTCAGGACCCAAGGAAAAATATCATGGTGAGTTCCAGGGGTTTCTTCTGGCCTCAAATATCCCAGAATTGGAGCTGAAGAAGCCAGCAACCCAGAAATGCCAAAGGCACAGACATGAAAGGCCCTAACAAAACCCTGCTCTTTCCAGCCAGAGGATTAGGAAAGGGGTAGCCTGGAAAGACAGAACACTTTTTGTCCGTTGTTCAAGAACCGTGTTCTCCAGGCAAAAACCACAGAAAAGAGTGTGGCCCCACCCTTACTCATGCCAGGCAAGGCTGAGTGGAGCTTAGGACTTCCATCTGCTCTCACTGGGTGGGAGCAGGGAACCTCAGCTCACACAATAGGTGATGTCAGAGCAGGTGACGGGGGAGCTAAGACTTGCATCCTGCGGGCAGTAAAAAGTTCCCATGCTCATGCTGTTTAGAGAGACCACATAGGAAAACCAGTCTTTTTGTAGATGATTTTCATCAAGTTGAGGAAGTTCTCCTGTATTCCTGAGAGTTTTTATCATGAATGGGTATTGAATTTTTTTTTTTTTTTTTTTTTTTTGCTTTATGCGGGCCTCTCACTGCTGTGGCCTCCCCCGTTGCGGAGCACAGGCTCCGGACGCGCAGGCCCAACGGCCATGGCTCACGGGCCCAACCGCTCCGCGGCATGTGGGATCCTCCCAGACCGGGGCACGAACCCGTGTCCCCTGCATCGGCAGGCGGACTCTCAACCACTGCGCCACCAGGGAAGCCCGGGTATTGAATTTTGTCAAATTCATTTTCTCCCTCATCAGTTAATATGATCAGGTGGTTTTTCTTCTTTAGTCTGTTAATATAGTTGATTACATTGATTGATTTTCAAATATCAAACTGGCCTTGCATCCTTGGAGAAACACCCATTTGGTCACGGTGTGTAATTAATTTTATACATTTTGCTGAATTCTATTTGCTACATTTTGTTAAGGATCATTGCATCTCTACCTATGAGGGGTATTGGTCTTTAGTTTTTTCATTTTTTGCCTGGTTTGGTACCAGGATAATACTATCTTCATAAAATAAAACTGGTACAACACCCTTTCCAGCATATTCTTTTGGTCAAGTAGTCATAGAGCCCAGATCCCTGGGGAGGGGCCAAAGACTCCCCCAGTGGGAGGAGTGCAATGAATTTTGGGGCCACACTTTAAAATCACCATGCCTTCCTAGTAAGGTACTAGGCATCTGAGTTTGAACTCAAAATGCATTGTTTCAAAAACAATTTACTGGTAAGATAACACTGCGCTCTCACCACATCACAGGTTAAATCTCTCTGGGTGGAGGTGGGGAGCCATGCTGCCTTTTGCCTTATCACTTTTGTTTCTGGGGAAATGTGTTTTGAGTTCTTGAAGTAATGCACAAACAAACCTTGGTAATCCTTTCTTTGTTTGTTGTGTTGTGTTTCTTAATTCTGCAATTTATAAAGTCCATGGTGGCAAGTTGTAAGTGACTGGCAGGACCCACTAGAGACTGAAAAGGAGATGGGTAAGGAAATAGCAGCGATCATCAATCAGGGTACCAAAGTGTCTGACACACGTTGCCTTAAGCCAGGGGGGAGCTCTGCCTGCTCTGAGTCACTCCTGGACAAGGGATGGCCAGCCAAGGGGGTGCGTCACCTCCCAGGTTCAGGGCCAGTGGCTTGGGGGCAGCATGTGACTTCCTTGTGTGCCTTGGCTCTTTACACAGCTTAGGTCCCCAGAAAAGCAGCTCTGGGCTTTCCCACACTCGAGGTGAGGGTTGGATAACTCTGCGTTCCTGGGCGTGTACAAATTGACTATGTGCCACTCATTTAGAACTGCTAGATTTCAGTTACAGGGTAGTGAAAATAAAGATGTCATTTCTTCCCACCCAGAATCCAGTCCTGAATCTCTCCAGGGATCCCAGGGTGAAGACCTCTGCTTGTAATGGCAGAATTCTTCCCTGGGGAGAACTGCTCTTAGATTTGGCAAGTGGGTCTTTGGTTTATGAAGGAGGCCCCTGGGGAGCAGTGCTGGTCACAGTGATAAATTGAGATGGTTTTCTTCTTGCCCCAGGAAGCCTGGATTCAAAGGTTTCTGGTGACTTGGGACAGGGGAAGGAGAGGCAAGGGAGACCCTGTGGAAGAAGGATTTGGACGAGGGCCTGGGATTCCCCAGGACCACGGGGTGGGGTAACCACGCCCTGGAAAATGGTATCCACCCAGGCTAAGCTCTCTCCATCCCACCTGCAGTCTCCTCTCTCCCTACGCTCTGTACAAAGTCCATCATTAGGCATCAAGGAATGACGGGGAGGGGGCTGTGTCAGTGCTTAGGGAAAAGGGGGGCTGGAGAAGCCAGGAGGGGAGAAAAGGAAAGACACTCCCACCCCTTCCCATCACACGTGCTCCATTTCTCCTCAAAGCTTGTGTGGAAGTTCAGAGCATGACACAGAGTTCAATCATGAGGAGTCTGCAGGCTCCAGTCCTGCTGCCTTTGAGAGCTTTCAGCCTTCGATTCCCGTCGGAGGCTGTGTCTTCACAGCGCCCATCCCTTGGATCTGCCATCCACCCAGGTCCTAGGGGAGGGCGGACACAGTGACCCAAGCTTCCCCCTGACTTCCACCCCACCCCACCCCAGGGCCCCAGCCCCAGGGGACAAGGTCAGTGTCACCTGATGCTCTGACTCCTTCCATGCATCCCTCCTTGGCATCAGTGTGCCTTGAACAGTCTGTACCTGTGGCTTTCCCACCGCCAGCCCTCGGGCTATGAGAGTCCCTCAACCACCCATAGATGTGGGATTCTTTCTCTCCAGAGTGACCCTGACCCTGACTGTGGGTATGGGGCTGTGAAAACTCAGGATGGACCCTCTGAGGCATCACCCACCCTCCAGGGGCCCCGTGAGATCAGCTGAAGCCCCCAGTTTGGGCCTCGCTTGAACCTCCTGTTGCATGCTTCCTCCACTTTGCGGCCCTGGTCCTGCTCCCTCAGGGGCCCCGGACGGCCCCACTTAACAAAGCCACCCTCGTCTTCGGCAGAGTAAGAATTCTTGCTGTATTCCACAGAGCAGAGAATGCCTTTGGAGGAATTTAGATTTTATTTGCCTGTGTCACTCTGGAGCAGAATTTCTCAGTCTGGATCCCATGGACATTTGAGGCTGGATGATTCCTTGAGGAAGGGGGTGTCCTGTGCCTTACAGGATACTTAGCAGCATCCCTGGCCTCTGCACTCTAGATGCCAGTGGCACCCCTCCCCTCCCCCACCCAGTTGTGAAATCCAGAAGAATCTCCAGACTTTGTCAGGTGTCCCTGTTGAGGGCCAAACCCCCACTACCCTAAAGAGTCTAGATAGGACTGGTTTTTGTGGTAGATTTGCCTCATTTTGTTTGTTGCCGTGAGCCAAAGGGGTCCACCAGGAAGAGTTACCTCCCCTGGGGCCACCTGCCAGGTGGCCGCCCACCACTCCTGTAGCAACGGGGGGCGGGCAAGGTGGGAGGAGGGGGAGAGGAGATGGGGGCAGCCTCAGCTGCCTGGGGGGCTCAGGCACCTGAAGCCCAGGGCATCTGCAGTTAGAAAGGCCTCTCCTTTGTCTCACTCACCTCTTTGATGCACCATTTAAATTCTTTTCCTTCTCTTCCAAGGTGGGGAGGAACAACTGGAACCATTTGAACTCAAAATCAGGAGGCAAACTCTGCAGGCCTGGCTCAAACTCTGGTGAATTTGGGCGAAGAATTACTACCTAGGAATTGATGAAAATGATTGGAATTGATCAGAGGAAGTCTGGGACCTGTTCTCTAATCCAGCAGTCCCCAACATTTTTGGCACCAGGGACCGGTTTCGAGGAAGAGAGTTTTTCCGGGGAGGGGTTGGGGGGATGGAGGGTGGTTCAGGCAGTAACGCGAGCCATGGGGAGCCATGGAGAGCGGCAGAGGAAGCTTCGCCCACCGCTCACCTCCTGCTGTGGGCCCAGTTCCTAACAGGCCTCAGCGGGGGTGGGGACCCCTGCTCGCAGCTGTCCCTGGGACTACCTCCATCCTACTTGGCCTCAGATCACCCAGCAGGCCTGTCTTCACGGCCTCCGTTACTTTCCCCAGCCTTTGCTCAAGACTTCTTAAAGCCTCAACTTGCCACGAACGACTTCCGGGGCTGCTGCCTTAATTAGCTGCTCTGTGTGCTTTCCTGATGGGAGAAAGAAGAATCGTAGATTACTGTGCCATTCAATACAGCAGCCACCGCATAGGACAGTGTCAGTCTGGACGTTTCCCATGATCACAGAAAGCTCTTTTCGACAGCCCTGAAAGCCAGGTATTTCAAACACTTTGTCCTCACAGACTTGGCTAGATTTGTCTGTTTTATTAAGCTGAGTGTTTTCATGCATCTGTTTTTTTTTTTTTAAACACCTTTATTGGGGTATAATTGCTCTACAATGGTGTGTTAGTTTCTGCTTTATAACAAAGTGAATCAGCCATACATATACATATGTTCCCATATCTCCTCCCTCTTGCATCTCCCTCCTACCCTCCCTATCCCACCCCTCTAGGTGGTCACAAAGCACTGAGCTATATGGCTGCTTCCCATTAGCTATCGATTTTACATTTGGTAGTGTATATATGTCCATGCCACTTCGCCCAGCTTAACCTTCCCCCTCCCCACACCCTCAAGGCCATTCTCTACGTCTGCGTCTTTATTCCTGTCCTGCCCCTAGGTTCATCGGAACTTTTTTTTTTTTTTAGATTCCATATATATGTGTTAGCAAAAGGGTATTTGTTTTTCTCTTTCTGACTTACTTCACTCTGTATGACAGACTCTATCCATCCAAGTCACTACAAATAACTCAATTTCGTTTCTTTATACAGCTGAGTAATATTCCATTGTATATGTATACCACATCTTCTTTATTCATTCATCTGTCGATGGACACTTATGTTGCTTCCATGTCCTGGCTATTGTAAATAGTGCTGCAATGAACATTATGGTACATGACTCTTTTTGAATTATGGTTTTCTCAGGGTATATGCCCAGTAGTGGGATTGCTGAGTCCTGGTGGTAGTTCTATTTTTAGTTTTTTAAGGAACCTCCATACTGTTCTCCATAGTGGCTGTATCAATGTACATTCCCACCAACAGTGCAAGAGGGTTCCCTTTTCCCCATACCCTCTCCAGCATTTATTGTTTGTAGATTTTTTGATGATGGCCATTCTGACCAGTGTGAGGTGATACCGCATTGTAGTTTGGATTTGCATTTCTCTAATGATTAGTGATGTGGAGCATATTTTCATGTGTTTGTTGGCAATCTGTATATATTCTTTGGAGAAATGTCTATTTAGGTCTTCTGCCCATTTTTGGATTGGGTTGTTTTTTTTTTTGTTATTGAGCTGCATGAGATGCTTGTAAATTTTGGAGATTAATCCTTTGTCAGTTGCTTCATTTGCAAATATTTTCTCCCATTCTGAGGGTTGTCTTTTGGTCTTGTTTATGGTTTCCTTTGCTGTACTTTTAAGTTTCATTATGTCCCATTTGTATATTTTTGTTTTTATTTCCATTTCTCTAGGAGTTGGGTCAAAAAGGATCTTGCTGTGATTTATGTAATGGAGTGTTCTGCCTATGTTTTCCTCTAAGAGTTTTATAGTGTCTGGCCTTACATTTAGGTCTTTATTCCACTTTGAGTTTATTTTTATGTATGGTGTTAGGGAGTGTTCTAATTTCATTCTTTTACATGTAGCTATCCAGTTCTCCCAGCACCACTTATTGAAGAGGCTGTCTTTTCTCCATTGTATATTCTTGCCTCCTTTATCAAAAATAAGGTGACTATATGTGTGCGGGTTTATCTCTTGGCTTTCAGTCCAGTTCCACTCATCTATATTTCTGTTTTTGTGCCAGTACCATATTGTCTTGATTACTGTAGCTTTGCAGTATAGTCTGAAGTCTGGGAGCCTGATTCCTCCAGCTCCGTTTTTCTTTCTCAAGAGTGCTTTGGCTATTTGGGGTCTTTTGTGTTTCCATATAAATTGTGAAATTTTTTGTCCCGGTTCTGTGAAAAATGCCATTGGTAGTTTGATAGGGATTGCTTTGAAGCTGTAGATTGCTTTAGGTAGTATAGTCGTTTTCACAACGTTGATTCTTCCAATCCAAGAACATGGTATATATCTCCATCTGTTTGTAACATCTTTAATTTCTTTCATCAGTGTCTTATAGTTTTCTGCATTTAGGTCTTTTGTCTCCTTAGGTAGGTTTATTCCTAGGTATTTTATTCTTTTTGTGGCAATAGTAAGTGGGAGTGTTTCCTTCTCTTTCAGATTTTTCATCATTAGTGATAGGAATGCAAGAGTTTTCTGTGCATTCATTTTGTATCCTGTTACATTACCAAATTTATTGATTAGCTTTAATATTTTTCTGGTAGCATCTTTAGGATTCTCTATGTATAGTAAGTATCATGTCATCTGCAAACAGTGACAGCTTTACTTCTTTTCTGATTTGGATTCCTTTTATTTCTTTTTCTTCTCTCATCTCTGTGAGTATAATTTCCAAAGCTATGTTGAATAATAGTGGTGAGCGTGGGCAAACTTGTCTTTTTCCCGATCTTAGAGGAAATGGTTTCAGTGTTTCACCATTGAGAACAATGTCGGCTCTGGGTCTGTCATATATGGCCTTTATTATGTTGAGATAAGTTCCCTCTATGCCTACTTTCTGGAGAGTTTTTATCATAAATCGGTGTTGAATTTTGTCAAAAGTTTTTTCTGCATCTACTGAGATGATTATATGGTTTTTATCCTTCAGTTTGGTAATATGACGTATCACATTGATTGGTTTGCATATAAGAAGAATCCTTTGCATTGAAGAATCCTTGCATTCCTGGGATAAATCCCACTTGATCATGCTGTATGATCCTTTTAATGTGCTGCTGGATTCTGTTTGCTAGTATTTTGTTGAAGATTTTTGCATCTATGTTCATCATTGATAATGGCCTGTCGTTTTCTTTCTTTTTGACACCTTTGTCTGGTCTTGGTATCAGGGTGATGGTGGCCTCATAGAATGAGTTTGGGAGTGTTCCTGCCTCTGCTATATTTTGGAAGAGTTTCAGCAGGATAGGTGTTAACTCTTCTCTAAATGTTTGATAGAACTCGCCTGTGAAGCCATCTGGTCCTGGGCTTTTGTTTGTTGGAAGATTTTTAATAACAGTCTCAATTTCAATGCTTGTGGTTGGTCTGTTTATATTTTCTATTTCTTCCTGGTTCAGCCACGGAAGTTTGTGCTTTTCTAAGAATTTGTCCATTTCTTCCAGGTTGTCTATTTTATTTGCATATAGTTGCTTGTGGTAGTCTCTCATGATCCTTTGTATTTCTTCAGTGTTAGTTGTTACTTCTCCTTTTTCATCTCTAATTCTATTGATTTGAGTCTTCTGCCTTTTTTTTTTTTTTTGGTGAGTCTGGCTAATGGTTTATCAATTTTGTTTATCTTCTCAAAGGACCAGCTTTTAGTTTTATTGATCTTTGCTCTCGTTTCCTTCATTACTTTTTCATTTATTTCTGATCTGATCTTTATGATTTCTTTCCTTCTGCTAACTTTGGGTTTTTTGTTGTTCTTCTTCTTCTTTCTCTAATTGCTTTAGGTGTAAGGTTAGGTTGTTTATTTGAGATGTTTCTTGCATCTTGAGGTAGGATTGTATTGCTATATACTTTCCTCTTAGAATTGCTTTTGCTGCATCTCATAGGTTTTGTGTTGTCATGTTTTCATTGACATTTGTTTCTAGGTAGTTTTTAATTTCCTCTTTAATTTCTTCAGTGATCTCTTGGTTATTTAGTAGTGCATTATTTAGCCTCCATGTGTTTGTATTTTTTACAGATTTTTTTTCCTGTAATTGATAACTAGTCTCATAGCATTGTGCTTGGAAAAGATACCTGATACAATTTCAATTTTCTTAAATTTACCAAGGCTTAATTTGTGACCCAAGGTATGATCTATCCTGGAGAATATTCCATGAGCACTTGACAAGAAAGTGTATTCCATTGTTTTTGGATAGAATGTCCTATAAATATCAATTAAGTCCATCTTGTTAATGTATCATTTAAAGCTTGTGTTTCCTTATTTATTTTCATTTTGGATGATCTGTCCATTGGTGAAAGTGGGGTGTTTAAGTGCCCTACTATGATTGTGTTACTGTCAATTTCCACTTTTGTGGCTGTTAGCATTGCCTTATTTGTTGAGGTGCTCCTAAGTTGGGTGCATAAATATTTTCAGTTGTTATATCTTCTTCCTGGATTTATCCCTTCATCATTATGTAGTGTCCTTCTCTGTCTCTTGTAACAGTCTTTATTTTAAAGTCTATTTTGTCTGATATGAGAATTGCTACTCCAGCTTTCTTTTGATTTCCATTTGCATGGAATATATTTTTCCATCCCCTCACTTTCAGTCCTTATGTGTCCCTAGGTCTGAAGTGGGTGTCTTGTAGACAGCATATATATGGGTCTTGTTTTTGTATCCATTCAGCTTGTCTCTGTCTTCTGGTTGGAGCATTTAATCCATTTACATTTAAGGTAGTTATCAATATGTATGCTCCTATTACCATTTTCTTAATTGTTTTGGGTTTATTATTTTAGGCCTTTTCCTTCTCTTGTGTTTCCTGCCTAGAGAAGTTCCTTTAGCATTTGTTGTAAAGCTGGTTTGGTGGTGCTGAATTCTCTTAACTTTTGCTTGTCTGTAAAGGTTTTAATTTCTCCGTCAAATCTGAATGAGATCTTAGCTGGGTAGAGTAATCTTGCTTGTAGGGTTTTCCCTTTCATTACTTTAAATATGTTCTGCCACTTCCTTCTGGCTTGTAGAGTTTCTGCTGAAAGATCAGCTGTTAACCTTAGGGGGATTCTCTTGTGTGTTATTTGTTGTTTTTCCCTTGCTGCTTTTAATACTTTTTCTTTGTATTTAATTTCTGATAGTTTGATTAATATGTGTCTTGGTGTGTTTCTCCTTGATTTGTCCTGTATGGGACTCTCTGCGCTTCCTGGACTTGATTGACTATTTCCTTTCCCATGTTAGGGAAGTTTTCAACTATAATCTCTTCAAATTTTTCTCAGTCCCTTTCTTTTCCTCTTCTTCTTCTGGGACCCCTATAATTCGCATGTTGGTGCATTTAGTGTTGTCCCAGAGGTCTCTGAGACTGTCCTGAATTCGTTTCATTTTTTTTTTCTTTATTCTGCTCTGCAATAGTTATTTCCACTATTTTATCTTCCAGGTCACTTTTCCTTTCTTCTGCCTCAGTTATTCTGCTATTGATTCCTTCTAGAGAATTTTTAATTTCATTTATTGTGTTGTTCATCATTGGTTGTTTTCTCTTTAGTTCTTCTATGTCCTTGTGAAACGTTTCTTGTATTTTCTCCATTCTATTTCCAAGATTTTGGATCATCTTTACTATCAGTACTCTGAATCATTTTTCAGATAGACTGCCTATTTCCTCTTCATTTGTTTGATCTGCTGGGTTTTTACCTTGCTCCTTCATCCACTGCATATTTCTCTGTCTTCTCATTTTGCTTCACTTACCGTGTTTGGGTTCTCCTTTCTGCAGGCTGCAGGTTCGTAGTTCCCACTGTGTTTGGTGTCTGCCCCCAGCAGCTAAGGTTGGTTTAGTGGGTTGTGTAGGCTTCCTGGTGGAGGTGACTGGTGCCTGTGTTCTGGTGGATAAGGCTGGACCTTGTCTTTCTGGTGGGCAGGACTGCATCCGGTGGTGTGTTTTGGGGTGTCTGTGACCTTATTATGATTTTAGGCAGCCTCTCTGCTAATGGGTGTGGTTGTTTTCCTGTCATGCTAGTGGTTTGGCATAGGATGTCTAGCACTGTAGCTTGCTGGTCATTGAGTGGAGCTGGTTCCTAGTGTTGAGATGGAGATCTCTGAGAGAGCTTTCACCATTTGATATTACATGGAGCCGGGAGGTCTCTGGTGGACCAATGTCCTGAACTCATCTTTCCCACCTCAGAGGCACAGACCTGACACCCGGCCGGAGCACCAAGACTCGGTCAGCCACATGGCTCAGAAGAAAAAGGAGAAAAAATGAATTGAAGAAAAAAATAAAATAAAGTTATTAAATTAAAAAATTATTAAAAATAAAAAATTAAAGTGTAATAAAGAAAAAAGAAAGAAAGAAAGAAGAGAGCAACCAAACCAAAAAACAAATCCACCAATGATAACAAGTGCTAAAAACTATACTAAAAAAAAAAAAAGAAAACAAAAAAATGGACAGACAGGGCCTTAGGACAAATGGTAAAAGCAAAGCTATACAGACAAAGTCACACCATGAAGCATACACATACACACTCACAAAAAGAGAGAAAGGAAAAAAAATATATATATATATATATATAAATAAAATAAAAGGAAGAGAGTAACCAAATCAATAAACAAATCTACCAATGACAATAAATTCTAAATACTAAGATAAACATAAAACCAGAAACAAATTATTTGCAGAAAGCAAACCCCAAATCTACAGATGCTTCCAAAGTCCACTGACTCAATTTTGGGATGATTCGTTGTCTATTCAGGTATTCCAGAGATGCAGGGTACATCAAGTTGATTGTGGAGATTTAATCCGCTGCTCCTGAGGCTGCTGGGAGAGATTTCCCTTTCTCTTCTTTATACGCACAGCTCCCGGGATTCAGCTTTGGTTTTGGCCCCGCCTCTGCATGTAGGTGGCCTGAGGGCCTCTGTTCTTCGCTCAGACAGGATGGGGTTAAAGGAGCAGCTGTTTAGGGGGCTCTGGCTCACTCAGGCCGTGGGGAGGGAGGGGTATGGGATTCAGGGTGAGCCTGTAGTGGCTGAGGCCGGCGTGACATTGCAACAGCCTGAGGAATGCTGTGTGTTCTCCTGGGGAAGTTGTCCCTGGATCATGGGACCTTAGCAGTGGCGGGCTGCGCAGGCTCCCCGGAGGGGAGATGTGGAGAGTGACCTTGCACACAGGCTTCATGGTGGCTGCAGCAGCAGCCTTAGCATCTAATGCCCATCTCTAGTGTCCACGCTGAGAGCCGCAGCTCACGCCCCACTTTGGAGCTCGTTTAGGTGGTGCTCTGAATCCCCTCTCCTCGCGCACCAGGAAACAATAGTCTCTTGCCTCTTAGGCAGGTCCAAACTTTTTCCCAGACCCCCTCCCGGCTAGCTGTGGTGCACTAGCCCCCTTCAGGCTGTGTTCATGCAGCCAACCCCTGTCCTCTCCCTGGGATCTGACCTCTGAAGCCCGAGCCTCAGCTCCTAGCCCATGCCCACCTCAGTGCGTAAGCAGACAAGCCTCTCAGGCTGGTCAGTGCTGGTCAGCACTGATCTTCTCTACAGGAATCTCTCCACTTTGCCCTCTGCACCCCTGTTGCTGTGCTCTCCTCCGTGGCTCCGAAGCTTCCCCCCACCCACCCCCTATCTCCACCAGTGAAGGGGCTTCCTAGTGTGGAAACTTTTCCTCCTTCACAGCTCCCTCCCAGTGGTGCAGGTCCTGTTCTTATTCTTTTGCCTCTGTTTATTCTTTTTTCTTTTGCCCTACCCCAGTACATGGGGAGTTTCTTGCCTTTTGGGAAGTCTGAGGTCTTCTGCCAGTGTTCGTTAGGTGTTCTGTAGGAGTTGTTCCACATGTAGATGTATTTCTGATGTATTTGTGGGGAGGAAGATGATCTCTACGTCTTACTCCTCTGCCATCCTAAGGTCTCCCAGTGTCTGTTCTTTTTAACTCATTTTCCTCCCACCCATGCATCATTCAGTATTGGATTATTGTTGAGCTTTTGTCTTTTTCAGCTTTATGGCCTAATTGCAAAATTTAATCCACTGAATAGAGCAGAAGGGCAGTGGGCTGAACCCACATTGTTTTTCAGCTGAGATGATGCAGCTCTTCCTGTACAAAGAAAGGGGACATAGAGGTGCTTGTGGTACTGGCTCCCCCAGACCTCCATCCCTCACAGATTTCCCTGTGCTCTGTGTGATCCCACTTGGAGCCCCACCCCCGAGAGATGCTATTCCAAAGCCTTTGTGGGTGTGTGCTCGGGAAATGCTCTGTTAAGCACTGCTACCATTGCTCGGTGCCTTATTGGTTGCAGAAATTAAACAAAGAATGTTCTGTTTCTCAGGTTCAGGACAGTGCTGACAGGTAAATTCAGCACTTGAGTTTCTTATGGGAAAGCAAGTACCCCCAGGATGCCAGACCATCATCCGGACGTCACATGCATGCCTCCCCATGTTCTCTGATATGAAAGGGAAATTTAATTATTCTGTTAAAGTAACCACATTAGGCCCAAATCGAGTCAGCAAACCAAAACTTACCTAAGCTTCTATGCTCAGTTTTCGCAGGAAAGGAAGGCCTGGGTCCATCAGTCAGCACACCCCTGAGTGGCACATGTTACCTGAACTGCTCCAAGCCTGCCCTTTGCTCCATAGAAGGAAGGAATACCACTTAACCAGTCAGCAAAGTCCAGGGTAACCTCCTTGTTCTCACTCATCTTAGTCTATAAAAATCTCCCACTGGGCTTCCCAGGTGGCGCAGTGGTTGAGAGTCCGCCTGCCGATGCAGGGGACACGGGTTCGTGCCCCGGTCCGGGAAGATCCCACATGCCGCGGAGCGGCTGGGCCCGTGAGCCATGGCCACTGAGCCTGCGCATCCGGAGCCTGTGCTCTGCAGCGGGAGAGGCCACAGCAGTGAGAGGCTTGCGTACCACAAAAAAAAAAAACAAAAAAACAAAAAACTCCCACCTTGTACAACCCTTTGGGGCCCCTTCCTATCTGCTGGATTGGATGCTGCCTGATTCATGAATTACTGAATGAAATCCTGCTAGATCAGTAAATTCTCTGTGGAACATCTTCTTTTGAGAGTTTAGATCCCAGTTCCGTCTCTTTTATTCACAGAATGTTAATTTCCTATTCGTGAAGGTCAGTAATAATCCTCACTCACAAGGCAGCTGTGAAAATGCATGAACTAAGGGCGATTGTAGAGTCTTCAGCAGAGTCCAGCTCAGAAGCAGAGCTCAGGAGAGAGATTTCCCTCCTTGAATATAAGCTTCCCTCTGGCCCCAGGAGTACAGACGTTTATGCTGTGTGCAGGCAGATTTTCCATGGGATAATTTTTCTTCCTGCCTGGGTTATGAGCTCCTTAAGAAAGGGGTGCACTCCCTGTGACTTGATGGGTTTCATACACTTAGAACCTTGCCTTTAGGCAAATATTGTTTACTGATAGACAGATGATAGCATAATTTCTGGCATCAAATGCGTCTTTATTGAGTAAGAAGGCTGGCGACAGTCTCAGCACCACTGGGAGATGATTTATTTAGCTAATATTTAATTTGCATTGATTGCACAACATCATGGGATTTATGGGAGGAGAGAGAGTGAGAAAGATAGCTTCGTCCTTGTGGGTGGAAAGAAACGTTCTTCCTGAAAAAAGTCATTAATTCTGGTTTCTCAAGAATGAAATGTGATGAGATTTCGCAGCATCCTTTTGTGGGATGGAGAACTTGCAGAAGGCCTGGGCCAGCAGTGAGTTTGGAGCCTGTTCCTGGACCATGGCTTGGACGAGTGCTCTCTGTGGGATTTGCAGTTGACTGTGCCATGGGTCACCTTGGCTCTGAGTTGCAGTTGATGAAAGGGCTGTTAGAATTACATTGTGTTTTGTTTATCACATAGAGGAGAGGGGGGATGTTGGATCAGGTGTCAGCATGACTGTGTTCCAACCCAGATCTACCATTTAGATGTCAGACCCTGGCCAGTCATTTCTTCATTCTGGAAGTTGACACCCTAACCCCCTCCATCCCTTTCTCGGAGAAAAATGGGTATGGTAGGTGTGCGGGTTCAACATAAATGTTTATCTGCAGTTTTTCCTTTGGACAAATAACAGAACTTCTTTCCATTTCTATGTGCAAAGTGAGAATGGTATTATTTACTCATTCCTAAACACCTATTTTTAAAATTATAAGTAATATTTTTAGGAGAAAAGGAAAGGGAACCAACTTGAGGCCAGTTAGTATGGAGAGGATTCAGGTTTCTAACCTAGATGTAGCCAATGCTAAAGTCCAATCTCTACAGACAGAAGCACTGACATGGCCATTATCTGTCTTTTGCTGCCAAAATAACTGAGCCTAGAAAATAGACCAAGATCACCGATCACTTAAAAAGAAAGACAATACTTAGTAGGTAGGAGTCCCAAATGATACTCTTCCTGACTTGAAATCCTGTGACATCATGGGAAAATTTAAGATTTGTTCTAGTTCAGAGCTTATTTTTCAAGATTCTGCAGTTGATAACTACATAATGCTGCATCTTCTTCAAAAGGATAATCTGTGTGCTTTTTTTGTTTGTTAGTTAAGTCTGGCTAGTCAATACAGCTGAGAGAAAGGGGTTCAAGCTGTTCACATCAAATAAATGTAAACCAAAGCTATAAGGGTTTTCAATGATCCGACTGGTAAAGGTCACAAAGGTTAGTAAATCTACAGCTGACCTGGGTGAGGGGAAATGTGCACCTCCCATGGGGTTGATGGGAATAAAAATGACTATAACTTCTCTGGGGGCAAAGTGTGAAATGAGATCTTAGCCTCTTCCAAGTCCAGGCACATCTCCTCAAGAAAGCATCAAATGAGTGCAGAGGTGCCTGCAGGGCTGCTCATCTGAGTAGGAAACAACATAAGTGCTGGCCGATTGAGAGACAGATATTTAAACAAATTGTTTCACAGATAGGTCATGGGTTACTGTGACACCCATGATGACGGACACCTGTATTTGGTGATGAGGAAAGATTTTGAGTTGAAAATCAATGTGAAACAGGGTAAAGGCCACATTTAATACACACCTTTTATGTCTGTGGACACATATGGGCACATACAGGTGAGTACACCTGGAGTACATTTGGAGAGATGTCTGTTCACCAGATTGTATGAAGGTTGTCTCTGGACCAAGGGATCTCAAGTGACTTTCACTTTTCCCCTTCATGAGGTTATTTTTTGATAATTTATATAATCCCTGAGAAGGAATTAAGGAGTTAAGCTTTTTTCACTTAAAAAATATAAATATAGTTGTATTTTGTAGCATGAAGTTGACTGAAGGACAGTTTTTTCAGAAAGAAAGATTGTTTCACTGTAAGTGTGTATTAATGAGGGTGTGGACTTATCAGACCTTCTCTGAAGATCTTTGAAAACATGCAGCTGCTGTGGACTGAACGTTTGTGTCTCCCCAAATCCATATGTTGAAATCCTAATCCCCAGCATGGTAGTATTTGGAGGTGAGGCATTTGGGGGCAATTAGTTTCTGATAATGCCATGAGGGTGGAACCCCCATGATGGGATTAGTGCCCTTATAAGAAGAGCAAGAAACCAGAGCTTGCTCCCCCTGTGCTGTGTGAGGACCCAGCAAGAAGGCAGCCTTCTGCAAACCCAAAAGGGAGCCCTCACCAAGAACTCAACCATGTTGTCACCCTCATCTTGAGAAACTGATGCCTGTTGTTTAAGCCACCCAGTCCAGGGTATTTTGTTACAGAAGCTCAAACTGACTACAACAGTGGCCCAGACTTCCTGGCCCTCACCCGAGCTCCTGGATGATGGAGTCTGGGCTGGACCAGATGTGGCAGCAAGTCCTGTGGCTTCTTCACCTAGGATCTTGCAGGCACAGCATTTCCTCTTAGCAGGTCAGGGTTCAGAAACATTCTAACAGGAAAGACTTGTACCTTCCTCCAGCCTGGCCCTGACTCATATGCTGCACTGCTCCAGACTCTTCTCATCCTTGCTGAGAAAACCTGAGTAAGAATAAAATAAAATCACTGGGTATCTTGTTCCAGATCAGAATATGTCACCAGGACCCAGCCAGGCTGCACTGCTGCAGTTTTATGACAAAGCTTAAGTGTTTCCTAAACCTAAGCAAAAGTACAAGACACCAGAAATGCTCATTTCATTTTCAAACTCAGTGCATTAGAGAAATGCAGGCTGGAATTGGAAAAATGTCTTCTCTGAAAAACCAATTCCTTTAGTCATACATATGCATATGAATGCAGGACACTCAAAGAATCTTTCTGGGCTGCTTTTTTAGTATGGTCTAAATGTAAACATCACTATTAGATTTCTATCCTCTGCTTAAACCAACAAAAATATCCGTCCCTTCCCGGGGATTCCACGTGGGCATTCCAGCTGAGAGACACACAAACAAGAAGTTGTGACCTGCCTCCTCTCTTTGATTTCATTCAAAAATGAAAACTGAAGAAACACAGTATATGCTGTAAAGGACAAGAGCTCTTCCTTGATGTGCTGTATCTCTTTTTATAAACTTTACATAGAAAATTTTCTTATAAGTCTAGTCTACACAACTATGCTACACTACGTGGATCCCCAAAGAATACTATTGCTGTGGCAACTCTGCTGGGGCAGAGTTCCTAATTGAGGGAGATCCATGACCTTGGGTGAAGAGCAAAACCTACGTCTTATTTCACTTGCCTTAGAAGCTTCACAGGTGCTTCCATTATGAATGTAGACAGCAAACCACAGCCGTGTTAGCAAAACCTGTGTTTCCTCTCACCCTAAAAAATCAGAGATATTTTGATATCATATGAAAGTTGTCACAGGTATCTGGACTAATCATTTATACTCATCAATACTTTGAAATCATGGTCAGTATGGGATCCATGGCTCGATCTTTATTTCCCCAGTTTGTTAAAGGAGAACATATTTATTATATAACATATATATATGGTTGTTTTTTTTTTTTTGATTGGCACATTCCCTTATAATCCTGTGTATTCTGAAAACTGGAAAACATCTTTCTGAGATGAGGACTGATGGCTTACCTACACTGCCAGAAGGTCCTTGGCACAAAGGAGACACAGGGGCCGAGCTGGAGGCCACCGTGGGCTCCTGAATGTCACGGGTGCTGGGCAAGTCCCTCCTGAGAGAGAGATTCAGTTTATGGAGAGAGATGTGCGTGCAGAGTGGACCTCTGCTGCTGAATGACAGGTCCACGTCCAGTGTTCTCCTTAACCTCCCTCCTTAATCAAGTCCCCCCAGACTCCAATTTGCCCAGTTTTCCAAAGGCGAGACAGTGTCCGTCTGACAGGTTTTCATGAAGACTGGAGTGGCTAAGAGCACATGATTTGTCCTCAGACAGACGTAGTTTTGAATCTGGACGCTGCCACCTACCAGCTGCAGAGCTGGGGCCAATCAGTCCATCTGTCGGTGCCCTCATGTCCCTTCTCTAAGGGCAATGCTGGAATCTCTCATGGTGGGAGCAGGAGTGTTTGAGGAAGCAACATGCATGTAACACTCCTAGTCCAGCATCTGGCGCATGGTGGCAGGTACCGACACACAGTGCACACATGTGGGGTCCTCGTGTAGGGGGAGCCTCAGGATGGGGGAGAGCTCGGGTCCACCTGGATAGCTTTTTCTCCTGGGGCCACTCTCTGAAGACCACTCATCTCATGAAGCCGTTGTCTTCATCTCCTCTCAACTTATCTCCATCTTCACCTCTGGTCCTGCTACCCAGTGGGTTAAGTCAAGAGAACCTTTAGGTCTGGAGTGTATAGTAGAAATCATTTTGGAGTGCTTTCCCAGCCCCCATACTCTTGTCTCCTACCAGCTATGTGGCTATTTCTCTCTGCCAAGCTCAGAATCAATTATTGATCACCTTGGGATTGGGTGGGTTTAGCCAATGATTGGTTTAGGAATGGGAATGTGACCTTGTCTGGACAAGTGAGAGTGATTCCATTGCTCTTCTGGAGCTCCTAGAAGAAATATTTTTTTCCCCGTGTAGATAGGGTGGGGTGAAGAGATTAGGGCTGGGGTAGCTGCAGTCATTTTACTACTATGAGGCAAGAGCCTTACTCAAACCATGGAGAACAGAGCCAAGAGACAAAGAAAACCAGTCTCCTGGTGACAAGGTAAGAGCTGCTAGACAAAGCTCCTTCTAGAGCTTTGTACACTGGGCTTCCAGTTAGTGGCATCTGACCATTAGCCAGCCAACTATTCCCTCTATTGTTCAAGCCACTAATAAAATAATTTATTATAAAATGGGACATGGACACAATACATAGCTTAATGAGCACTGTAAGGCAAACACAGATGTGATCACCCAGGCCAGGAAATGGGACTTTGCCAGTCACCTCAGAAGCCTGTAGAATCTAATCACATTCTCTCCCCTAAATGTAACCACTCTCCCTAATGTGATAGTAATCATCTCCTGTATTTCCTTGTAGTTTTAAAACAAAATGTCCACCCCTGGATACTATAGTTTATTATCATCCATACTTTTAAATTTGCTTTGTTACTTTAGGCTCTTTTGGTGTGTCAATTGCCTTTCATTCCTTTCTTTTCCTTACAATTGTCATGAAACAACAAAGCCTTGCCATTTGGTCTGCTGCATGCATTGTGCTGGTTGCACTCTCCTGCACAGTTCAAGCTGCCCCTCGGTCCTGGGTATTTCCCGTAAATTGGACTGAAGTCAGGTTCCATGCCTCTGGCAGGATTGTAGGTGATGTGGTTATCGCCCATCAGGAGGCCCTGAGGTCTGGTTGTCTCTTTTTGTGATGTTAGTGACCAACTCTGAGAGGCTGGGGCAGGGAGTACATCATCTACAGGGAATATGAAAATGATAGTATCAGTGACTAAAATCTGTCTGCTCTTAATCATCACTGTGTACAACAATCCTACACATTGTCAGTGATAGCCCATCCCACTGTGGGGGGGGCCCTCTCCACCAGTGCCCCTGTTGGGAACTCTGGGGTTCCACTATCAGATATCTTGTTGCTTCCTTTTGTGTACCCCACCCACCATCCCATGGTGATAGCATCCAGGAGTTGTGCCTCTTGGCTGTGTGTCTTCATCTGCTTATGTGTGGGGCTTATAGGGGTCTTCCCTGCCTGTTTTAATGGGGGGATGGGGAGAGATTCAAGGACTATGGCACCACCACTGCTGTTTACCCAGAAATCCCTTTGTTCAAGGCAGTTGAGTTGGTCTCCGATGCCTGGAGCTGAAAGATGCCTAAAGTGAAGTAAAAGTGTCCGGTCTGATCACTGCACTATGCAGATGAGAAATGATGCCAAGGACACTGGGGCTGAACAGGGCCCCACAGGGTGCTTTTCCCCAGCTGGGATGTCTGAATCCTGATTGCTGTTTCTCCTACCACGATCACTGGAAGTCAGAGACAATGATCTAGTGAGCTCTGGGGAGGAAGCTGCCCAACCCCCAGGCACAAGCCATGTCTCTAGGCTTAGATAAGCCATCTCTCACCCTTTAAATTTCAAAATTTGCTGACATCTTCCTAGAGCTGCTGACACATATTTTTATTATTTCCATATGGTCTGAAATATGAGTTTTCTCTTGTGTGTGTGCATCTTCTAGAACAATTCCTCTTAATGTGTAGAGCAACAAAAATTAAAAATGGTCTAGAGGTTGTGGCACAGCTGAGAATCCTGGTTCCCAATAGTTTTACAGTCAAAAGAAGTGGTAAAGAGTTTGATTTAAGCAAAATGAAGGTATGAAATGCATGTTGCCTTCGGGGTTTAAGGAGAACAGGAGCATTCCCTTTTCAGAAGCATTTTCATCCCAGATTCTCCGGTGGAAAACTTTTCACACTGGGTTCCCAGGAACACTGAGAACCCAGCAAGAAGTCAGAGGTTTCCTTGAGTAGAAGAGGAAGGGGATCTGGTACCTGTGGGGTGTCAGGCTGGGGTTAATTTTATATGAAGACAAGATGAATAGTCCCACTGCTCAAAGACAGAGCAAGGAAAAAAGAACCACTGCCTAACGTAAATGAAAAGATTTATAAATTCTCAGGAAAGCATATATTAAGTAATGGATCTCCCTTTCTGGTTATCTTATTTTAGGGATTTAAATATGCCTTTAATGTAACATCTATTAGAATTTAATCATAAGCAGCAATTGTTGAGAGAATTGAAGAACTCTGGAAATTCCCAAAATTTCTGGAAAGTGTTTTTATGAACAAAATAAGCTTTTATCATTTGAAATAATTTTAGACTTACGGAAAAGTTGCAAGGATAATATGAGGACTTCTTGTGTATCTTTCACCCAGATTCCCCCAAAGTTCACATTTTCCCACATTTGCATTATCATTCTATGTATTTTAGTGTTTATTCTGGTCATTTGGGAGTAAGTAAGTAAGTATGTAAGTAAGTAAGATATGACATCTAACTCTTTTTATTGTTAGTTACTTCAGAGCATACAAGTACATTCTCTTACTTAACCCAGGACTAGTATTAAAATCAGGAAATTACAGTGGTGTAATATTGTTTGTAATCTAAAGACCTAATTTAAATTTTGTCAGTTGACCCAATAATGTCCTCTATGGCAAAAGGAAAAAAGAGTGGCTCACAATCTTATCAATGAATTTCAGTGTTTTAAAGTCAGAAGCAGTTCCTCCATTGTTGTGTTTACTTTTTTCTTTTCCTTTTTGAGTACAGGCCAAGTATCTTGCAGAATACACTCGAATTTGGGGTTGCCTGATGTTACATTGTGGGCAAGGCTCCAAATGAAAGCTGGGTTCTCCAAGGTGCTTCATACCGTTCAGGCACACAATGTCCATCTGTCTCACGACTGGTGACGTCAACGCTGATCCCCTGGTGAATATGGCGCCTGCCAGGCTTCCCCTATTTTTGCAATTAATAAATCTCTTGTGAGAAGATACCTGAAGACTTTGTAAATATCCTGTCTCTCATCAAGTTTCACCACTGATTTTAGAATCCACTGATGATCCTCCTCCGAATCATTGACTCCTAGGAAATATTCTGTTTTTTTCCCTATTGGCTCTATCTTCAAAATGTGCACATAACCCATGCACTCTCACCCTCTTGTTGTTACCAGGTGGTCACATTCACCACCGTGTCCCTTGTGCAAGGCCTTCTGAGGAATCCCCCTGCTTCTACCCCCAGCTCCTCCAGACACCCCACCAGGGGCAAAGTGGTCCTGTTAAAACGGAAGTCAGCTCACATCACTATCTTGTTCAAACCATCAAGGGGTCGCCAGTCTTCACATTGGCAACTCACAGTGACCCCCCTCCTCATGGTGCCTCCTCCCTTCTCACGGTGCCCCCCTACTAACAGTGACTCCCCCTTCCTCACAGTGACCCCCCCTTCTCACGGTGACCCCTCCATGGTGGCTCCCCCCTTCTCACAGTGGCTCCCCCCTCCTTACGGTGACTCCCCCCACAGTGCCTCTCCCCTCCTCACGGTGCCCCCCTCCTAAGAGTGGCTCCCCCTTTCTCACAGTGACACCCCTCCCCACGGTGACACCCCCTCTTCACGGTGATCCCCCCTTCCCCACAGTGGCTCCCGCTCCTCCCAGTGCCCCCACCAGGGCTCCCCTCTGTCGTCCGGTATCTCTCCATGACTTCTGTCTCCTGTTACATCTCTGACATCATCTCTCCTCCTCTGTCCAGCTCACTCTCCACCTTGACCTTCTTGCAGGCTCTTGGCCACGCCAGGCTTGCTCCTCTCTTAGAGTCCCTGTCTTCCCTCTGCCTGGAGCAGTTTTCCATCCTGATATCAAGACCGGCCACCTGGCTTCCTTGGAGACTCCTTCTCCAAGGCCCGCCCCCCACACACTTTTTCCTTTGTATTGTCATCACCTTCTAAGCTACTATAACATTGACTCATTAGGGCTCATTTTTACTTTCCTCCTCCCCTGCCAGAACGCAGCCCCGTGAGGCAAGATGCTAGTGCCTTGATGACTGATGGACCACATGCATCTAGAACAATGCCTGTCATATAGCAGTTGGTCAAAAATATTTGTGGAATAAATCAAAAATGGGAAAAGATTTGTATTATGAAAATGGTAAAATATTCAGGTGTTCTTATAGATCTATTAGGTCTTTATTCCCCCTAAATTATTTCTCAAGTGTCTGCTTCTCTCACTCCACACCCTCTCCTTAGACAACCTCTTCCTCTCCCACATTTTTAAACACAACTTCAAACTGATGCCTCCTGTATTGGGTCTCTAGTTCAGAACACCCTCTTGGTTACAAACTCCTATGTCCCATGTCTCATGCGCATTGCTCTCTGCTCCACGTGACCCTCTGATTCTGCATGTCTGATCCAAATCTTCATCATCTACTTGTTAAACCCACTCTTCCTCTGAACTTTTCCCCTGGGTGACGGGCACAGCCATTCTCTGAAGGCCAAGCACAGACCAGGAAGCCATCTGAATCCTCTTCTCTTCCCAGAAGATGCTAGGTCCTTGGGATAATACTCCACACATGCCTGTGCTCCACCATCTCCTCACTGTCCCCTTGCCTCACTTATGGGCCCCAGCATCCCTCATCAGGAACACAGCAAGTCTAGGGTGAGCCTAACCCTAGCAGAAAACAGAGACCACAACCAAAGTGGATAATCTGAAGACATTTTAGTAAAGGGAACATTTGCAGAATTGTGGGCAATGGGTAAGAAAGCCACAAGAAATGTGTCCCTAATCTAGAAACAAAGGAAGCTGTCATCACCCCCAGGCCTGAAAGAGATGAGGGGAGGGCTTGTCATGGAATCTGGAGACACAGCCAGCGGTGAGGGTCTTACTCTTTTTTTTTTTTTTTTGAGGTACGCGGGCCTCTCACTGCTGTGGCCTCTCCCGTTGTGGAGCACAGGCTCTGGACGCGCAGGCTCAGCAGCCATGGCTCACGGGCCCAGCTGCTCCACGGCATGTGGGATCTTCCCGGACCGGGGCACGAACCCGTGTCCCCTGCTTTGGCAGGCGGACTCTCAACCATTGTGCCACCAGGGAAGCCCGAGGGTCTTACTCTTTGTCCAAGGATCTCACAGGTCAAAGCAAACTCACAGAGGCGTCCAGAGAACAGAAGCATCCCAATCTCTCTCTCCTCCTGCCCTCTCACCTCCTGGAATGTTTACCATTGTTTGAACCCAGTTGGAGCCATGGGGCAGAACTGTGATGGTCAGCCTCCCAGGGCACAGAGCAGGGGAGAGGGGTGGCGTGGATGCAGAGGGGGAGGTAGAAGGTACTTCGGTGAAATATAATGCCCTTCCTTGCCCACTTCTCCATCCCACCATGTGGCCCGCAGGATGAGAATACATGGTCTTGCCACTGCTTGCCCTTGTAAAGGACGTTTCTCTTCCCGGGATGCCCTTGGCTCTTGGTCCTCCTGGAAAATCCCTACATTTCTGGTCTCAGTTTAGCAGCTGCTCTCTGAAGAAGCTTCCTTGATATCCTTTACTAATTAATCTCATCTCTTTGAAGCAGACAATTTACACCGTTTTATGTTTAAAACACAATTGTGGCAGGAGACCCTAACATGCCCCCAATTATCTCCACCTCCTGGTGTTCAGACTCTTTAGGAATCTCCTCCTTTTGAGTCTGGGTGAGACCTGTGACTTGCTTCCAACCAATAAAATGTGACAACAGTGATGGAGGTCCCTTCTGTGAGTAGATCACTCATAACTGTGGCTCATCTCTTGCTGGTAAACCCTCCTCATTGTCCCTTTGATGAAGCAGCTGCCATGCTGGGGAGACACGGCAAGGGATGAGGGTGGCCTCCGGCCAATAGCCAGTGAGGAGCTAAGGCCCTTGCTCCAGCCCTCCAGGAACAACCCCACAAGACCCTTCCCAAGCTGAGTCTTCGGGTGGAACCCCAGCCCCAGCTGACACCTTGATTGAAGCCTGTGAGAGATCCTGAAGTACGGGACACAGTTAAGCTGTGCCTGGACTTCTGACCCACAAACACTGAAAGATAATAAGTGTGTCTTGCTTTAAGCTTATAAATTTATGGTAATTTGTTCTGTGGCAATTGATTATTAATCCAGTTCTTTTTCTGTACTAACAACAGCTGACATTTACTGTGCACTGAGTGGCTGGCATTATGCTAAATTCCTTTAGTCTTCATGCCCCCGTAACTTGTGGGTAGTGTTATTACCGCATCAGAAATGAGCACAGCTGAAGATTAGGAGCTCCGTAATTGTCTCAGGACAAACAGTCAGTGACGGTCAGAAGCAGGGTTCGAGCTGAGACAGTCTGACTCCAGGGTCCACATTCACGACCATTCCTCTCTGTGACCTTCCTCTGCTGATCCATCTCCTCTCCTTGCCTTGCTCTTGCCTCCTAAGGTGTGGGATCCTTGGGGACAAGGCTTGTGGGCTTTTATCACTTATCTACTGTGCCAGGCACAGTATCTGGCACACTTTAGGTCCTTGATAAATATTTCCTGAATAGATGTAGTCGTGTTCTGTAAAAACATTTTTCTCCATGAGAATGTACTAAAGGTAGTCAGCAGAGTTCATCTCAAGGACATCTCAAATATATATATATATATATATATATATATATATATATATATATATATATATATTTTTTTTTTTAAAGCAGTTGGCAGAAAATAAATATTTTTGTTATAGGAAGATCCCTCCTCTGGTTGTTGCTGCTTCAGCAATATCAGCATGCTTAGTTTATGTTGATTACATCATAGAAAATGCTAATATTCTGAGACTTTTATTTTATGTTAACAGTGAATTAATGCATTTGTATACAGAGCCACACCTTAAAGTCAGGGGAAAATGGACCTTTCTATGTGAATAGTACTCTATTCTCTTGGAAATGCTTTTGGCTTACAGAAAAGGTCACATACTGGAAGATTTAATTGTCAAAATCATGATTTCCTTTTTTCCTAGGCCTACTCAGAGCACATGTCTGGAGAATTGCTAAGGAAGGCTGGAATCTTTCTATTTTTTCCCATGAGTAGAAGGAAGTACAGAGGGAGTGTAGCAGATGTGGTTGCTACCCATGCATGTCCTCCCATCCTCATCCTTCTACATTGCGCAGACCAGATGCTAAGAATGCCAACTGCAGGTGCTTGAGAGCCTTGGCCAGTGGGCCACTTCTAGTTGTCTAAGCCTGCTCTCCACCCATGGAGGGACCAGAAATGCTGGGGAGTTAGTATCCCTCAGGAGAAGCCCTCAGTCAGTGACTGAGAGAAGTGGGTGGACAAAGACCCCACCTTCCTTGTTTCCTAGGTAGGACAACTCTGGGAGGTGTCCTACCTGCTCTCTCAGATGGCCCTGGGGACTGAGCTCCAGCTGCTCTCTGAAGTGAACTGCTCAATAAGACACCTTTTGTTGACTTCCTCCCCTCCCCTGGTTCAATTTCCTACCTCCCCACTGGTGTTTCCTGGAGTCACTCCTTAACTTCTGGAGGAACCACTTAAAGATAGTGAACAAACACTGTAGTTAGTGCTATGGCCCCAGCCAGTGTTTTATTAGGCAGAGAGATAAACAGGTAGAGAGAGGCACACTCCACTCCTAATTCTTATCACAACTGTGCGAGGAGCTGCAGTAGGGAGAGAGCTGTGAAGCATTTACTGAGCAGAAGACAAAGCCAGTCACTCTCAGGCAGTCTGACTAGGATATGCCTGGCTTTTTCTGGGTGAGCTAATAAACTGGATCTCTTACAAAGTTCTATATGAGTAAAGAGAGAGATGAAACATTTGAAAGAGCTGTCTTCCAGAAATAAGAATGTAAAGGCTAAAACAGACCCACTGTAACATTGTAACATTGAAATAGATTTCTGTTGACATCCTTTGAGATATTACTAAAAGCAACAAGTTTTCTGAGAAACAGAAATCACTGGAAATTTTAAAGTACTCAGGAGTATTGAGAACACTATGTTTGCTGAGAAGTCTGCCCAGCTCAACAAAAAACTTATTCAAGGTCTAAGAGAAATATCTCCATCAATTATGTATCTGAACCAGACAAATCCTACATATTGGCCTCGATAAAAATAAGTATTCTTGAGAATCTTGATTATTTTGTCCTTTGGGATGTCAGAATCTTGACTGTTGTAGTGAAGCAGGGTTCTCTCCAGGTTAGAAATCTTTGTGCTGCAATATTTGGAAAGAGTTTCTTCAGCTTAAAATTTTATGTAGGCCTCAAGTATACCTGATAAGAGTAATTGAACAACTTACAAAATGTAGATTTTACATTTTTAAGAAATAATTATCTCAGATTGCCATTAGCAGGATAGCGGATCAGAAAGCTCCAGGTCCTTGTAGGTTTGTGACAACTCTCCATTGTCAGATGATGGTTATAATTTTTTAGCAATAAAGTATTTTTAAATTAAGGCATGTACGTTGTTTTTTAGACATAATGCTATTGCACACTTAGATTACAGTGTAGTGTAAACAAAACTTTTATATGCATTGGGAAACAAAAAAACTCCTGTGACTCCCTTTATATTGATATTCACTTTATTGCAGTGGTCTGGAATTGAACCTGCAATTTCTCCAAGTTTGCCTAAAGAGAAGTTGAGCAACACTCTAAGTCAATTGGACCTAACAGACATAAAGAACAGTCCCCCCAACAACATCAAAATACATATTTTCCTCAAGTGCACATGGAACATTCTACAATATAGACCATATCTTAGGCCCCAAAACAAGTCTCAATAAACTTAAAAAGACTGAAATCATATACCATATCTTTTCTGATCACAGTAGAATGGACCTAGAAAACAGAAAAATTCCACAAATATGTGAAAATTAAACACCACAATCTTAAAAGACCAAGGGTTCAAAAGGCAATTCACTAGAGAAATTAAAAATATATTGAGACAAATGCAAATGAAAACACAACATACCGAAACTTATAGAATACAGTGAAAGCAGTCCTAAGAGGAAAATTTATAACTGCAAATGCTTACATTAAAAAAGAAGAAATGTCTCAAATAAACAACCAAATTTTATACCTTAAGAAACTAGAAAAGGAAGAGCAAAACTAAACCCAAAGATAGCAAAAGGAACCCATAATAACTATTAGAGCAGAGATAAACAAAATAAAGACTGGAAAATCAATTCAGAAAAACAATGAAACCAGGCATTGATTCTCTGAAAATATCAAAAAAGTTGACAAATCTTTAGCTAGCCTGAGAAAAAATAAAAGAGAAAAGAATCAGAAATGAAAGAGGACACATTACAAAAGATTTTACAGAAACAAAAAGAAGTATAAGAGAACACTATGAACAATAGTCTGCTACAAAATTGGATAACCCCGTTGAAGTGGATACATTTCCAGAATCACACACCTTTCACAACTGAGTCAGGATCCAGCTAAAGTCAAGGAAGGGAAAATAATGAAATAGTAAGAAATCAGAGAGAACAGAAAATGTAAAAGAAAGCAGAGGTATAAAACCCCCACTGTTGATGGTGGAAATTAATTTGGATGGATTTTAACTCACCCTGTTAAAATATATAGTCCTCAGATTGGATTTAAAAAACTAAATTCTAATGCTTCACTATTTATAAGATAAATGTTTTGCTATTTAGAATAGAAAATAAAATGGTAGTAATAAAAATTACCCATAGATAAACATCCGTTGGGTTCTTACTACTTGTCAGGCACTTTCAAACCCTTTAACATATGCTGTATCTCAACAAGGAGACAGAGAGATAGTTAGATAAGTAATTGGCAGGGGTGGAGCCAGGGAATCGAATGAGTGGACTTTGGAGGCCACACTCATAAATGCTCTACTATTTTTAAAAGAAACAGATTGGAAATTTAATAAAGAAAATAAAATGATGGAACAAGAACGTACTATACTACAAAAAGAAAGCAGCAACATCAATACTGAAACCCCATGAGGCATCATTTAAAGTCAAAGGTAAAATCCACCAAGAAAATGGAATGTTCATGAATGTTTATGTATATGTATGTGCAAGAGTGTCAGTGAACATCTGTGGCAATGACTGTTAGAAATATAAGGAGAATCTCATAAAAACACAATCAAGGCACGGTGTTTAACAAACTCCTTTCAGATGGACTCAGGCTGGAATTTTGTTACCTGCTTTCCTGGTCTGAAGGTCATGGGACTTCCCAGTGTCCTGTGAGCCAATTCCTTATACTATATCATATATAAATCATATTATATCTCCTATTGTTTACTGGAGAATAACCAGAGAAGCAGAATAACAGAGAAACGAAAGCAATAAATAGAAACCAGATAAACAGAACCTTAACACAAGTGGAAACTAAAATAACACTTCCCCCATCCCCTTCTGCTACTACCAATCTAATCATCTGAAATTAAAAATAATAATTATTAATTCAAAAATAGTCCTTAGATCAAACTGGAAAAAAAACTAAAATTATGGACTTTTTAGAAGTCCAGGACAAGGAGGACAATGTATATTGGTCCAAAATTATAGCAGAAGAAAACCCATGGTCATAAATGTTTTAATTAACAAGTAAAAATACTTGGAAATATATTCACCAGAAATTACTCAAGGATTAAAGAATGTACAACCAAAGGAAGTTAGAGAAAAACATTTACAAACATCAATGTAGTCACTAACAAATTTAAAATCAAACAAAAATGCCCAGATAAGCAATCTATAGAACTGATAAATAAAACCAAGTGTTGCTTCCAGGAAAAGACCAATAAGTAAATCAATCTCATGCACATCCCTTCAAGAAAAACACAAAGAGCCACAACCTGCAGTGCTGTGAAGGAGAAAAGAAATGTTCAGACAGATGTAAAGCTTTTTCTTTAAGAGCATATTCTGCATAAATTTCATCCAAAGCATTAAAAAATATAGATGCATCTGATGATTTTTCCATAAATTACCAACATTTGCCAAGAAGAGGTGAAACAGTTAGTAGACCAGCCACCATAATAGAAACTAGAAAGTCTGTCAACTCCATCTTTTCAAAAGGCTTCATGCCCTGATGATTTTATAGAAAAGTTTTACCTAAATTTAAGGCATAGATACTTTTTTAATATAATAAACTGCCTCAGAACAATACATATTAAGACAATACAAATGAACAGGTAGTGAAATCTGAACAAGCTAATCTAAAAAAAAAAAGGAAGGTAGAAGGCAATTTCACAGATGAATAGAAAAGCAAAGATAATAAATCAAATTCTAGTACATCTAACACTATAATAAAAGAAAAATACGGGAGCTTCCCTGGTGGCGCAGTGGTTGAGAGTCCGCCTGCTGATGCAAGGGACACGGGTTCGTGCCCCGGTCTGGGAGGATCCCACATGCCGCGGAGCGGCTGGGCCCGTGAGCCATGGCCGCTGGGCCTGCGCGTCCAGAGCCGGTGCTCCGCAACGGGAGGAGCCACAACGGTGAGAGGCCTGCGTACCGCAAAAAAAAAAAAAAAAAAAAAAAAAGAAAAATACTCTTATCAAATAGCATTTCTTTCAGGAAAGAGAGGGAGAGTCAACAGTTTTGAATCCATTACTGTCTCAGAAGCCAGAGAGAAACACCCTCAGCCTGATCATGGATATTGATCAGAGGCCACAGTCACACCATAATCACCAGCAAAGTTATGGGATGTTCCCAGCACCGCCAGGGCAGAGGCCACGGTCTCCACAAGCCCATACTTGTTCAACGCGGTATGTCTCACTTGAGCTATGCATAATCTGTATTACAAATATACATAAATACAAGAAACACACCTTTTCAGGAAGTAAATCTGGAGGAAAATGAAATTAGTACCTGTATGTTTTAGAGGTTTGAGCTATTATTTTGTAAGTAGTAATTTTTAGTTTGTGATTATGTAAGCTTTTCTTATTACATTATTAAATTCCATCAGTGGCCTCCACCATGGGGTGGCCACCCTAGCACACCTAAACATTCCACCTCACGTGAAGACTCAGGGGTGTGGCTAGTTTTGGAGTATCTGTGGGTCTCAGACTAGGATAGTGTGTTTCCTGTTAATGACTGCAAGACCATTTTTGAACGAACAGAACATTTGAAAGTTTCGTGACTTCGGGGACCAAAGCCTTTTAGTGGCTCTGATTTCATCAGAGTTTAGACAAAGTAGACTTTTCTTAGTTTATAAGCATGCACATTCCTTTGTGGTCTATTTTTCAGCTTGATTTTGATATCAATGTAAAGCAAAACTGTCATCACTTTGGGCCCCTGAGGATTCTTTCTATCCTCGGCTGATATGGTTCTACTTCTCCTGGAGGCTCCTTGACGCTGTCTCCAGAGCTGACATCACTCAGATAGAGGGTAGAGAGCAGGAGGATGGGGTGTGTGTGTGAGACTAGCTGTGTGAAGCACCAGAAGTTTGGGACTGAACAGTGACCACCGAGGATCAAAGTGTTCTGGGAGTTAATTTTCCTAAGTAAACAAGGATTCCAGAAACACATCTTGTCCCTAATTCCCTGGTGACTCTCTGTCCTTTCCACAACCATCCTGTGCATATAGTCACTCAAAAAATATTTATTGACTAGGTCTTAGAGTATTTGATGGTATTGAACCCATGTGAATTTCTTGGTTTTGATACTTGCACTATGGTTATGTAAGACTGCTGGCGAGAGGGGAGGTTGGGGAAATTGTTCAGGGACACTCCATACTATTTTTGCATCTTTCCTGTAAATCTAATTTTATTTAAAACAACAAGTTAAAAAAAACTGGATAGAGGAGGTATTATTTAAGTAGATCTTTAAAGAACAGAGTTTTAAACAGAGCAGTGAGGGAAGAAGAGACTGGGAAGAGGAATGAAAGAGCAGGTTTTCAAAAAGGCCAGAATAGCTGGCTGCTCAGCTGGGGTGGGAGAAAGATCTTTAATGCAAAGTGCCTCTGAGCCCATAAGGCTTGTAGGTGAGAGCGAGGCCAAAAGTTCCTGAACAGAGCAGCCACACGACTAACAATATCATTCAGAAACAAAAGGATCATGGGGAGCCGGTGGACTCGGGAAGGCCACGCAGTTGGCTGCTCAGGTATGTAGGGGAGAAAAATTAATGACCCTCACCCAGGATGGTGTTGGAGGCGAGGCAAGCCTGAGAGCCCCTTTTTAAGGGTGTGGTGAATGGGCCCGGGGGCCTTTCTTGACCCAACAACGCCCGTCCTACTCAAGGACAGTGTCTTCTCATTATCGGTGCTTTATTGCTGATAAGAAGGGGAAAGAGCCTTGCCAGTGGAAGATGTTGAGTCAGGTGAGGAGTCTAGCGTTCACTTTCCTCTTTTCCCTTCTTGGGTAGACAACCTGGAGCAAGGGGGGACGTCCTCAGGCCACTGAAAGGGGCCTCTTGACCATCAATTTGCTCCTTGCCAAGCTTTGTATTAGTTAAGCGTGAATGAATCAGATTCATATGGAGATGGTTTCTTTCAGTTTGACATGTGGATTTAATGCGAAATGGACCTTACACAATACGTTTGGGGTTTTGCTCAACTGAACACATTTTGGAAACAGTTGGAAATTATGGGAGTGCCCTGAGGCTCTTCAGTCCTGTTTGTTTTGCTATCTCAATATTTGGAACATGACCATCTCCTTAAGGTCTAGAGTTTTCCAGACTTCAGGGTGGAATGCAGCATTGCATTCCCAGAAGGCATTGGTGAACTATCCAAATGTCTAGCAAGGGAGGGCTCCTGGAGACCACCCCCGATGGTCTGCTCCCATGGTGCTGAAACCAGGGTCTGGGTTATATTTCTTGGTCTGATACACTCCTCCTGCAGTTGCCTTCTGATCCACAGGAAAGGCAAAGATGAGAGCAAGGCATCTTCAAAACTCTGGAAGTTAAGTTATCAAACCAACACGAAAGTTCAAATGCACCTTAAAGATGATGATTTCTAAGCTACAGAATTAGGCAGAACTAGTGAGCCTTGTCTCTGGCCAAGGATGCTGCCATTTTTGGAGACTTTCAAAGCTGAGAATTGCACTCAGCTTTGAGCACAGGCTGGTAGGCCATGTGAGGACAGACCAGCCTGTGGGCCTTTGGGGCTACTAGCAACTGGCTATTCTCTGATGACAGCCTCCACCTTCCATCCAAACCAAAACATCAAGAGGAAGGAGCAGTTTCAGCAGAGGGAGGAAGGTGGCCATGGGAGGTGGCTTTGAGACTCGTATAAACTTGACTACTTCCTGGGAAAGAACCTGGGGAAAAATAAAAAATAACAATAAATAAAACCCTAACCACTAACCACTAAAAATCCTACCCTTCTTTGCTGGGAGAAAGAGACAAATGCAAAGGAAAGAGAGTTAGCAGACAAGAAGGGGGCAGTGAGGAGTGTCGTGTGGCTTTTATGTTGGGTCAAAATGGATGGGGGTTTGAGCCCCTCCTCCATGTGCCCCATGTCAAGGTAGGTGAACTTGCTGACCTCGGATACCCAACCCATAACATGGGGGTCATGGAAGGTGTGCCTCACAGGGTCACACAATAAAGGAATGTGTGTAAAGGACTTGGCATGTGGCCAAACACAGAGTTTTTTTTTTTTTTTTTTAATGGGGGCAGAAATAGACAGCAGCTTTTGAGGAAAAGTTTACCACCTCAGAAGCTAAGGAGAGGTAATACCAAGATGGACAGACCCATAGAGGACGAGAAATTCTGCCCCGTTCTCTCCCAGAGGTAACAAAATGTGCCTGCATTTTGGAAACAGAGACTTTGGGGGCAAAATTCCCCCTCTGTCCTCATGTGCAGGCTTAAGGGAATCATATCCCTTCTCTGAACCCCACTCTGCTGGCGGCTTTCATGCTGGGGCTGCAGTCAGCTCAAGGCTCTGCTGAGAGTCCCTTGGGCTCTCTGTCAAAGATCTGGGTGCTGGAACCACACGCGTAAACCTTGCAGCTTCCCGAATTTCCATCTGAACAGGATACAAGAGCCCACCCAGACCAAATGAAGCAGAACCACTCGGGTGGAGCCCAGTGATTTGTGTTTGAACAAACTCACCTGGGCTGAGGGTAACTCAGGCTTCAGAACCATGACTCTACCTCCTTAATGAATCGAGAAATTTTATCCACTTGATCAGTCATGATATCATAAGGATGAGTTGGTCTCATACTACTTCTGGTTTTGTTGATTTATTTTAGAAGTTTCTAGATTTATGCTTTATGTTGTTTTCCTTTGTTATTTACTGCATAAAATACAGTTGCATTATCACTGTGGGTGAGACCATGTATTAATATTTGGTATCCTTTTTGTGTTAGTTTATCATTTTTTGCTTTAACTTTATCTTTGTCTGATATTATTACTGTGACTCCTAGCTTTCTGTTTGTTAACATTTGCTTGGTCACTCTTTGCCTAATCTGATTTCATTAGTTTCTTTTTTATTTACATTTTATTTACATTTATTCTACATTTATTAGTGTCATGTCATCCAAATGTACTAATCAAACATGACATTTTATATTTTACATGTTACTAGCTTTACTTTTGAGATTTTTATTTGTTTTCAATATACTCTTTATTTCCATCATTTGCTCTAAAAATTGCCTTTCCTTTCTTTGCTTTGTTTTCCCCTTTCTTTTCCTTTCTCTCACTCTTTCTCTTTCTTTCTCTCTTTTCTTTTCTTTTTGATATTTGAGGTATATGTGTGTTTGCCTTCCAGTAATTTTGAGGATTTACAGTACATTTTTAGTTGTCATTATTATTCATATGTCACACCTATGAATAATAAGTACACTTATGTCTTAATTTAAGAAGTATAGATAGTATCTATAGACTCCACCCTCCTATTTTTGCCACCTATAATATTGTTTTATTGTGTGTGTGTTTATGTGTGTTTGTATGTGTGTGTGGTTCTTTTTACTACAGCAGTATACTTAAAAACTTTTTTGGGGGGCTTCCCTGGTGACACAGTGGTTGAGAGTCTGCCTGCCAATGCAGGGGACATGGGTTCGTGCCCCGGTCCAGGAAGATCCCACATGCCGCAGAGCAGCTGGGCCCGTGAACCATGGCCACTGAGCCTGTGTGTCCGGAGCCTGTGCTCTGCAACGGGAGAGACTACAGCAGTGAGAGGCCCGTGTACCGCAAAAAAACAAAAAACAAACAAAAAAAATAAACTTTTTTTAAATTTTAAATAAGGAATGCTTTATGAATTTGTGTGTCATCCTTGTGCAGGGATCATGCTATTCTCTGTATTGTTCCAGTTTTATTATATATGCTGCCAAAGCAAGCACACTTACAACTTTGTTAAATTTAGAGAGTGTAAGGAAAGATCCTTTCTTATCTTTCTTCTTTGGTGATGCAAGGAGAGCATTCCCTGGTCCACAGCGATGATCAGTCTTCACCTCCCCTAACACTGACGTCTGACTGGCCCCAGCTTGGTCTCGGTTGTGAAGTATCAACACACAGCTTCCCTCCAGAGAGAGAACAACTTGGTAAAATGATAAAATATCTCCATCTGCCAAGTAAATTGCACGTGTTAATCTTATACTGTTTTTGATCTGCTTAATCTATTCTTTGGCATCCATGGTAAGTAAACGGTTTTTATTACCATAAGATAAATAGGGGGGGAAATTAGAGTCTCTTGCATTGAAACTAATTATGTCCTTAGAGAAACGGGTGATTCATGATTTTGTGCCGACTGAGAAAATATTATTATGGCTAGACGCATTTCACTGGTTTCGGCTAAGAAATGCCACTGTGCTGTTTTCAAGGTTTAATACAAGGTTCTGGATAGAGGATGCATCTTAAAACAACCCAGCAGTGAATACTTTCTTATATAGTCGTCTAATATTTATAGACTTTTTTTCCCTCTTAAAAGTTTAAATGTAATCCAGTGTAACTTCTCGCAGTCAAAATCACTACTTCCCCCAATTTTCTCACTACTCCATCTCCAGCCCTCAGCTCACAGTTAGTTAGTTGGTAGAATTCCCCCCTCTTTTGGCTGCTGTATCCGCTTCTCCTGGTCCTCTGTGGCTTAAAATGGAGGCCCCCACCTGGGTGCTTGGAGAGACCAATGAGCTGCTACTCCCTAATGGAGGCAGCCAGCTGAGCCGACGCCTAACAAATCAAACCCAAAAGTAACAGGGGAATCTCTGTTCAGCTGGTGCCCTGAGGTTAGGGGCCCTGCTGCTAACCACCTTCATAAGGACCCCTGCATCCCTGAATTCCTGAATGGAAAAGAGAGGGAAATATTTGCAAATGAAGCAACTAACAAAAGATTAATTTCCAAAATTTACAAGAGCTCATGCAGCTCGATATTAAAAAAACAAACAACCCAATCCAAAAATGGACAGAAGACCTAAATAGACATTTCTTCAGAGAAGATATTCAGATTGCCAACAAACACATGGAAGGATGCTCAACATCACTAATCATCAGAGAAATGCAAATCAAAACTACAGTGAGATATCACCTCACACCAGTCAGGGTGGCCATCATCAAAAAGTCTACAAACAATAAATGCTGGAGAGGGTGTGGAGAAAAGGGAACCCTCTTGCACTGTCAGTGGGAATGTAAATTGATACAGCCGCTATGGAGAACAGTATGGAGATTCCTCAAAAAACTAAAAATAGAACTACTGTATGACCCAGCAATCCCACTACTGGGCATATACCCTGAGAAAACCATAATTCAAAAAGAGTCATGAACCACAATGTTCACTGCAGCTCTATTTACAATAGCCAGGGCATGGAAGCAACCTAAGTGTCCATCGACAGATGAATGGATAAAGAAGACGTGACATATATATACAATGGAATATTACTCAGCCGTATAAAGAAATGAAATTGAGTTATTTGTAGTGACTTGGATGGACCTAGACACTGTCATATAGAGTGAAATAAGTCAGAAAGAGAAAAATAAATACTGTATGCTAACACATATATATGGAATCTAAAAAAAAAAAAAAGGTTCGGATGAACCTAGGGGCAGGACAGGAATAAAGATGCAGACGTAGAGAATGGACTTGAGGACACGGGGAGGGGTAAGGGTAAGCTGGGATGAAATGAAAGAGTTGCAGGGACTTATAAACACTACCAAATGTCAAATAGATAACTAGTGGGAAGCAGCCGCAGAGTACAGGGAGATCAGCTTGGTGCTTTGTGACCACCTAGAGGGGTGGGATAGGGAGGGTGGGAGGGAGACGCAAGAGGGAGGGGATATGGGGATGTATGTATGCATATGACTGATTCACTTTGTTATAAAGCAGAAACTAACACACCATTGTAAAGGAATTATACTCCAATAAAGATGTTAAAAAAAAGCGGAGTCTTTGCTTCTCTCATGAGTTCTGGGCTCCATGTCTATGTTGCACTTGTCGTCAAGGCAACAACTTTGGGGAATGCAGGGGCTGCTCTGAGGGTGGGTGAAGCTCTCTCAAGGTGCTGAGATGAAGAGCTGGTGCAGATGGATCTTTACTGACAGATTCCATTTCATTCCAACCTGCCCCTGTTTCGGTGAGCAGCCACGCCTCAGACCCCCGGTGTGACCTGGAGGCTGGGCGGCTGGTGGTGGCATGGAGCACCCCCTTAGGAAGAGAAGAGATGGAGGGCAATCTTCTTATCTAGATTCTCTGGCTCTGCCAGTTGGGTGGCCTTGACTATGAGTGGGGTCATTCCAAAAAAGCATCCATAGGGAAAGCTAGAGTTGTGTTGGTAACAGCTGATGAAAAAAATCTGCTTTCTCCACTAATTTTTGTAGGTTATAGAATATTTACTATCTTTCTTTGAAAGAAATACTGTAAAATCAACTTTTTTGTTCTGTTTCTTCTTTCCAGTGGTCAAGGTCTTTATTTTAACAAGCACACCTGAGTGCATGTCCTTCCCCAACCCCTCCTGCAGCAGGCATTGCTGGTGTCCTGCTCATACCCTCTCAGTACTCATTTCTACACCCAAAGACTCTCTGCACTTGTTCTGACTGTGACACATGTTCACTTTGCCTATCTGAGAGGCCAGAAGTGCCCGAGAATCAACACGCCATCTAACAACAGCCTTTACCTATGATGCATGGGTTTTAGTGGATACCTCAACTTCCTAGGCTCTCAGGTGGACTGACTCTGTGGCATGTCCTCCAGGGGTTCCAAACAGGATGAAACTCCACTTGCCTTCAGCACTAACTTGTTGATGAAGAATTCTTCATGGGAAACTCACATTTATAAGGTATCCCAGCTGGGAAGCAGTGACTTATCCAAGGCAGAAAGACCTTTCAGGAGGCTAGGAGTAGACATAGGTAGACTTATCAACTCAATCTGAAGAAGAAGTTGGCTGCCACAGCTAAATGAGGATGCAATGAATCAATCATGGGTGTAGTGAGTTCTCTGACTGCAGCAGCATTTAAATAAAGAATGAAAAGTTATGAGGCTGGAGTTTTGAAAAGGGGACTCAAACAGTAGCTGGGTAGCTGTAGCTTTAAGAACTTTTCCAAGAGGGAAATTCTCTAGGTACAGTGTGCTTGGTGACGGGTAAGGTAATCACCAACTCCACCTCTTTGTTTTCTCTGTTCCGTATTCATAAGTGTGAATGATGACCTTGAGTAGATACAGTCATGTCCCTGTGAAGCACTGGGACACACCTAGCGTCAACAGATGTTTCTCTGCTCCTCCAAATTCAAACACTTTGGGCTCAGATCACTTGCAAGATTGTCATTAAAGTCTCTGTTTCTCTTTGACGAACATCGTCTTCACACCTAGAATATAAACAGGGACCGTGCCATGTCTTCACTGATGTCATTGTCATCACCTTGCACTGTGACTGGCCCATTGCAGGTGTTGGTAGCTGTTTATGGGATGAAGGACAGTGATCCCTGTGTTTGGCTCTGAGGATACAAAAATGAACAGGCGACATCCCTTTTTCCTTCAAGAGCTCACATCAACAGATGATTTCTACACAACATCAAAGAAGGTAGAGAGCAGGGAGGTGGGTACACAAGGATGAAGGGCATGTCAGGGAAGACTTTCCAGTGAAGCTGATGATGGAGATGGCTTAGTGTAGTGAGTCTCCATCCTCAGTATGCCTGAGAATCCCCTGGGGACGCTGTGAAAATGCTGACTCTGAGTCAATGGTCTGGAGTACAGCTTGAGATTCTGTATTTCTAACAAGCTCCTAGGTGACATGATGCATCTGGTCAGCAGACCACTCTTCAAGTAGCAAGGTCTTAGAAGGTAATTAGGTTTTCCCCGAACGAGGGGGATTCCAGAAAGAGCAAAGAACATAGAGAAATGGAGATACAGATAGGAAGTGTTAGAAGATTGTTGAACAGTTTGGTAAGGATGGAACTTAAGTTGTATTGAGAAAATAGCAAAAAAGAAATTGTATGAAGAGGACCATGGGCCATAGGTCCTAGCTGTGGAATTTCATTGTTAACCTTATTCTATTTTTTTTTGCTTTATAACAAATTAAATCAGTTATACATATACATATGTTCCCATATCCCCTCCCTTTTGCGTCTCCCTCCCACCCTCCCTATCCCACCCCTCCAGGCGGTCACAAAGCACCGAGCTGATCTCCCTGTGCTATGCGGCTGCTTCCAACTAGCTATCTACCTTACGTTTGGTAGTGTATTTATGTCCATGCTGCTCTTTCACTTTGTCACAGCTTACCCTTCCCCCTCCCCATATCCTCAAGTCCATTCTCTAGTAGGTCTGTGTCTTTATTCCTGTCTTACCCCTATGTTCTTCATAACATTTTTTCCCCTTAAATTCCATATATATGTGTCAGCATACAGTATTTGTCTTTCTCTTTCTGACTTACTTCACTCTGTATGACAGACTCTAGGTCCATCCACCTCATTACAAATAGCTCAATTTCGTTTGTTTTTATGGCTGAGTAATATTCCATTGTATATATGTGCCACATCTTCTTTACCCATTCATCCGATGATGGACACTTAGGTTGTTTCCATCTCCGGGCTATTGTAAATAGGGCTGCTATGAACATTTTGGTACATGTCTCTTTTTGAATTATGGTTTTCTCAGGGTATATGCCTAGTAGTGGGATTGCTGGGTCATATGGTAGTTCTATTTGTAGTTTTTTAAGGAACCTCCATACCGTTCTCCATAGCGGCTGTACCAATTCACATTCCCACCAGCAGTGCAAGAGTGTTCCCTTTTCTCCACACCCTCTCCAGCATTTATTGTTTCTAGATTTTTTGATGATGGCCATTCTGACTGGTGTGAGATGATATCTCATTGTAGTTTTGATTTGCATTTCTCTAATGAGTAAAGATGTTGAGCAACCTTTCATGTGTTTGTTGGCAGTCTGTATATCTTCTGTGGAGAAATGTCTATTTAGGTCTTCTGCCCATTTTTGGATTGGGTTGTTTGTTTTTTTGTTATTGAGCTGCATGAGCTGCTTATAAATTTTGGAGATTAATCCTTTGTCAGTTGCTTCATTGGCAAATATTTTCTCCCATTCTGAGGGTTGTCTTTTGGTCTTGTTTATGGTTTCCTTTGCTGTGCAAAAGCTTTTAAGTTTCATTAGGTCCCATGTGTTTATTTTTGTCTTTATTTCCATTTCTCTAGGAGGTGGGTCAAAAAGGATCTTGCTGTGATTTATGTCATAGAGTGTTCTGCCTATGTTTTCCTCTAAGAGTTTGATAGTTTCTGGCCTTACATTTAGGTCTTTAATCCATTTTGAGCTTATTTTTGTGTATGGTGTTAGGGAGTGATCTAATCTCATACTTTTACATGTCCCTATCCAGTTTTCCCAGCACCACTTATTGAAGAGACTGTCCTTTATCCACTGTACATTCCTGCCTCCTTTATCAAAGATAACGTGACCATATGTCCGTGGGTTTATCTCTGGGCTTTCTATCCTGTTCCATTGATCTATCTTTCTGTTTTTGTGCCAGTACCATACTGTCCTGATTACTATAGCTTTGTAGTATAGTCTGAAGTCAGGGAGCCTGATTCCTCCAGCTCCATTTTTCGTTCTCAAGATTGCTTTGGCTATTCGGGGTCTTTTGTGTTTCCATACAAATTGTGAAAGTTTTTGCTCTAGTTCTGTGAAAAATGCCAGTGGTAGTTTGATACGGATTGCATTGAATCTGTAGATTGCTTTGGGTAGTAGAGTCATTTTCACAATGTTGATTCTTCCAATCCAAGAACATGGTACATCTCTCCATCTATTTGTATCATCTTTAATTTCTTTCATCAGTGTCTTATAATTTTCTGCATACTGGTCTTTTGTCTCCTTAGGTAGGTTTATTCCTAGATATTTTATTCTTTTTGTTGCAATGGTAAATGGGAGTGTTTCCTTGATTTCACTTTCAGATTTTTCATCATTAGTATATAGGAATGCCAGAGATTTCTGTGCATTAATTTTGTATCTGGCAACTTTACCAAATTCATTGATTAGCTCTAGTAGTTTTCTGGTAGCATCTTTAGGATTCTCTATGTATAGTATCATGTCATCTGCAAACAGTGACAGCTTTACTTCTTTTCCGATTTGGATTCCTTTTGTTTCCTTTTCTTCTCTGATTGCTGTGGCTAAAACTTCCAAAACTAGGTTGAATAAGAGTGGTGAGAGTGGGCAACCTTGTCTTGTTCCTGATCTTAGTGGAAATGGTTTCAGTTCACCATTGAAGACGATGCTGGCTGTGGGTTTGTCATATATGGCCTTTTTTATGTTGAGGAAAGTTCCCTCTATGCCTACTTTCTGCAGGGTTTTTATCATAAATGGGTGTTGAATTTTGTCGAAAGCTTTCTCTGCATCTATTGAGATGATCATATGGTTTTTCTCCTTCAATTTGTTAATATGGTGTATCACGTTGATTGATTTGCGTATATTGAAGAATCCTTGCATTCCTGGAATAAACCCCACTTGATCATGGTGTATGATCCTTTTAATGTGCTGTTGGATTCTGTTTGCTAGTATTTTGTTGAGGATTTTTGCATCTATGTTCATCAGTGATATTAACCTGTAGTTTTCTTTCTTTGTGACATCCTTGTCTGGTTTTGGTATCAAGGTGATGGTGGCCTCCTAGAATGAGTTTGGGAGTGGTCCTCCCTCTGCTATATTTTGGAAGAGTTTGAGAAGGATAGGTGTTAGCTCTTCTCTAAATGCTTGATAGAATTCACCTGTGAAGCCATCTGGCCCTGGGCTTTTGTTTGTTGGAAGATTTTTTATCACAGTTTCAATTTCAGTGCTTGTGATTGGTCTGTTCATATTTTCTATTTCTTCCTGATTCAGTCTTGGCAGGTTGTGCATTTCTAAGAATTTGTCCATTTCTTCCAGGTTGTCCACTTTATTGGCATAGAGTTGCTTGTAGTAATCTCTCATGATCTTTTGTATTTCTGCAGTGTCAGTTGTTACTTCTCCTTTTTCATTTCTATTGATTTGAGTCTTCTCCCTTTTTTTCTTGATGAGTCTGGCTAATGGTTTATCAATTTTGTTTATCTTCTCAAAGAACCAGCTTTTAGTTTTATTGATCTTTGCTATCGTTTCCTTCATTTCTTTTTCATTGATTTCTGATCTGATTTTTATGATTTCTTTCCTTCTGCTAACTTTGGGATGTTTTTGTTCTTCTTTCTCTAATTGCTTTAGGTGCAAGGTTAGGTTGTTTATTCGAGATGTTTCCTGTTTCTTAAGGTGGGATTGTATTGCTCTAAACTTCCCTCTTAGAACTGCTTTTGCTGCATCCCATAGGTTTTGGGTCGTGGTGTCACCATTGTCATTTGTTTCTAGGTATTTTTTGATTTCCTCTTTGATTTCTTCAGTGATCACTTCGTTATTAAGTAGTGTATTGTTTAGCCTCCATGTGTTTGTATTTTTTACAGCTCTTTTCCTGTAATTGATATCTAGTCTCATAGCATTGTGGTCAGAAAAGACACTTGATACAATTTCAATTTTCTTAAATTTACCAAGGCTTGATTTGTGACCCAAGATATGATCTATCCTGGAGAATGTTCCATGAGCACTTGAGAAAAATGTGTATTCTGTTGTTTTTGGATGGAATGTCCTATAAATATCAATTAAGTCCATCTTGTTTAATGTATCATTTAAAGCTTGTGTTTCCTTATTTATTTTCATTTTGGATGATCTGTCCATTGGTGAAAGTGGGGTGTTAAAGTCCCCTACTATGATTGTGTTACTGTCGATTTCTCCTTTTATGGCTGTTAGTATTTGCCTTATGTATTGAGGTGCTCCTATGTTGGGTGCATAAATATTTACAATTGTTATATCTTCTTCTTGGATCGATCCCTTGATCATTAGGTAGTGTCCTTCTTTGTCTCTTCTAGTAGTCTTTATTTTAAAGTCTATCTTGTCTGATATGAGAATTGCTACTCCAGCTTTCTTTTGGTTTCCATTTGCATGGAATATCTTTTTCCATCCCCTTACTTTCAGTCTGTATGTGTCTCTAGGTCTGAAGTGGGTCTCTTGTAGACAGCATATATATGGGTCTTGTTTTTGTATCCATTCAGCCAATCTGTGTCTTTTGGTGGGAGCATTTAGTCCATTTACATTTAAGGTAATTATCGGTATGTATGTTCCTATTCCCATTTTCTTAATTGTTTTGGGTTCGTTATTGTAGGTCTTTTCCTTCTGTTGTGTTTCTTGCCTAGAGAAGTTCCTTTAGCATTTGTTGTAAAGCTGGTTTGGTGGTGCTGAACTCTCTCAGCTTTTGCTTGTCTGTAAACGTTTTAATTTCTCCATCAAATCTGAATGAGATCCTTGCTGGGTAGAGTAATCTTGGTTGCAGGTTTTTCTCTTTCATCACTTTAATTATGTCCTGCCACTCCCTTCTGGTTGTAGAGTTTCTGCTGAGAGATCAGCTGTTATCCTGATGGGGATTCCCTTGTGTGTTATTTGTTGTTTTTGCCTTGCTGCTTTTAATATGATTTCTTTGTGTTTAATTTTTGACAGTTTGATTAATATGTGTCTTGGTGTATTTCTCCTTGGATTTATTCTGTATGGGACTCTCTGTTCCTCCTGGACTTGATTAACTATTTCCTTTCCCATATTAGGGAAGTTTTCAACTATAATCTCTTCAAATATTTTCTCAGTCCCTTTCTTTTTCTCTTCTTCTTCTGGAACCCCTATAATTCGAATGTTGGTGCGTTTAATGTTGTCCCAGAGGTCTCTGAGACTGTCCTCTGTTCTTTTCATTCTTTTTTCTTTATTTTGCTCTGCAGCAGTTATTTCCACTATTTTATCTTCCACCTCACTTATCCGTTCTTCTGCCTCAGTTATTCTGCTATTGATCCCATCTAGAGTATTTTTTATTTCATGTATTGTGTTTTTCATCGATGCTTGATTCATCTTTAGTTCTTCTAGGTCCTTGTTAACTGTTTCTTGCATTTTGTCTATTCTATTTCCAAGATTTTGGATCTGGGAAATAGAATCTTGGATCATCTTTACCATCATTATTCTGAATTCTTTTTCAGGTAGTCTGCCTATTACCTCTTCATTTGTTAGGTCTGGTGGGTTTTTATCTTGCTCCTTCTCCTGCTGTGTGTTTTTCTGTCTTCTCATTTTGCTTATGTTACTGTGTTTGGGGTCTCCTTTTTGCAGGCTGCAGGTTCGTAGTTCCCGTTGTTTTTGGTGTCTGTCCCCAGTGGCTAAGGTTGGTTTAGTGGGTTGTGTAGGCTTCCTGGTGGAGGGGACTAGTGCCTGTGTTGTGGTGGATGAGGCTGGATCTTGTCTTTCTGGTGGGCAGGTCCACGTCTGGTGGTGTGTTTTGGGGTGTCTGCGGACTTTTTATGATTTTAGGCCACCTCTCTGCTAATGGGTGGCGTTGTGTTCCTGTCTTGCTAGTTGTTTGGCATAGGGTGTCCAGCACTGTAGCTTGCTGGTCGTTGAGTGAAGCTGGGTGCTGGTGTTGAGATGGAGATCTCTGGAAGATTTTCGCCATTTGATATTATGTGGAGCTGGGAGGTCTCTTGTGGACCAGTGTCCTGAAGTTGGCTCTCCCACCTCAGAGGCACAGCACTGACTCCTGGCTCCTCAATTTGGGATGATTTGTTGTCTATTCATGGATTCCACAGATGCAGGGTACATCAAGTTGATTGTGGAGCTTTAATCCGCTGCTTCTGAGGCTGCTGGGAGAAGTTTCCCTTTCTCTTCTTTGTTCTCACAGCTCCTGGGTCTCAGCTTTGGATTTGGCCCCGCCTCGGCGTGTAGGTCGCCGGAGGGCGTCTGTTCTTCGCTCAGACAGGACAGGGTTAAAGGAGCAGCCTCTTCGGGGACTCTGGCTCACTCAGGCCGGGCGGGAGGGAGGGGCACGGAGTGCGGGGCTAGCCTGCAGCGGCAGAGGTCGGCGTGACGTTGCACCAGCCCGAGGCGTGCCGTGCGTTCTCCCAGGGAAGCCGCCCCTGGATCCCGGGACCCCGGCAGTGGCGGGCTGCACAGGCTCCCGGAAGGGCGGTCTGGACAGTGACCTGCGCTTGCACACGGGCTTCTTGGCGGCGGCAGCAGCAGCCCCAGCGTCCCACGCCCGTCACTGGGCTCCGCGCTTTCAGTCGTGACTCGCGCCCGTCTGTGGAGCCCCTTTAAGCAGCGCTCTTAATCCCCTCTCCTCGCGCACCAGGAAACCAAGAGGGAAGAAAAAGTCTCTTGCCTCTTCGGCAGCTCCAGAGTTTTCCCGGACTCCCTGCCGGCTAGCTGTGGCGCATCAGCCCCCTTCAGGCTGAGTTCTCGCCGCCAGCCCCAGTCCTCTCCCTGCGCTCTGACCGAAGCCCGAGCCTCAGCTTCCAGCGCCGCCCGCCCTGGCGGGCGAGCAGACAAGCCTCTCGGGCTGGTGAGTGCTGCTCGGCACCGATCCTCTGTGCGGGAATCTCTCCGCTTTGCCCTACCCAGGTATGTGGGGAGTTTCTTGCCTTTTGGGAGGTCTGGGGTCTTCTGCCAGCGTTCAGTAGGTGTTCTGTAGGAGTTGTTCCATGTGTAGCTGTATTTCTGGTGTATCCGTGGGGAGGAAGGTGATCTCCGCGTCTTACTCTTCCGCCATCTTACCCGGAAGTCCGTTAACCTTACTCTTATAGGCAATAGTGAGACGTTATATGTTTCTAAGAACAAAGTGGCTTGATTGGCTTGTGATTTAGATGGACCACCAGGTGTTTGTGCAGTGAAGCATGAGTTGGATGGAAAAACTCAAGATCTTTGAATTATGATCCAATATAGCAATACAAATGAAAGGCAGTTTGGGATTTACCACGGCAAGGGCTGTGGTGATGGAGAAGTATGGATAGATTCACACAATGTTTGGGAAATAGAATCAACAGTATTGATACAGAATCTGGGAGAAAGTATGGATAGACTACAGTCGGCCCTCCACATCTTCAGGTTCCACATCGGCAGAGTCAACCAGTGGTGGATCAAAAATATTTGAAAAAATTCCAGGGAGTTTCAAAAAGCAAAACTTGAATTCACCATGCATTGGCAACTATTTATGTAGCATTACATAGTATTAGGCATTATAAGTAATCTAGAGATGATTTAAAGTATATGGAAGAATATGCATAGGTTGTATGCAAATTCTGTGCTATTTTATGTAAGAGAGGAACATCTGCAGAATTTGGTATCCACAGAAGGTCCTGGACCCCCTCCCCTGTTGACACTGAGGGATGACTGTAGTGAATAAAAATATCATTCAGATTTCTTGCCTGGGAGCTTGAGTGGATGAACTGCAGCATTGACCAAGAGAGAGAATCCTGGAGAGGAGCAGGGGGCTTGCAGGAAGACAGGGAATTCAGTTATTGATTTTGAGGACCATGAGGAACACCCAGACTTGTGTACACATGTGCATACACACACACACACACACACACACATGTATAAGCATGTTGGCCAAGGGGGCGCCAGATGCTGCCTTAACCAAATGATCAAGGTCGACAGCAATGGTGATGTCATGCTGACATCGTGTACCCACTAATAGGATGTGAGGAGAACACTACACCTCTGTAATATTCTTCCTCGGAACCCATACTCCCAGTCTAACGATGAGCAAAACATTAGGAAACCCAAGTCAAGTTACAGTCTGTAAAATAACTACTCGATACTACTCAAAATCATCAAGGTCATAAAAAAACAAGGAAAAACTGAGAAACAGCCAACACTCAGGAGACTAAATCCAATGGGAGATCTTAGCTTGAATCCTGGTGTTTAAAGAAAACATTAGTGGAAAAACTGGTGAATTCACACAAGGAATTTAGTTAATAGTAATACACAATTGTTAATTTCTTAGTTCTGAAAACTGTACTGTGGAAATTTAAGATGTAACTCTTAGGGAAAGCAGGGTGGAGGTATACCAGAAGTCTGTGTACTGTCTTTGCAATTTTTTCTGTAAATCTAAAATTATTCCAAAATTTAAAATTTTGTTAATTACTAAGTGTGGAATCTCAGAATCAGATGGCTTGTAATGTTTTCCATATTCTTTTGATTCTTAAAGCCATTATTATAGAATCATCCTAAAATGTAGCTTATTTTTTTTGAGTTGTTATTTACTGTATGTTTCTTAGTGGTTAAGTGATTATTAAAATTTTTATTCCAAAGAATACCGTACACTTTTTTACACAAATATATACTTACTAATAGAAAAGTTAGAAGGACTTACCAAAAACGGTTAACTGGTTTCATACTGAAATTTGTTTCTTATAACTTCCAAAGATTTCTTAGTTAAAATTATGGCCTTTGTTGTTAATAAATGGATAGCACTTTAGTATCTTCCCTCAAAAAGGTGTTTGCAAAACTCTATCATGACACAGATTGCACTGTATTGTAAAATTTTAAATAAATCTCTCTTTCCCCTGCCAGTGAATGAGCTCCTTGAGGACAGAGAGAGATTGTGTTCATATTTATCCCCTACCCGGTTCCCAGACTGAGACAATGTTGGGCACCGACAGTAATTTTGAATAAATAAATCCTGCCAAGCATATTACCCTTTATTGGTGCCCTCAAGAGGGCAGTTACTTAGACAATAGAAAGACATTTGCATCACGCAGAGCTGAGCTCACCCTAAGGTCAGACAGATAATGGCTGCAAAAGTGAATTAAAGACCATTTTTGGAAATTAACTTTTCAAACCGCGTGCTGTAAAGTCACAATCCAGGTCAGGCACATGTCAGGAATCAGCGTGACCTTACCAGGAAGTCAGTGGGAGGAGACCAAGGAAAGGGTGAAGGTCAACTAACTCATATTTCTCTGTGGCAGGAGCTGTTTTTGCAACTAGTCCCTGCTGACTTAATAAATGGGAAAGAAACTGCCTGACACTGGTGGTTCTGCAGACACATCCCACTTTGGCTCTGCCTTCCTTGCCCCACCCTGGTATTACCTGCGTGGGTCATGTTTCCATGGCGATTTTAATTAAATTAGTGGTGACCATTGTAACAAGTTACCACAGCAATTGTTGGTGGTGCCAATGTTTACAGGAAATGAGCCATTGCGTTTAGCTCTAATAGATTCAAGCAGGAAAGAGAGTAAAACATGTATTTAGGGAATTGTTCTTGGGAGTCTGTGAGACAATGAGGGTTGTTTGGAGCCGTGACAGGAAAGTCAGTGAGAGAATGACAGGTACAAGCATGCTGGTTAGTGAGCCGTGGGCACCTCTGCAGACTTCATCACTCAAGTTAATCGTCCTTCTGGGCAGAAGTCAGAGGTCTAGCATGTGAGGACCAAACTGAAACAGGAAGCAAAGCAGAGGACCACAAAGGTGAGGTCAAGAGGCCAGAAAGGCAGTGAATATTTTGGGTCTGCCCAGAAGACCTACACACAGGAGACTCCTTGGGTCCAGGAGGCACCCCCTCCCCTTCAAGCATGGGCCCCTCTCCTCCCTGGTTTCCCCTGACACCCTGGCTCCCCATTCTCAGTCTCTGCAGAGATTTCTCTTCCCCCTCTTCCTTAAGTCACCCTAACTCAGCACAGTGTCTGGCACCAATGATAACTTTGAATAAATAACTACTGCTAAGTGTATTACTCTGTATTCTTGTACCTTAGACAAGTGTGTCATCACAAGGGTCACTGCTGGGGAAAGATGGGCCAGTTCCCACTGGAGGCTCAGAAAGAAGCATAGAGCACCGCTCCGAGCAGTGAGGAGCTGAGGTGCTTTCTGTATCTCCTCGAATCACCGCTCACTGGTTCCTGGGGCTACCTGCCTGCCCTGCACGGGGATGTAGCTCCTTCTCACCCAGAGCCGCCCAGGGCAAAGTCGCTGGGGCGCAGGGTAGGAAATTTCCCGCACAGGGGCGGGGACGGGGGCACATGAGTGGGTCCACTGCCGCAGTATTAACACAGCATATTCGGGTTGCCTCTTAGCTGTCCACCTCTAGGACTTAGGACAGCCTCCCTTTACAGGAGAAGCGTGCGTAGGGATGCGCGGGGGAGGCCAGTCTGGAAGCAGAGTGCAGGGCAAGTCGAAGCAGATGGAGATGATGCTCGGGAGAGAGAACTGGGTGGCAAATACACCAAAGTGAAAATAGCGGAACCAGTGAGGGTCTGAAAGGCAGTGAGAGCAGGAACTGGGGAACTGGATGAGCCAGAATTCATAAAAGACACAGTGACAGGATGTGGACGATTGTATTTAGGGGTGGGAAGGTAGGGAAAAGTCAAAGATGAGTCTCAGATGTTGAGGTTGGATAGATGGACTCATGTGGGAAACAGCAGAGCTTTGTGGTCCCTCCTAATCTGCCTGTGCTCTTGGGTGATCCCAGGACCTGAAGACCTCTGCTTTCTCATTGTTTTCATGAAGACATCGGAATGTATTCTATTTAATCTCTGTGCGCCTTTACCTTGTCACAATCCTCGGTTTCCAAGAGCAGTTGGAAATTCATTTTACTAACTAGAGTGCTGGACCCTTCTCATTGCAAAACTTGCTCCTGGCACTGGTTCAGACCAGCCACGTGGGACATGGATCCCATCACACACCTGTGCTTCCCAATCAGATGGGAAATGTGTCAAAAGCAATTACAACCAATACAAAAATTGCCAAAGCTTGGGAATTATTTCCTTCATTAAAAATAGAGCTAATTTTAGTTATCGTTATAGCATTACTCTCTGCTGTCGTGTTGGCAAGTGCCAAGGATAGGTCTTAGGGATGACGTCAGTACTTGACATCACTTGGATAGAAAGGAGTTGGGCTGTGGTGACGTCCAGCAGAAATAGTCTCCAGGGACAGATGGGAGTACAACTTTAGTGTCCTCCCCCAGCCCCAAAGGCCCTCATCAACAGACACACAGCTGCAGACGAGGGAGGTTTCTGAAACTCAGATGGGCACTGCCACTCCCCAACATGGGGCTGAAGCAGTCCAGGAAGCTGTCCTGCCTGGACCCATGATGGGGGTGAGTAGGTGCTGCCCGTCAGCGGCAGAGTGGGATAAGACCCACATGATAGGGAGAGTGCAGCACCCAGGTCTCAACGGACAGCCAAAGAACACATGGCGTGAGCCCAGGACATCCCTGATCTCAGAGTGGTGGGCCTGGCAGCAGGGCCACCTCCTGTTGTTCCAGGGGGTCACGGTGACAGATGCTCAGAGATGTCACAGAGTCTGCCTGACGGCTCATACCCGGGCTTTGCTAGAATGGGTGGGAAAGGGAGAAATGCCAGAATTTTCTTTCCTGCAGAGGCGCTTCTTGACATGTTCTTGCAGTTTTACCAGGAATAAAATAGTGATTGCAAGCAATTATAGTGCTTCATCCATTCACAATATTTGAGAGATTTTATCCAAAATCTGGGCACATTCATGGGAGGGTGTCATCCTTGGGATCATAGCTCCTCCTACATGTGTCTCCAGGAAAAGGTTAAGACCCACTATGTCCATCATGATTTTCAAAACTAGGTGGTTTTCTCCATTATAAATGAAGATGGCATTCAGGAATGGAAATGTACACCTTACTGCTGGACCAAGAAGTTATATTCTCTGAAAGCAGAGAGAAAAAAGATGCTACATCCATCGACTTCCCTCTTGCATCATCATCTCTCTCTTACCTGAACTTTATCCAGCCCCCAGCCAAAGACTTGTTGCTCTGAAGATATCACCAGCCAGCTGACTAGGCAGACACTGTTGAAGCCCCACCTTTATCTACTAGGCCAATGGTTCTCGAAAACTGGTTTCTGAACCAGGAGCATCAGCATCACCTGAGCTTGTTAGAAGGGCCAACCCTTGACCCCTCCCCAGACCTACTGGATCAGACCCACTGGGGCAGACGCCCTGCATTCTGTGTGTTGATGCACCTTCCAGATGGTTCCAGGGCCCATGCAGGTACTCGCCTTTCCATGTACACTCACTGCTTCCTGCTGCAGGCACCTGAGAGCTCGTTCAGGTGTGTGGAGACCACAGATGTGCAAAGATCACAGGCCACACATGTGGGTCAGTTCGGAAGTGCTGGGGACCTGGTGTCCTGGGACCAGCTCCCAACCAGCGACAGACAGGACTTGGAGAATAAATATCCGGCTTCTTCAAATGTCACGTGGGCATCTCTGAGTCATGTGTTACCTGGTTTCTCAGAGGTCCCCATCAGGACCGAGCCCCGGTTGCCCACAGCTGCACCTGCTTATCTACGCACCTGTGCTGACTCCCTTCTTTTATCCTGTCTCACTCCCCGCACCCCGTGCTTCCTGGACCACCTCCTAACAGGCCACTTGCTCCTCATCCTTGTCTTGGGGTGTACTTCTGGGGAAGTCTATTTAAGACTCGTTACTATGGATGAGAAATAATACTGCATTCTATGTGCTTAGGTGTTATCACATTTCACCCTCACAATGACTCTGGAAGGCAGACTGGACAGGACAGCAGGGTGACATGTCCCAGCCCCAGAGTTCTCAGTGGTGGAGCCCAAATCTCCAGCATCTTGGGCACTGATGGGAAACACCTACAGGACACTTTCACTTTGGAACTTGGTCTGAGGAGACAAAGAGCAGATAGAGAAGGGTTCCAATCACGGAATGAGAAATCAGGATGGCCTGACCTAGGAGCCCTCACTGCTTTGGACAGTTCGGGGATCCAGTGGGTCTGATAATAACGTCAGGATCAAAGAAACCACCACTGGCTGTGACAGACACTCGAAGAGATTAGACTTCCAAGGTATGGGTTACTAAAAAGACTCCCTTTGCTCCTAATTCCTTTCTCTTCCCAGAGTAAATGATGACAGTATAATGCTTGTGGCAAATATGCATCAGACCCTTCACTGATAGTTACTATGAAAAACTAAAGGGAAAAATGTTGTGACTCTTATAAAGCATAACTAATTAAAGACAACCTATAAATAATGCATAATCTTTCAGCAGACCAAAATTGGAACAATATGTCTATGGCTTTTCAAGGATCTGTCAACTAGAAGCAACTCATCCAGACCCCAAGTCATTGTTCAAATAACCAAACATCTTTGAAACCTGTTTGCATAATGTTTGTTCTTAATTATGAACCTTTCTTGATCACCAAGGAAGACTCAAATTTTCTTCAGATGAGTTTTTATTATGAAGGGTGTTGAATATAGTTTCATTTACAGTGTGTAATTAATCAGAAAGCCCATTAATTAGAACTCTGTACCCCCACTATTAACGATGTGAAAAAGGTGAATATTTACAGCTCGTGGAAGGCAAGGAGAAGGAAGTCAATTCCACGATCCTTCCTTGGATTAGAATGTCCTGTCATTCCCATGAAAACCATTGTTAGCTAAACATAAATATTTCCAGTTACAAGCAAGCAAGTATTTTTTGATTTTTGCAGTGGTTGTGAAATCAATAATGTTTGTAGCTTATGTTTGTTAAGGGCAAAAAACCCAGCTTGTTAAGGGGAATTTTATTTCCTTTCAATTAGTGTAAAGACAAGTGAAAGATGAAGTCAGCCCAACATTAAAAAGATCAGAGAGGAGGATTTTGTGTCACTTTAATTAAGGTAATTTCAAATTGTCCTGCTAACATTATGATCTGTGTCTTTGGTACTGACCACCCGTGTTCAAAATTTGGAATTTTGCTTTAGAGTGGAGAAATTCAGCCTTGTATGGAATCTTGGATTTTCCTTTTCCTCACATTTCTTTTAGTTATCTTCTTCAATCTGTATAAGACAATCTATCTTCTTCACTTCTTTATGGGGTAGGGGGCAATCTTTGCAACTCATACCTTGTACTAAAAGTCAGGAAGAGAAAAGACAAATGTCCAAAAAAGGCTTTTACACTGCCCATGCTGGTAAAGAGTTTTACAAATGTCATTTTAAACATTTTTGAATAGGTTAACACAGGGAAGAGAAAATGAATGACCCAGTCCCCAACCTTCAAGGAATTTACAGGATTGCTGAGAAGAAAGACGTGAACTCCTCGAGCACAAAGCGGTTTGTGAGCAATAAACTCGTGCAGGATGGGATACCAGAGCTCTGAGGAGCAAGCCCTCAACGCTGGAGAGGATGTTCTAGAAAGCTGCCTCGCAAAGGGGAATGTCTATGCAGCTGGGTCTCAGAGGATGAGTAGGAGGAGACAAGGTACGGGTGTCACCAACGAGGGGTCTCCATCTCCCCCACAGCAACATCTCCCATGGCTCAGGCTCTTCTCCAAGGTGACCTTGACACTCATCCGGTCAAGAGGTGGAGCTATATCCCGCCCCTTAGCTTTGGGAGGGCTTTGGTGACTACTTTGGCCATTAGGGGGTGCAGAGGGGATGTGAAGGGACTTTTGAGGCCAGCTCATGAAAGAGAACTCAGCCTCCTCCTTGCTGCTGGAGCCCTGAGGCTGCTATGCTGGAAGGCGCCCCAGTCATCCTGTGTAAAGAGGCCACGTGCAGCAGCCCTGCAACTATGTGAGCAGAGACGGGGGCGGAGATGTCTAGCCGACACCCAGCTGCTCCAGTGCCCAGCGTCTCCCAGGTTTTTCCAGCTCCAGTCAGCGACTGACTACGGCAAGAAGAGATCCTGAGCCAGAACCACCCATAGACACTATGAGAGAATAAAATGATTGCTGCTGTTTTAAGTCACCAAGATTATGGGTGATGAGTCAGCTGCAATCGGACCTAGGTGGGAACCTAGGGAAAGTTGTGGGGTTCCTGAAGCCACTCCTTCCATCAGTGAGTCCCTGAGACCAGCCCATCCACCTTCTTCGGACAAGTGGTCTGCACCCAACTGAGCTGTCTTGGAAGACATGAACTGGTGGGTGATGGGCTGACTATAGGTATAAGTCCTGGTGTTGGTGCATCTTGACTAATTTTCTAGTAATTTCAACCCTGTTCAAATGTAGAAAGAGATTTGGGCCAAATGTAGTGTAAATCTCTGTATGTCTTGGCAGAAGGACCTAGCATGGACTTCCACATGTAGGAGCCAGAGTGATGGGCGTGGGTCAGGGAGATTCATCAGTGGAGTGATGGGGACAATGCACCTTGGGAAGGATGCTGTGTCAAGTGTTGCACGGGACCTTCCTAGGACAGTTGGAGGTTGTTTCATTTTTAAAGATCAAACCTTCCTGTTGTGTGAGTTTGGCTCCTAACCCACTCTGGAATTTCTGTAAAGATTTTTGCTGCAAAGGATATTTGAAATATCATGCTGATTTCTGTTAAATCAGAAAACAATTCTTGTTAGCTTTTGGAAATTCCTGAAAATATACAAAAGATGAATAATAAACAAAGCATTATTAAGAATACCATGACCCATTGTTACCATTTGGATGCATTTTCTTCTGGCGTCCTTCCATGTTTATACATACATTGATACATGTCTATTTAGAGCAATGAATGCTCGCTAAATATTTATAAAGAAAAAAATGCTGCTATAACATCAAACCTAATGCCTGGAATGCAGTGCTTCATGAATGTATAGACACGTAAATATGATTGCTTATCTTTAGTGTAAGTAGTTTCGCAAAATGTGTCATCCAAGTTGGTTTTTTTTCACTTCACATTATATCAGGAGCGTTTATATGGAACGAGTTCATGGAGGCACAGAGAATGGAAACTCAGAGCCTCTCATCTCTGACTTGAGTTCTGATGCAGGTCCCCATCCCCTTTGCTCATTATATGAATCGTGGACAGGATGTGTTTCTAACAGGCCCCATCACCCAGGGTATCCCTGTCCGTTACCTCTGTTGTGTAGGAAATTCCTTGATGCACGGCTGCTCTCCTTGTAACTTCTGGGCAGCTCTCTGTGAGGTCATGAAAAACAGTGAGACACAAAAGGAAAGAGTTGGGCTCAGTCCTTTGCTTTAGGTAGGGTGCCTGTCGGCCGGAAGGACCCCACTCCCTGAATCTTCTGTAGGCAACACCCTCAGCAACATCCCTTTCCTGCTGATGGAGTGGTGATGAGGGCCAGAGTCAGAGGCTCAGAGGATGGGAAGTCTCTGGACCGGACACCCAGTGATTCCATCTGAGAGATGTTGGGGCCAATGTGCCTGACCGGCAGCTGTGGCTCGCAATGACCTGCCACCACCATGGCTGTTATCCATGTGTTTTGGCCAAGGGACACGTGGGGCCGGAACGGAGGTCGTCAGATCTCGTGCACATGGATGCCTCCCAAGCCTCCCATTCCTTCCCATCCGTTTTCAGCAGCAGCACACGCTCTGCTCAAATCATCCAACTCAATTCAAGTGACTCATGGATCACCTGCTTCCACACTGACCTTTATCCGGCTTCCTTATTTGCTTGTTTCTCTTATTCTAGGGCAGAATGGAAGATTCCCGAATAACACAGCAGGACAATGGCCAACTTGGGGAGCCCATTCATGGAGAAGTCTGAGCTGAGAGAACAGGGTGGGTGGTCTCTTTCACCTGCTCAGAGGACCGCCCAGCAGGAGAGTGAGGGATGCAGGGATGGCCCCTCCTGGGCTGCAAACCTCTGTGAAATTGTGAGGCAAAGGCAAGAAAAGGGGAAGTCATTTGGAGGATTATTGGTAATGGTGATGTTTATTATTTTTAAAGTATGGCTGATATTTAATTACAAAAAGAAGCTCATTGAACCCCTATCTTAAAGAATGAGGGGGCCAACTTGTCCAGCAAATGCCCATCCTGGGGCTGCTCCCAGGATCCAGTACATCCAAACTGAGCTTGTCCAACCTTTGAGTTGACCTGGTCCATTGTGTCTCTAGAGATGAAATGGTGCCGACAGAAGAAGACCTGAATCTAAACATCCTCCTGTACTTGAACCTCACCTTTCCTCAGATGAATTGGATAAGCAAAGGAAATATCCAGCAACTCTTCCTCTCTTGTGACTTTTCATCTTCAGCTTCCCTGGAGGGCCCTAGTTTCAGTTACAACAAGAACTAAAAGGTCAAGTCATTATAAGTTACCCACCAAGATATGTTCAGATTAAGGTTTAACTCCAGACTCAAAGGGCCAGGATAATAGAATGCTATAATGCAGTCATTTCCCATCAAGGGCCATCCAGAAAAACCAAACTGCTTAAAAGAGGGGCTGGTGTCAAGGTTTATAGGATTGTAGAAGGTGGAATCTATGTAGACCCCCCACTTGGAGTAGGTTCAGGAAGGAGGGTGTTGAAGGGAGGACCTGCGACGATATGCGATGTGTGTGTAGACCTGGGGGCCGTGGAGACGGGCAGCTCTGCAAGTGGGATTTCTGCAGACCCCAGGAGGCATCCAGCACAGCCTCTGTCCCTGATGGCATCAGGAACACTGCAGCATGTTGACCCCACAGCCAGGCGGGCAATCCGGCCCTGGTGTGCATCCCTAAAGCATTGGTGACCTTGGTTTCATTTGCAGGGAACGATAAGTACAATCCTAACAAATTATTGAACTTGACGCAAGTTCAATATTGCCGTGGTGGCTGTGGTCCAAACACTAGCAGAAAAAGCATCTATAAGTCAGACACAATTACATTTTTGATATCTTAAAATACAGCTAGATTGGATTTATCTTCGTGAGGCTTGTTGATTAATTCAAGGGGACAGCATAGGTGACATCGGAGGTCAACTATCTCTCAGGTGTACGGATTCCAGACAATCAGCCACGCACAGGGGCTTCTTACCAGCAGGCTGCGCATGAGGGATGGGGACCTGGTAAGTGTATCACCTGACAGCAGCCAACAGCATCCTCTGAAATAAATTCCTTAATCAAACATTCCACCACAGTGAACCAAATGCAATGATTCAAAATAGAGCCTTCTTATATGTGTAATATAAAAAAGTAACAAACCAACAAAAACCAAAATAGATGAACAAGTCAAACTGAACAAAAACAAACGGGGATGACAGAGAACAAAGTAGTGGTTCCCAGAGGGGAAGGGCGCCGGGAGGGCGAAATGGGTAAAGGGGGTCAACTGTATGGTCATGACAGAAACTACAGTTTGGGTGGTGAATACAGTATAATGTCCACCGAAGTAGAAATACAATGTTGTGCACATGACACTTCATTGGTTATAAACCAATGTTATCTCAATCCATAAGTCAATACATCAATACAATTTTTTAAAATTTAGAGGCTTCCTTACTCTGAAATGTAATTGTAGATATTAGAATCCAGGAACCTGCTCTTCGGAGCAGCCTGGCGTTCAGTGGCATAGCTCCTTTTACCTTTATACCCACCTAAGAATCTAGGCCTGCATTTAGGAGGTGCATGTCTTAGACTGAGTCCCCCCAGAAGCAGAGCCTGAGACAAGGAGGTGGGTGGGTGCATGTGGTTTATTTGTCGGGGGGGATCCCAGGAAGGAGGGCAGGCAGCGTCACGAAGAGTCACGCTGTGGACACCTGGCTCTGTCCCATGAGGGGAGAGGGTATAGGATGTGGGTGGTTCCACTCAGAGGCTGGGAGGCTGGGTGCTCACCCATCCGTTCCTACCTCGTGGCCTGGGGCTGCCTCCTTGCCATCTGCCTCAGGGTAGGGTAATCTGCGTCCATCTGGTGCAGGGTTTTCTTAAGTGGAACGAAATCGGGGAGGATACAAATGGCTTTTGTGATTCTTCTGCCTCTGTTTCCACAACTGTATCGTAACACCTGGACTGTGGGGCTGCTTTGGGGCAGCACTAATGCTCTTAGTGTTTCAAGATGCCCTTTTCCCAAAAGCTTCCTCCGTGGTGGGAAGGACAGAAGATAAAATCTAAGGCCGATTCGAAGTTTGTAACGATTTCCCTGCAGCAGAAAAAAGAAGTTCAAGCCAAAAAGGTGGCATCCAGCCAGGATGAGAACTGTGTTCTTAAAGCCTGAAATTGAGAGATGCTCGGAGAATGGGAGCATCACCGGCTGCTCTGCAGCTGCTGGGGTGGCAGAAGGTGATTCTACCAGGAAGGGAATCTCTCTTGCTCAGGCGGTGCTGAGAGCTTGGAAGCGGGAGGCGGCTGCACGTTTAGGGAGACAAGTTGACAGAATAAGAAGCAGCTCACATAAACAAGGACCATAGAAACAGAAAGCTTTCTTCTCAGAAAATATTCATGGGCAGGGGAATTCCCCGGTGGTCCAGTGGTTAAGGCTCCGTGCTTCCATTACAGGGGGCATGGGTTCTATCCCTGGTCGGGCAACTAAGATCTCACATGCCCCAAGGCCAAATAATAATAATAATAATACATAAAATCAAAAAAAGGGAAAATATTCATGGGCATTAAGAAAAATCCTGTTATGGAAGGGCTGTCATGTACAGAAGGGTGTTGATGGGCTCTGAGAGGTTTCAGAAGGGAAAATGGGGACAAACAGGTAACAAGTGGGAGGGCAAGTGTGGATTTAGTGTCGAAGGGCTTGCTGACCCTCGGGCCTGTCTGACAAGGCATGAACGGTTCCTGGAGTTTCTGAAACAGCCTCCTGCAAACCAGGGTAGAAGCTTTAAAGATGGGTGCTCAGAAAAGTCCATTCTTAGCCATGTTTTTGGTTGTTGTCGTTTTGTTTGGAGGAGGAAGGTGGGGAAGCCAGTGGCAGTCTCTGGGGATTGAAACCGCAGTTTCCCCGAGGTCCATCCCCTCTACTCAGCACTAAGATTGCACACTCATCATCAGTCTTTCGGAGAAGTGCGTAGCTGCTCTCTCACGTGGTTCATCATGAGCATGGGAGACCCCGACATGCGATGATCGTCTCTCAGATGCTTCGCTGAACCGGGATGGACCGTTGCTACTTCGAGCCTCGGGATCTCCATCCTAACTCTCCATGTGGCAACCTTTGTAAAGCAGTGTTGCCTCTCTCCCCTCCTCGTCCCAAGGAGCTCTGGCACAGGGCCCTGCACGGAAGCAACTGGGAAATCATGTCTTAGTTTCTTGTCTGGCAAAGTGACAGATGGTAACCCCGCCAGTTCTCTTCCCGCAGCCTTGGGATCCAACCGCCCTCCCTGGGAGTCATGCCGGGTGACCGTGCAAGTGAGGCTCAAAGCCCGGGGGACACACGCCGGGGCAGGCCAGTTTACATAAACAGCGGTGGTCGGCACCTCGGATTTCACAGGCTTGGGCCAAACGATGTTTTATTTCTCAGGGAGACGTGGGCTGAGGACAGGGTAAAAATTAAAGGGAAACCAAAGCTCCACGGTGTTGGGCTGTGGGCATGGTCCGGCGTGTTCTAAGGGCTGGAGATGGGAGCAGAATGTTTTAGGCCTCCCCTGGGAGGGTCTGCTTTGTGAGGGACTCGAAGATGAGAGGAAACATAAAGGAAAAGAAAATGGCCCCCCTGAAGCACAGATGGGGGAGCAAGGCAACCAGAGATGCGGCAGCAGAAGGGGGCAGCCGAGCCTCCAAGGGCCCCAATCACCTTTCAGGGGTCAAGGCAGCGTGGACACAGACACGGAGACGAGACGCGGGACAGTCTCGCATGCTCAGGCTTAAAGAGTTCGTCCCCCATTCCTTGTCCCCGGGTGAGAATGTTAACTGAAGAGTCAAGGATTTTTGTGTGTTTTTCCTTTCTAAAGCGAGTGATTTATATCTGCCTCTGCAGGCTCTGTCTGTGCATGCACGTGTGTGTGTGTGTGTGTGTGTGTGTGTGTGTTGAGGGTAGGTTGGGACTGGAGAGACCCTTGGTGTAGAAATAAACAAACTGGGGTGTCAGGAGAGAGCTCAGCAATGTCAGTCCATCACGTCTTTTTATCCCTGGTTAATCTTTTTGTCTCCACGGGAAGAAAGTCTGTACAACCTCAAAGAATCTCCACGTGAGGATGAGAGGTCTCATCCACCCCGCACCCCCGTTCTCCTGAGGACTATTGGAGACAGAGAAGCAGCCCCATGGGTGATCACCATCCTCCAACTTCCGGGCCAGGCAGGCAGGCTGCTCCCTTCCTCGCCGGGTCTGGGGGTACCCCGGAGCTCATGGAGGTGCCCCTGCAGAGGCGACAGCCCTGGAGGAATTGGAGGCTGACTCCACTGTCCTGTCTGCCGAGGGAAGGGTCCCCAGGCTTCCGAGCAGGGAGCCTTTCAGAGAAAACTCCCTGGTGGTGGGTCTGCCTGGGTGTGAGAGGGAACCTGGGTTTCTGGATCCTAGTCAGGTGCCCACAGTCCTGCACACTCCACAGGTGACCTGACAAGAGTCACCGGTCCTCTGAGCCCAGGTGGAGTGGGCTTGGAGACAATAGGTGACATCAACCATCAGCACAAGAATTCACCGGGGCTTCAATAGTCAGGTTCCAGTGAGAGTAAGTCTGGGGGGAAGAGGGTCACTGAGCCCTGCTTGGAGCCGGTTTCCACTGCAAGGGGAAGACAGTTCTCACCGGGCCTGGGACACTCTCCACCCCACAGTGATAAGCCTGGACTGGATCTTTGTAAATGAGCTATTAAACTGTGGAATGTCTGATGTATACAACTACAATATGTATGTACGTGTTGTAAAGCATAGAAATAAAATAAAAACCACATGCCCCCCACCCAGTTTAAGAAACACATCATTAGCCTGCAGATGCTTCCCCTGGACCCAATGTCCCACCTCCGCCCACCAAGGGAACCGCTGCCCTGAGGTCAGCTGTTCCTTCTCCTGTGGACAGACATGCGGGTTGTCTCCAGGGTTTTGCTGTCAGAGGCATGCTGCTGGGAACATTCTTGAATACATGTCCTGGGGCATGTGGACAAGAATTTCACCAGTGTAGGTGACCAAGGCTTGACTTTACCAGGTAATGCCAAGCTGCCATAATTTCTACTCTAACAGCTATTTACCACGATTCCCTGCTGCTCCACAGCCCTGCCAAACATTGGATGTGATCAAATATCTTAACTGTGCCAACTAGCATGAATGCAATAAAATGCATTCTTGTATTTCTCTGCTAACTAATGAGGCTGAGATTTTCTTAATGTTTCTTGGCCATTTGTGTTTCCTCATCTGTGAAATGCCAATCTGTGTCTTTGCCATTTTCCCCTTGGGGCTGTTTTCTCATTTTAGTATTGATCTGAGTCTCTCTCTCCCCTCTCCCCTCTCTCTCCTAATTCATTGCTCTCTGTCTGTGTGACACTTTTTCCACTTGCTCTATGAGGTCTTTGGAGGAAGAGAAGCTCTCAGTTTAAGAAGCTGGGTGCTTCATTATTACCCCTGTGGTTTGTGTTTCTGACTTTTGTTGAGGGAATTCTTCCTGGCTCTGATGTTCCAAGTATCTGCTCTTATATGAACTTCTAAAAGTGTGACATTTTGCTCTTATGGTTAAGTCTTTATCCCACTGAGTTGCTGACATGAGGCAGTGTATGTACTGTACTCCACGTGGATATTCAACTGTGCCTGACAGTCTATTGACTGTACAGGTGGCTCTGCATCTTGGATCTCCATTCTGCCCCACTGGGTGATGTCTCTCTCTCTGCTGAAACCTCACTCTAATGACCATGGCTTTATGATACCTTGGTGTCTGGAAAGGTGACTCTCCCCACTTTATTCTCCATCTTCAAGGAGAGGTCCTCACACTTGCAGCTGCTAAAACAGAAGGTCTAAGATTCCTGAGAAGAATAAGCTTCCCAAATAGCTGATGGTGTTGACACTTGTTCATCTCTTGGAACTCCTGATCTCACTTCATTTCTGGCATCAGTGTATTTCCCTACTTACTTTCTTGCAAGAGCTACCTTTCATATCAAAGTGTGTTTTCAAATATCTTCCCAGCAGTCTCGCACATTTTATTGAGGACGGTTTTAGTCTACCATTGGCAGAAGCCTCAATTGATTCTGAAGTCCCCACGACCTGCAGATAACAGATGTCTTGGGAGAAAATTCCTCTGGGAACAACACAATGGACTCATCTGCTCTTGTACTGGGCCTGGGAACAGATGGTACCATACGTGGGTAATGAGTTCTGGCCGACTCTAATGATGCAGTGAATGTTAAGTGCTTGGAGATAATCCTGGAGGTTTCAGCCAAGAATCCCTGGCATTTATTTTTCATCATCTCCCCCAACTCAGCAGCAGCCCAAGCTTGGGGGAAGGTAGAGGCTCTCCCAGTACAAAGCGAGTCTCTTGCGGCACAGACTTAGGGAGAGGAGGGGGCTGGGGTCCCCATTGTGCTTGGTCGTACCTTCCTCAGAAGCACATCCACTGGAGTCCCGAATTGCCTAGACCCCGTCTTGGGGTGTAGTCTCAGCAACCTACTTATGGATCTGTCCAACGGCAGGGTGACCCACATTGTTCTTGTTGAGACTTGACCTCCAATGACTGAATGCAGATCAGCCAGCACAACCGCCACCAGGGACCCAATTCAGCACACTTAGCACCAGGATTGCGGTCAGTCTGTAACCCAAGAGGCCCCTCAAACCCATGCTTTTTAGGACTGGTCAGTGATGCCCAGAACGTCTAGGGTTTGGCTATGACACCAAGCCTCATGTTCAGATGAGTCCTGGTTGATACTTGCTTTGACCTCATTATTTCTTTCTTGCCCCACGGAGCTGGTTTCCACAGAGGTAACGATGGCCTTGGCAGGGCAACCACGTGCCCAGACAGGCCTACCCTGGACAGTCTGCCAAGGCCCCAAACATCTGCTCACAGGCCTTGCCCCAGACTACCTGAGGCCCTGGGAACCTGCCGTCTGTGGGCTTTCTCCACCTTGTTGAAAACTTTTGTAAGAAAATCTGCTTTAAATAATGTGTGATTTACCAACCTCTAAATATTGCTCTGAAAAACTCCTATAAAATTCCCTAAGACATTTTAAAATTCCTGATTAATGGATTGAAGCCAGTGGATGGCAATAGGCATCGCTGGTCCTGTGGTCTTTCTCTTCTTTATTGTATGTTCTCAGCTTCCAAGTGAAACCCCACTGTAAGGTGTTGTGAGGTTGGTAACCTAAGAACACTCTTCTGAAAACCAGTAGAAAACCCTAAGGCATTTTGAATTTCCTGCAATTGGTGGCCTGAGGCCATTGTTGTTAGTGGATATAATTTCAGGGCCAATTCTCTCTGGGCTGGGACCCTGCGTGTCCACTATTATTAACAGGGGTTCAGGAGAACTGACACATGTCCAAGGACAACTTTAAACTACTCTCCCTGGGGGACCAGACATCCAAAGGACCTTGCTTCTATTCTTCGGGTGCCACTGAAGAATAATTATCTTATCTAAATAAACAAATGCTGCTATATATTTCACATCCTTATTAACCTTTTCCTTTGCCTCAAGGCCTCTTTGAAAATTGCTAAAACCTAACAGGGAAATGAAGGCAATTTGTGTTTTGTTCCCAGCGGCCAAGAGCACCCTTCAAGTGCTCCGCTTCCTGAGTCCTTAGCAACCAGTCCAAGCTAGTGGCTCCTTAGCAACCGTCCAAGGTCTCCTGGATTCCAGCTGAACTCCACGGATCTACTTTAGACCATTTAGTGGGTTTACTCGGGGTAGGAAGTCTGTCCTGGTCAGATTCCTTCTGCACCACACAAATGGAGGGTGGGATATTATTAAGTGCTGTAGGATTCAGATATTATGCTTGATTTCAGACGATGACCTCCTCTTAGACTTTTCTATGAAGGTCTGTGTCATTTTCCTCTGCCCTGCACTGCTCCGTCTGCAGGCAACTTACATCCCAACCCTGGAATGTCCTTTTCCCTTTCTCCTTCCACCGTTCATTAATGAGGAGTCATCAAAATAAAAGCTCTCCAACTCTGTTTGTGGGGGAAGGCGCCGTACATACTATCCCAGGAGAGAAATGACAGTGCGCCTTTGTTCAGTTTCTATCGTTATATAGCACCTGTACATGGAATGCAAATAGGGAGTATCTAGGTATTCATGTCTGTATCCTGCTCACCATACTGGGCTAGCACTTTAAAAAGGTCCTTAGAGACAAGCACATGCCTTCCAAAGGTAACATTCCAGCTCCCCACTTTTCATTTCAGGGTGTTGGGGAGGCAAAATTTTACCACTATCCCCTTTGAGATTTTTGGCCAGGCCTGAGAATTAAACTGACTTAAGGCAGAGTAATAGGAGAAAAACACACAAATTTATATTTTTTACATTACACAGGAATCTTCATAAAGAATAAAGACCCAAAGAAATGGCAAAACCTGCATGCTGAGCAAAGAGAAGCGACTGTGAAAGTAAATAAACTCTGTGTGGAGGCCAAAGGAAGATAAGAATTATTTTAACAAGGTCTGTTTTATAGAATTCTCTCAGTCTCAACTTCTCATTCTTGATGACAAAAATGTTACTTTCCTTCTGGTACAGGGAGGACATCTTTCACTTTAAGGGGAGGTTTAATCTCGTGTTTCCAAGAAGAAAAGGGAAGATTAGAACTGTCTGCTTGCATCTGCTTTTTGTAAAGTGCCTTTAGCTCAAAGTAACTCATGCCGAAGTGGCATAATTGGGGTGGCGTGTTCTGTCACCCTTCAAGGGCCTCACTTTGGGGTCAACAGCTGAGTTTACGTCATACAAAATTCCGTCCAGCTCCAAATTAAACATGAGTCCAAGGTTTTACTCTGATCTTGGTGAAGTCTTCCATTGTTTCTGAGTCCCAACCACAGCTGGTGGCTTCCCCTACCCCTGTGGGATGTCCCCTCTGTGTCCCCATGCACTACTCTCTTGCAGTGCTGGCAAGGTGACCAATTTCAAGCAGCTTCAGTCGAGACACCCTTTGGGGATGATTTTGTTTCATGAAAATTCTTGGATTGAATAATAAAAAATGAAAAGAGAAACAAAGTCACTCTCTTTCAAGGATACGTACATATATGAGGACATTCATTAAACATATTAGCATGTACCCCTATTGAGGAGGGGGAATAACAGTGGCAATAGGGATAAAGTGCAGAACAATGGCTGAATTAATCAATCTATCGATCAGTGAATGCAGGAGACAGACACTGCATGGCCCGTGATGGCACGGGAGCCACTGCATTGAGCTGAGCCCTCCGACCAACCCGGGAGTGGGGATTGTGAGGGGGAAAGGACTCTTAGAGACCTTCACACTGCCCTTTCCTCATTTCAGTGGGGACCATTCCTTCCTTTGTACCGTTTTGAACTTGGAGACGTTAAGTAACAACATTGACATAGGCCCTGAGTCCTCTGGCTGTGTGCATGGTAACCCTGTGATCACCAAGTTCTGTGGCTATTATTAGACATCCTGTTGGTCCTCCTGCTGATAGTCACAGCCACTCAGGGTGGGCATAGGAGTGGGTGGAGTAATGGGGAGAAGAGAGGAGTGTTGATTCCAGAAAGGCCTCCACCAAAGAAAGTGTCCCCATTGAACCCAGTGTAAAGCAGTGAGAAGTAGGTCAGCATTTAAAATTCAGCAAGCAGACTCAGAAGAGCATGTCAGCTCATACAATAAGTAACATTTTCTGTGGGCTCAGACCTATAAAGCAGAGAGGTCTTTGCATAAATGATGTTCATTTATTTTCTGTTACATGTATTTGATGGGAATTGGCCTGAAAAATAAGAGTTGGTTTCTTTTTTTTCTCTATTCTACTTCAATTTGACCCTGAATTGAAGGGTGTTTTGTGGTTGTTTTGTTATTACAGTGTATAAAACAAGAAGTGATTATAACAAAGAAAGGATTGCATAATAATTGGGTCCTATTTCAAATTTCAGAAAATAAATGGTTAATAGGCTAAAACCCTATTCTCAAATAAAGCTAATGGAAAAGATTGGGTGATTAAAAAAAGACACCAAATATACTTTATTTTTTAAAATATTTTTAGTTTTGGTATTTAGTTTGCTTTTGGGAAAGTTGGACAGCTACATGCAAAAGAATCAAACTGGGCTACTTTCTTACACTGTATACAAAAATAAACTCAAAACGGGTTAAAGATTTGAATGTAAGATCTGAAACCATAAAACTCCTAGAAGAAAATAGGCAGTATGCTCTTTGACAACAGTCTTAAAAATATATATATTTTGATATGTCTTCTCAGGCAATGGAAACAAAAACAAAAATATACAAATGAGACTATATCAAACTAAAAAGCCTTTGCACAGCAAAGGAAACTATCAACAAAAGGAAAAGGCCACCTACTTAACGGGAGAAGATATTTGCAAATGATACATCTGATAATGGGTTAATATCCAAAATATACAAAGAACTCATACAACTCAATATTAAAAACAACAACAATAACAACAACAACAACAACAAACCCAGTGGAAAAATGGGCAGAGCATCTGAAGAGACATTTTTCCAAAGAAGACATACTGATGGCTGACAGGTACATGAAAAGATGCTCAACATCACTAATCATCAGGGAAATGTAAATCAAAATCATGAGATACCACCTCACACCTGTCAGAATGGCTATCATCAAAAAGACAACAAAGAACAAGTGTTGATGAGGATGTGGAGAAAAGGGAACCCTTGTGGACTGTTGGTGGGAATATAAATTGGTGCAGCCACTATGGAAAGCAGTATGGAGGTTCTCCAGAAAATTACATATAGAACTCTCATACGACCCAGCAATTCCATTTATGAGTATTTTTCCAAAGAAAATAAAATGTCAATTCTAAAAGATATATGCACCCTCATAGTTATTGCAGCATTATTCACAATAGCCAAGATATGGAAATCTAAGTGCCCAACCAGAGGGTTGTTTGTTATTTTGATATTGAGTTGATAAGTTCTTTGGGGAGTCAGTTCTATTTTTAAAAATTATGTTTTATCTTCGTTTAATTTGTTTTAAGCACCAGAACCAACATGGACACACAGTTTTCTGGTACAGGGTTTGTGTGATTTTGACATCAGCCATCATACCTTGAAATGTAAAACTTCAGGCCAGAGAAGCTGGATGAAACCCAGCCTGGCCCGGGGAAGCAAGTCAGCTCAGGCCCCGCGCTATAGGACTCTTTTCCTTTCTGCTTGGTCTTCCAGCGCTGCCTGACACCTGCCTCGCAGCCTCTTGGGTCACTGGAGTGTGGCTGTCATCTGCTTCCACACCTCAAACCTCTTATGCCTTGGGGGTGGATTTGGGCCTCTGTGGCTGCCCCATTCACTCCCCCCGTGGTCAGTCTCTGTGTCCATTTCTGAGTTCAAATTCATCTCTGTCATGACCAAGTGCAGGAATGGGTCTTCCTCTCTTGCTGTCTTTGGACTTGGATTTGTGGAGTCGTCTCACATATGCATTTCCTTGGCAGAGCCCTGAGGCTCTCATCCACTCCAGAGACACTGCCTCCTGGATCCTGAAGTCCCTTCCTCTCTGCTTGAGCCTCTTGGATGCTATTCTCCCATTCAGGCTGCTATAGTCCATAGGGGCTACTATAACAAAATACCACTGCTTGGGGGGCTTAGAACAGAGGTTTATCTCTTACAGTTCTGGAGGCTGGAAGTCCAAGATCAAGGTTCCAGTATGGGCGTGTTCTGGTGATTCATAGACAGCGATCTTCTTACTGTGTCCTCACATGGCGGAAGGGGCGAGGGAGCTTTGTGGAATCTCTTACAAGAGCCCTGATTCCACTCATGAAGGCTCCACCCTCATGACCTCAGCATCTCCCAAAAGCCCCACCTCCTAACACCATCACATCTGGCATTAGGATTTCTACATGTGAGCTTTGGGGGTACACGAGCATTCAGACCACCGACAGGGCACCAGTTAGTGTTGGGACAGCCATGTATTTTCCTTTGTTTTTCTAATAAACGACCATGAGATCAGAGCCTTTATACCTGAAAAAAAAAAAAAAAACACCTTTCTATGTCACGGGTTAGCCTCCCTATCCCGGGGATGCCCTACCCAGTGGTTGACACAAGACAGTCACTTTAAAAGCACATATTATTGAGTGACTATTCCTTTTGGAGGGAGAAGTTTCAGGAACAATATTTCCAGAGGAGCTAGACAGCTGGGGTCCAAGGAGTGGGGTGGGAGGGGCAGTGGGCAGGCAATGAGGAGAGAGCGGATGGTGTGGCGCAGGACACAGCTGGACACCCGCAGTCCTGCCCACGGTGGTCCAGCCAGATTGTGCCTCTTCCCTTCAGAAGACATCAGAACACTCCATCCACGGCAAATATTGTAGCAAAAGTTCAAGGGCCCCCAGGTTTGAGAACTGGCTTCTGGCCTAAGCAAACTGTCTAAAAGAGCCAATTATAGAAATATCCGAGGGTGGCTGGCATTTTTAAGGGTGTTAGGCAGGAGCAAACCATGGGAGGTGTTAATTGAAAAAAAAGTGTATTTTCTTACAGTGAATTTTGAGCACAGTTATAGTCAAGGAAAAAGGACTTTTTTGTGCAAATAATATAGCAAGGACCTTAAAACAGCAATGGGACAGCCCAGAGGAGGTCAGGTTGGGCCAAGAAATACAGACAAGTAGAGAAAAACCGAAAATTAGGGAGAGACCATCTGACGGGGACAGGAAACATTCCCGGCCAAGGAAGAGCTGCATGCTGGTGACAGAACCCATCAGAGGCCCCTTTCATGGTTCTTGTATGTATTTACGCTTTAATTCGTAGTATAGTGAAAAGCACACGCCACATTCCCTTAATTCAGATGCTCAGATGGAAGATAAAGAATCAATTTAACAGCAGGGTTTTTTTGCTTTCTGTTTTCAAGAGAAAGGAGCATGACATGAAATGTAAACTTTGCATCTCAATTTCAGGAACATAAAGCATATGGGGTGAAAGGGTATGTGTTGGAATCAGAGAAAACACAATGTTTTTTTTTTTGCATAGTTCAAGCTTAAGTATGATCTATTAAAAGTTTTATGATTTCAAAATATTCCTAGTTAAAAAATAACTTGTTTTTTCCTTTCCTGAGCATTATAACAAGGACACTTGTGTCCAGACTGGACAAAACAGGTAAGCTGAAGCCCTTGCAGAATCTCATTTTTTCAAGACCTAGTCATGTCCGGGATTTTGTCTAATTAGAAGGGACAATAGTGATTTTCGTGTTGGGACTCTTCATGCAGGCGCCAGGAAGCTGAGTTGTGGAAGGAGCTTGAGGCCGTGGAGCCTGATTCCCGCCTGGTGTGTGTGTCTCCCGGTCTTGGATTTCCAGGAAAAGGCATCATGGGCCCTGGGTGTCCGTGCCCCCAGCAAGAACCCTTATTATCACAGTGTTTGAAGGCTTAGCATAGACACAGGGCCTTCAGCACTGGATGTGTGTTTCCTGGTATTTGAATACTAACAGCCATAGACGGGGTGTTTCCACATAGGAGGTTATGTGTTCCTATAACAGAGTTGAAAACCAAAGTATAATTGGCTGAAAGAAGTGAACGAAGTCAACCTGAGTCGCCGCCTTAGGTGCAGGACACTGCGTAGTGTTCTGTGCCCTGGTGATGGTCTCCGAGGATCAGCGGCTTGGCTGGGGCTCCACAGCTGCCCACGACTGCAGATGTAACTGATGGGCTTAGCCCTCGTGAAGGAAGAGGAACGGCATCAAAGAGCTTGGTGTTGTGGGAAAATGGTGTCCGGGACTTTGTGAAGAAAACTGTTGTACCCAGAGATAACCCTGCTTTTGAAGTATGCTTTAAATACAGAGGCTATCCTCAGAGATGACAGGAAGGACGAATGGTTTGACCAAATACCATTGTTAATATGCTGCTTGTTAATGATCATAGGCTATTGGTGAACAAATGAACCAAAAATCAGAGCCCTTTTAATTCTTACTTACCTGTGAATCCACGTTCCTTCAACTGAGCACTTAACTGCTCATCTAGACCCATCCGAAGATGTTCTCTGACCATGTTTCTGCTGAGATTTTTCTATGGTAAGTTAGTCTCAGGTGTGAGGGAAAATTGAGGAAATTTTCTGAAATCTACCCATTAAGAGCATCAGAACAACCAGAGTGTATCTGTCTTAAAATATAATTTTTATACCTATTTTGTAAGTCCTGGAATTCTCCTTGCAGGTAGAAGGTAACCCAGCCGATGCCCACCTTCATGGACCCAGATGATGAGCAAGGCTGGGAGGACCCCCCTCTCTTCCTTGCTTTGTAGGAAAAGGTGTGTGAGCACAGGGAGTGGGGCCAGTTTCCCTCCTCTTCAAAGAGGATATTGATCACATCCTCTTCCTTTGGGTCATAATGGAGACGGGCTGTTTCAGGAAACGCGGCTCCTCCTTGCAGGAGCTCAGGACACAATTCCACGGCCAGGCACACACGCCGTGGCCCCTTCCGGTGGATCTTGCCAGAAGCCCTCTGGTCCTGTGAATGAGCAGACGTTGCCTGGCCTTTGTTTGTTGAAAGGGTTAAGCCAGAATTGAGTTTTTTTGGTCCGAAGAAGATAAACATTCTGCCCCCAGTGTGTATATAGTGAAATCCACTCCCCACACCACTGCAAGAGAAGTTGTCCCAAGCACCTGTTGGCCGTCTGTGTGTCTTTTTTGGAGAAATGCCTATTTATTTCTTCTGCCTTTTTTTTTTTTTTTTTGTGGTATGCGGGCCTCTCACTGTTGTGGCCTCTCCCGTTGCAGAGCACAGGCTCCGGACGCGCAGGCTCATCGGCCATGGCTCACGGGCCCAGCCACTCCGTGGCATGCGGGATCCTCCCGGACCGGGGCACGAAACCGTGTCCCCTGCATCGGCAGGCGGACTCCCAACCACTGTGCCACCAGGGAAGCCCCTGCTTATTTTTTAATTGAATTGTTTGTTTGCTATAGAATTGTATGGGTTCTTTATATATTTTGGGTATTCACCCCGTACTGGGTATTCGATTTGCAAATATTATCTCACATTCCATAAGTTGTCTCTTCATTTTGTTGATTGTTTCTTTTGCTGTGCAGAAGCTTTTTAGTTTAAGTTAGTCTCACTTATTTTTGCTTTTGTTGCTTGTGCTTTAGGTGTCATATCCAAAAAAAACTGTTGTTTCCCAACACTATATATTGAAAAGACTAATAAAATAGATGCAGAGACCAATGGAAAAGAATTGAAAGAGCAGAAATAAACCCTTGCATATATGGCCAATTAATATTTGACAGGGGAGCCAAGAAGACTCAATAGGGAAAATATAGTGTTTTCAAGAAACAGTGTTGGGAAAACAGAATAACCACAGGCAGAGGAATAAAACTGGACTCCTATTCTTATACCACTCACAAAAATTAACCCACAATGGATTAAAGACTTAAGCATAAATGAAACTGTAAAACTCCTGGAAGAAAACATAAGGGAAAACTCTTTGACATTGGTCTTGGCAACAAGTTTTTGGATATGACATCTAATTTATAGGCAAATAAAACAGAAAAACAGATGGAGACGTTTGGTTGTTCTCTACTTGTGAAAGCCCTTACTTAAGGATTCTCATTCTGTCTTACTTCTCCACATTACAGCACTCTCCAGCAGAGAAACACATGGGTTTTCCAACTAACTGTACCTTGTTTTCATTACTTTGGAATTACTTAAGACATGATGAATAGCTTCCATACTAGGATAGGTAATGAAAAAGCTATGGTGGTGATGTCACTGTTACTTATTTTGAGCCCTCAGTAGAATATTTAGCATTTGTCAGAATACCAGACAACGCAGTTTCTTACCACAGGGACTTCCGGGCTTGTACTGTGGATAATGCACCCATGACGCAGGGTGAAACAAGCCAGATACGTAGTAGACAGGCAGCATTCCTCACTTTGGGGTTCCCGCTCCTCTGAATCCTATTATGGTTCAATACAGACCTTTCATTCCAAATCCATGGGTAATCCTGTAGGTGTCCCTCAGGGTATTTGCCCAGCTTGTCACTGGTGCATTGATTTCCCACTAACATCCAGGAAAGGGTCTGCTCAGCCTTGCATTTTATTCACGATAACCTCTCACTCCAGTCACGGGTTGCTGCACTCCACGTGGACCCTCCCTCAGCTCCACCAACCAGGGGTCCCACTCAATCTGAGTGATCGTGCATGGAGGAATGGGGGTCACAGCCTCATACCCACCAAGATCTCTAAGATCACAGAGAACGAGTGAGATGTCCAGAGGGACGTGATCCTGCCAGCCCTGCCTCTGGTTTGGATCCTTTATTAGGTGTGGCCTTGGGCTGTGAGACACACATTTGCCCTTTTGACCTGACGTACCTCAAGGCAGTTGCTCCTTGAAAACTAAAAGTCCTAACTCGGTCATTCCCAATAGGATGTTGTGATAGAGAAAGACATTATATTTTGTTTTTTTCTCAGTCCCTGGCACAAGGGCTTTAAAAACTCTCAGAATTTTCTAAATGATGGGGGTGTCAGGGGTGTCTTCTGTTATTCATAATAAGCCCCTTTCAACCCTACTGGGTTATGCTAACAAGGTGACTCCTGGTGGGTCCCTGGAGCGCTTCAGGATCGGGGCTGGTTGTCAGAAGAACCGGCCAGTGATTAGAGGACTGGAACTTTCAGCCCCATCCCCGACCTTCTGGGAGGAGAGGTAGGCAGGGGATTGAGTCAGTCGCCAGTGACCAGTGATTTTATCAATTATGCCTCTGTAATGAGCCTCGAGGGGGCTCAGAGAGCTTCCGGGTTGGTGAAAACACCAATGTGCCGGGAGGGTGGTGCGCCCCAAACTCCTCAGCTCCTGTGATTGGGATCCTTCTGAACCTCACTTGATGTACCTCTTCATCTGGATGTTTATTTGTATGCTTTACAATATTCTTTATAGTAAACCGGTAACAGTAAGTAGAGTGCTTCCCTGGGTCCTCTAAGCTGTTCTAACAAATTATCAAAACTGAAGAGGGGGTTGTGGAAGCCCCTGATTTGTAGCCAGTTGGACAGAAGTGTTGGTAAGCTGGGCACCCACTACTTGTAATTGGCACCTGGACTCGGGGAGCAGTCCTATGGGGCTGAGTCCTTAACCTGTGGGGTCTGCGCTAACTCCAGGTTGTTAGTGTCAGAATTGAGTTAAATTGTAGGACACCCAGTTGGTGTCTGCAGAAAACTGGGAAATTGATGTGGAAAACCCAACCACTGGGTGTCAGAAGTGTTATGAGTAGAGAGGTGGTTTTCCTTTACCCATCGACTCCAAAACTGTACTTTCTATGGGAGAATGAGAGTTTGCTGGCTCTGGCCCCATGACCCAGCAGTACCTCCAGGTGGGCCTCAGCCATAGCACTGCCCACCATAAGCCCCTCAGAACAGCTGCCCTGTCACCACCCACCAGTCCTATCTTCCTGATAACAAATGCCAAGAGCAGGCCAGGGAGGCAGTAATCTATCCACACAGCCCAGCAGTTTGGTCACGTTGCCATGGGCATAGTAGCTGACAAGAACCTGAACCCTCAGGGCCACGTATGGTTTGGCTTCTGCAGTGTTCAGAGAAGACCAGGAGTTGCAGCCCTACTGGCAGGTAGCCCTGCACCCACTGGGGATTTGCAGGTCCTCTGTTCCATGACTTATAGCTCATGGTCCACACAGGGTGACCTTCATCCCTTCCAGTCTTTAACCAGCTTGGTTAGCATATTGGTCATAGAGGTTGACAGTGACAGACAGAGAGAGAGAGACAGAGACAGAGACAGAGAATGGGCAGGACCTAGGACTCCACACTCCTCAATTCATTCTTTATTTATTCATTCAACACATATTTTACTGTGTTCCCACTCTGAGCTTGGTACCTTCCTGGGCCCTGGGGACACAGCAGAGAACAGGACAGGACAGGCTCTTGTTTCCATGGAGCTTTCCCTGCAGTGGAGACAAATACGAATGCAGCTTCTACTTACATGTGATGGGAAGGAAACTACTCTAAACTAGAGTGGAGGGTATGCTTGGAGGAGTGGAAGGGGTCAGTGTGGAAGTGAAGCTTAGGACAGAGCCCCTAAGACGTGCAGGATTAAGCTGGGTCAAGGTGCTTGTATAGGGTTTTTATAGGGTGGGTGAGGAGTGAGCATTCCAGGTAGAGGCACCCGTGTCGGAGGGTGGCACCGACACATTCAGTCTCCTACTCAGGGCCACCAATAGCGGGTCTGGGGACTTAGGAACCAGCTTCAACATGACCCTCCACTTTTCAACCCTGAACTAGGCCAAAGAGAGCCACATGCTTTGGGAAGGTCCAGAGTAGAACCCATACTCTCAGCAGGTTGGATTCTGAACCTTAAATGTTCTTTCATTTTTCTCAAAACTCAGGATGTGGTTCTGAAAATGAACGGGTGGGTATCATACGAGAACCAGCACAGCAGGAGCCTCCATGATGCCCACCTCTGAGCCAACTTCTAGGTCCTGAAGGTGCGATCTTGGGTCACCACGTTCTTCCCATGATGTGCCCTGGACACTGCTCTCCTGTGCGCTGGCCCTGGCTCACTGCCTTGACAGACTCAGCCATTTCCAACCCCAAGGCCTTTGCACATACCCCTCCCCTGCCTGGAATGTGGCTTCTCCTCGCTGCCTTGCTGACCCCTCCCATCGCCTGACCTCAGCCTCCTCGGGCCTTGCAGGATAGGTCTTCTCTGACCGTCTGATTAAAAGTAGCCTTCACACCACCCTACCCCACCCTGCCCCACCCTATCATGTACCTTCCTCTCTGTCCTCTGCTTTTATTTTCAGTGTGCTAATCACGATTTCCAATGGTCTTCCTCACTGGTTTGTTTACTTTTGTGTTTGATGTATTTTTAATTTTATTTTTTTTAGCTCCTGCACGTGGATGCCAGCTCCAAAGGGTGTGGATCTCATCTGCCTTATTCCTCTATACACTCAGCGCCCAGCATGCAGCACCTAGTGTGGGTGACAGGGCATCGTGCTTGTTGAACGAGTGAGAAAATCCACCCACTCACTCACATCCATCAATAAATCCATCGTTGATGGATGATGGTGAGAGAGGAAGCAAGGCAACGAACAGGAAGGGAGGAGCAAAGCCAGTTCTGCCCACTTCTGAGTTGTGATTCTGACCTTAAGGAGCTTAGCAGCTAGTGGAGGGAGATGCTGACAAACAGCATGTTTTTCTGTGTTGATAGGATTGGGCCAGAGGGGCTGTGGGCACCAAGGAGGAGCCCGAAATGTTTGTGTCCAGATCTGCGGCAATCCCAAATGTCAGGTGACCTCATCTTCCTCTTGGAAAGATATTTTAAAAGGACATTTTACAACTCCTTAATTTTTGTGGATGTGGATAAACTAGTCAAAATGTACACTGATATATTATATTTATTAATTGCATTACAGATACATGTTTAAAGCAATATATTATTTAAAACATTAATGTCTACTGTTCATGAAATCATTTTTAAAAACTTTTATTTTGGGCACAGCTCCAAATGGCAGAGGAGTAAGACGTGGAGATCACCTTCCTCCCCACAAATACATCAAAAATACATATACATGTGGAACAGCTCCTACTGAACACTGGCAGAAGACCTCAGACTTCCCAAAAGGCAGGGAACTCCCCATGTACCTGGGTAAGGCAAAAGAAGAAAGAAAAAACAGAGACAAAAGAATAGGGATGGGACCTGCACCTCTGAGAGGGAGCTGTGAAGGAGGAAAAGTTTCCACACACTAGGAAGCCCCTTCACTGGCAGAGATGGCGGGTGGGAAGGGGGGAAGCTTCGGAGTCACGGAGAAGAGTGCAGCAATAGGGGTGCAGAGGGCAAAGCGGAGAGATTCCCTCACAGAGGATCGGTGCCAACCAGCACTCACCAGCCGGAGAGGCTTGTCTGCTCACCTGCTGGAGCGGGTGGGGGCTGGGAGCTGAGGCTTGGGCTTCGGAGCTCACACCACAGGGAGAGGACTGGGGTTGGCTGTGTGAACACAGCCTGAAGGGGGCTAGTGCACCACAGCTAGCTGGGAGGGAGCATGGGAAAAAGTCTAGACCTAAGAGGCAAGAGACCATTGTTTCAGGGTGCACAAGGAGAGGGGATTCAGAGCACCACCTCAACAAGCTCCAGAGACAGGCGCAAGCCACGGACACCAGAGATGGGCATGAGATGCTAAAGCTGCACTGCAGCCACCAAGAAGCCTGTGTGCAAGCACAGGTCACTATGCACACCTCCCCTCCCAGGAGCCTGTGCAACCCACCACTGCCAGGGTCCCGTGATCCAGAGATGACTTCCCCAGGAGAACACACATCGTGCCTTGGGCTGTTGCAATGTCACACTGGCCTCTACCATTGCAGGCTCACTCTGCATTCCATACCACTCCCTCCCCCTGGCCTGAGTGAGCCAGAGCCCCCTAATCAGCTGCTACTTTAACCGCATCCTGTCTGGGCAGGGAGCAGACACCCTCAGGTGACCTACATGCAGAGGCGGGGCCAAATCCAAAGCTGAACCCCAGGAGCAGTGCGAACAAAGAAGAGAAAGGGAAATCTCTCCATGAAGCCTCAGGAGCAGCGGATTAAATCTCCACAATCAACTTGATGTACCCTGCATCTGTGGAACACATGAATAGACAATGAATCATCCCAAAATTGAGGTGGTGGACGTTGGGAGCCACTGTAGACTTGGGGTTTGCTTTCTGCATCTAATTTGTTTCTGGTTTTATGTTTATCTAAGTTTAGTATTTAGAACTTATTATCATTGGTAGATTTGTTTATTTATTTGCTTGCTCTCTTCCTTTTTTTATGTATATATATATATATATGTTTCCTTTTTCTCCTTTTGTGAGTGTGTATGTGTATGCTTCTTTGTGTGATTTTGTCTGTATAGCTTTGCTTTTACCATTTGTCCTAGAGTTCTGTCTGTTCTTTTTTTTTTTTTTTTAGTATAGTTTTTAGCACTTGTTATCATTGGTGGATTTGTTTTTTGGTTTGGTTGCTCTCTCTTTCTTTTTTTATTACTTTTTTAAAAATAATATTTAAAAATTTTTTAATTTAGGGCTTCCCTGGTGGCGCAGTGGTTGAGAATCTGCCTGCCAATGCAGGGGACACGGGTTCGAGCCCTGGTCTGGGAAGATCCCACATGCCGCGGAGCAAGTAGGCCCGTGAGCCACAACTACTGAGCCTGCGCGTCTGGAGCCTGTGCTCCGCAACAAGAGAGGCCGCGATGGTGAGAGGCCCGCGCACCGTGATGAAGAGTGGCCCCCGCTTGCCACAACTAGAGAAAGCCCTCACACAGAAACGAAGACCCAACACAGCCCTAAATAAATAAATAAATAAATAAATAAATAAAAAAAAAAAAAAAAAAAAAAAATTTTTTTAATTTAATAACTTTATGTTATATTTAATTTCTTTCTTTCTTTCTTTCTTTTTCTCCCTTTTCTGCTGAGTCATGTGGCTGACAGAGTCTTAATGTTCCAGCCAGGTGTCAAACTTGAGTCTCTGTGGTAGGAGAGCTGAGTTCAGGACATTGGTCCACCAGAGACCTCCCAGCCCCACGTAATATCAAATGGTGAAAGGTCTCTCAGAGATCTCCATCTCAATGGTAAGACACAACTCCACTCAACAGCCAGCAAACTACAGTGCTGGACACCCTATGCCAAACAACCTGCAAGACAGGAACACAACCCTACCCATTAGCAGAGAGGCTGCCTAAAATCATAATAAGGTCACAGACACCCCAAAACACACCACCGGATGCAGTCCTGCCCACCAGAAAGACAAGATCCAGCCTCATCCACCAGAACACAGGCACCAGTCCCCTCCACCAGGAAGCTAACACAACCCACTGAACCAACCTTAGCCACTGGGGGCAGACACCAAAAACAACGGGAACTATGAACCTGCAGCTTGCGGAAAGGAGACCCCAAACACGTTAAGTTAAGCAAAATGAGAAGACAGAGAAATACACAGCAGATGAAGGAGCAAGGTAAAAACCGACCAGACCAAACAAATGAAGAGGAAATAGGCAGTCTACCTGAAAAAGAATTCAGAGTAATGATAGTAAAGTTGATCCAAAATCTTGGAAATAGAATGGAGAAAATACAAGAAATGATTCACAAGGAACTAGAAGAACTAAAGAGCAAACAGACAATGATGAACAACACAATAAATGAAATTAAAAGTTCTCTAGAAGGAATCAATAACAGAATAACTGAGGCAGAAGAATGGATAAGTGACCTGGAAAATAAAATAGTGGAAATAACTACTGCAGAGCAGAATAAAGGAAAAAGAATGAAAAGAATTGAGAACAGTCTCAGAGACCTCTGGGACAACATTAAACTCACCAACATTTGAATTATAGGGGTCACAGAAGAAGAAGAGAAAAAGAAAGGGACTGAGAAAATATTTGAAGAGATTATAGTTGAAAACTTCCCTAATATGGGAAAGGAAATAGTTAATCAAGTCCAGGAAGTGCGGAGAGTCCCATACAAGATAAATCCAAGAAGAAATACGCCAAGACACATATTAATCAAACTGTCAAAAATTAAATACAAAGAAAAAATATTAAAAGCAGCAAGGGAAAAGCAACAAGTAACATACAAGGGAATCCCCCTAAGGTTAACTGCTGATCTCTCAGCAGAAACTCTGAAAGCCAGAAGGGAGTGGCAGGACATATTTAAAGTGATGAAAGAGAAAAACCTACAACCAAGATTACTCGACCAAGATTGGTTCAAGATGGCGGAGTAGAAGGATGTGTGCTCACTCCCTCTTAGGAGAGCACCAGAATCACAAATAACTGCTGAACAATCACTGACAGGAAGACACTGGAACTAAGCAAAAAATATACCCCACATCCAACGATAAAGGAGGAGCCATAATGAGATGGTAGGAGGGGTGCAATTTCAATAAAATCAATTCCCATAGCTGCTGGGTGGGTGACTCACAAACTGGAGAACACTTATACCACAGAAGTCCACCCACTGAAGTGAAGGTTCTGAGCACCACGTCAGGCTTCCCAACCTGGAGGTCCAGCAACCGGAGGAGGTATTCCTACAGAATCAGACCTTGAAGGCTAGCAGGATTTGATTGCAGGACTTCAACAGGACTGGGGGAAACAGAGACTCCACTCTTAGAGTGCACACACAAAGTAGTGTGTGCATTGGGACCCAGGGGAAGGAGCAGTGACCCCATACGAGAATGAACCAGACCTACCTGGTACTGTTGGTGGGTCTCCCACAGAGGCGGGGGGTGGCTGTGGCTCACCATGAGGACAAGGATCCTGGCAGCAGAAGTTTTGGGAAATACTCCTTGGCATGAGCCCTCCCAGAGTCCACCATTAACCCCACCAAAGACTGGGTAGGCTCCAGTGTTGGGTCATCTCAGGCCAAACAATGAACAGGGAGGGAACCAAGCCTCACCCATCAGCAGACAAGCGGATTAAAGTTTTACTGAGCTCTACCCACCAGAGCAACAGCCAGCTCTACCCACCACCAGGCCCTCCCATCAGAAAACATGCACAAGCCTCTTAGATAGCCTCATCCACCAGAGGGCAGACAGCAGAAGCAAGAAGAACTACAATCCTGCAGCCTGTGGAACAAAACCCACATTCACAGAAAGATATACAAGATGAAAAGGTAGAGGGCTATGTACCAGATGAAGGAACAAGATAAAACTACAGGAAAACAATTAAATGAAGTGGAGATAGGCAACCCTCCAGAAAAATAATTCAGAATAATGGTAGTGAAGATGATCCAGGACCTTGGAAAAAGAATGGAGGCAAAGATCGAGAAGATGCAAGAAATGTTTAACAAAGACCTAGAAGAATTAAAGAACATACAAACATAGAAGAACAAGACAATAACTGAAATGAAAAATAGACCAGAAAGAACCAATAGCAGAATTACTGAGGCAGAAGAACGGAAAAGTGACCTGAAAGACAGAATGGTGGAATTCACTACTGCAGAACAGAATAAAGAAAAAAGAATGAAAAGAAATGAAGACAGCCTAACGGACCACTGGGACAACATTAAACGCAATAGCATTCGCATTATAGGTGTCCCAGAAGGAGAAGAGAAAGAATCCAAGAAAATGTTTGAAGAGATTATAGTCGAAAACTTCCCTAACATGGGAAAGGAAACAGCCACCCAAGTCCAGGAAGCACAGAGAGCCCCATGCAGGGTAAACCAAGGGAGAAACACGTCGAGACACAGAGTAATCAAATTGACAAAAATTAAAGACAAAGAAAAATTACTGAAAGCAACAAGGGAAAAACAAAAAATAACATAATGGAACTCCCATAATGTTAACAGCTGATTTCTCAGCAGACACTCTACAAGCCAAAAGGGAGTGGCATGATATATTGAAAGTGATGAAATGGAAGAACCTACAATGAAGATTACTCTACCTGGCAAGATCTCATTCAGATTTGACAGAGAAATCAAAAGCTTTACAGACAAGCAAAAGCTAAGAGAATTCAGCACCACCAAACCAGCTGTTCAACAAATGCTAAAGGAATTTCTCTAAGTGGGAAACACAAGAGGAGAAAAGGACTTACAAAAACAAACCCATAACAATTAAGAAAATGGTAATAGGAACATACATATCCATAATTATTTTAAACGTGAATGTATTAAATACTCCAACCAAAAGACACAGGCTCGCTGAATGGATAAAAAAACAAAACCCATATATATGCTGCTACAAGTGACCCACATCAGACCTAGGGACACATAGACACTGAAAGTGAGGGGATGGAAAAAGATATTCCATGCAAATGGAAATCAAAAGAAAGCTGGAGTAACAATACTCATATCAGATAAAATAGACGTTAAAATAAAGAATGTTAAAGGAGACAAGGAAGAATACTACATAATGATCAAGGGATCAATCCAAGAAGAAGATATAAAAATTATAAATATATATGCACCCAACATAGGAGCACCTCAATTTATAAGGCAACTGCTAACAACTATAAAAGAGGAAATCGACAGTAACACAATAATAGTGGGGGATTTTAACACCTCACTTACACCAATGGACAGATCATACAAACAGAAAATTAATAAGGAAACACAAGCTTTAAATGACACAATAGACCAGATAGAGTTAATTGATATTTATAGGACATTCCATACAAAAACTGCAGATTACACTTTCTTCTCAAGCGCACACGGCACATTTTACAGGATAGATCACATATTGGTTCACAAAACAAGCCTCAGTAAATTTAAGAAAATTGAAATAATATCAAGCATCTTTTCTGACCACAACGCTATGAGATTAGAAATCAAAAAACATAAAAAACACAAACACATGGAAGCTAAACAATATGTTACTAAATAACCAAGAGATCACTGAAGAAATCAAAGAGGAAATAAGAAAATACGTAGAGACAAATTACAGCGAAAACATGATGATGCAAAACCTATGGGTTGCAGCAAAAGCATTTCTAAGAGGGAATTTTATAGGAATACAAGCCTACCTCAAGAAACAAGAAAAATCTCAAATAAACAATCTAACCTTACACCTAAAGGAAGTAGAGAAAGAAGAACAAACAAAACCCAAACTTAGCAGAAGGAAAGACATCATAAAGATCAGATCAGAAATAAATGAAAAAGAAACGAAGCAATAGCTAAGATCAATAAAACTAAAAGCTGGTTCTTTGAGAAGATAAACAAAATTGATAAACCATTAGCCAGACTCATCAAGAAAAAAAGGGAGAAGACTCAAATCAATAGAAGTAGAAATGAAAAAGGAGAAGTAACAACTGACAGTGCAGAAATACAAAGGATCATGAGAGATTACTACAAGCAGCTATATGCCAAAAAAATGGACAACCTGGAAGAAATGGACAAATTCTTAGAAAAGCACAACTTTCCAAGACTGAACCAGGAAGAAATATAAAATATTAACAGACCAATCACAAGCACTGAAATTGAAACTGTGATTAAAAATCTTTCAACAATCAAAAACCCAGGACCAGGTGGATTCACATTTGAATTCTATGAAACATTTAGAGAAGAGCTAACACCTATCCTTCTCAAACTTCCAAAACATAGCAGAGGGAGGAACACTCCCAAACTCATTCTATGAGGCCACCATCACCCTGATACCAAAACCAGACAAAGATGTCACAAAAAAATAAAACGACAGGCCAATATCACCGATGAACATAGATGCAAATATCCTCAACAAAATACTAGCAAACAGAATCCAAGAGCACATTAAAAGGATCATACACCATGATCAAGTGGGGTTTATTCCAGGAATGCAAGGATTCTTCAATATATGAAAATCAAACAATGTGATAAACCATATTAACAAATTGAAGTAGAAAAACCATATGATCATCTCAATAGGTGCAGAAAAAGCTTTCAACAAAATTCAACACCCATTTATGGTAAAACCCTCCAGAAAGTAGGCATAGAGGGAACTTACCTCAACATACTAAAGGCCATATATGACAAACCCACAGCCAAGATCATTCTCAGTGGTGAAAAACTGAAACCTTTCCACTAATATCAGGAACAGAACAAGGTTGCCCACTCTCACCACTATTATTCAACATAGTTTTGGAAGTTTTCGCCACAGCAATCAGAGAAGAAAAGAAAATAAAGGAATCCAAATCAGAAGAGAAGAAGTAAAAGTGTCACTGTTTGCAGATGACACGATACTATATTTAGAGAATCCCACAGATGCTACCAGAAAACTACTAGAGTTAATCAATGAATTTGGTGAAGTAGCAGGATATAAAAGTAATGCACAGAAATCTCTTGCATTCCTATACACTAACAATGAAATATCAGAAAGAGAAATTAATGAAACAATCCCATTCATCACTGCAACAAAAAGAATAAAATACCTAGGAATAAACCTACCTAAGGAGGTAAAAGACCTGTACTCAGAAAACTGTAAGACACTGATGCAAGAAATGAAAGATGACACAAACAGATGGAGAGATATACCATGTTCCTAGATTAGAAGAATCAACATTGTGAAAATGATTATACTACCCAAAGCAACCTACAGATTCAATGCAATCCCGACCAAACTACCAGTGGCATTTTTCTCAGAACTAGAACAAAATATTTCACAATTTGTATGGAAACACAAAAGACCCTGAATAGCCAAAGCAATCTTGTGAAAGAAAAACAGAGCTGGAGAAATCAGGCAAAATACAAAGCTTCAGACTATAGAGCAAAGCTACAGTAATCAAGACAGTGTGGTACTGGCACAAAAACAGAAATATAGATCAGTAGAACAGGATACAAAGCCCAGAGATATACCCATGCACATACAGTCACCTTATTTTTGATAAAGGAGGCAAGAATATACAATGGAGAAAAGACAGCCTCTTCAATAAACGGTGCTGGGAAAACTGGACAGCTACATGTAAAAGAATGAAATTAGAACAATCCCTAACACCATACAGAAAAGTAAACTGAAAATGGATTAAAGACCTAAGTATAAGGCCAGACACTATAAAACTCTTCGAGGGAAACATAAGTAGAACACTCTAGGACATAAATCACAGCAAGATCCTTTTTGACACACCTCCTAGAGACATGGAAATAAAAACAAAATAAATAAATGGGACTTAATGAAACTTAAAAGCTTTTTCACAGCAAAGGAAACCATAAAGAAGATGAAAAGACAACCCTAAGAATGGGAGAAAATATTTGCAAATGAAGCAACTGACAAAGGATTAATCTCCAAAACATACAAGCAGCTCATGCAGCTCAGTATCAAAAAAACAAACAACCCCATCCAAAAATGGGCAGAAGACCTAAATAGACATTTCTCCAATGAAGATATAGAGATTGCCAACAAACACATGAAAGGATGCTCTACATCACTAATCATTAGAGAAATGCAAATTAAAACTACAATGAGGTATTACCTCACACCGTCAGAATGGCCATCATCAAAAAATCTACAAACAGTAAATAATGGAAAGGGTGTGGACAAAAGGGAACCATCTTGCACTGTTGATGAGAATGTAAATTGATACAACCACTATGGAGAACAGTATGGAGCTTCCATAAAAAATTAAAAATAGAAGTACCATATATCACAGCAATCCCACTACTGGGCACATACCCTGAGAAAACCATAATTCAAAGAGTCATGTTCCACAATGCTCATTGCAGCAGTATTTACAATAGCTAGGACATGGAAGCAACCTAAGTGTCTATCAACAGATGAATGGATAGAGAAGATGTGGCACATATATACAGTGGAATATTACTCAGCCATAAGAAAAAATGAAATTGAGTTATTTGTAGTGAGGTGGATGGACCTAGAGACTTTCATACAGAGTGAAGTAAGTCAGAAAGAGAAAAGCAAATACCGTATGCTAACACATTTATGGATTCTAAAAAAAAAAAAAAAAAAAAAAAAAAAGGTCCTGAAGAAGCTAGTGGCAGGGCAGGAATAAAAATGCAGACGTAGAGAATGGGCTTGAGGACATGGGGAGGCAGGAAGGGTAAGCTGGCACTAAGTGAAAGAGTGGCATGGACATATATACACTACCAAATGTAAAATAGATAGCTTGGTGGAAGCAGGCACATAGCACAGGGAGATCAGCTCGGTGCTTTGTGACCACCTAGAGGGGTGGGATAGGGAGGGTGGGAGGCAGACGCAAGAGGGAGGAGATATTAGGATACATGTTTATGTACAGCTGATTTACTTTGTTATGCAGCAGCAAGTAACACATCATTGCAAAGCAATTATACTTTAATAAAGATGTTTTAAAAATGTGATATTAGAAAAATAAAAACCTTTTATTTTGAAACAAATATAGATTCACAGGGAGGTGCAAAGACGTGCACACTTCCATCCTCTCCCAATAGTGACACTTAAGCAGCTGCAGAGCACAGCCACCCCAGGAAACTGACGTTGGTACAGTCCATAGAGCTATTCAGGTTTTACCAGTTTTACCTACACTCCTGTGTGTGTGTGTGTGTGTGCGCGCGTGTGCACGCCGTGCACGTGTATTTAGCTCTATGCAAATTTATCACGTGTAGTCTCGTGAGACCACCAGCACATCAAGACACTTACTTCTGCTACCAGCATCAGGCTCTCTGGCCACACCCTTTATAACCATACCTCTATCCATAACCCCTCACACTCAAGAGTCTGCTGTCCATCTCTAAACTCTGTCATTTCACGAGTGTCACACAGGTGAGCTCCCGCGATCCGTAAGCTTTGAGATTGGCTCCTTTCACTGCACGCGATTTCCTTGCAATCCGTCAGGCTCTGGCTGCATCCCTGGTTTGTTTCTTTATTGCTGAGCTGTTCTGTGTGGTGTGTCCCACAGTCTGTTTAACTGTCCTCCTGTCGAACGACACTTGGATAATTTTCAGCTTGGAGCTATTAATATTTGTGTACAAGTTTCTCTTTGAATAGATTTTCATTTCTCTGAAAGACATGTCCAAGAGTGAAATTTCTGGGTCTTGTGTAATTCCGCTTGTAGTTTCAAAATGAATATGAATTGATCCTTCCAACTCCTCAGAAATATCTCTGACATTATCGTCATCACCTTCTCCACCATGTTACCACTTATTGTGGTGTTTCTGTAAAGCAACCTCCGAAGCACCTGACACTAACAGTCCCACACTCATAACTGTGATATCATTGCTCACAGTGTTCTTTTCTTCCTTTTTGAAAATTTTTCTCTACTTATCCCAGAGAGCCTTGATGGAGTCACTTCAGGTCAATGTGCTTTAACCAAAGAGTACTTTGCTTTTTAAAATAGAGTAATTGAGAGTTTGTTGTATTAAGGACTTGATCCTTGCTTAAACATAGGGTACCTCTCTGCTTTCTGGGGAATAATTCAGACACATGGAATAATTCCAGGAAGGCATACAGAAGGCAGTGAGCCCTGAATTCACAGTACAAATAGAAAAAATGTTGCCTACTCCCTCAGGGGTGAGGACTCAGGACAGGTGAGCACTCACGACAGGAAAGGGTGGATGGGGAACCATCCTACAAAAGGGGAAAGTACTTGAACATTCAGCAACGCCATTTGCTGCAGTTCCCAGGCTCTTTTTGTGTGCTATTACCATCTGAGGCCAAGTACAATTTAAATTATATCATTTTCCAGATGCTGCTGGTATCTTCTTTGTTGCCTGCACATATTCCAAGCCTTTGTCTAACTTTAATTTAGTTGAATCTTTTGGTCCATTAGACAGTGGTATTCACTCTCAGGTAATGAGGTATAACGCAATGAGTTTTGGATAGTATTTACTGCTTAGTGAGGTAATTTTGTTTAATGAGTATTTAAGAGTGGAGGAAATGGCTTCATCGTTCAGAATTATAAGCAATTATTCCCCCTGGATACACCCATTATGGTGAACACTGGGGATATTGATGAGTGCTTTGAAAGTCCACATGCTGTTTAGCCTTGTTAGGATTATTAAACAAACTCTGAAGCCGTCATCCCCACAAAGTCTATGGGCCACAAAGCTCTGGTCCAGCAACAGGCTGATCTTCACCCTCAGAGTGGTATCCTGTCTGTCACTAATTTCAGAAAATTTTCAACCATGATTAAGTCAAATATTTCTTCCAGTCTGTTCTCTCTTTTTTCTTCTGTTATTCCAATGACACACATGTTACAGTTCAGTGTCGGAATTTCTAGAGACATATCTTCAAGTTCACTAATTCTATCCTCAGTCACGTTTAGTCTACAGAGGAGCCCATCAAAAGCGGTCTTCATTCTGTTACAACGTTTGTGATTTCCAGCATTTTCATTGGATTCTTTCTGAGTTATCATCTCTCTGTTTACTTCACCCATCGGTCCTTGTAAGTTGTTCAGTCTTCCCATTAGAACCCTTAACATATTAATCATGGTTATTTTAAATTCCCTGGTTTGATAATTTTAAATTCTATGCCATACCTGAGTTTGGTTCTGATGCTTGCTTTGTCTCTTCAGACTGTGTTTTTTCTTGCCTTTTAACATACCTTGTAATTTTCTATTGAATGACAGACGTAATGTATTGGGTAGTAAAAACTGAGTTAAAATAGGCCTTTAGGATGATATTTTATGTACATCTAGCTAGGAGTCAGGCTGTGTTTAATGTTCGATGTAGCTGTGGGTGTCTTTGGCCTCAAATTATTCTAATGTCCCTGTTTTTGTCTTCCTGTTGTCTTTGGGTTTCTCTAAGAACCCCTTCTTAAATAGAGTCTGCATCACGCAGCTTTTCAGGTCCTCCTGCTGGTGAGGTGTAAAATGTGGGGGAGGGCTTTAGATCTCCACATTTTAGTGGGTCTGTGCCCCTGGGCTGTGATTTCATAAGAGTTTCTTAACACTTTTTTTTCTGCCTTAAGTGAAATAAGAAGGCTAGCAGGGGCTGGAGGTGGGTGATTTCCCTTCCCCCAGGTTAGAGAACCTGTTAAAGCATTTTCCTGTTGAGTTGGCCTTTTTTATGGAGAAGGCTCTGGTCAATTTTAGGTTGGTCACCCTTTTCCTGCTCCCTGCCAGGAACAAGAGGGTTTTTTCCCTTGGCTCTTCTCTTTGAGAATCTGGTGGGGTTCTTGGAGGTATAAACCACAAAACTATGGGGTCCTCACTAAGAGTGAGGTCTACAGAGGTTTCCCACTCTCACACTGGTCCACACTCAGCCTTCAGCAGTTCACCAAAATTACCATTTAAATGTTCTTACTGGTTTACAGCTCCGGCAGCTTCTGCTCTAGGTGAGCAGACCCCTCTCTGACCCTCCAGGTGAGGCAACACTCTGCATGTTCCTGTCTCTCCTGATTTGAGGTGGTGGGCTTGCCCTGTGACCTTGGTTCTCCGATGGGCCCAAGAAACATCAGTGCTTTTCTGTTAGCTCAGGTTTTTTTCTTGTTGTAAGGATTGGAGTCACAACTCCCAAGCTCTACATGTTGGAGCTGAAACCATAAGTCTTTCACTTGTGTTTTGCTTGGAAGGAATTGTCTCACTCCCATGGTCACTGCACCTAAGACCTGGTCTCTGCATGAGACTGGGTTTCTATATTTATGAATCTAGTTGAATTATTAAGAGCACCGCTTGAAGTGACATGATCATCCAGGCTTCTGACATCCTCTTAGGGCCCCTCTGGCATCTGGTTCTCTTTGGTCTCTAGGTCTCAGCTCGGAGTCCCACAGAACCCACCTGAAGCTCCTGGGGGTGGTCCTGGGGCTGACCTCATCTACCCGACCTGCAGGTATGTGCCAGGAGAGGAGAGCCCTGGTCCCTACACGTCCTCTGTGCCCTCCTAGGAGTTAGGCTGGTGCTTCTCCTTCTTCTAGATACTGGTGAAGGGGTGAGAAAAGGAGGAGAGGGGTGGTGACAGGGGGCAGGAGGAAATGCTGGGGAAAGGAAGCATCTTCTGACTGCCTGTGTGTCTCTGACAACAGGTGATGCTGTTGTCAGCGGGCTCCTCAGGGAGTTATGTTTCAAATGCAAGAGTGTGGTTATTTAAGGGCTACTGCAAATAAACTGGCAAGTGCAGTGTCCTTAGCTCCACCAAGAACCATCTGAGGTGGACATTCCCCTCCACTTCATGTGCGAACGCCCAAGTGGACTGGAGAGAATTTCAGTGGAAGGCGGTATCATAAAACAGACCACATCTCGTATTTAAAAGGCAGTGTTTTCCATTTCTGTGTAATCATATCAAGAAATGGCTCTTTGTCCAAAATCCCTTCTGTGGGTCCACTGGTGATTTAGTAAATAGAGAACGCGCTGGAGTTTACTTTAGAAAAACCACTTTCCTTCATTTCATGAAGGTTTGGAAAAGTGAGTGATCATGTTGCCATGAAAATAAGACATATTATCCTTCTGGGTAATGGGCCATTTTGAAGGCTCCGGGCATTCTTCATTAAAAACAGAGCGCTGGCCCTTCTGGGCATGGCTTCTGACATTTATAAATTGCTTATTTGATGTTTAAAGTTTATTTCTATCAGGAGACTTGGTACTTTAGTTGAGCATTATCGAAGAGATGAATCTGCCCATTTACGGTGTGCTCCCTGCTCGCCGGTTAGCATGTGTGGCTTCTTGAAGGCAAGGCCCGCAGAAACCCAGAGACGAACTCCCAGTTGCTGGACAAGGAGGAAAGGAAAAATAGCCCCCAGTTTGCATTCTGAGGGTGGGTAACATGCTGAGTTTAAGCAAAATCCTGCTGCTTCTCAGAGCTCAGCCCCCAGGGCAGGGTCAAGTCCAAACAAACAACAGCTTTATCAACATCAGGAACATCTGCATGGGACCTTAAGAATCCCACCCATAAAGACACAAATCACTCAGTCAAGTAAAAGTTGGAGCTGCTTCCATCTTGATCTTTGTATCATAAAAGAATGGTTATTATTTGCTCGTGCTTTGAACTCCATAGGGTCTGCAGTGATGGAGAAATACATTTTTATTTTTTAGGGAAGCCAAGTTACAGGTCCATCTTTGTTTATTTCTTTCCAAACTGAAAATATCTTTTTGGAATCTAGTGCTGAAGAATAAAGTCTTCGGTTTAGGTGTTTTAAAGCTAGGAACAGCGGGCTAACAATGAGGTGACAGGGTACGTGGGAAAGATAGTTGAGCTCTTCTGTGAAGCTGAACCATGACTGCGGTGGGCATTTTACCACCAAACCCAGCTCTACGCTGCCGTCAGCCTGAGAAGCATTGCTGGTTTCGCTGTGTGAATGAATACTGGCCAACAATGAACCCAAGGCTAATATAAACATAATTTGCAAAGTATTAATTGGCGTTTTTGCCTTTTGCTTTCAAGTAGATTGCATAATGACACTGGCTTATTTGTGTTGATTCTACGAGATACATATTTCCAAAATCTGAGGCTTGGAAAAGACAGATGGTAGCTCAGAGGTGTGATTCTCGGCTTTCTTTCTACCGTGGGATTGTTTTAAAATTCCCATAGCTGGTAAGAGAACACAGCACAGCTAATCCTTCGAAGATATACACTTGTAGTCATAGAATTGTGAGAAAATGTCTTTGTCAGAGTTTCCTTTGTCATAGGTTTCAGGGGAGACTTTTTTAAGGTCTAGTCATAGGTTTTCTTTGAATTCTTGGATACAGGCAAAAAAAAAAAGAAAAAAGAAAAGTAAATGTACTTACCGGAAGGAAAAATGGCGCTAAGTTCAACAAGAAAGACACTGAGTGATCAAACGGAGCATGTGGTTTTAAGATATGAACTATAAAGTTACATTTCGATCCTTTAAAATTGTGGGCTTTACGTCTTTACAGCAAGCCTGATGCACTTACCCTGCCTTCTGCTAACTCTCTCTCCCTCTGTCCTTTTTATTTTTTTAAGCTTCCTAATACTCCGTAAAACTTCCTTCTTGTTTTCTGTCTCTTTTCTTCTAACACTAATTCATACTTTTGTCTTTAAGTAGTAAAAACCAATCATTTTCTTTAGCTTTGCTTTATCTTCTTTCTAGTCTGTTGAGCACTAACATGATAGTGAGTCAGTGTCTTCAACAGCTGTCGAAAAACTGTAAAACAAAATGAAACATAAGCAGGTCCATTCACAGCCAAGCCCAGCTGGGACTCCAGCAGACACTGATCTAAACGTGCCTGTCCCTCTGAGACAAGCTTGATTTTACGAAGGTCATAACCCATTTTAACTTCTTTTATTAGGGTAACATGAAGAAGGACCCTACTGGATACTAGACAGGGGGTGTCAAGTTCATTATCTCATTTCTCACAATGCGATGACAGGCATTAGTTCCCGGTTTTATATATTTAGCGACTGAGCTCAGAGATCACAGCCCACAGTGACCGTTATTTGTTCTGTAGCATTAAATTTAAAAATGGATGCAATTCACATGTTGTTAATGTGCTTCTGTTACGTTGTGGTGCACTTTCTCCCCAGAGGCTATTGTAAAATGGAAGTCATTAATAAGGATCTAGCAGCTGTGAGCACTTATCTCCCACGTGGGAGACAGGGATCCCCACAGGCAGGGCTGGGTTTTGTTTGGTTGTTTTTAAAAGTCATAAGGAGAAAAGAGGGACTCTTTAAGATATTAACACATGCAGGGGTCATCAGTGTGAAGGGGTCACTCAGGCTAGAAATGAGATGCGATTCCGGGAGAGAGAAGAGGAAAAAGTGCTGGATTCTTCACTTATCTAGGCATGCACGGTCACAATCGTGCAAATTTCCTAATTTAACACACACCTGTATTCCCTGAAATCCTCTTTCTAATAAATATTTCCCAAGATACTGGCAGCAAGCATCCGTAAAATGCTAGAGTCCACCTCCAAAATTAGTCTATTAACAAAGGCTAAAAGATAGACGAGGAAGAGTCTTAGTTACCAGCTCACATCTCTCGGAGAGGAGACCACAGGTCCCACGGGTCCTCTTCCAATGCCAGCACAGCCCACCATCCAAACAGCCTCTGTCTAAACCTAATTCCCATGTCTCTCCTGCCTCTGTGAAAGGAACAGCTGGTCAGCATCTGTCCAATAAGACCTTCCTGTTGGAAGATGTCGTTCATTTCTCAAGGCTAAATCACCCTGGCGCCTTTGACCTCCTGCCTAGGTCTAACTTTAAACCATCTAAGGATCTACAATCAACTTGCAGAGCAAGGAGGTCCTGATGTCACAGCAAATGGGAGCCAGGAGCTGACCCTCGACCCTCATTCTGCCTGCGTGGACCGGGCTGGCAGCGTGACGAAGAAAAATGGTTAAAACCGTGAGACCCCATCCTTCCCGTCCATCCCAGGCAGAGCCTTCATTCGGGCAGCCACCAGCATTTATGGAGGGCTCTGGGGGTCAACAAAGCACTAGATTTCCCATCAGTACTTTCTGAACACTTTCCCCTGTGAAGCCCCCAAGTGTGAGTGGCTTACGTAGGTACTTCTGCAAAACAAACAAACAAACAAACAAAAAAACCAGTTCTTCAAAGTCTGCCCCTTATTCTTTTTTATTTAGGCACATTATAAAGGTTTTGAACCATGACATTCAGTAAGTAATTCAGCTGTGTCTTGGTGATAGAGTAGCATATCTTACTGCATTTTATTATGCATTAGAAAGCGGTCACTTGTGCTCAGCAGACCGCAGGGGCATTTTGCAAAGAGCTGAGGTAGAAAGAATGCCCACCTGCCTTCCGTACTTTACACCTTAGGAAATAATGTGCTACAAACAGGTGTCAAGGTGAAGGGTGCTTTGGGAATGGTAGTTTTGAGCCACTGAGCAACAGTCCACAAATGGACGGAAGCGGGTGGGATGGGGGGGAGCCCCCCTGGCTTTCTGCACAGGCCGAGTCTGGTGACCATTTCTGGGCCAGGCAAAGGGACTACAGGTGCTGGGCAGCCTGTGTCTAGGGCAGCCCCCAGAGGCAGGTCCTGGTTTAACTGGGAGTTGATCCAGGAAGCGCCAGTGGGGGAGTGGGAGGTGAGGCAGGGGAGACAGTAGAGGATTGGGGTCCAGCAAGTTTCTGCTGTGGGCGACAGGAGCCTAATCCCACTGGGGGTCTGGGGGCGTGGGTTCAAAACATGCCACAGGGTTGTCCTACTCCTGGGTATTTAGCCATGATTCCCACCCAGAATTGATTGAGGACTGTCCCCACGGTCATTAACTCCTGGCCCTCTGGCCTGCCCTCACACAGGGGGCTCGGCCCACCTGCAGCCAGAGGAAGCCAGCAGATAGAGTCAGGTTCCTGCCGTCGGGAGCTGTCCACTTGTGCAGAAACAATGTCGGCCGTGGGCACATGGGCAGAAACCAGCTCCCTCTGCTGGAAGCAGAGTCAGCACCTGTCGTCGCCCGTTAAACCCCAGCCCATGTTGGTGGACACTGCCCTGCCGGAACCTCACTGGACCTTGCTGTGTTGAGGACTAGTTTGCTGGTCCCCGAGCAAGTCCAGGGAAAGGAAAGCTCTCAGCACGAGAGACAAAATCAGCGACTCTAGTACGACAGTATGGAAATGCGCTATTGATAAGGGGTGTGCAAAGAACCATCAATCCCCAGTGGGTGAACACGGAAGCAAATGTGGGAGGGAGGGGTGGTCTGTATAAGCTTCTTAAAGGGAGGTGTTTCCTGGAAGTGTTCTCCTAGATCACGTGGCTGGCCGAAGGATGCTCTGGGCACTTGGGTCCCGTTAGAGCTTTCTGTCTGCTGACTGTAGGCGGTCATCCTGTTTTCTATGTTTCTGGCATTGCATTTATGGCTCTCCCGGATGCACAGCATGACACCATGGATGGAGAAGGGTTGGGGCAGAGGGGCCTGGGACAGGGGGCTGCGGAAGCACAGGGGAGAGACCTGCTAGCTCAGCCCAGGGTCCTCCAACTGTTTTCTCTACAGCTTATGGGGAGAGCACACTGTAAAAAAACTGTCACTTATTAGAAAATTGCCGGCAAGTTTGCTGCTCATCCATTGTTGAGCAAGTAACTGCCAGCAGCCACTTCCATAGGCTGTGGCTCTGTGTCGCCCCAGATTTGCACACTGTCATCTGGATCCTTCCTTCAGAACTGTCATGCATAAACTGCTAAGCAGTTACAGAGGGTACAGGGTCTGGATTCCACCATGCAGCTGAAGAGATGGTCCAAACTCTTAAGGAGAAATAAGTTTAAATGACAGGGAATGAAAGAAGGCCAAGTGATAATTAAATGTTGCAGGAGAATTCAGGGACCACAGACAAACAAACAGTCAGAAGGGAGACAAGGATGGGAGATTTATAATGTCAGTGTCTGCGGCAGGTGCTGGGATGCACGGTCAGGTTCTCCTGATATTGTTGCTTCTAGAAGTGCCATCACAGCCAGTCCTGGCTGTCAGCACCCACCCACCCCCACCCCACGCTCAGGGTCCCTCCTCCCATTGCCTCTGGCACTGACCATTGGACATATGGATGGACATGTGAAAGTCCAGCCCCTCATCCCAACTTGGGACAATTCTGAAGGACCACCCCAGGTCGAGAGCACCCTGGAGACAACCCCATAGCCCAGCTGCTCTGTCCACATCCTGCGTCTTCCCCCGCTTTCCTTTCACAGGCATTGAACCCAGGATCCTGACCCAAGACCAAGTTCCTAGTCATCCTCCTGTGCACGTTCCCCACCTCAGAGTCTGCTGTTCCTGGAACTCAACCCATAGCAGCGTTGATTCAGAACACAAACCTCATATTTAGAAGTCCCTGCTTAGATCCCTGGAATGTCTTCATATCAAGATCTCACCCCTCAGCTTGGCCTGTGAGGCCCAGTTAGATCTGATTCCTGCTCGAAGCTCACCCCGTGCTGGTCGGCAGGTAGCTGTCCACGCTCATCCTGCCAGCCTGGTGGCCACCCTCCAGGACTCCTGGTATTGATGTGAGATGATGTGAATGAGTCATTGAATAACTGCATGGAGGAGATGGGCTAGGGTGGTCCTTCCACGAGGCTGTTCCCTCCCCACTGAGTATCCATGAAAGGGGATGGGAGATGCATCTGGAAGGATGAGAGAGATCACCAGCAGATGGAAGAAAGCATTCTGCAAGAGTTCCATGGTGCTGTGTGTCCCCTGCAGGCTGTGCCGCTCTGGGTGCCTGGAAGACCAAGGTAAGTGGGAGATGGGGCGGCTAGGGAGCAACTCACGCAGGGCCCAGCTGCTGCAGCTTCTCCTTGGAGCCAGGGCGAGTGCCTGGAGGAAATGCCTGGGAGGAAGCGGCCTTAAGCATCAGTTTCCAACATAAAGCCCAGAAGGTGTCCTACGTGCAGCCGGGCAGGGGGAGTGGACTCTGAGTTCTTCCGGCTTCCTTGGCAGCAAGCTGAGGTCACCTGCTTGGTCCAGGTTTTCAGGGATGACATGCGGTCCCTGCCCTTTCATTCTTTTGAGAATCCACACGCAGCTCCCCCTGAACCAGCCCATACAGCTGTCTCCTGCAGGCAAGGGGCCGGTTGTGTGCTCTCACCTATGGGCAGGGCTAGCGCCAGGGCACAGCTGCCCCAGGTCAGGCCCCGCTCCAGGATCCTTGTGTGAATTAAGGCATCTCATCCCCAACAGCCGCACCAGGTCAGCAATATCATTATAACCATTTCACAGAGAAGGAGACTGAGGCAGGCTCTCAAGGCACTGTCCCGTGATAAGCAGTCCCTCTGGCTGGGTTGCAGGGGTTTGGGTGGGGACCCATGACATGTCCAGTGCCACCCACAGAGCCATCCTCAACGAGGCCCTCACGACTCTGGGCAATGACCACTTCCTCTTCCCACAGTGTGCCTCCCGGCACCTGGGAGAACTAAGCTTCTCCCATCTCACTAAAAGGATTACTTCCAGCCTATGCTAAATGAGAAGTCATGTACCATAGAATGTTTAGGACAATTCTATTAGTCACAAGGTATAATTTATACCACCAAGTGTTATGCTTGGGGGACAAACCAGTTCCTTAGAAGGGATCACAGGTGCAAAGCATCACCTGCCTTCCAATAGGGCTGGTTGCTGATTTTAGGGATACGGGTCCCACATGGTGATACACACCTTGACTTGGCCTGAGCAAGTTATGGTCTGACTCACAGGATGCTCTGTAAGACATGCGGCCTTGCGCACCGAGCTGAGCACAATGGGCCCTGAGTCCCCGTGTCCTGGGTACCGTCCCTGCCTCAATGTGGAGTGGATGGTAACCCAGGCACCTCTGTGGGTCTGTGCCCACACCTGCTGGGGTTCACGTGGGTAGCGTGGACCAAAGGATGACTCTGCAGCCAGGTTTGCACATGGTCCTCTTTCGAGCCCTCCACCCCAGTGGGGACGAAAGGGGTCCTCAGCTCCAGGCCTTGCGTGCCTTGGCCCCCATCTTACATCCAGGAAGGAAATGAGCAAAAACCCCAGGTCTAAATTGGGAGTGAGCCAGAGCCCCCGCCCAGCACGTGTGGTTCCAGGGAGTCCATCACGGGGGCCCGTGGAGTTGTGGTCAAGGTCAATTAGGCAGAAAATGAAATGGAGCATTTTTGCCCAGCTGTGCTCATTGTGCCTCCCTGTCTAAGACGGTGGAACCGTACCATGACTCTGCCCCGTCTTAGAACCTCACTTGGGGTTGGAGGGCCTTTCTTCCTCATGGCTCAGGATGACTTTTAGACCGCTCATAAGGAATCATAAAAACTAAAATCCAGCCCCAGCTGCTCCACTGCTGCCTGACGCTCGGGCTGTTTTAATGCCTGCCAGTGGTAGACTTGCTGAGGTTTCATACATCCCCCCAGGGCGGCCAGAGTGCCTTCCTCTCTCTCTCTGTCTCTCTCTCTCCCCCCGCCCAAATACTTCAGGATGTGTCCCCTAAAAACAAGAACATTCTCTTATGTCAGAAATTATCAAAATTAGTAAATTAAGACCTATACGAACCTATTATCTAATCTACAGACCTTTTTTCAGATGTCACCAATTGTCCCAATAATGTCCCCCTGGTAAAGGGAGCTCTGCGGTCTGCAGTCCCTTGAGCGCAGACAGCTCCCCACCTTCCTCTACACCCCATGGCCTGGGCATTTCAGCCAACTGCGGTCAGTTTGGGGGCAAGGCCAAGGGTTGAGGCCTTGACAGAGACCTTCCCAGTGCGTCCTACCAAAGAGAGCTCTTCTCTTTAGATTCGAACAAGGAGCTGAGAATTTGAATAAGGGAAAGCCCACCTGGAGCCCCCGTGGCCTGGCCTCAGTGGCCCAGGAGAGGAGAGCAGGCAAGCTGGCCCCTCCTCGGGCTCCCCTGTGGGCTGCCTTTTGCTTTCCCCTGGGTATCCTTCAGGGACGTGGCCTTGGTAGGGGTGCAGCGGGGCAGGCATCCAGGTGTGAAGGCAGCGGGAGGGAAGCAACACCCTCCTCTGCCTCTGAATAGGCTTCATCCTCGGATGAGATCATAGGGAGGCCCCAGCCCAGCGAGAGGTCCTATTATTTTAAGATCTGCTTTTGTCCTCAGAGGCCCTCCTGCCTTCGCTGTGGAAAACAATGTAAGGAGAGCATCTTAGCCGTGATCTTAGCTTTCGTTCCTGAAGTTTGCATGGGGGCAGGGGACATATTTGGGAGGTGACGGGGCACAGGGTGGGAGCAGAGAGGGGCAACAGGGGAGGGAGGAACGGAAGGAAGTGGGTGAATGAGCAGCTACCCTCACCGGAACTGAGGCTCCATCTGCAGGGCCCCTGGGGAGACCCTGCAGATAACACACCTTAGAAGCGTTCCACCAACAGCGAGGAGCTGGGGTCGTCACCCACCAGCTCCGCCCTCCTCATTTGCGCTTTGCTCCTGGAGGCAGGTCACCTGTGGCCCACACACCCCCGCAGGACAAATGCACCTGGGGGCAGGGATACACTGAGCCTTTGGTCTGCACAGGGGTCCACAGGCCACTCCAGGGCTGGAGGATGTGGATGGGGCCAAACAGCATCTGCTGTTCCCTTTCCTGCCATCCGCAAAGACGCTGCTGCAAGGTTGAGTACGGAAATCCAGGTAGCAAACAATAGGGCTATTTTACCCCCAACCTGTGGTCTCCCTACACTTGAGCCCTGGTTTCCTCAGTGAAGGAGAGAAAAGGGCAGAGCCATATTTGGCGCCAGGGGGTCCCTGAGTGGACTCAAATCAGGGCCCCCCCATGCCAATCCCAACATCTTTAGGACCGCCTCAAGCCCACCCATTTTTAAAGCCCCAAACACATCTCTTCTTGAAGGCTTCCTAGACGACCACAGACAACAGGGCCCTTTTCTGCCCTTTGCTCCCAGAGCGATGGAAAGCAGCTCCTGCTTGGTGTCTGCTCAGAATCTGAGGCCACCTCCCAGCTCAGTGGGAGGGAGAGCGGGGTGGACTGGAGACACCGCTTGGGGAGGGCAAGGGCACGGGGCTCTGGAAGACCTGACTCCCCTCCTGCCTTCTCTTTGTCTGAAGGCTGAACCCTCAGGGTAAGGACCTGCATGGAAACGCTTCCAGGGGATACAGGAGAAGGGATGCATCTGGGCAGGGGATGGCAGACATCACTGTGCCCTCAGTGGGCCTGGCCAGCCCAGCCCACGGGACATGTGCATGACACACACCGTGGACTTGGGTTGCACTGTGTGGATCTGAGGTGAAGAGGCGAGCGGGGCAGAGGGGGAGACAGCTGGTCCTCGGGGATGAAAAGCAGGTGAGCTCGCACTTGGGCCCTGGCTGACGCCAGACCTGAGGCTGTGAGTCACACTCATACGTTTATCCACTCACTTCTTCCCCAGCTCCCTCGAGGCAATGCAACCCAGATTTATGCAGAGTCCCTTGATTGCTGCAGAAGCTTTATTTTTAATGGGTGGCCCTGAGAGGCTTGAGGACCCTCCGAGCTGCCCTGGGGGCTGGGGTCCTGATGCACACACATCACTTCCAGACCTGGGGTCCCCTGGGGGTTGTCGGTGCCTTAGTGCTGGAGGCCTGATAGTTTCCATGGGGAAAAATACATCCTTAATGGTCACTCAGAAGGCTCCTTGTTGCAGGGCCAACTGCTGGGCTCTGGGATTGCTCTTGCTGGTGACTCAAGCAGCCTCACCGAGGGGCAGAGGAGAGAAAAAGAAAACAGTCGGCTGGGAAGGGCGGGTGTGGGTAGGAGGCTGCTCTGTTTTCACGAAGATGAATTAGCAGAGCCCTGGACCTGCCAAGGGTCCGGTCCTATTCCTCTATCAAAACAAAACCAGCACCTGGAGATTTAGATAAGACGCCTGCCAAATAGGGCAGCACTGGGGGTCTACGGGAGCCAGGATTTGCCTATATGCAAGTTTTAAAACAGCCTGCCCGGACTCAGAGCCTTGCTGTAAAACTGAGAGCCGTCATGTGAAATGCCCAGGCAGTGGGGTGCAGAGGGAAGCGGGGAGCTGTCTGATTCCAAAGGGCTGCACACCCAGGAGCTCCTTTCGCCCTCGGACATTACTGGGACAATGGGTGAAATCTGGAAAAGGACTGTAGATTAGAAAATAGGTTTATGCAGTCGCCTCCCCCCACCCTTATCAGAGGGTGGTACATTCCAAGACCCCCAGTGGATGCCTGAAACCTAGGACAGTATGGAACCCTTCATATACTATGTTTTTCCTGTCCATACAACCCTATGATAAAGTTTAACTTATAAATTAGACACAGTAAGAGATCAACAAGCATAACTGATAAAATAAAACAATTATAGCAACATACTGTAATAAAAGTTATTGAATGTGGTGTCTGTCTCTCAAAATATTTTATTGTACAAATTTAATGCTTTTTTCACCTTAGCTAAGCACTTATCAGGCACCGTGGCCATAACTTTTGCAGTTTGAGGTGTGACAGGCAAACTAGCATGAATTTCTTTTTCCTCCTTCACAGTTTCAGACAGAAGATTTGTTCTTACCGTAGATCTTAGCAACCTTGGCATATGACTTTTTTACCCTTTTCTTATTAAGTCAAGAACTTTCACCATTTCAGGAAGCACTTGACAGCTTCTCTTTGGTATATTCAAGTTGCCAGCATCACTATTTCTGTACTTTGGGACCATTATTAAGTAAAACAAGGTCACTTGGACACAAGCACTGTGACACCTTGATCTGATCACTAAGTGGCTACTAAGTGACCAACAGGCAGGATGCAAGGGACAAAGGGGTGATTCATGTCCCGGGCAGGACGAAGCCAACAGCACAAGATTTCATCACACTACCCAGAATGGCGTGCAATTTAAAACTCACGAATTGTTGACTTCTGGAATTTTTCCTTTAATATTTCTGGACCGTGGTTGACCTTAGGTAACTGCAACCACAAAAAGTGCAATCGCAGATAAGGGGGGACGACCGCATAGGGTCTTAATTTGTTGATTTTGATCATTTTTGAAGTTTTGCGAGAGAACATTCTTGTTTTCAGGGGACACACAGACAAGTATTTAGGGGTAAAGGGGATGAAGGAGAGAGAGTAGCCATCTCACCATGTTCACGCCTGGATCTCTGGGTGAAAGGTATTGGGAATTCTCTACATTCTTACTGTAACTTTTCTGCAAGCCTAAAACAGCATCAAACTTTTAAACAACAATTTTTTTTTAAAGTTTGTGTCTAGACCGTCAATTTTTATCCAATTTCCACTTTTGGTTCCCTATTTATGCCTTTCTGAAAGGATTTGAACACGCACATGATTGACGTGTACAGAGCCGTTCACATGGCCGAGCCTCCTGTCTGAGCCGCGGGCTGGTCCCCAAGTCCTGCATCCTTCCTGCCACCTGCACGCTGGTCCTCCTACCCTCTCCCGCTGGCATCTTGCTGCCCCTGCCATGGGAGCCTCCTGTCCAGGTGGCCTGTTCCTCCAGAGAGATGCCCGTCCTCAGTGTGTGGTCCATGGGAGGGCGAGGGTGGTGAGGATGAGGTCGGGCAGCCTGCCTGCTGGGTAGTGTGGGAGGGAGGGCCTGGGTGGCTGTAGCTATGAGGTGGCTGCAGGCAGGAGGAGAAGGAAAGGCTTGTAGGGCATCTGGTGGCCCTGCCCTGGTCATGGTCTCGGGGACCAGCCCTGCATGCCGGGGCACACTTCTTTGGTCCCTGTGAATTTCATTTTCTCATTTGTGTTTCCACTGTCCCTCCACCTCTTTGTCACCCCCCCTCCCACCCCAGTGATCGGCTGGGCCTGGGCCTGTCATCAGTGGCTCACAGACCACCCTGCAGGCCTCCCGGCCCCAGACTTGCAGGAATGTCCTTTTAGGACACATTCCAACGTGCACCCTCCCACAGCCTGACGGCCCTGCCTTCCGCCGCCCCACAGTTGGTGTGGCCCACGGCTCTACTGAGCTCGTTCCCTGGGGAGACTTCTGAGCTGCTGCATGAACTGGACGTGGTGGGGTGGCCACCAGGTGACATGGCAAGGCTGAGCCACAGAGCACTAGAACCCCCACAGTGACCTGTGGCTCCAACAGGCTAATGGGATCTCATGCTTGGGCATCCGGGAAGCATCTCCCAAGCTCCAGGGCACCTGAATCCCCAGGCTGCCGGCTCGGAACTGGGACAGTGAGCTGTGGATGGACCCACACTGGAGGGGAACATTCCAGCCTTGAGGGATCGTCTGAGATCAAGCCCACATCGTCCATATCACTCCATCTCGATGCTCCTTTTCCTCCAACCAGACTAGGGTTGGTCCAGGAAATACCCGTGAACAAGCCAGGCCTCAGAACGTCTGCTGATCCCCCGACCCCTCCTGCTCGCTGGAGGCTCAAGCGGGTGCCTGGCCTCCCCTGGGTGGGGACGGCTCAGGAGAGGCTCTGCAGGCGCGGGGCCTGTTTGGCCCAGCAGGCCTTGCATTTTCCATGATCTCTCCATTAGGTGATTCAGGGTCACCATGAAAAACTCATGTGTGTTCAGAGTGTTGTTCAAAGTAAATATTGAAAATATGCCACATGCTTCATAGCTTTACTTTGGCTTTTGTTCATTTTTTAATGCACTTGGAGCCTTGTGGAATGGGAGCTGCCAAAACCTGAACATCCTCTGCGATACTCTGAGATGTCCACGTGTGTGTATATGTGTGTAGGTGTGTATGTGTGCGAGCACAGGCACCCCACCCCCACCCCCCCAAACACACGGGCCTCCTTGATTCACTGCAGGGCCTTCTTATTCTTCCTGCTATTCCCTGCCTGACACACAGCCAAAGTCCAAGGCATTATTTTTTAGAGCGGGAACGTTGAAACGGCCTTCAGAAAAATGCTTGCCTCTCAGCAACACAAGGGACACCATTAGAGCATCAGACATGGGCCCGCTATCACCCCGAGAGCAGTTTCTCTGCCTTGCGAGGCACATGCCCTGGCAAGGGGTGGAGACTCTCACAAGAATGGCCTGTGAGCAACTTCTGGGCTCGTGGCCTGCCTGTAGCCCGGGGAGGGGGCAGGAGACAGCCAGGGAGCCCCCCAGGGCGTGGAGGGCTGGCGATGGGGGCTGCAGGTCTCAGCTCAGACCCTGGGACTGACGCAGGATCTCCCTCCAGGAGAGAGAGAGGGAACATGGTCAGCGGGGCCTTCTGGATGTTAGCAGAACCACCGCCTGCAGGGGACTGAAGAGGGTGACAGCCAGGCAGGGGATGTGGACATCCCCAGGGCCCCTGGGCCATTGGTTTTGAGACGAGGCTTGAGTGTGACAGTGACCTTGCTGGTCAGCGTGAAAGAGCAGAACGGCGATGATAATGAAAGTCACTCATAGCCCTGCTCCTGTGATAACAATTATTAGCATATAGCGTGTTTCCTTCCTGTTTACTCATGTCTATAGATACACAAATGCTGTGATTTGTTTTTTTTTTTACAGGTTTGAAATAACATGCACCATCCCCAGATTCTAATTTTGCTTTTCTCCCCCTTAACATTCTAATGAGCATTTTCCCATGACAAGATGACGTTTTCTCATCAGAGCTGAATTCTGATCCAATAGCAACGGAGAAAATGTCTGGCTTTTGCAAACTGTGCAGGAAGTTTGGGTGTGAAGGGAAGAGCCATCGGGGGGTGGGGTGGGGGTCTGGAGCCCCACCCTTTACTGCACTTTCTAGCTTAATGACCAAGTCAGCTGGCTTTGCTGACCTCAGCAGCTTCCTCTGTAGGGGGCAGGAATCAGACGCTCCTGCCAGTGGCTGTGTCACCTGCTCTCAGAATCCTCTGCACTCACTCACTGACCCAGAGCACATCCATAAAGACAGTGGCCTGTCCCGGGGAGGAGGCTGGGTTGGCGTGGAGGACAGATTTAGTCGTTGCCTCCAGGACACTATTTTTATGAAAAGCATGATCCTTTAGGTCCCCTCAGTACACAGGGATAGGGAAAGAGGAGACATGATCTCTAATCCCTCCTATTAGACGTGATCTGGCCAAATTCTCTCTTATCACAGTGAAAGCTCAGACCCTGGGAGTTTGTGACGTGCTCAGGGTCTCTCTGGAGACGGCCTGCTCTTGTTCCTAGTGACAGACAGTAATTTGTGGCAATAGTTCCTGTGTCTATTGCTGATTTTTTTTCCATATGGCTTATTTCTTATTTTTGCTTATTTCTGCAATGCTAAAAAGTGTTTCTCAAAATGTGTTCCATGAAGTGCGGCTGCATGGAAGGGTGAAAGGTCATGGTAAGAAGGGGCTCAGGGACCGAGTGAGTCGGGCCCACGCGGGGTTAGAAAATGGACTGATTCCCTCCTGCCGACCTCGGATGACTAACGGATAGCACTTTCCATGGAACCGTCAGGGGGGAAAGGGAGTTCGTGCATCTGTTTTCCAAAATCATGTCACAGGACATACGCAAAGCACAGTTTGGGAAAGTGTTCTGGGATTGCACTGCCCTTTTACAGTTAAGCTTCTCTAATTCAAACAAAATTGCTGAAAATACCATTTGAATGACAAATTGTTTCTAAAGGAAATGATTATTATTTTTAAACAACACACAAAGCATTTTCAAGTTGGAAAGCCAGATGGGCTCATCCAATTAATAAAGATCTTTCCTAATTATAAAGGCCTTTGGTCTATTAGGACCTAAGAGTAATTTGCTAGTGTCTTAAGAAGACCGAATGTGCTCTCAGCAACTACAACTTATGCCGCTTTGTGTTTGAGAAGCAACTCATCACCCAATATTTATTCTTTCATTCTTCCTGTTATTCATAGAATCCCCGAACCCCAGACATTCCCCAACCTCTCTTGCTGACAGATGTGGCCATGAGACTGTGTCCTGGCAAGTGGAATTGACCAGAAATAACACATGCAATGTCCGCATCGCATCCTTCAAAGGAAGCTGCTGCCCTGTGTGTTTTCCTTTCCCTGCCCACTGGCTGGAACGCAAATGAGAGGCAGGAGTTGCTGGGCAGCTTTTGTGGGCAGTGGAGGCACCACTCAAGGGCTAGGCAAGCGAGGCATTGGAAGGAGCCTGGGTGCCCAGACTGCTACCTGTCTTTTATCACTTACATCTCCATCCCAGTCTTAGCACATGGTTTCCCAGCTCAAGCTTGCATTCTGGATGCTGGTGGCTGCATGTGGCCATGGGACTTAACTTGTGTCCAATGAGTGCAAGCGATAAATGCAACTTCCAGGGTGTGTGTAAAAGGGAGCTGCATGCCTCCGCCTTCTCCTTCCCAACCAGGAAGTCAGATGTCAGGGTAGGGGCATCTCTAGCCAGGCCACACACTGCTTAGTCCCTGGACCATTGGGGGACAAAAGTCATGCTACTCCACTGGGCCACCTACCCATGTGGACTTATATGTGAAAGAGAATCAAACTTCTATTTTATTTAAGCTGCTCTTATCTGCCCTTGTTTAAAGCAACTAGGCCTGTATCTTAACTAATATACCTTCCATTATCCTCCATACATTTTAAGATTATTTTTTGGCTGTTCTCTCTGTATGCTTTGAGTCTGGCTTATGGATATCAATACAGTTACTTGAAGCCATGAAAAAAAATCACCTACTGTCTCTGGAATCTTGACAGTGGTGCTGTCTTTTTGTGCTTGATTTCAAAGCATGTATCAAATATACTTTAAAAATCTTACCCAGGCCTCCTTTGCATGAAGTGTGCGTTTCAACCACCATAAATTGTCTCTGTAAGCACGACCTCAATTAGATCATGTACTTCCCCTTCCTATTTGTTTTTTAATTTTTTTTTCTAGGTCTCAAAAGAGCTTTAAAGGCTACAAACTTGAGCCAGGCACTAATGAGGGTCCATTTAAATGTTTCTTCCTCTGTTTTCCAGCCAACTTTTCATTCTTGCTAACGAAAGCTGATGCAGTGTTTTCCTCTAATAACTGGTTCATGTTCCTTGAGTTCTTTTCTTGGCTCGTGAAAGTGGGCTGCAGCTGTTAGACAGCTCATAAATTGCCTTGCTTTTCGAGTTTATTCTTCCTTTATGTACATAATTTACCCAAAGCCAGTCTTCATCCTAATTGCTCCCCTTGCTTTCTGTGTCTCTCAAATTAGAGGCATTTCTAGCCCCCTTCTTTCAAGAGTACACATTGCAAGGCATGATGTAGATGGGAGTCTTTTGAGGTCAGGACTGTTTTCATTATTCTTGGCAGGACTCAGCAGTGTCCGGAGACAATGGCGAGGTCCCCAACCCAGTGGAGACCTTGTTTACCAGCAGAGAACCAAGAAGTCTAATTTCAACCACAAAGCTGTTCCCTCCCTCCTTCTATTTAGCGATGCAGGCAAGAGCCCTCACTTGGGATACCTGCTCCAACTCGCCCGTTTTGCCCCTTGAGCTCCTCAGCCACAGACACCAGTCGGGTTTCTCCTTAAGCCCTGACCTGCACTCAGGTGGTCTGGTTCAGCTTTTTGGTTGCTTTGTGTGTAGAACATATTGTTTGGAGCATCAGTGTCCCCCTTCCAATAAATCTACAGGCCCTTTCTTCTCCACGTACAAAAGTAACAGCCTTAGTTTCCCTTTATTTCAAGTGCGCTTGCTGCGGTCACATTGTCCAGCATGATGGACGCGGAGCTGTGCCTCCAGTGCCCTCCTTCGGGACTGAGACCTTGCGTCCCCGGCTGCTAGCCATGCTGCTACCTGGCAACCCCCAGCCATTCGTGCAGAGGAAAGAAACTCAGTCTTAACCTCTGTCATGAACGCACTCCTTTGCCATCTTTAGTCTGTGCAGGCAAAGGTTTCTGGGCTCATTCTGAAGCCCCAAGGTCATGACATTCTGTGTGTGGTGGTTTCTCCTTCTCTCCTTTTTGGCTGACTGGCACGAGTGGCGTTGTGGGTCCCCCCCACCCCAACTGCAGCCTTTCCTCCCTACTCCCTGCAAAGATGGGCAACTGCAAGTTCCCTCCCTCTGCCCCACTGTCCTGCCTCCTTCTCGTGTCCAGCACGACTCCCAGCATTTTCTGCAGCCAGACTAACAGCCTGGGGCTTGTTTTCAAACAAAGGACTGTCTCGAGGTTTGCCTTGAGTGTGTGCACCTCTCAGGAGGACTTGTCTCTGAGGAGGGACTCTTCGTCTGCCCTGTTTTCACGTCCACGTTCATATAAAGGTGTGTTCGATGTTACTGCAGAACAGATAAGTGTTCACCACGTGCATCGCCATGTCCTTGCTTCCTCGGAGTTTAGGATGACATCCCACTGGGTCACTGGCAGGCACACCTGAGTTTGCTTTCCTCCTCTGCCCCCCTTTGCAGCATCGCTGGCCCGTCTCTAGGATGGGGGATGAAGCCTTCCCCATGCACTGGCGAGGTCCACCCCACCGGATGCTTAGTGCCTGTTATTCACCAGACCTGTATTTTTGTTGAAATCTAAATCCAGAGTTCAGACTCTGAACCACGAGCCACCCTCTCCAGGAACCACTGCGCCTCTCAGAGCACAGACTCCCGTTACAAGTAACTGAAAGAAAAAGCAAGGAGAATATAGTCCATGTCTCTTTGCTCTTTGGCTTTCCCCCAGCTCTGTTCCCATCAGTGCCCTCCTGGTTCATTTGGAGCCTTGAGAAGGCTTCTGCCTCACCCTTGACGTTCAGCTCAAGACTGTAGCCCTGGAGCCACAGAGAGGATCCAGGATCGAAGGTCATGCTCAGGACCTGCTCCCCAGGAGAAACGCAGAGAGACTTAGTGGTGAGCACGCAGGCCCGGGAGGGGGATGCCTGTTGACCGTCCTTCTGCATCCACATCTGTGTCCTCCCCTGTGAAGGGAGAGGTTTGAACACAGTGATTGGCACGTCTGGTACCTCTGTGTATCACCACATGGCTGATGCTGCCTTTTCCTTCCAAAGACTGGCCCTCCAATGGAGAAAAATCACTGGGCAATTTAGGGAGGACATTTAGGTGCTGATTAGTAGCAAAAACTAAAGGGATATAAAAGATAATATTCAGCCTGGGCCGCTGCTCAGGGAACATTTATAACCTGAAGCACACGCTTTGTCTGGAGTCACGGGTGGTGCTGGGGATGCCGTGTTGTCGTGTGGGTAGGGTGGTCTGAGAAAGCCTCAAAACAATCTTAAGTATCCAGAGAAGTTGCAAGGACAAAACTAAGACCTTTTATTCCTGAACCTTTTGAGAATAAGTTTCGGACGTGATGTCCAAACCTCCTCCACCACCCTCACACAAACCATACACAAACACCAAAACCAGGAAATGTGCGTGGACACATCACACCCACTTGTCCTCGGAGCCCGATTGAGTGTCTCCAGTTGTCCCAGGAATGTGCTCTGCAGCAAAAGCGTTCAGATAAGTATCGGGGGCTGCATTTGGCTGTCGGGTACAGTTAGCCGTCTTGTCTGAGACATCTCCTGGGTCTTTCCTGGCTTGCCCGACCTTGACACTTCTGAGGAGGACAGGCTAGTTATATTGTAGAGTGTGCCCCAGTTTGGGTTTGTCTGATGTTTCCTTGGGATTAGATGCAGACTCTGCATTGTTGGGCAGGAATATCTCAGATATTCTGGTTCTTATCTGGTTCTTATCTCGGCCTATCAGGGGGCGGGCAATTTTGACTCACTCCTTTGCATTGTGAGGGCTTGGCGCTCAACCCCGGGGCTTCCACCCAACCATCCATCCATCTATCCCACGCTCAGAACAGAGACTTGCGTTGCTGTCTGTCACATGCGTGGCAGGACTGTGTGCGTCCTCATTGGGACATGAGGGAGGGGACAGTGGGAGAAGGTTATATGGCACTTGGACACATTCTATACTTAATGATCTAGTCCAGAGGCAGTGGACTTTCAAAGGACAGGACAGATGCTGCCCACAATTTACGTGATCGGAAATAAGAGGCTTGTCCACTTCACGTTCTGGGAGGGCTAAATGGCTTTAACGGGGACAGAATAACTTTAACACAAACTACACTGTCAGATTGTCAATACTGGGTTCATTTCTATTGATTCTCATTTGCAGCAAAAATGTAGAGAGCCGTTGGGTTTTTTCTTTAAGAAAAAGAGAACGTGCCTTGGTTTGAAAATTTAGAGTGTTCTTCCCAAGAGTGGAAAAGCTGAATCCAACATAAGTCCTGGACTCTGAGATGGAGGGAAACCAGCAGGAGCCCAAACCATGAATTAACTTTCAAAGAAAAACATTTCCAACAGAGCCAATGAAATATTCATTTATTGTCAAATGATAGCCCCACAGAAAATCTGCCATCTAGTCTCCTGAAATAAGATTTCTAGGACGACTCCGTTTCTGGCATTCAGTGATCAAACCAGCAATTTTTCTGAGTATTTGGCTAGACTCCTGGAAAGTTATACAAGTGTACAATTTGAAAGGAGACAATATGATTGATATAAAGTCCAGAGTAAAACACAGGGAATGAATTGTCTTTTAAGGGCTGGACCAAAGCAAGTTCTTTTGTTACTGGTATTATACTGAAGCAAGAAATACTTAAGTTACTGGGCAAAAGAGAAATAAAAGTTGCATTCAGCCACCATGTCAAATGAGTTGGAAGTGGGTCTGTCTCGTAAATATGATCCTTTTGAGTCTCCACCTTGGGCAGGATTCTGGCCCAGCATTGTGTCTGGGGCATAATAGGCATGAAATACACCCCCTCGATCAATGAATGCATTGATTCCCTTCAGTGATGAGGGCAGTAAATCACCAAGGAGTGGAGTTACTTTTTGTACATCTTGGAGCACTTAGTCTCCTGTTCCTGTTTGCAAACAACTAATTAAGCCCACAGCTGTGATGCTTGTAGGGTGCTGGTCCTTTGCTTGCTGTAGAGATGTAAGGGGATAATCAGACAAGTCCCCTGTATTTGAGGGATACAGTATCTGGATGTGTACAACAGATACGTACAGGATACCAAATTACAACTGATAGTGTAAGCGCCCAAAGTAAAGGATAAAGTCGTGCTGGGGAGGGAACTAATATCAACAGCTGTAGATTCAGGGACCCACCTCGTGGAGGAAACAACATGGAAGAGTGTCATTGAAACTTTGGGGTCATCCTTCCATGTCCTGACCATGGTTCTTGACCATGACCATCTCCTCCCCTGGGAGGTGGGTTCTTGGCCTCCATGTTCAGTTTTTGAGACCCGACTCCCTGGCCACGAGGGTCCAGGCAGGAGCTGAAAACCATGTTCCAGTGACACCTGGGAGCCCTCCTGCTCAGACCCTAGAGCTGCCCTCCTGAGCATGGCTTTCCAGTGGCTCCCAGCCTCCACGAGACACCCCAGTGTCTTGCTTGTAAATCTCCCTTGCTGTTGAAGCTTGCTTCAAGTTGAATTTTGTTCCCTGCTGGCAAGAATCGAAGGTTGATTAAGTCCAAGAGGAGGAGAGAAACAGCTAGCATTTATTTATCTCCACCTGTGTGACAAGCACTGCACTTTTCATCCATTAGTTTGTTTACTGCTCCATGAAGTGGCTGTTATTACTCCTATTTTTAAAATGCGAAAACGAAGCTTGCTGGATTAGAACAATTAAAGTGCTTCCAGGGAGAGGTAGCGGAGGAATGCAGCCCCAGGCTCCGAACATGGTGTGTCATCCATCTCTGCGTCTTCTGGGTAGCAGGAGGGGAAGGGCACGGGGAAGTTGTTTACCAAACACCACCAACATAAGAAACACAAATGTGATCTATTTTTTTGTAGATTTGCCTTGATTTTTTTTTCTTTTTCATTCATTCTTTTTTCACCATACCAATACTTTCCAAGAGTTCCTCCCGAGTCAGGCCGTGTGTCAGGTTCTGGGGCTGCAACCATGACAAAAATAGGGACCTTCCGGAGCTTAGTGCCAGGGTGAGACGATGTGTCAGTGTAGGGTTACCAAGTGCTGCCAGTGCTATGGAGAAGGCTCCAGGGGCGCAGAAGGAGGTGAAGTGGGAAGCGGGGAGGGACCCGGGTGGGATGGAATGGCCGGCACAGGCAGCAACCAGTTGTCCGAGCTCCGGAGACACGGGATCCCCAGGTGGCGTGGCTGGGACGGACCCCCTCCCCCGGGCCTGACTGGCCTAGCCCTGCCACTCCAATGCGCTGTCCTGGGCTCTCAGGGGCCCGTGGGATTGCGGAAGGGCCACAGCCAGCCATGGCCCATGCCATCCCAGGCCCTGCGATGTCCCCTGAGCCCCGTCCTCCTCTCAGCGCCCCCAGGCTACCCATACCACCTTCTGGGCTTCTACAGGCAGCTCGTTTCCTGGTGGGCTTCCGGCCTTTAAGCTTGGAGTTTGCCTGCTCTGTCATTCCTCATAAGGTCTGGAATTCCATTTCCCAAAGAGTGGAACTAGGTCTCCTCTTTCTTCATCTGGCCCTGTCCAGAGCATGTCCAGGTCCTGCTCCAGTGTAGACAGCTTCAGCCCATATAGCTGCTCCTTCCGGAGCCATGTGACTCGACGCTGGGGGCCCTCTGACTCCTGTGCCCACTGTGATGATCACCCCAGCTCCATCCTGTTTGGAATGACCCCAGACAGCCAGTCCATTCTCTCTGTTCTGGTGTGGCTCCTGGCCTGGGCCCACTCCCTGCAGCTTGCGTGAATCCTGGGACACCTCACAGCTATGGCAACTGGATTACAACCCACCTTTGAGCCCACGTCACAGACAGAGCTGGGGAAGGAAAGGTTTGGAGTCAGACGGGGTTTCTGAGCCTGTGTGGCCAGATCAGCATGAGGTCACATAAGGAGCTATGTCTGATCCCATGTCGTCACCAATACAGTTCCAGCTCTCGTTTGACCAGCCCTACTGGGGGCACTGGTCACAGGCTCATGATACTTGTTAAATTATCCTGAATCCAAATAAAAGCCATTCCTACAAGCTGCGTGTAATACCCATATCAGTGTCCACTCTGGCCCCAGCACCTGGTGACCACATGCCTTGCGTCTCCTCAAGGCAATGGCAGGTTAGTGGGGGAAAGGTCTGTGTTAGTCCCGTTCTGCTGTGTCACTGAGAACCTCAGAGCCTCTGCCCGTGACTAGAAGGCCGCACGCTTCCTTCTCTGACTCACAGACCAGAGGGTTGGCTGGGGTTCAGCTCTACTTGGCTGGGTTTGGCTGATTCAGCCGAGCTCGCCTGCAGGCTGCACTCAGGTCTGGAATCAGTGCCACTGGCTGAGCCCAGCCTCCAGAGGACGGAAATATATCCCACCCACTCTGGTGGGACTATTGTGCAACCCCAGGGGAGAGGGCCCGGGATGGCCTTCCCATCCACCACAGACACAGACGCACGCGGGGCATAACAATGCCATGAGGACATGAAGCCCTAAGACCACACTCGGGGAGGGTATGTGGCTAACCCTTATGGTCACTGTGGTGCTTTTGCAAGCGAGGCCTGATGGAGCCCAGGACAGAAGCCCTGGGCAGGATGCATGGGAGACCTTCTCGCCAGCTTGCGTCACAGCATCAGCAGGAATCCCGACATGCGTGGAGAGAGGAAAGGACCGACTGCAACTAAGGAAGAACTTGAAATGTCAACACTGATGGCTTTCATCACCTTTTATTTATTTAGTTTTAACTAAGTCTGATCTGCCAGATCCTCTTTTCTATGAAAGAAAAGAATTCCAGCTTTGGTCTAGAGGAGAAACAGCTCGTGCTGCACAGCTCAAAAGAGAAGAAATGAGCTTTTCTGGCCACTTTTCTCAAGGCGTCAATGGTCAGTGTTTCACTCAAGGTCACTTAGAAGTATTGAAAGCAGATGCCCTTCCCCTGTTTGCCACCTACTTGGCCTCCGGTGATGAAGAAAACATCTCGCATGGTCAAGTGGTTTGTCACAGTAAATCCAAAGTTACCAAAGGACAGATGCGACCACAAAAGGAAGTTTCACAAACTCATTTCCATTCACTCCTGGGCCATCAACCTGTCAGGGATAGTGCTGAATAGTTAGGAATGAATCAGGAAATCTTTGAAAAGGATGGGCTTCCCCCATAGAACTCAGAGCTCCCTGGAGACTTAGCCAACACTAAGACCAGTTATAGCAGCTAACATTCTAAGATGTATGAGTGCGTCCCGGGCACATGGTCCCTGTCACATAGCCCTCAGGACAAAGCTCCGTGGTAGGTACTTTTATTGTTCCCATTTTATAGATGAGGCAACTGAGGCCCAGGAGAGCTGAGATCATGGTCACACATCATCCTGAAGGGAAGTGAAGAGACTCTGAATAGAGCTTTTCCTCATGGAGGCAGGAATGCCTTCCTCCTGAAGGCCAGGGCAGCATGTCTATCCCTCTGAAAGGGGTGAGACCCTCAGCCCTTGTGAGCACCTACCCCATCAGCAACATGAAGGGGGCTGGACCAGCTCTCCCAGCCTCAAACCAGGGCTTCTGAAGACAGGGGCTGTGTGTATGGCAGGCTGAGTAAGGACCCACCAAGATGTCTATGTCCTAAACCTGTGGATGTTACCTTACATGGCAAAGTCTCTGCAGGTGTAATTAAGGATCTTGACATGGGGACATGTTCCTGGAGTATGAAGATAGGCTCACAATGCAATCACAGGCATCTCTATGAGAAGGAAGCAGAGGCAGGCCACATGACCACGGAGGCAGAGATTGGAGTGATGTGGCCATGAGCCAAGGGATGCCACCAGCCCCCAGAAACTGGAAGAAGCAAGGAATGGATTCTCCCAAAGCCCTGGTGGGTGGGGGGTATGGTCCAGCCAACCCTTGATTTTGACCTAGTGAAACTGATTTTGAATTTCTGGCCTCCAGAACTGTGAGAGAATAAATCTATGTTGTCTGAAGCCACAGGATTTGTGGCAGTCTTTACAGTGGCCACAGGAAACTAATACATGTGTATGAAATAGATTCTAATAACGTTTTATTCAGCAAACATCCACCAAGGGCCGGGTGTGTTCCAGGAATTAGGGATCAGAAATGAATGAAACTTAACTCCTGTGTCTCTCCTCTGGGGCGGGGTAGAGATCTGGGGAGGGAGAGAGAGCCCAGGCATGGGGGGTGGGGGTGGGTGCGGACTTGTAGAAGGGGTCCCACTTGAATTTCCACTGACAACCCTGCAGAGAGATGAGCCCATCACTGATGTTTGCATCAGAAATCTGAGTCTGAGGCCTAATTCTGTCACCCAGAAGCTGTGTGACTTGGGAAAAGTCACCTGGTCCCACTAAGTGCACTTATTGAATCTGTAAGATGAGGATGGTAACACCTACCTCACAGGGCTTAGGACTATTGAACAAAAGGACAAGCCCAGAAGGGAACCTGACTCAGGGCAGGTGCTCGGCAAACATTTGGGCTTGAATGTCTACACCCACATGGTGTGACCCAGGCTGCCACACATGGGATGGAGGTGGAGCCAGTGCCGCTGAACTGGGAAGCTCAGCACTAGTAATTTACTTCTTCTTCAAGTTTCTGTTTGGAATCAAAGCCCTGGGAGATGTTATACCTTCTGTCATTAACACCTAAGGGTGGGAACCCAGCACATGCTCTCTCAGCTACCAGCACAGGAGATGAACCAGGCAGTTAAAGATGAAGACGAGATAGAAGGGCAGGGCTGGACACACTGCCCAGGGCAATGTCACAGCGGCTGGTGGTGAAGGCCATGCAGTGTTAGGTTATCTGGAGTTAGGGTCTCTGGAGGGGTGTTGAAGGACCGACTCCTTAAGAAGAAATCCAATTTTCCTATCCCTTCGGTTGCCTGGGGTGACCAAGAAAGTTGTCCGTGTTTGCATGCCATGGGCTAAGAGTTAATCTGATAGCAGGGAAGGAAAGTGAGGGCCCTGGCCTAGGTTGGACGGCTCCCCATCTGGATGGACGGAAGCAACCGGCAGGGAAAGGGGAGCGAGAGCCCCACGTTCTGCTGTAAATGCTTTTAGAACTGAGAGACCATGGGTGTCTCCGAGCCAAGGAGATCAAATTCCCCAGCAACAGACCATTCTGAGCATACCTGTGTCACATTTCAGCCTCACAGAAGGCTCCAGGAGATGTGTGCCAGAGTCAGAAACACCACGGTTTTGGTTCAGCAAAATGCTTTCACAGGCAATACACAACTCCAGCCTGTGTGTCCATAGGTGGTGGCACCCAGCAGGGTCCTGGGGGGTCACTGAAAGCCTTACACAGAGAAAGGAAATCATTCAAGTGGACATTTCTACAGGATGATCCATGGGCTAACTATGATCTCTCGCCCTGGATGGATAGAAGGCAGAGTTTTCCAGAATCATAGTCCAATATCTAGAGTTGAGCTCTGGTTAGATTGGGTGTCATGGTACTCAGATCCAGGCAGTAGTATCTGATGGTCATTCACTAGGAAAAGGAGGGTCAAGTCTCCAGTTGAAAGTCCAGCTCTCAGGAACTTCTCTCCTCGCACCCAGGGCAACATGATGGAAGAGCAGGTCTTGGAGGGAGGAGGCCAACGGAAGGAATCGCGAGTACACAGGAAGATGCCCCTGTCGAGCTCAGAGACCCAAATCCCCCATGTGCAAGCTGGCTGAGATGCAGAAGGCCTTCTGGTGGATCAAGACCAGATCTACACTAGGAAAGGCAAGCGTGCTGCAAACATTCCATCACAGCCTTTGCACGTCCATGGGTGGCATCATTACTTAATCATAGCAATCTTTCCAGCTTGGTCCAGTCACAGCCTCAGAATCCTTCTTAACACATTGCCTCCAACCCTGTGCCCAGGGGAGCTATCCATGGTGCTGCCGCAGCCCCTGCCCTCAGGTTCTCCCTATTCTGTTGTTTTGCTGACTGGAGTTGACGCCCAGCTGTTCTTGCAGCTGGGACCTGCCTTGACCTGTCCCTTCTGTGTGGTTTCAGCAGGGCCTGTCCTGACACCACCTGGTTCTGAGCCTTTCACCTGAGCCCTGCATTCCCATCTCAGCCTGTCCATCAGGCTTCTCATGAAAATTCTGCCCCCGTTCTTTGGGACTGCCTGACACATGTTACCCCTCACCCACAAAAGACAAGTTTCCTCATTCACAAAACTCTAGTGGGAATGGGGGCCCGGAGCTCCATCTGGGCAGCTGCCACTCAAGTCAGAGTTCCAGCTGCCTGGTCCATTGACTAGCCCCAATCACACAGAACACCGGTCCTGCTCTATGTCATGTGTCCCTTGCCCCATTCTAAACAGGACCTGGTGAGGCTGCATGTAGATGTCATCCCAGCATGGAGCTCAGCTGCCAGCTCTGGGGAAATGTTCTTCTTTTTCTCCCTCTGCTCTGTAGCTTCTACAGACGGGCCTGAACCTCTCTCTTTGCTGCTGGGTCTCTTCTTGGGTCACACTGGGCTCCAAGTTCCTCATGGGCAGGAAGGAAATTGTCCAGAGTCTTTTTAGCTTAAAAAGAATTCAACCAGCCCTTAATCTGTTCCTACTGGGGCTGGTGCAGCTCTGTGTAGCTTTACGTTTTTTTCCTCTTTCAGAAACTCCCCCCCACCCCACTCATGTATCCAAGAAACATTTACATTCTAAGGAAACTGGATGTTTTGAAAGGATTCTGGACTCAGACACTTGAGCCTAAAATGATTTCTAGGGCCCCCATGAAATTAAGCTAACACAGAATCAAAACACACATAACATGGAAAGAAAACAAACATATTCTAAGAAATAAGCTTAACAGTAAATGTGTCCTAAGCAGCCCCCGACTTCACATTCCATTGTACAAGCCCAGCACTGATACTCCGAAGTGATTACACAGCAACACAAATCAAGGCTATGACCGACACTGTTCTGAAAGGTTACAGGTCCACTTCCCGGGGCTAGTGCAGCTGGCGTGCCCATCTGCGGGGGAAGAGCTCAGGCACAGGGCCCCCCAGACCACCACACGACACTAAACAGAAACACTGGGAAGTTCAGAATCAAGCAGATTTGCCAAATTGGCCAAGAGGACCAAACGTAATGATTTCTGTCCGAGGGACGGAGAGTGAGTCTCCCTGAATTTGCTGAGATCACAGACGGAGGTGAGAGGGACCCTTCCAGATAAAATCCCTCCCGCACATCAAATCAGACGATGGGGCACAGTGCTCCCACCTGGGGGGCCTCTGCCTTTGCTCAGGGACTGCTGGCCCCCACTTGAACCTTCCTTCCTAACAGATTCCAACATCTGCAAAAATACTGCTTCTCAGAGGTCAGTTTCCTATCCCACAAGAGGGAGGTTTGTGGAACATCAAATTGATCCCATAAGTGAGATCAATTCCCTTTTCATCCTAAGACTGCCCTGGTTTTATCCAGTTTGTATTAGAGTCTCACTGGGAGGTCGCCCAGTGGTACAGGAGGATTCAAAACGCAGTGCCTTTGCACCTCACAGGCCATTCCAACTTGTTCATGATTGCTTCTCAAATGGTCCCTACGCGCCAGCAGTAAAGGGAGCAAGGCCACTGCCCCGGTGAGACATCCTCCAACAGTGAGCTGCCTCTCCTGGTGCTGCGCCCAGTTTCCTCGGCTCTGGCATCAGGACCCGCCTCTCGCTACCCCACACCCCGCCCCACATCTTTCCTCAAAGATTTGGGTTCAAATTTGCTCATTAGCCATGTCATCAGGGAGCAAGTCACAGGACCTCACTTTTCTAACCTGAGAAATGGGCAGAAGAAATTAATGTGTGTGAATCTCTGATGGTTTGTGGAGCGTAGGCCCTCCACTAACATGGGTTCCTTTTCCTTGTAAGTTGAGGACAGTGAGAAACCGGCTCTTTATTTCTGCCTTGGGTTTTTCTTGGCGTTGTTCCAAACCAGGATTCCACGTGGAGCATCTCACCAGACCTGCTTTCACCTCCAGCCCTTTCCTCTGCCATCCGACACCGTCGTTAGCTCATGGAAGTTCCGGGGAAACACAAATGATACTTGTATTGGGACAAAGTAAGCCATTGGGAACGTGGATTGTTGGGCTGTAGTGAAATTCATATCAGACCAAATACTGAATTGTGAGCAACGGGTGAGCTTGAGCAAAGCTCCGAATCCTCAGCCTCCAATGAGAGTGTGGGACGCCTGCTAGGTCCCCCGAGGCCGGGACTCTGGAGGGTCTCGCCCCGACCCACCCTCCTCTCCCTCTGCTCTGCTGTCTCCACCCTCTCCCTCTCTCTCTCTCCTTCTCTCCCCGTTCCCTCCCTCTTTGCACCTTCCCTCTCCTGCCCCCTTACTGTGGCTGGTACTATGAGATGAGATCAGACTGCCCGGGGAGTCTGGACATTCTGTGACGTCTGGGGCTAGCCTCACCTGAATGCGTCTCTCCTCTCATGGCTGCTCCCCCAGCCACTACCCTTCCTCCTACGCAGACCCTGCAGCTGGTCCCCTAGCTCCTGCCCCTTCTGCACCCTGCATTTCATTTACACACAGGAGACGGCTTGACTTATTGAGGTGCAGAGTGGACCCCTTCCTTGAATTTGCCAACGCTGAGAGCCAACCATCTCCTAGAGGATAAGCCCAAACTCTCTCCTCTGTGTGCAAGCTGACTTCTGCCAACTTCCATTTTCACCACTGAAGAGACTCAGGGCCAAAGAAGCAGTCTTTCTTCCAATTTTAACTTATCAATATGTAAACCAATAAACCCTGGGCCACACCGATAAGTCACACCAGACTTTTAAAAAATAATGATGAATGTTAAGGAATATTCAAAACCTGCTGAAATGTCAGAACTCTCGGAAAGTGGGCTATAATCTTTGGGAATAAGCAGGACAGAAAAAAGAAGTTGAGAACATGCTCACTAAATGACAGAGGTGAAATTGTCATAAAATTGGCTTTGAGGGAATAGCACTGAAAAGTCTGGGAGGAGAAATTGTCCTGATGAGTCAGAGGACTGTTTTTGATGTTGTTGCTGCTTTTTAGTCCCCAATTATGAGTTACAGGCCACAGGCATTGTTTGGAGTATCCTAAGTTCCCTCTCCACTTACTAGGGCAGTTAATTTGAGCATCCCTCTTTTGGAAATCTGGCAGTAAATGCTGCAGAGCTTGAAGCCCAGGTTCCATCCATCTGTGGTTTCCTAGAGGCTGGGCATACAGCGACCACAGCTGGAAATCATTAGGCTCTCAAAAGAGCGCTGACCGTGAAATTGCAGGCCACCCTGATTGTTCTAATGCTGACTTTGTCAGTTGCATGAGAAAGAATATTATTCTCTGTATGTCTTCTCAGGCTCAAATCTCTGTTCAGCTGAGACTGAATACCCAAGTAGGCAGAAGATGGACCCTTGGATATGGCAGAAGCCAGTCCTGTGATGCAGGACAGTGACCCAGACCTGAGCTCCAGCACTGCCACCCATCAACTCTGGAGCCTGACACTCCCGCCTCTCTGGGGACCGAGGGTCCCCATCAACAGGCAGGACCTCTTACCTCATTGGATACAGGAGAAAAGTAAATAAGAAAATGGATGAGATTGAAAGGATGGGGCTAGGGAAGAGGCAGCTGCTGGAAATGAAGTTGATGTAGAAAAACTCATGGGGTACAGTCAACACTTTGTTAGGAATCAGCCAAAATTTGGATTTGAGTCTCCAGCAGCTCGTGCAAAAACAGAAACAGTATAAGGTGACCAGCACCCCGAAGGCACTCCTGTGGTCTCTTAACAGCTCTACTCTGGGGCCTCCCTTCCTGGGGCCATGTGCACACTGTCCACTGGAGTTGCAGCTTAGGTGTAGACAGATCATGACCCGGAAACAGTCCTCCACCAGGCCCTCTGCAGGCTTCTCCGTCTGGGGCCTTCTGCCCTGTAGATCAGATGTTTTAACCCAAAGTGCCAGGAAAAAAGTAATCTGTTAATGCCACAGAGCTTGTGGGTCTGCTGTTTGGGGCTCCAGGCTAAGGACGGATAGTACAAACCTATGAAATCTGGGCTCTGCCCTCAGGAACTTGAAGGTCTGTGCATGGAGTCAGGACAAGGTGGACTGGCTTTAGCAGTGTTAACGTGATGGCTTAGGTTGGGTTCTAGGAGCCGTGTAAGCGGTTTGTTTGGGTGACCCCAGGAAGCACAAGAAGCGTGACGGAAGTGAGTCAGGGAAGGAGGCCAATGAATCCTGCATTCCCAGATGCAAAGGACAGTCATTGCAAAGTGTTGTAGACAGGAATGAAGGAAGGAGGGTTAAACAAGAAAGGATTATCCCCAGATACTCTTACACAATCAGCCTTCTGGTCCTGTTTTTAACCACAACGTCCATGGTGGAGAGAGAGGAGAAAAACCAAAGGCAACCTGGTGACACGGGACTATTGAACAGGAAATGGGAAGATGAGTGAGGTGGCATGGGTGTTGGTTATGGTAGGAAGGTCAAAGGGAGTGACTTCTGTGAGCGTCCACTGGCCGGGAGACTGAGCCAGCTGCAGCGCACGTGGTCAGTGCCAGCGCCCTGCTCCTCAGACCCAATTATTGCAGCGCCCTGCTCCTCAGACCCAATTATTGCAGGCCCTAGACAAACCAATATTTAAATAAAGTATCTGTGATTCTGTGAGCTAAAGACAATCTTTGTTTTAATGGGTCCTCATGCGGGCTAATTCTTTTTTTTATCATATTATTGGGGAAGAAAATGGATTTTTCTTTGTAAACATTTGGTGAGCATCTTGACAGATTTCGTGTAAGTTGCTTTCACACACATGATGTCTCTAGGCACACTGTACCTTTGGTCTGGTTCTCTGCCCACCAACATCCTTTTTACCTCTTAGTTTGATCCCAGATGCTCCCATTTTGAGTCAGAGTTGTCCACTGGGGAAGGAACACTGCTAGCGGGGAATGTGGAACAAGCTTGGGGACTGGAGTTGAGAGCTTGGGAGCAGCAGCCTGGCTCTGGCCATGTCTGCCGATTCCAGACCTGGGCAATTATCTAACCTTCCAAAGCCTTATTTTCTCCAACTGTAAAGTAGGATAAACATCCCTAGCTTCAGCCTAGGTTTACTTTGACAAGTTAGCCAAGAACGCACTTGATTTGGTATCTGGTTCCTAACAAGGGCAAAGTGAATTAGAGTGGCATTCTCATGTATACAAGAGAATTTTATAAATGTGATTATTACCTTTGACTATGATTAATCTTGGCATTTTAAGTTAGATCTAATAACAGAACCACAAAGAATCAATCAACCATTATAGTAGAGAAAGGAAAACAAACACGAGAAACCCCAAACATGCAAGAACAAAACAAGAATGCTTCAGATGGACTTTTCATGTACAAGGAAAGATAACTTTGACCACAACTGTGCCTGCAAAGTTATCACCCTCTTGGCACCTGCTATCTCCCTACAGTCCAGCCCTGCGGCGTCTTAGTGCAAGCTTCTTCGACTGTCTCCCTGATGGCTTTTTCTGGTCCCCAAAGCATGCTCAGCTTGTGTGCTGGGCAGGAAGAAAGTTTGGTGGAGTTACTGCTCTAAGGAGCAGACTTCAGCCCATGGAGTCTGCAGGTAAATGTCACTGCTCCTTCTCCCCCAGGTGGGGCGACTCCAAGACATGGTCTACACCCTCTCCCATGGGTCTCCCTCAGGACTGAGCCGCACGTTCCCAGCACAGTCCCATCATCATTAACACACCCTGGACTTGCACCCTTCTCTGCCCTGCCCTGCATGCCCACACCCCCATCAGAGTGGGAGCCATGGGACCACCTCCCACATTCAGAACTTGCACCCAAATCCTTGACTGAGGGTCTGCTTTGAGGGGGGGGGACCCAAACTAAGGCAGATAATTTGTTCACTGAAAATATTCAGGTGACCACTATACATCTGGATTAATACTAAGAAATATTTCTTTTCCACTCAAATAGAAGAAAAAAAAAACCCAACTTTTTGGGTTGTTTTTTTGTTTTGGGTTGTTTTGTATAGTGTTAAGCTCATGTGTTGTCCATAGAAGAGCAACTCTGCTCAAGTCCATTCTCTGTAACATACTATAGCTCCACGATGTTAGGCTAATCAACATAAGATAGTGAGCAGAGTGCTTGTCATAGAATAATTCTTAGGGATTTTAAAAATCACCTCTATGAAGGTATAATTTGCATACAATAAATGCATACATGCTAGTTATACAGTTTGATGAGTTTTGACAAACACACACGCCTATGTAAATACCAACTCGATAAAGCTAACATGTCCATAACCTCAAAGTCCTTATGTCAGCCTTCACCCCACCCCTGCCCCAGGAGACTCCTGATCTGCTTTCTATCTCTATAGGTCAATGGACTTTGATTTGAAGATGCAATTAATGGTTGACTTCAGTAAAATATGTAATAACAGTGTTTGGGGGAAAAATTGCTTATTATGCTCTATGATTTTGCATCAAAATTATCTGTATTCATCACTTCTGTGAATGATGAAGAGGAAGAGAAAGCCAGTTTCAGAACTGAAGGGTGTTCTCCTGACTCTCAAATCCAACGAGGTGAAAAGCGAGATGGAAGGGCAAATAAAAGGTGGAATCAATTTGAAATTTGGAATGACTTCTGCTGTGAAAGTTCCAGAAAAACAAATCTGAAACTCATTCATTAAATTAAAAAAAAACACCTTCAACTGTAACTTGAACTTCGTTCCACTTGTTGGAACTTTCACAGTCATGTTGAATCAAGGCCAAATCTTCAACATCTTATCCAAGTGAAGCCCCAGGAAGTGGGGTCTAGGAGGGATGCTGGTCTCTGAGTCACTGATTGCTCAACAAACATTTACAGGGTTTCCCCTTTGCGCTAAAGGCCATCCTACATCCTGAACAGACAGACACTCACTTTTTGTGTAGAAGAGAGCACATCCTCATGTAGACAGAAAAGCAAATCAATGCAAAACTGAACACAGAGGGAAATCAGTGCTGGACAGAGACGGAAACAGAGGGCCAAGGTGGAGGCACCACTTTAGAAGGTGCCTCTGGGAAGGTTATCTTTAAGCTGATTCTGAATGACATAGAATGAACCAGAACAGCACAGTTTATAGGAAGCATGACAAGTAGAGGGAACCGTCACACAAAGACCTTGAGGCTGAACCAAGCACGGCACCTTCCAAAACTCAGTGTTGCCAGAGCTTAGAACTGGTGGTGGGAGGGTGGTGTGAGATGAGGTGGGAGGGCGGAGTGGGACCAATCCTGGGGGCAGGGGCTAGGGTTTATTTTATATTCTTTGGGAAGCCATTAGTAGATTTTAAGCTGATTTCTATTTACTTTGAGGGCTACAGGGGAGGTTAGATTTGGGCAAGAGTTAGAAGTTGGAATCTGCTTAGTCACCCAAGTGAGACATGAAGATGCCTGTTGGATCAATGGCACAGAGAGAATGGGCAGTTTCACAGCTATTTGGACACAAAGTAAGCAGAATCTTTTGATATCAAGGATAGCATCCACACCTTGGAATAAAGAGTATATGAAGTGTAGGAAGAGGTAATATGAGGGATATAGGTTGGGGATTCATCAACATTTACATGGGATTTAAATCAATGGACCAGATGAGGTCAGTCAGGAAGAGTGTTTGGAAGGACAGGAGGAGGGGATGTTCTGCATTTACAAGACAAGGAGAGACGGCAAGCAGCAAAGGAGAGCAAAGGAGTCGCCAGTGGGTTTGACGCAAGATGAGGAGCTCCTGAACCTTGGAAACCAAAAAGTAAAGTATTCCAAGAAATATGTATTTGGAAAAGAAAAGTCCAGGAAGAACGTCTGTGTGTAATAGTGACCACTATCAACTTGAGAGGGCTTGAACCAGGTTGGTGTAGCATCAAGCAGCCTCAACAGAATTGACTTTAATGACTCTCCATGGCGCCATCTGGTTCAACCTCCCAGATCCTGTGATTCTGCACCCACCCTTCACTTTCCTGGTTTTCTGCTTTGCACCACAGAACTTCAACATTTGCTTATTTTCCTCCTTTTATTCTGCCCTTGTATCTCTGGAGAAAAGAGGAGATTTGACATAGTTACCATACAGCTAGTGCTTGATTGGCTACATGATCTCAAGCGGCAGCGCTGGGTTTAGTTAGGAGTCCCAGAGCGTGCGCTTATTGGGAGAAAATTTCCTGGGTCAGCCAATAGTCATTCCTGTTTCTTTTTACATATTTGCTCTCAAGAAAACATTCTCTTATGCAGCTCAGAAACAAAGAAATATAGGAAGTCACAGAAGAGTGTTTTTTTAAAATAATTCTTGTTCAGACATGTACTATCGTTCCAAAACCCTGGCATTGTTTTCCTCCGACATTTGTGTTTCACTTGTCTAGAGTGCAACCTCTCAGCATTTTCTCAGAATCCACTTAGCCTAAAAGATAAATGCCAAGGACGAACAGTTTTTCCCTACGCTTTTTTGTTTCTAAGACAGGTCCTAGGCAGCCACTAACGAGATCATCAAATTCACCGGTCTCCAGGTTAGAACCGATTTTACTTCCCCATCCTTTATTATCTTTTGAGGGGAAGTGTATTTTTTCAACATCCAGAGTTGAACGTTTGCTTTATTGATGATCCTTTAACTGGTGACACAAGCCACGTGATGTCATTCCAGAAGAATGCGAACCTCCAGGAAAACACTGAGCTTCTCCATCTATATTTGTGCAACTTGGAAACAATCTTGCCAGCATGATTCAACTACAAAACAATTAACAGCACAACCTTCCTGGCGGTGGCCTTTGCCCTTGTGCTTGACTTTGCTTTGGTTCAGGAACGTGGGAGCTGCTGAGCTCCTCTGGGAAGCCTGAGACCATCGCATCACCTTGAGCCAGAGGAAGAGGTTCTAGAGATGGATCGTCCTTCCTACATGCTCCCTCTTCCTCTCCCCCTGCAGGCGGCTGCCAAAGGCTGTGTTTGGCTACTCTTCACTCTGTTTCTACAACAGAGTGCTGCTTGCTGTCCGAGGTCATGGATGAAAGGGCAGATTGAAGGACAAGCCTTCTTTGCCCCACCTTGACTGCTTTGCAAAGATCATCACAGCCTCATGACACCCAGTGGCCCTTCTCAATTTTCACCCTCACGGTTCCCTGAGGCACTGGGCGTTCTCCCCCAATGCCTCTGGCCACTCTCCCACTCCTCCCAGGACCCCTCCACTGCCGGCCTCTCCAAGGTCGGTCCCTGAGATTGTGCCCAGGAGGCCCTCTCTTCTTACACACAAACCCTCGAGGGGATGTCCACCCCTGCGGCTCCTCCAGCTGGCCTGCCGGCCTCGGTCTCCCTTCACATCCAAGTTGTATACAAATGTCAGCTGACCATCTTGCCCTGAACCCACCCACTCATTTAGTCCTTCACTTGCTCATGTATTTAATTAACATGAGCCAACGTCTGCTGGCTGCGGCAGCAGGGACACCGTGGGGAAATAGGCAGGCAATCCCTTATCTCAGCTCAAAATGATCATGGCTGAGCTCAACATCTTCAGCCTTGGAACTGCCCCCCCTCCCATGAAGGGTCCCAGCACTCCAGGCGTGAATCCCACCAACCATTGCAAGCCCTGGCAATTCTCTTCTCTGTCTCTGGAATTGGTCACTTTTCTCCACCCTCATTTCTGCCGGGTTAGGTTACTCCCAGCTCTTGCCTGAAGATGGTGACCACGTCCTGCTTTATTCCTCTCTGTGACTTTCTGTCTCTTCGACCTGGCCTGTAGCTCCCAGGATCTGGCCCTGTCTACGTCCCAGCCCCCGTCTTCACATCCCCCAGTCAGACCCCAAGGTGGCCACACTGCCAGCTCTGTTTCTGGCTCTGGTGGCACCTTGTCACATGGTGTCACCTCCTCTGGTGAGCCCTGTCCCCACTCCACCCCTGCCTAGTCCTTATACCCTTGCTGATGCCTGCCTGTCCATCAGATCCAGAGCTCTGTATCACTCTCTCTACAAAGTCTCCAACTCCCCAAGGCTGAGCGGGGGGCATCCTCCAATTTGCCCCACTCCAAGCTCCCCTAATGTGGTAATGCTGCTGACTGCCGCCTGAGCACTTGGTACAATGTCTCAGTCCCATTGTAACACGGTGCCTGAAACATAGGATGTGCTGGGTAAACATTTGCTGAGTTAATGAATGAGATAATATTTTAAGCCAATACCTTGCTGGGTATGAAGGAGCAAAGAGGGGTGTGCATTTGAAAGTGAGGGGAGACTCTGGAGGAACAACAATGTCTCCAGTGACCTCTGAGAAGTGGGTTAGATGACCAAGCCTTCCTGGCTGGTCTTCCTACCCAATCCAGTAAAGTTCAAATCATCCTTAGGGTCACTTGGGAAATTCCTGAATATTAAGTAAAGTGATGTTAATTAGAGCAATCAGAGAAAGCTGCAGAAACTTGTCCTGTTGATTAACCCACATTCACAAAGTGGGCATCTAAACATTATTTGATATTAATCAGTTGAGCTCTTAAAATATACCTGCTGGTAGAAATGCTCAGCTTTTCTAGGAATTTGGTGTCAGAGTAAATTGAACTGAAATTGGCTGCCCTTGAACTGGAAAAAATACCTGGAACAATTTTCATTTACAATAATGAGAATTTAGGAAGAATTAATGTATTATAAATACATAGTTTGTAAAGTAGTTATAAAATGCCTTTAAAATACATGCAACTATTTTTCCCTTTGGCTTATTATTTTTTTAATTTATTTATTTTAATTTATTTATTCTTTTTTGGTTGCGTGGGGTCTTCATTCCTGCACGTGGGCTTTCTCTAGTTGCCGCGAGCAGGGGCTACTCTTTGTTGCAGTGCGTGGGCTTCTCATTGCAGTCCGTGGTCTTCTCATTGTGGTGGCTTCTCTTGTTGTGGAGCACGGGCTCTAGGGTGCATGGGCTTCAGTATCTGTGGCACACGGGCTCAGTAGTTGTGGCTCGCGGGCTTTAGAGTGCAAGCTCAGTAGTTGTGGTGCACGGGCCTAGTGGCTCCGCGGCATGTGGGATCTTCCTAGACCAGGGATCGAACCCATGTTCCTGGCATTGGCAGGCGGATTCTCAACCACTGCGTTACCAGGGAAGCCCTTTGGCTTATATTTAAATCTTGAACTTTTGTGCTGTAAGTTTTGCACCAGAACTGTTTCCTGGGATAAAGAAATATCAGTTACACCATCAGAAAAGCTGCTCATTTTTCCTATGTGATCCATCAGCCAGGGCAAAAGTACCAAGGAGCTGGTCTAAAAAGCAGGATTAAGGGAGTCCTCTCAGGAAATGTGTTTCCTCCTCAAATGGTAACTGTAGGGAGGGTGACCTGGGATCCTCCAGGAAGTAAATCTGCCTAATGGTCATCCAGCCGGGAGGGGAGGTCTTCTCTGGGTAATTCTGAGCCTGATGCCAGTGGTGATGCATGGCTCGCCCCACACCTGGAAGATGAGATCCTGGGCAGAGCTGTCACAGGTAGGCATGTTCTTCTGATGGACTCACCACCTGTGACCAAGATGGCTTTCTAGATTCAGCCTGCACACAGCGCTTCCATTTGGTTACTTTTGTCCCTGGTTCTAAGCCATACTTGTGGTAAAACTACTTCCCAAAGTTCCCAGTTTACATGAATAAAAACAGCATCTAGAAAATCAATATTCGTTGAAACAGGGAAACAACTGTTCTATGGCCCTTACACTTCACAAAGTGTTTTTTCTACAAATCATCAAATGTTAATCTTCTCTCAGTCCTGTGAAGTCTTCACATTGTGCCCATTTTAGAGATGAGAGGAGTGATTCTCAAAGAAGTTACTTGAGTTGGTCAAGATCATGCAGCAGTAAGTAAAGCAGTGAAACAAAAAGTTCATTAGCTGGATAAACAACAAGGTCCTACTGTATAGCACAGAGAACTGTATTCAGTATCCTATGATAAACCACAATGGAAAAGAATATTTTAAAAAAAGAATGTATAGGTATGTATAACTGAATCACTTTGCTGTACAGCAGAAATTAACACAACATTGTAAATCAACAATACTTCAATAAAAAACAAATAAAAATTAACATTTAAAAAGTTCACTAGCAGCAAATGGCACACAAAGTAACAAAACAAAAGGTGTAATCAGAGTGATCGCTTGTCAAGGAGCTCCACTCAACACGGGAGACGGTGAGCCTCTGAGCCCCCAGCTGACCCCTCGGTTCCACCTTTCCTACTCATGTTGGAACCCACTCCAGCATAGGCCTCCTGGGGAGAGTCCCGACATCTCCAGGACAAGAGCCCTTTAAACCCTCTCCTTTGTTCAGCCGTCAAACATTCACTTGACCTCACCCCATTCTGGGTTCTCTCTGGAGTTAAAAAGTTGATGTTTGCCTCTGACAGGACGTTGATCCCAGGTCTCTGTGAAAAGTTTCCCAGGATGTTGGGTAAGTCTTGGCTGCTTCCAAGGATCTGTCTCCCAGCTGAGCACAGAAGGCCTGGAATGCTCGCCCTGTGCGGACGTGCTCTTCAAGCACAGCTATGGGATGAATACTTGGGTTCTTGCTGCAGGGTCAGCGAGGAGCTGCCAGCCTGTCGGGGGGCCCTTCAGTGGTTATAATGGGGGGTGCGAGCCTGGAAGGTCTGGTCTCAACCCTTCATTGTGTCGTTAGAGAAACAGGGACTCAGGGAGGCTGAATGACCGTCCAGGGTCCACAGTGAGTTGGGGCAGAGCCAGAGGCAGAGCTCAGGAGACCGTGCTGACCCCTCAGCGCTCACACTTCCATGACTTGATCTGCTGAGCTTGCCTTTTGATTCTGTTCTGGTCAAGATACGTTTGCCTTGACAGTTTGTTAGACTAACACCTCTTATGGTTACTGGTGGCATATTTTTAACTTTTCCTCTCTGCCTGATCACTCCCGCCATCCTGTAAACATCTTGTCGTTTCTCCCAACTGAGACACCCCTGTCCTAGCCCATCTGCCCCTCCAGGTGTTACCTGATTTCCTTGGTTTCCTCATTTCCTCCTCTCATTTCCTCCTGAGCAAGCTCAAAGCAGGGGAATGTGAGTCAAGCTCAGACGTGCCTGACACTCAATCATTCGGTACCTCTAGACTCTATGCACTGTTAGGTACCAGAGACAACGCAGCACCTATGTCTCTGAATCCTGGCCAGGGCCATCCTCCCCTCCTGACCCATCAGCATCCCCTGGTGTGGTTGGTCATACGACAGCTTAAACATTCCCCACACTTGGGCGCTGGCCTCTGGGTTCCCCTTTTCAGTTTGGTTTGCTGGTTTTCCCTTTTCTGGCTACAACCAGCTTCTCTTTTCTCACCACGCTCACTTTCCAAGTGATCTCATCCAGCCTCATGACTTTGGAAGCTACCTGCACTCTAGCAACGCCCTCGGTTACGATTCCAGCCTGCGTGTCTCGCTTGAGCTCCAGACTCGCGTGTCTAACTAACTATCCAGATGCCCCAGTTGGATATTACTGGGCATCTGAACTTAACTTCTCCAGAACGGAACTGCTTGCCTCCCCGCCCCCTCTATCTTCTCTTCCTTTGTGGTCCCCGTCTCCTTAGTGCAGTGGCTGACTTTGAAGTTCCAGAGGCATCCTTGACTCTTCTTCTTTCCTCACAACCACAGCCAATCCAGCAGCTAAAGCTGTTGGCTCAGTCTTCCAAATATACCAGAATCAGATCCCAGCATCGACTGGCCTGGCCCCCATCACATCCTGCCTGGTCCCCTTTCACTGCACACCTTGTCCATCCTCCACACAGTAGCTAGAGGGGCCTCAGAGGGCACCTGTGCTCTGAATCCTCTGAGGCCTCTGTCTCACTCAGGACTGATGCCAAAGTGCCGTGAGACCAGGATCCCATCCTTGGAGCTCACCTTCTCCTCCTGTCCTCTGCATCCCAGTCACTGTGCTCCAGGCTTACCAGCCATTCTCCCCTCCAAGGGCCAGCGCACCGCTGCCCCTGGGTCGAGGACACTCTTCCCCTGATGCTGTTGGAGGTCACATCCTGCCCCCTCAGGTCCTGGTGGGAACCTCACCTTCTTAGTGAGGTTTTTCCCAACAGCTTTATTTAAAACAATGGCTTCCACCTCCACCCCCATCAGCCCTCCAAATCACTCTGCTTTGCTTAATTTTTCTCCCTGGCACTTGTCCCCAGCTAATCATACTATGTATATTACTTATTAAATGACACATTGGCTGGGCTCCCAACCCCCCAACTGGAACGTGAGCTCCAAGGAGTCAAATCTTGCGTTAGCGGCTGCCACGTTCCCAGCACCTTGCAGGGTGCCTGCCCCAGGGTGGGTGTGCAGTGAACGTGCATTAGAGGATCAGGAAGCATAGAAAAGTGAGAAAGAGGGGGTAAAGGCCACTGTCAGGGCTACTGTCATGAGCTGCTTTTCTTATTATTCTTATTTTGCTGATTCTCTTTCAGATGGTTTCTAAGCATACTGTAGATAAAAGTATTTTTATACAATTTTACCATGCTTTAAAATATAACTTTTGGGGGCTTCCCTGGTGGCGCAGTGGTTGAGAGTCCGCCTGCTGATGCAGGGGACACGGGTTCGTGCCCCGGTCTGGGAAGATCCCACATGCCGCGGAGCGACTGAGCCCGTGAGCCACAACTACTGAGCCTGCAACGTCTGGAGCCTGTGCTCCGCAACGGGAAAGGCCACCACAGTGAGAGGCCCGTGTACCACAAAAAAAATAATAATAAAAATTAAAGAAAATTAAAAAAAAATATATATATAACTTTTTGATAATATATTTGTTATTTGTAACTGCATAATAATTAATCGTATGGATTTACAATGATTGAATTTGATATTTCTTTTGCCATTTTATACATCTTTCTACATAAATCTCCCACACTTTTGTATCTGTGTCCTTAGGAGAAGTTTCTAGAAGTAGAATTACTGTTACTAGGTCAAAAGTTATCAACATTTATTTTTTCAGCTAGAGGTAAATCCCAATCAATATTATGTGTTTGGGGGAAGTTTAATTCCAGGACATGTCCTCCAGGCAGTATAGATTCACTGGATCTCCATCACTGTCTATAGCTACATGATACAGTGAGAATCCACATATAATACAACCTTGTATGAATTCAATAAAGTCATTACAGATTCATATTTCTTCACTGTGGATCAAGGTAAGGAAATGAGCTCATCCATTTAGATATAATTCCTACCTCTAAGTGAGAACAAATAGAATTTTCTGATATTCCTCAATAACGAAGCACAAAATCAGAGAGTGGTTCTAGTCCTTCTAGTCCTTGCTTGCTTTGCTAGTTATTGGACCTACAGCCATGTGGTCGGGGATGGGGGTGCGTGTCACGCGATCCCTCTGTGTCATAGCTGCCTTTGTCTTAAATGATGAGGTCGGGCTAAATGACCAAGGAATCAAAGTTCCCTTTCACCTCTGAGAGGCCATGAGTCTACCAGAAATTTCCATTTTCAAAATCACTCCATTCTGTTTCTCATAAAGTTATTCATACAGCAACCCAGCAATTCCACTGTTAGGCATTTACCCAAGAAAAATGAAAGTATATATCCACAAGAAGTTTTGTACAGGAATGTTAATAGCAGCCTTATTCATAATAGCTCCAAAGTACAAGCCATTCAAATGTCCATCAGCAGGATGTTTTCATGGACTTCTGCAGTGGAAAGAAACAAGTTCCTGACACACATAATGCTCTAGGTTAAAGAATCCTAACATGCATTGTGTGTTTCCACTTATGTGAAGCTATAGGACCGGCAAAGTTGATCCACTGAAGTCAGACTGTGGGCCTTGGGTTGCGGCAGGGGTTGCTCAGCTGGGAAGGAGCACAGGCCTCTGTCTGGGCTGTGAGGGTCCTATACCCTGTACTCAGCCCTGAGCACACACAAGTGTATACAATTGGCAAAACTCATGGAACCAATGAACCAAAGAACCATGTGTCAGTGTATGTAAATTACATCCCCCCCAACATGTTTTTTAAAATCTCACCCCATTTCTAAGCAATGAGCCTAAATTCAGGAATGAAGAGTGTGTTGGACATTTGGGGGCAAGCTGCCTTCCCCTGGAAACACATATACATGGGGTCGTGGGTGCGCCAGGCGTGGGCACACAGATGTGTGGCCTTAGAGCCTTGGGCCAGGTTCTGCATCTGGGCCCAGGCCCAGGCCTTCCTGTGTGCTTGGGGCAATAAGCCTGCTTTCAGCGACAGAACCGTCTCGGACCACTGTGGATGTGCGGGTGAGAAATAACCTTAACTGCAGGGCTGCAAAACAGACTGGCTGTCTGAGGTGCTTTAGAAACCCAAGGTGAGCACTGTGAAGCCTTTTCACAGAAAACGCCAAATGCAGTTCCAGAATGGATGAATCTGTTTAGTCATTCCAAAGTCCAGTCTCAGCTATTGGCTCACGGAAGTCCCAAAGCTGCCAGTGTGCTTTATCTCAGTTTTACAAGTGCTAAGTACTAGAATTTAAAGCCAAGAACAATCCTTTCCGAGGACGAGAAACACATGTTTCCCAACATAGGGACCAAAGCTTATGACCTTTGGGGAGAAGTCTGCACAGATGCATGATTATCTGGGTAATTCCCTGCTGGGAAGGAGATGTGGAGACTGAAGGTATAAATCCTAAACAAATAAATACCAATCGGGTAATTCAAGTAGCACTGAAAAATCCATGGTTTGTCTGAATTCTTCCTGGGAAGCAAGCAGTCTACCTGGAAACAGGCGGCTGTGTTTCTGCTGGCTCTTGGTCAATGAAAATGAGCAGGACACCAGCTCCAGCACCTATAGATGGAGGAGGTCCCCTAATCACTGGGCAACATATGAAAGCATGGGGGAGGCTTCAGAGCATGAGCTGGTTCTCCCACAGGGGCCGTCAGACCACAAGCTGTTTCCAGACTCTTATCAATACATCAGCAGAGGTCGTTAGTGTGCAGTTTTGAAACTCACCTCTCCAGCTTTGTTATATGGCTTGTGTTTGTTTTACAATTTTTTTCTAATATTAAGACTGATTCATACTCAGTACATTAATGTTGAAAAATAGAATAGCTCAAATTAAAAAGAAAATCCCTTGAAATCTCATCGCTTAGAGATGGCTTGGGTTAACATATCAATGTAGGCCTTTGATATACATGTAAATGTGTAACATTACAAAAATGTCACCACATTATTCTACTATTTTGTAGCTCACTTTTTCTCTGTAAATATATCATGAGCATTTTCCCATGCCAATAAACGTTCTCCTATAAATAATTTTTCTATTGGTAACACAGTATTCCTTAATAATGAATCACAAGTTACCTAATTAATCACCTACTATTAAACCATAGCCCCAGGATGAATTAATACAAAACATGAGATTTGCTATTTTGAAATAAAGAGTTTTTTTAAAAATCACTGACTTAAAATCAGATTAAAGTGGTAATTCTAACATTTTACCGATTAAAATCAGGAACATCTGAGTAAAGATGGAGGTTAAGACCAGATTTCAAAATCTTTCTTTCTCTAAAACATAATGTTACCATCATCATCAAATGGGTGAACGCCATCACTGAGCACCCCTCACCCCTTCCACCATGTGAGGACACAGTGAAAAGATGGTCATCTCTGAACCAGGAAGCTGGCTCTCACTAGACACCAAATCTACCAGCATCTTGATCTTGGATTTCCAAGCCCCCAGAACTGTGAAGAAGAAATTTCTATTGTCTTTAAGAGCCACCCCAGTCTATGGTCTTTTTGTTACAACGGCCCAAATGACTGACAACCTGGGAACAGCTAGTGTACAAAGTTAACACAACCGATTTACAGCAATTGAAAGTACAGGCAATGCTGCCTCCTCTATGATGGACTCTCCAACCACTCTTGTCCTCAGTAACCATTCCTCATTCTCAACTTGAAGACTTCTGATTTCATCAATTCGGCCTCCAGCAAGTGGCGTAAGTCCTCTGAGCTTCATTGCTTTGTTTCTGAACCTGGAGTGAAATCACAGCTACAGTGAAAGTTTGTGAAAGCACCTGATACATATGTGATAGGGTTTTTTTTTTTTTTTGCGGTACGCGGGCCTCTCACTACTGTGGCCTCTCCCATTGCGGAGCACAGGCTCCGGACGCGCAGGCTCAGCGGCCATGGCTCACGGGCCCAGCCGCCCTGCGGCATGTGGGATCTTCCCGGACCGGGGTACGAACCCGTGTCCCCTGCATCGGCAAGCGGTCTCTCAACCACTGCGCCACCAGGGAAGCCCGTGATAGGTATTTTTTTGGCTCATGGTACTTATATGGTTGGACTGTATTTTAACTTTCTGTATGTGAATGGCTTGTTTCCCCTGGAGATTGTGAGCTACTTAAAGCCTGGAAAGAGTGTATAATCCTTCTTTGTATCCTACACAGTGTTTTTGGTAGCTTCTCAATCAACACTTAACTGCAGATTTAATGAACAAGATCCTCTGATCATCCCTATATTCCCAGGTAGAGAGATTTCCCTACACTATGGAATGAAGGCATTCTCTGGTGTCTGGAGGTCTTCATTCGTCAAGGGTCTCTCAAGTGACAGGCACACAGATCAAAGACCCCCCAGAGCCATGGACTCTGATGCCACCAGGAGCGTCTGAACACTGGCATGGTAGATTGCTCCAGTGCAGGTCCCCCATGCAGCACAGCCCCTGCTGCCCACCCCTGCTCTGACTCCGCACTTGGCTGTGTGTCTTGCTTCAGCCAATCGTACATCAGCAAACACGATGCAAGTAGCTCATTAAGCTCTGCACTTGGGGCTGGAGCACTTGGAAGGCAGCCACCATGAGCTGGTCCCACACAACTCCCAGCTGAATGTAGCATTGTAGGGGAGCCAAAGGAAGACCAGAAGGAGATCACCCAGTCACCAGAGGGCTGAAGAAAGAAGAGGGTGTGGGCGTTTCCAAGCCAGCAAACCCCAGGCTGACCTGTTACACAGCAGATGTGAACTAAGTACCGGGCTTTGTTTCTCACAGGGAGGCTGTGAGCCTGGATCCAAGGTGGTTGGTGGGCGGATTGTCATCTTGTGGCTCCAGGGATTAGTTGGTCGTTCTTCGCAACCTCCTAGTAGAAAAGTCCTGGGGGAGGCCTGGAGTCCCTCTGGCTCAGGCCTCCAGCCCATCGTGGTCTGTTCTCTAGGGGCCAGGGCTACAGGATTCTGTGTTTGACTTTTGAGATACCTGGTAACATTTCTACCCCATGAGGTCAGACGGTGAAGCATTTCAGAGAAAGATGAAAAGGTGGGCTGAGAGGCACTTGACAGAAAAAGCAAACACCCACCCGCAGGGTCCTCGTGCCCCTGACTCACCAGTGAACTGCTTCATTGGAATTCATGAGTTGCCCTTCTGCTGTGCAGCAGGATGGTACTGTTGGCACTCTGTTTTATCAGCTACTCGGGAATGAGCCATTCCTCTTGGAAAAGCTCACAGCACTGCTTGCCCTTCAGGACTTCTAACCAGTTATCATTTCCTTTTCCTCCCATAGTCTTCATGGCCAATGTTTCTTGGACATCCACAAGGAAAGCCTCCCTCTGGAATATTGCCTTTCACTTGAACCTGTACACTCACCTGCTGACTCAGATCTGAGGGCACAGAAGGTTAAACACACTCCCTGCCCACCAGAACCTGGGATTATGTCCTCAGCTTTCTTTTTAGAAACTTCTATCCACTCCTTTCTCCTTCCCCCATCATGCTGTGTTGAACTGAACATACACACAGGCAAAAGCACAGGCACACAACCATGCACACACATGAACACTCACGGTAACACACACACACACACACACACCAGCCCACATGCAGAATGCACGTGCGCTGGGCTTCCCTGGTGGTGCAGTGGTTAAGAGTCCGCCTGCTGATGCAGGGAACACGGGTTCGTGCCCCAGTCCAGGAAGATCCCACATGCCCCAGAGCGGCTGGGCCTGTGAGCCATGGCCGCTGAGCCTGTGCGTCCAAAGCCTGTGCTTCACAACGTGAGAGGCTACAGCAGTGAGAGGCCCGTGTACCGCAAAAAAAAAAAAAAAAAAAAAAAAAGGATGTGAGTCTCTGTGGATTTGGGGGCCCAGGGAGTCTTGGAACCAATATCCCAGGTATACCAAGGACAAACGGTACTTCCATTTATGTGTGAAGAAAACCAGTTTCAGGGCAGCAAAGTCAAGCATCAGAAGGTGGCCAACTGCCCTGCTTGTCTTCTGGGGCTCTTCCAAGTCAACATGGCAATCCCCAGGGACCCACCTTCAGCACAGACCCCACACTCTTCTTCATCCTGTCCCTCCACCCTGGGGCAGCCCAAGGTCACTCTTGCTGCTGAAGCTGCTTCTTAAATGGCCTCCCCACGAGCTCACCGTCTGCCATCCTTGTACACACAGTGACCACAATCATCTCTCAGATGAAGCAGAGATGATCTACCTTCTGAGATGCCACCTACAGGACAATAGCACAGTGTTTCCCCCCTCCCAAGAGGGTTCAAGTTTCCTTATTTCCTCCAAGAGCCTTGGCTGCTGCTGCGGGAACATCCTATGTTATATCATTTTCCCTCTTCATTCTTCTCCGTCACATTCCTCCTTTTTCAGTACATTACTGGAACAGTTGCCAGGAAATCCTGCTTTGAGTGCGGCAGCCACCTGGCCTCAGAGAAATGGGGTCAAGTTCATTCTTCACCTTCCCAAGTCTTCCTGCAACCTCCCTTTGGGAAAGGAGATCAAACCATTTCCTCTGCACCGGCCTCGGATTGTTCCAGTCCTCATAAGAAAATGGAGGCTGGAACAATTTTGCAAATATTTATCAAATGCTGACGTTGTCTCCTCTTGGAGAAGAGATCCCACCTTTCTCATGGCACACATTGACACCTCTCCCTGAGGAAGATTCTAGCCTCAAGAGGGGTTATAAGGAAAGAAAACCCTCCTCCATGTTAATTGTGTAAGCTTCTCTCAAGTGGAATGCTATTAAAGCGGAATTTAATTTTTATGATAGAAAATCTAATGTAATCGTGATACCTTGCAGCTTTCCTTCGGGTCTGCCATTGGACATGGCACCCCTAGTTTCTGGAAGGATGCATGGAATGACCATGAAAGAAAGAGACTGGGAATCACAAGAGTGAGCCTTATTTGAGCTTGTGACCTAGTAATTCTGTGACCTTAAGCATAATACTGTCAAAGCAGTTAAACAAAGAGGCTATTGGATATGGCCAGCTGCAACACCTTGGCAGCTCACATCATTAACCAAAATCTAAGCCAGAGACAATGCACGTGAATGTGAAAAGTGAAAATCAAGAATGACCAATTGCAAACAGCCACTAGGCTTTCCCTAATAAGCAACTGCTTAAGCCAGAGAGAGTCGAATAACTTCCTTGCTTGGCTCCCTCATCTTCTCCCTGAAAACCTCTCCCATGGCTCCTGTTGGAGGATCACTCCTGATCACTTCTGGTTTGGAGATGCCTGATTCAAATTGACATTTGCTCAAATAAACTCTTAAAAATGTGTATGTGCCTCAGTGTACCTTTTAACAATTCATAACCAACAAAGACCTACTGTAGAGAACAGGGAACTCTGCTCAATATTATGTAATGACCTAAATGGGAAAATAATTTGAAGAAGAATAGATACATGTATATGTATAACTGAATCACTTTGCTGTACATCTGAAACTAACACAGCATTGGTAATCAACTATAGGCCAATATATTGGCTTAGCCAAAAAGTTCATTTGGGTTCTCTTTAAGCTGTTAAAGAAAACCCAAACGAACTTTTTGGCCAACCCCTAAAATAAAAAGTTAAAAAAAAAAATCATATGCTCTCTAAGCCTGTTTCCTGATCAGTAAAATGCAGCGCAATCACCCTATGATAAGGGTTTATGAACAGATTCAACAGTACATGGGAAAGCACAGCACAGGATGGACAACCAGTCATGTGTAGTTACCGAATCACACAGGTAAGTCCCTTCTGCCAATGAAGAAATGGTTTCTGTACTGTTCATGTAAGTGTTTAGTAAATATCAGTGAATTGCTCATTTTTTCTGATAATGGCAAAAATATATATTCTTTGTCTCCATTGATGATCTGAAAGGAGTAGCATTCTGAAACTCTGAAACTCTTTAGGGGCAATTCCAACAACAAAAAAAATGAGACTTCTTAGGGCCGTCAGCTCTTTTCAGCTTCCCTTTGTTGCTGGGTGTTCCACTAACTCTTGTTGAATGTAATCTTCTTACTCCCTGGCATCCCCAAGACAGTGGCTATGGAAGATGTAAGTACTTTTTCAAACATCTTCCATTTCCCCATCCTTAAGACATTCCTTTGGAATGACCAGGAGTCATTTGCTCTTCCCAGGTGTTTTTTCATTTGACTTTGCTTGATTTCTCTCACCTCCAACTTGGTGTTTGTTGTTTTTCTTGCTCTTTCCTCAGATTCAAGATGAGGATCTCCCAATATCTTCTGAGAGGGAAGGCTTCTCATCCCCCCAGGCTATAGTCTGAAGACTTCTCATCCTCTTAGGGATAGAGGAAGTGGGGCATTGGATCAAACTCCACGCATTCAGGTTTTCTCCTTGGACTTGTTTCCTGGGAGGAAATGTCAATGTTTGAAATCCTTTTCTTTGGTCGTTGTTCATCTTGTCCTTCTCTACTCCAGCCACACCAAATCACACCTGCCCTCGCAGTCACAGCCTGCAAGGTGCTAACTTATTGTAGAGCAGATAGAATCTGGACACCTGAGAGTGGACTGGCCAGATGCCCACATACACTACTCTTCAGTGAAATGTGAGACTTACAGGTGACCTTGGAGCTTGCCAGCCGTTCTAAGACTACAACAAGGAGAGGATAGCCGGCTTTGCACATTAGACTCAATTGTCTATAAAAATGAATCTTATTACAAATATGCAAGTTGGCGTATTAAGCCAGATAACCCGTTCATTCAAGCCAGTGCTCCATCCCCAGAAGGGAGTTGGGAAATGACCACGAAAGAAGTTTCTTACCAGCTCTTTGAGACCCCTTCCTTTCTGCCACACACCACCATCCTTCCTCCTGTGGGACAATACTGCCCCCATCTCATGGAGGAGGGAGGCAACTCAGTTCTTTAATTCTTTTCCTCCTCTATCCAGAACAGCTGCTTCCCCAGGAGCAGTGCCCAAGCCCTTCTCTTCTGAAGGTTGCTCTCACTTTTATTCACCCAGCTCCCCTTTCTTCTTGGTAGCCTGGGGTCCATGAGGAAATGACTGTTTATCAATGTCTGTAATGACCTCCTCCCTCCCAGCCTCTCACGTACCCTCTTAGTCTCCTAGACAATGTGTTTCCATGCTCTGTGTCCAGATCTGGGCACACCCCTTCAAAACAAAACCAAACCAAACAAAGGATGCTTGTAAAGGCACCTGTAATTTTTTCAACTGGTGAATGAGCAACCGCCCAGCTATAGGACATTCACCAGTGACTCCCAGTTGAAAAAACACAAACACAGAGGCTCCTTATCTTCCTTTGCTTGGCTGTATAAACAGCCTCTGGTACCCTGAGAACACTTATCTTGACGTAAAACTTTCCTGTATAGCAGAGCTTAGCCTCTTGTCCGCCTTCTTGTTTGTTTGCTTTGGGCATGTATTCCTTGGTTTTTGATAACAAGTAAGCAAATAAGATATGATCATCAACTCTTTATTAAATTGGTCTTGTTATCATCCTTATATTTAAAAATACAGGATCAAGCAAAGGAAAACAGGGAGCAAAGAATCTTGTTGTGGACAGCGAAGTGTGCCAGAACTGTCCTGTGTAGGGACCCCCAGAAGCAGACCCCAAGACAAGGATGCAGTGAAGGCAACTTAGTTGGAGGTGGTCCCAGGGAGCGCTGGTGAGGAAGCAAGATGGGGAAGGGAAGACAGGCAATAAACAGCTCATTAATGGACAGGTTACAACTGTGGGCAACAGTACCCCTCGCTCTGGGGACTTCTGGGTGACAGGGCAGTACTCACACAACCTCAGAGTCATGCCACACATGGGACAAGGAACCTGGGGTATGGACCCACTAAATCCCATTTGTCCTAGATTAAGGGCAGAATGTGGGGTGTCTTTAATGGCCCTGCACCAGGACCAAGCATGCTCCTGTATCCAGAGGAAACCTTCAAGCAGGGCATTTCACTTATGTGCAGTAGAGATGCCTACAGTGTGTGCAGGGTCGGTAAGCACCGGAGGGCCGTGGAAGGGAGAATGCTGACAGCCCGGGTTATACCCTGACCCACTCTGGCTCTCTGTATTGCCAGGATATGGTCTTTCTCTTTCCTTTCCTTTTTCTTTACCTCACTTGCTCTGTGAATGTATGTTTGCATGAATGCATGTATGTGTGCATGCATGTGTGTCTATATGTAGGTAGTGTGTGTCTATACGTATGTATATATGTATTCACATTTGCCACCATACAAGTAACCATGCAGAACCCAACCTAACACAATTTTTGGACGATGCCAGGGTAAGTGGTACTTAGGTGAATGTCTGTGACCATTTACACCAAGGGTTGACAAACGTTTTCTGTAAAAGGCCAGAGAGTATTTTTAGGTTTCACGGGCCTTAGGGTCCCCGTTGTAACCTCTTGCCTCTGCCTGTGTAACAGGAAAGCAGCCACGTTTGTACACCAGTGGGGCGTGGCCTTATTTGGATTTGCTCACCTCGGTCTAGGTCATAAGGCACACATTCAGTCTGCTCTTAATTCTCAACAGTGCCTCTCAACACAGCCCCTCTCCAGCAGAGTTTTCCCCTGAATGAAACTGTCTTTGGGATTTGAACACCCAACTTACTGTTTCTGAAAAGGAAGCTGCACCGGGTCCCACCTGCCTCCTAAGATGGTCAAAGTTCCGGCCAAATATAAGCTCATGCTTATATTTTTGTGTGTGCTTCTTTATATACAGAAGGATTTTATAACCTTAAAATATTATTTCAAATGTAATCAATTTCTGGCTTTCCCTCAACATACAGAACACTCATTTTTCTCCTTTCCTTTATTTGATTGTTTATCTTCAAATGCCGCAATTCTTTATCTTTGATCTTGTCAAGCCGTCCTTTTTTCTAGACAAACAAAACCAAACAAACAAATATTCAACTGGCTAAAAAAGCAGGGACCAAGTCCAGCTGTTGACCCAGCACTAAGCTCAGCCCCAAGCTGGAGAGCTAGCCTGGTGGAATCTAGGAGCCTAAAAGCAGAAGCCCACCTCTCCAATTCCTTCCTCCTCTGCCTTCCCGATGCTTCCTGTAGGACAAGGGAAGGTGCTCCTGGCCGCCTGCGAGGGGGCGTCCCACGCACACGTGTACCGGCCAGGCTTTCTTTCTCCCCTGGCCAAGCCCTGCCGACCCGACTTGATTTTCAAAGTTTGGATTCTTACAAAACTTGGAGCCAAAGGACAAAATTCTACCAAGGTTGCACCTGCCCAGGAGGCCACCACCAAGTGTCTTAGCAGCTGGAGGTCAGGCAAGTTGAATTTCAAGACACTGAGATGAAGTTTGTGGAATTCGAGGTTTGGGGAATTCACGTGTGATTTTCAGAACACAAGCTGTGCTGAACTTTAAATCAGATTGATGCTAAACTGTGCTTGGGGACCAGCCATGGCATATTGGAACGTGTTCCCCCGAGCTACAGACATGCACGGTGGCTGCATGGAAACTCCAGCTTCCCAGAAGCTCAGTAATTTGTGAGATTATTTTCAGAAGAAAGAGACCCCTTTTGTCACCTCTGGGACAATGAGTAACATGAATGCTGTTCCCCCCCCCCACCCAGGGAGCTCCAATCCTGGAACAAGCCAGCAGCCAAATGAGAAGCAGCACCGACAATAACAGCGAAATGTCCCCCTGCCATTCACACGGGGATGTCCACTATTTGCTTTTCTGCCCTCTATTTTCTCCTCCTGCATCCTCGGGGCTTTGTCTGTTTCCGAAATCTGTCTGGAGGGCTTCTGAGCTCATCTCTGCCCCCGGATCCTGCTACGCTTCTTTGTTCTCGCCGAGATAAGCTCCCACTCACCAAGTATAAGTTTGCTTCCGACTCTCTCCTTGGAAGTTTACTGGTATGAGGGTGTGTTTGCAAGTGGGGCTACGTTGCCAGGAGATATCCTTGGTCTTTCTGAGCAGAGCAGGCACGTCTGGCCGCCTCTGCTTCTCCCTCACCACAAGACACCCGCACACCAGCATGTGGCTCACCTGGACCCAGGTGTTCACGCAGGCACCCTTGTGGTTGTTCCTATGACTACACAATCAATTACCCTCAAACTCAGCCACATGCTTACAGTCTGCAGGCCAGGGGTTCAGGACGGGCTCAGGTGGGAAGTCCCCACTTGGAATCCCTCAAGTGGTTTCTATCAGACACCTGCCAGAGCTTCCGTCTTCACCCAGACTCCATGTTCCAAGGTGACCGGCTTGGCTGGCAGGCAATGCTCACTGTTGGCCAGGAGCTCAGCTGAGGCTGCCAACCAGAGCCTACGCATGCCTGTCCATGTGGCCAGCTTGTTACGTGGGGACATCCCCAGAGGATTGTCCAAACAGCAAGTTTTCCATGAGACCAAAGCCAAGCTGCAAGATGTCCTCTTGTCTGTCCTTGGAGGCCACACAACATCATCTATCTACTGCACAAGTGATTTGCTAAGCGGAGGGGACCCGGACCCACCTCTCTTTGGAGGTGCGTCTAAGAATTTGCACCATTGTCAACCCACCACAGGGCCTGAGCCTTACTCCAACCTGCTAGGACAGCAAAAGCCAATCTGAGTTGACCAGGAGGGGTCTCTGTCATCGGGGGAGGAAGTGGCTTGAGACCTAGTCTTCCACTAACAGGCTGTGTGACCCAGAACAGTGATTTAACCTCTCTGACCCCCAGTTTCCTCACCTGTAAAAATGGGGATAATGCCCTTCCTGTAGCCTGTTGTTGGGACTGACTGGGATTAGGTGAGGAAATGTCTGCAAAAGAGATTCCTGCACCCCGGGCCCTACATCCACAAATGTACTGACACGTCAGGGAGCTGCCATGGAGCGAGGCCATGAGGACGACCACAGCCCTGCCGCATCCGATCTCCTCTCCTTACAGGCTCTGGAGCTGGGGCCTCGTGACAAGGGCGTTAGAAGGAGAACATCCCTCTTCTGCTCTCCTGCCTCATGTCTTTCTCTCCCTCCCCCTTCTCTTGTATTCTTTCCTTCTCTTGATTGTGCCCATTCCTCCAATTTTAGGATGGCCAGCTCAGAAATCCCTCAATCAACCTGGGATGCTCCAGGTCACCCCTCCCTTGGGCTTTCCTTGTGGCTTCCAAACCAGGTCCCCACTTCAGCTGGTCCAAAGGGAAATAAGCCCTGACCAGGCACTCCCTGGCTTCCTCTCCCTCCTGCTGCGGCCTGTCCCTAGCACACGGGCAACGTGGGGCTGTGGACGGAGGTGTGAGCACTGGGTCCCAGTCACGGCACATGGTGGGAGGGTAATGGCACATTGTCCACTGACCTCATTTTGCAGTGGGGAAAAGAGTCGTCAGGAACGGTGAGTGACACAGAGTGGCAGCAGAGGAGGACCCAGGCTCGCATCATCCAGGTCCGCAAACAGGTAGGGTGACCGTGACCCTGAGACTAGAGCAATCACCCTGGACATGGCAGGAAGGCGAGCCCTCATTTGGGAACTTCTGCTCTATGGAGCCCAGGCATAGAGGTGAGAGGCGGGTGACCACCAACCAGCTAGGGGGGACCGGGGTCTTCAACCACCCCGAGGAGATAGACCCTTCTCTTTGTTGAGTTGTTACTCAGGGAACCGAAGCCTCAGCTCAGGCTCTGGGGGACCGTGAGCCCTTGGACCGTTGTCAAGAAGGCATCATGGTCACAGCCCCGCCCTGCACTCTGGCCACATCCCAGAGGACACAGAGGCGCTGCCCCAGCTACTCCAACCTCCCACCTCTGAACAATTGTCTTGCTTTTATTGAGCTGTTTCCCCTCAACACAGCCCTTAAAATAGCAGCATGGCTGCTCTGAAAGGCACTCTGGTTGGCCGGCCTGGAATTTCCTGGAACCGCCCAGCGTGGGCACTCAGCCCGCAGCCCCCTCCGGCCACCCAGCCGAGCGAGCGCTGCCCGGCCCTGGCCTTTCCTGCTTCCCGCCAACCCCACCCTCTGCACCGGGCGGAGGGTTTGGTGCTGAGTATACCCAGGAGTGTCAGCACCACTCCCTGCCCTGACCCCAGGGTGGGACAGAAAGGGAAGGTGCTTTGGGTGTCCCCTCGAAGACTGGCGGGGGCACATAGGCGGGGGCCAGAGCTGAGCCTGGGCATCTGAAGTCACAGGGTCAGCAGCACTCTCTCCATTTGTGGAATTTCTTTCTCTTACATTGCACTTTCTTACCTGTAGGATACGATTCAGAAATTGTCTCAAAGTACTTCTCTTCCAGGGGAATCGCCGGCATCGGACTAAAAGCATGGCGAATGCTCCAGGTGTTTCCGGTGCCCCACCTGGCCAGGCTAGGAAGCTCATTCTTTCAAGGCTTCATCTTGTCCATGCCTGGAGAAACCATCTCAGCTGAAGCAAAACAACCAGCCCAAGAGAAATCAGAGGGACAGACAGGCAGATGCAGAGTAGACCGAGGGACCAGACTGTGTGCCAAGGAGTCCTTAACCTACGATAAGAAACGTGGTACTCGAAGGGCCTGGCAGAAGCATCTCTCCATTTCCTGCCTTGAACGAGTGCAGGGAAGGTCCAGGAATGACCAGAGGTCCCGTGGGCCTGACGTGCGTTGACATTAGACTCCGGTTAGGAGAGTATGGGCCAACTTAGAGACATTCCTGCTCCCTGCCCCAAGGGGTGGAAACATTGCCCCACAGTTCTCTCTGCTCAAGGGCATGTCCCACAGCAAATCTGACCTCAGCCTTTTGGAAAGTTCTTGAGCTCCCTTCTTTTTCTTCCTCTCCTGTGAAGCTATGAAGTGGCGAAGGGGTCCAGGCTGACCTCCATCAGGGGGTTGTCATGGTGGTCATTGTCAATGGCTCCGGCCTGCACCAGACACCCCCAGAGCTGGCCCGTCCCCAACAGGCCTGGGAGCTCAGCACGGCCCATTTAGACCGTGGGGCGGTTATCATCTCAGGTGTCTCAACTCTCCCGCTTCCCAGGTGGGAAAGGACACCTTGATGTGGGGGAGGGCAGTGTGGCTGGCGAGGCCTGAAGGGTGAGATCTCCCACGCACTCAGCTCCTCTTCCAGCACGCCTTTCCCTCTAGGGTCCTGTGACAAAGGACCACAGACAAGACTCCGGACCCTGAGAAAGGGGCTGCCCAAGAGAGGAACCCATTGGGGACCTCATTCTGGCAGCAGGAGGTGGCTGCAGGGTGAGCAGGGCCTGGGGTACATGGTGAGCAGGGCCTGGGGTACAGGGTGAGCAGGGCCTGGGGTAAATAGTGAGCAGGGCCTGGGGTACACAGAGTCATCGGTAGGAAATTGAGTGGTGTGGTGAAGGCAGAAGCCATCCTGTGAATGAAGCCCCTGGTCCTGATAGTTGCCTGGTGTCCACGCCCCAGCCTTGACCCCAAGAGATATGTGGAGGAACCAATAATCATTGGGTTTTACAAATACCATCCCCTGTCACCCTTACATCAGAACTCTAGGGTGTAGCTGAATTGTGAGGGCTGCATCCTCTTGTCCCATCCCCCATTTTTTTCATACACATCCGATGAAGGTGACTTTCATTGCAGAAACAGTTTGGGGTCCCTGTAACTAGTCCTGCATGGATGGTTGACCCCCCACCTCCTCACAGTGGGGGGGATGCTGGTCAGCTGTTCCCACCTTTGGGCTCTCATGAGTGTCCCTCAGGGTCCTGCCTCTGGAGGAAAGGACGTGGGGGGAGCCAGATCCCTAACAGGCTGAGGGGATGCTCAGGGCTCTGAACCCCAGCCTGCAGACTGGTCCTTATAGCTGTGTGACCTTGGGAAAGTCACTTACCCTTGATAAACATGACTTGCCTCACATGCAGAACAGTCACTAGGAACCACAGACCTACAGCCCTTCGGAAACTCAAGCACATTAGGGAAGCATCAGCCCTCGTTCTGCATGGTCAAATTTTTATGAGCTGCTAAAGGGAGCTTTGGCTGAAACCCCACTCCTCCTCCTCAGCCAACTCAAGGAGCCAGCTCAAGTCTCTGCTCTAGAAGGAACCACCCTCGTCTGTCAACTGGGCTTGAATTTTTCAGACACTTCAGGCTCGTTTAGTTGAGTGCTTAACTCAGCGGGTCAAATTGAGCCTGGAAAATGAGACATTCCTGCCCACCCTCTGACGTCACGTGTTGCAGCCACAAAGGGGGTGGGGGTGGGAGGCTGATTTCCAAGATTGTCCACAGCAACGATTCTGTCCACATTCACGGGATGGGAGGATGTTAAAGGAATCTTTGTTTTTCCCCCGTGGATCAGAGCCCAGTCTTGTGGGCAACACCAGGACCCATCCAAAACCTGAATCTGGTTACGTCAGTCAAAGCTGCCAGCAGCACAGACCCAACCCCGACACCGTTCCACTCGGGGGGCTTTGGAGGAGCAGGGTGGTTGGGTCCTTCAGCAGAGTCGAGGAGAGAAGGTTGGAAAGCAACCTCAGAATGTCAAACGTGCTCGCTGGAGGTGGGTGCAGGTTGGCGTGTGCACTGTGAGCCAGCTCCATGGGGCCACGAGGGGTATGGCATGGCCACCTCTGTCCATCCTGACCCAGGAGCAGAGGGGTGGGGACAAAGGACGCAGGGGCCACCAGCCTCTGCCGCTGGAGCTCAGCTCACAGCCTGCACCCTCTGGCTCTGGTGCCTGGGCTGGTCCAGCTCCCAGGCTCAGCCACCGAGAGTTTCTCCTGAGATTTACGGGAGGCTGTGGTGTTTCTCTCTCCCAGGGCATCCTTTCTCCCTGTGCAGCTAGGACTGAGGCAGGTTTTGTTTTATGTTGTTTTGTTTTTCATGGCTTTAAGAAGACTTGGAAACTTTCTCTGCAGAATTTTTCAAACTGGGAATAGGAATGCAATTTCTATTTTTTCTTTTATTTAAAAAAATATTTATTCATTTATTTAATTTTTGGCTGCATTGAGTCTTCGCTTGCATGCGGATTTTCTCTAGTTGCTGAGAGTGGGGGTTACTCTTTGTTGCGGTGCGCGGGCTTTTCATTGTGGTGGATTCTCTTGTTGCAGAGCACAGGCTCTAGGCGCGCGAGCTTCAGTAGTTGTGGCACACGGGCTTCAGTAGCTGTGGCTCATGGGCTCTAGAGCACAGGCTCAGTAGTTGTGGTGCACGGGCTTAGTTGCTGCACGGCATGTGGGATCTTCCTGGACCAGGACTCGAACCCGTGTCCCCTGCATTGACAGGCGGATTCTTAACCACTGTGCCACCAGGAAAGCCCGATTTCTATTCTTTCTTAGAGAATTTTCTGGAGCCCGAGGCCTGTGCTGAGGCCTGCATCCCAAGTGAGTGAGTTGTAGCTGCAGCCTCTGGGTCCTCCTCTGGCTGCAGATGGTCCTTGAGAACCAGGCTTATCCCCAGGTGCCTTAATGTGATCCCCACATCAAGGTAAAAACCAGGGCACAGAGCAGACCTCAGGGCACTGCTCCCCTCTGCAACCCCCAGTTGTTCAGTGTCAGTTTCATTATATCTGTGGAATTTCTAAGTTGTTCTTTTCTCTCTGTGTTGGGAGAAAAATGTAGGAAGAAATGAGGATTAGCTATTCAGTGGCTGGAGAGTAGATTTTAATAGTCACTGGTGCTAGTCACAGATATTCTTGATTTTTTTCTGGGCACATATTGGGGTAGAACTGAGTGCCCTCTTTGACATCAGACAAGGCCACGTGACTTGCTTTGGCCAATGAAATGTGAGCAGAACATCACAGGTCACTCCCGGTTGGTTAGCAGCTTTATGGGCAGCTCCCAAACTCACTGTGCCCCTTCCCTGCCCCTGAGGTTTGGAAGCGTCTGTTGAGATGCAGCCTCTGCCGTCCTGGGAGATGAAACCTTTATCGTCCCAGGTCCTCTAGTGATTATGACGAGCAGAAACCCCGCCACATGCCAACCCATGGCAGACACACAATATGAGCAAGAGATAAGTCTTTGTTCTTTGAATCCCTTAGATTTCGAGGTTGTAGCATAGCCTGTCGTGTCCTCACTGACACAAAACAAAATACCAAGTGTGCGTATAGTGGGGTCCTTCCTGCAGAGTCTGGTCCTCCTGACTGAGGAATGCGAGAGCAACCTCATCTAGTTCAGCTGTGGGATACCTGCCAGTCTCTCTGCTTTGGGGCTGTGCTAACAGTTTTCTGTGAATCGTGTGAACTGACCTCCCCGGTTCTGGGCCTTCTCCACTCATTATCTCTGTCCGTTTGCTGTCTCTTAGCTACTCAAATAACAGAGTTCTCAACGGGTGATTTCTAAGGTGGTTTTGCTTTCCTCTTATAGGCTCTGAACCTATTTCTACACCCACTGCCTCCACCTCCTGCATCTCCTTCTGTTTCCAGGCACTTGGTGTACATCACCTAGCCTTGTCTTTTCTGAAGGCTTTGCTCTCTGTGGCCGGCAGCCTCTGGGTTAGGCTTTCTAATGTCTACAAGATTTGTGGAGTGTTGATGCTGATTGCCTTTCAATGAGAAAAGAAACTTCTGATTTGATATCTAGCAGGGTGGGTGCTCTCTTACGGATTTGGGGCAATGTCTCAAGCAGCCCCTCCCCCTCCCCGGCTCAGTACCTTCCACACCTTTTCTCTTACAACTTTCGATGTGGCACAGAATGGAGAGATCCACAATACCTGAGCGGACTAGCTTCAAGATTTTATTCAGCAAGATGGCAGGATGCAAGATCAGTATCCAAAAATCAATTGTATGTCTATAAATGTGCAACAAACAATCAAAAAATAACATTAAGAAAAGAATTCTACCTTCTAGAAAAATGGTACAGATGAGCCCGTTTACAAGGCAGAAAAGAGACACAGATGTAGAGAACAAACGTATGGACACCAAGGGGGGAAAGTGGAGGCGGGGGGTGGTGGTGGTGTGATGAATTGGGAGATTGGGATTGACATGTATACACTAATATGTATAAAATAGATAACTAATAAGAACCTGCTGTATAGAAATAAATAAGTAAAATTTAAAAAAAGAAAAGAATTCTACTTACACTAGCATCAAACAGAATAAAATATTTAAGAACGAATTTCACAAAAGATTTGCAAAACTTACACTTTGAAAACTACAAACCATAGTTAGGAGAAATGAAAGAAGACCTAAGTAAGTGGAAAATCATCCTGTGCTCCTAGATTCAAAGACTTAATATTGTTCAGATTGCAAAACTCTCCAAGTTGATCTATAGAATCAATCTCAGTTGGTTTCTTTGCAGAATTTGACAAGCTGATCCTAAAACTCATATGGAAATGTCAGGGACCCAAAAGAGCCAAAACCTGAAATAATTATCATCATTTAAAAAACTAGTAAAAACAAAAAAAAACTAGTAAAGATCCATTTGTAGGCAATTCTGAATAAGCCTTTGAAGCCTAGATGTCTCCCTTTCCCCAGGATTCACTAGGGGGAGGAACAGAGAGCTCCCATTCTAGCTCACCTTCCAGTGCTGTCTGGGCTGCATTTCCATGTAGCTAGGGCTCCCCATGTGACCTGCCATGACACAGCAGCGTGAGGTGAGGTGGGGACCCCGTGCACAGCCTTGTCTCAGGCATCATGTCAGAAACCCACATATGCAGCATCAAACGTGAAACAGTGATGCAAAGAGGCCACTACTTCATTTCAGAGTTGTGAAAGTGAGCCTTGGAAAGGCTAGTGAATTGTCAAAGGGCTAAATACATTTCTGAGGCCTAAGCAGCCAAGTCAGACCTCAAAGCCATGTCTTCTGACTCTAGTTTCAGGTTGGTTTCTATACCACGCTGCCTGGCCAGCTTGCAAAGCAGGGAGCTGATGTGGGCTTACAGGATTTAAGACGGGACCCTGAATAAGAAAATAACCCAAGTCTGTCCTTCTGTGGGTGCATACAAAGGAGGGCAACATACTCAGTTTTCATGAAGAAATAATCATCCTCACGCCTGTTCACTTCGAGATATTTCTTGTTCAGTTCGACATTTTTCTCAGCACTGGAGACACCTTTCACCATTGACCTGGAGCTAGAGTCTAAATACTTTGAGGTTTAGGATGAGGGTGAGTGCTACTTGGGAATGGTCTAAGAATTCCAGTTTAGGTGATAAGGATTTCTGGGTCCCAGCTGGCCCAGTTCCCACTGCCTTCCAGGTTTCAGCAATATTGCAGACACTTTTTCTCATTCCACGTGTCCTTTCCTTTGTTTTAAAATATTTGCCTTGGCTGTGTAGCATCCATGCAGTGTTGACATGCAGCTGATCTCATGAGTCAAGATGTGAGGGAGAAAGTCCCCGTGTTGGAGGCATGTTTCAAGATGCCCAGAAGAGCTTAGAGGGGCACTCCCAGGTCTGACTTTCACCTTCAAGTTAAGAGCAGGATCCAGGGCTGGTGGGCTATTCTGTGATAATTCCAGGGGGTATTGCCCATATGAAGAAGGAACTTTTGGGGGGGGGGACTTTTTTTTGAGCCCCATTTGGAATGCTCAGTTTGGAGGTAGTGGTGCTACAGATCCTAAGACATGAGCAAAATTGTTTGAGATCCTTAGGCACAGAGACTTCTCTTTATCTACCCCAGGACTCCTGGTGGGGGGGCCAGGAGGGTCTGGCCTCAGATACATGTCATGGTTCTCAGAGGGTCCCAGGGGCCCGTCTCCTGCTCCCTCCTGGCCCCAGGCAGAGTGCGTCGAAATGTCAAGGTTGCAGTGCTTGAATCCCTCCTCTTCCCTTAGACATCCGCTCTTTCTTGCCTCTGAGCCTTCACACCTGTTGCATCCTCTCCTGGAGCCACCTCTTTTTTTCTACTCCCCATAGATCGAAGTGAGACGGAATTATGCCTGGAGACTCTGATTCACTCCTTCTGCTTCCCCAGATACAGCATGAGTGGTTGGTGGCCCACCCATAGCCCATCAGGCCTTCCCAGTACCAGTCACAGTGGCTTAATTGCTCACAGTCTGAAGACTGCCTGGCAGCCAGAGCTGCGCATCTAGACAGAGGTGCTGGAAAATGCCCAGCCCACCCATATAACACACGGCAGCTCTCCACCAGCGGCTGACGGGTCTGGTGGACAAATACCCCGGCTCCCTTGCCCCTCAGGTGGGATTTCCCTGAAGATATGTGGTCTGCAGGGGGTCCCAGAGCCCCTGGCAGGATGCACTCTGATAGTCCACAGTGGTAACTTCTCGAAACACACCCTGTGCTGAATGCCTTCCTTTCCCTGTCTCACCCCCTCCTTCACTTACCAGGGTTTCCTGGGATCACCTTCCAAATAAACTGCACCCTTGTCTCAGGGTCTGCTTCTGGGGCGCCTCAAGCCAAGACACCCTCGTAATACTTACTGTAGCTGCCTATCTGAGTTGAGGGCACCCTCCACCTAATCCTGCAGTCAGGATGGGCTGGAAGGAGTGGTTCTTGTTCCCTGCAGTATCCCAGTGCCTGATGCACTGCCTGGCTCGTGATTAGTGCCAGGAAGTATTTTCTGAATGAAGAAGACACAGTGCAGCCTATGGAAGACCTTAACCATCTGGCAGGGAGACAGACACAAGCAGGTAAATGACAATTCAGAGGCCTAAGGGGAACCAGTGCAGCATCTCCAAAGGTCACACAGAAAGGGGGGGACCCACTGTGTGTAAGGTGCACACAGAGCCAGAGCAAGTGACCTCGGTGTCTTAAATGACTGAATAAACCAGGTGGGGAAACAGGTAAGACGGATGAGCAGAAACAAGAGTAAAGGTGAGTGTGGTAGACACAGCGATGGGCTGCCTGATCTCCCTCCAGGGAAGGACTGCTGCCAGGCGGCAGGAAGTGTGGTCAGCAGGCTGCCCGCAGCCATCAGCTCCCGCGAGGGCAGAGGGCCATCTTGCCAAGGTCGATCCAGTCTGGAATGGTCTGCCTCAGTGACTGGGTAAGACGGGGGTATGAAGGCCGGGCTGGTTTGACCTGATTCTGGACCCTGAGCAGGTCATAGTGGCCCCTGCGCTCCCGGGGTCTGGCCAGGGCTCTGCCAGTCCTGCAGGCTCCAAGCTCTTCCTCTGCCTAATCTGGTCCAGAAGGCTCCCACTTCTTCCCTTCACAGGGACTGATCCCTACTCAGGGTTGCCAGATTAGCAAATAAAAATACAGAGTGCCCAGTTAAGTTTAAATTTCAGATAAGCAATGAATCATTTTTATATGAATATTCCAGATACCACATGGGGCATACTTCGAATACTAAAGAATGATTCTTTGTCTGCAATTCAATGTGATGAGGCATCTTATCTTTCATCTGACAACCCTATCGCTGATAGATATTATCCCCCCACCCCCAGTTCCATCTTGTTATCTGCTCTGGAGGACTGGCCGGCAGCACCAGCATAGGAGGCACCGTGTGATGCGGGGCTGCAGGCTGTTCCCACTGAGATGAGGGTAGCGGTTGTCAGAAGGTAGGGCTGAAGAGGAGGAGACTCCGAGTCCTTCATCTAAAACACACGAATTTTATCCTCAGAGACAGTGATGGAAAAGGATGGAAGGCTCTAGGCAGAAGGTGGCCGGGTTTGCATTTCAGAAAGGCCCCTCTCATGACTGGGAGCATGGCCAGGAGGCTGCTACAGCCTGAGGGTCACCCTAGGACAAGGAGACAAGGGACTTCTGAGATGTTCTGCATTGGGATAGAACCTCGTTTGGAGGAGCAGGGGAGAGGACCAGTTACGTCCCAGGCCTCTGGGTTAGGATGCTGTATGGGGTGTATGTGGTTCAACCAAGGGGCACCAACATCTACACCATGGGCTCTGCTTGCTCAACCCGGCTTCGTGGGAGGTGTGATCCCAGGGTGGCAAGAGTGAGAAAGGACGTGGGGGGATGTGTAGGAGGAGAGAGGCAGAGGTCACGCAGGCCGTGCACATTGGATCCTGGTACCTGGCTGCACCATCACAGTGAGCGACTTCTGGTCCAACCAACGGAGTCATCGGGTCTCATGGCCTTTGAGGGCAGGAAGGGAGAGATTGACTTTGTAGATCCTTGTACCTCTTCTCGCCGAGGCCTTAGCTCCTCCACTGCTCTGGGCTACGTTACCTGATGCCTTCAGGCAGCCACGTCCTGTCTCCCGTGACCCCTGAGCCTGTCGGAGTCCAGAGATGGAGGCTGGACCAGGGCCGCAGGGCATCTGAGTGGGCTGAGCTTGGGTGGGAATTGCAATCCTTCCGTGGTGTGTGTAGCAGAGGCGCTGCCGGACCCCAGCCCAAGGGTGTCCGAGAGAACCTCCAGTTTGAGGAGATAAGAGAAGATGTGGCTGGATTGGGGGGGGGTGAGTTATCCTCTGAGCAAGTGGTCAAGGATGGAGGTGGAGAGGGCAGATGAGGACCTCCAGCTCCCAAAATCCACCTGATGCAACCAGCTGATGACCAGTACAATTAGCTGTGCCCTGAGCGACCCAGGGCTCCAGGAGCTGCCCGCAGACCTGGAGCGCGGGGTCCCGGGCTGCGGGGAGAGGTACTCCTGTGGGTCTTCTCGCATGTGGGGTTCAGAACCCAGGGGTGGGGTGATGGGCTATGACCTGGTGAAGAGGACGGAAGCAATGCATGGAGGTCCATCAAGGTCAGGGTCCATGGAGCCAGAAGGCACTGACCTTCAAGGTGGGCGGGACTCAGTGGATAGAATGGAAAAGGTTGCTCAGCGAGACACCCCACACCCCAACCCCCCAAAAAGAACAAGAACCCAAGGCTGTGGGGCTCAGGGCTGGAGGGGCAGGTGGTTCGAAGGTGAAAGCTTCTGAAAGGTTGAGGTACAGATGAGACAGAGAGAGTTCCTCGGGCCTGGCACTTAGAAGCAGCTCAGTGACTTTTATCAGCATAATCAATTCTAAGAATCAATTTGGTACATTCAAGCTAGGGTTTTTCCATCAATAACTAAAAACATGAAATAAGGGTTGCAACTGAAGCCACAGCTTCAAGCCACGTTCAAGGAATCTTGCTCCTTGCCCCCATTTCAGACTTTTCTCTGGTTTAATAAAGAAGCAGGAGCGATCTTGAGACAGAAAAATCTCTTAGCCTTGCAGTAAAGCAAAGAACGCAGCTAAATCCTTTGAACTCAGTGTCTCTGACAGTGTAAGAGGATTTCAAGAAAGGCTTCATTTTTCAGAAATGGAACCAAGAAAAGCAAACGAGGACAAGCCCCCATGAAACATTCTCTGAAACCCATCTGCTCTTCAGAGGCATCTCCACAAACAAGTTCATCTGTTTCTGGAAATGTATTATATTATCATCCTCACAGGTGTCTCAAAAATGAAGCCTTGCTAGGGTTGAGACACAATTCTTTACCCTTTACCTATTTAGACTTAGAAAAAAATAATGATCATTTTCCTAAATTTCTCAGCAGATTATGATGGCATTTTGTATTGGTTTTGATAAATCAGTAAAGGAATTACCATTTTATTTTCCCATTTCTCACCTCTCCCCTGAGTGTGCATGTTTCCCTCTCTGTAATTAGACCTCTAGGCAGTCTAGTTTTCTCACCAGGATTCCACTCAAGATTCCATTCCTGGGCTTCCCTGGTGACGTAGTTGTTAAGAATCCGCCTGCCAGTGCAGGGGACACAGGTTCAAGCCCTGGTCTGGGAAGATCCCACATACTGCAGAGCAACTAAGACCGTGCGCCACAACTACTGAGCCTGTGCTCTAACTCCCACAAGCCACAACTACTGAAGCCCCCGCACCTAGAGCCCATGCTCCACAACAAGAGAAGCCACCGCAACGAGAAGCCCACACACTGCATTGAACAGAAGCCCCCACTCACCGCAACCAGAGAAAAGCCTGCGCGCAGCAATGAAGACCCAACACAGCCAAAAAATAAAATAATAAAATAAAATTTTACAAAAAAGCCTTTAAAAAAAAAAGATTCCATTCCTAAACTTAGTCACTTCCAACTGCTTTGTGATTTTGACTCTAACTGCTAACTGTTGTCTGAGGGGTCTTCACTTCCCAGAAGCATCTACTTTGGGAAAGAAGTGTCTCCCAGAGGGGCATCTGCATTGTGGGAAGAATCTGGCAGTTATCCAGGAGAAAAACAATGAATAATGAGTCCATGACTTTGCCAGCATGGTGTTGGAGGTCAAGGGAAATGAGAAAAATTCCTGTGGAGGAAGAGGATGCAGGATTCTGTTAAGTGGTGGATCCCACATGAGGTGTGGGATGCTCTAAAAGCAGCCTTAGAAGGTGATCCTAGACCTAATCAAACTCACAAGCTCTTGCACAGCAAAGGAAACCATAAACAAAATGAAAAGACAACCTACAGATTGGAAGAAAATATTTGCAAATGATACAACCGACAAGGGCTTAATTTCCAAAATATACAAGCAGCTCATACAACTCAACAACAACAACAAAAAACAACCCAATTGAAAAATGGGCAGAAGGCCTAAATAGACATCTCCCCAAGGAAGAAATCCAGATGGCCAGTAGGCACATGAAAAGATGCTCAACGTTGTTAATTATGAGCAAAATGAAAATTAAAACTACGGTGAGGTACCATCTCACACAAGTCAGAATGGCATCATTAAAAAGTATACATATAACAAATGCTGGAGAGGGTGTGGAGAAAAGGGAACCCTCTTACACTGTTGGTAGGAATGTAAGTTTGTGCAGCCACTGTGGAAAACAGTATGGAGGTTCCTTAGTGAACTAAAAATAGAATTACCATATGATCCAGCAATCCCACTCTTGGGTATATATCCAGACAAAACTGTAATTCAAAAAGATACATGCACCCCTATGTTCACAGCAGCACTATTCACAATAGCCAAGACATAGAAACAACCTAAACATGTCTATCGACAGATGAATGGATAAATATGTGGTACATGTATACAATGGAATATTACTCAGCCATAAAAAAGAATGAAATAATGCCATTTGCAGCAACATGGATGGACCTAGAGATTACCATACTAAGTGAAGTAAGTCAGAAAGAGAAAGACAAATACCATATGATATCACTTATAGGTGGAATCTAAAAAATGACACAAATGAACCTATCTATGAAACAGAAACAGATCAGGGACATAGAGAACAGGCTGGTGGTTGCCAAGGGAGAGGGAGGTGGGAGAGGGTTGGAATGGGAGTTTGGGATTAGCAGATGCAAACTGGTATGTATAGGATGGATAAACTACAAGGTCCTACTGTAGAGCACAGGGAACTATATTCAATATCCTGCGATAAACCATATGGAAAAGAATATGAAAAATAGTGTATATACAGGTATAACTGAGTCCCTTTGCTGTACAGCAGTAATGAACACACCATTGTAATTCAACAATATTTGGATAAAAAATAAATTTTAAAAAATAAAAATAAGAAAATGAAGGTGGTCCTAGAGGTGCTGAGCTCGTACAGGATTGGAACTTGACAGCAGCAATCGGTTATCCCAAATTCAGCCTCGCAGCACCTCTCCCCAGCTTTGTCCACTCCTGTCTGATCTTCACCTGCACATCCTGCCTTTGGGGTTAGGGGCCTGGGAAGGTTGAGAATAAACCAAAATGAATCAGGAGGAGGACAACCAAATTAAGTCCTGGTCTGAAATGACATTTCTTAATATTTTAGTCTTTACTTTCTGTGATTTATCTAACTTTAACTAATGGAACTAGACTAAGATATCGAGATATATCTATCTGGTATGGTTAAACCCTAAAAAGAAAAATTTTAAGCTTAATCAAGCAGCTCCAGCTTGTATTCCTGGGGCAGAGGAAGTGGCTGGCTGAACGTTGGTTCTTGACAAACATCCATCCTCTTCTTCTTGATACCAAAACTACAATGGAAATGACAGAAGCCTACATGAATGACCTCTCCCCGAGACATTTTCATTATGAAAAGGAACATTTTTGTGTACATTTACACAACTGTAAATCAAAGGGAAAAAAAGTTTTGTTTAGTGAATCAAGCCAGCAAGAGATTGGGTAAAATTTCAGGGATGGTCCCCAGGGACCTTGACCCCGAGGGGTTCTCCGGTACAAGCTGGTCAGATCTGTTCATGAGCAGAGAAGGTGAGACATGAGGGTCCATCCTGGATGCTTCAATGCAGATTGAACTGTTACATCATGAAAGAAGGCACATCCATCTGGAAATTAGACAACGTGAATACAAGTTTCGCTCCCGTTCCTTCCTGTGCCATTGACTGAGTGCAGATCCCATTCTCACCCTTATTTTCCTGGTAAAATAAAAATAATATATGAATTCAGCTTGAAAATCAAGAATGTGGTGACATGTTACCATTCTCATTATTATCACTCCTAAAGTTCTCAAAGTTCAGGAAATTGCAGGGGAAAAAAAAACATGGAAATTTTTCTTAACTTCATTGCCCCAAAGCCACCAGAGTTTCCCCAAATTTAACCTATCTGAAAAAAAAAGAAATCCTGTTGAATAAGTACCAGTTACCATTTAGCCCTTTAGAGTTGCAGGTTTGTGCTTAATAATCTCCAGAAAGGCTGATGCATGTGGATATTTTAGAGATGTGGGAGGAAGTTTGGAGAACATTGTCTTTTTTTTTAATTCCCACTATTATTCAGTGAGATAAAACAATGACAAGTCCATCAGCTAATCATTGCCTGATAAGAGGCATCACACAATTTATGAAAGGAAAAACAAGCACATCCAAGGTAACCGAGGCTGATCACAGTGTCTGCAGAAGGTTTCCGTTTACAGTTTCCATTACAGATGGTCGGCTGTGCCATGAAAACCGATCAAGCAGGATGCTAGAAGAGGGAGGGGATATGGGGATATATGTATACATATAGCTGATTCACTTGTTATACAGCAGAAACTAACACAACATTGTAAAGCAATTATACTCCAATAAAGATGTTAAAAACATATATATATAAAGAATCTAAAAAAAAAATAGGAAAAAAAAAAGCATGCTGCTTGGCACCTAGGAGACATGACTGGGGCTTTCAGCGCTCATGTTCTGAAGTTTCATTTGTGTTCCAGGAGGCTCAGTGTAATGCACAGAATGACTAACCTATGGCATCCAGCCAGGGAATGAATTCCTCCCTCCATAAAGGAAAAACGAAGAGCTCGCCATACTTATTACATCCCTGTCTGTCCAGCATCTCAGATGCCTTTGTAAGGAGCAGCAGGTAATAACCTGCAGCCGAGAGGTGCTTAGAATAAGTGTGGCAGCTCTGCTTCCCACCTTCACAGGATTGTCAGCATCTCTCCAAGCTGCTTACTTGGCAAAGCTGAGAAAACAGTTACGGAAGAAAATAACACCCTGCCCTTTGCTCTGTTTAAATGTATACAGAAGGCACTGTTACAGCATGAAAACTACTTTTTTCTATGGATTAACAGGCTTATCATCAAGATACAATTGGTTCATGAAGTGTAGGAATCACCTGAACTCTTGGCCACGGGCTGGTGATGAGAACCTGCCATCTGTCTAAAATGGGCCAGCACCTTCCTTTAGCACCAAAACCCGCATCTCCCTACTTCACCTGGATTTGCTGCTGGGTTTCTGGGGTTATGGCATCAACATTCTTCCTCTTTGAGAGATCATGTAATCTGCAAAGGGTCAAGGGTTCTAGATTCTCACCTTGTTCTGTGACTCCATTCAGTCATTCATTTATTCATTCAGAAATATTTACTGGGGACTCACTGGGAACTAGACATCACCAAAGATATAGAAATGAATAAGATAGACAACAAAAACAGAAAAAAAATGTATGTGTGTGTGTGTGTGTGTGTGTGAGAGAGAGAGAGAGAGAGAGAGAGAGAGAATGAAAAAGACCATACAGAAACTCTGAATCGAGCACAGTGGCGGTGCCTGGGCAGTGACTTTAAACAGATCACCTTTCTGATGACTTTGAGATCTGAACCAGATGGAGGAGCCTGCTGTGCACAAGTTGGGGGCAAGGGCAGCCCTTGGCAGGGAAATTACTAGTGTCAGGTGGGCAAGGGCTGGAGCAAGCAGGGCAGGTGAGCCTTGATAAGGTGCTTGGATCGTGTTCTAACAGGTACGAGATATTGCTGGAAGGTCTGAAGTAGGAAAATAACATGGTCCATGCTTTTAAAAAATCACCTTGACTCTGTGTAGATGCTGAAATGTCCAGGGCAAAGGACTAAAAGACTAGTTAGGAGGCCACAGACCCGCCCAGGCAGAACACTCTATATGGTGGGTGCCAGGGATGGAGGGGAGGAGATTGGGGTCCCATTCTTTATGGGATACAGAGCTTCAGTTTGGGAAAATGATGAACATTCTAGAGATGAACGGAGGTGATGGTTGCACAACAATATTACTGCCCCAGAACGTCCACTTACAACGGGTGCAGGTGGTAAGTGTTATGTTATGTATATTTCACCACAATAAAAAAGAGTGATTGGTAAGTTATTTTGTTGCTGATGGAATTTAGAGCCCTCACCCAACCTCCCAGATAAAACAAGATCGGGGGAGGGGTTGGTGTCATTTAGGGTTTTGTTTTTTACTTATAAAATTCACCTGTTATCAACATGATTTATTAGAAACTCAAAAATCCAAATAGTTTCTAAACAAGATTCAGTTACTAAAAGGTATAAGCTTTAAGGGTTCAACAAAGCAGTGACACAAAATGGTAATTAACTCAAGTCCATCCACACAGTCTTTCCGAACATCTGTTGTCTTTTCCTCTCTGTTCCCTCTTTGGTAGCTGCGATTGTGAAGTTACCACCCATCCTGACCCTTTCATTCATTCAGAGGCAATCGTGATGTGTATACAATCACAGATAATATTATCAAGAAGAATGTAGGTTTTTTTTTTTTAATTTCTGTTTCTTTTTTCTTTTTTTGACCATTCACCCAGTTTCCAGAGCACTGGCCATTCATTGTCTAGATCCCCTGGTCTATCCACGGGGTACCTCATGCTCTCTTCCACAGTGATGCTGCCCACGGCATTTTCCTCTTTAACTCACCTCTGACTTTGCCTACTGTGGGAGTCTGCAGGGGTCTACAATTCCTCCACTAGAGAGCTGAGGCATAAAATACTTGGCAAACCACGTGAATTCCTGCCAGTGGACCCCGCGTCATACACACTCAGAGGCGTGAGCTGCGTTACAGAACAGGATGGCGATGTCGATACTCCAGCACTGGCTTGGTGCTCTTGGATAAGCCGCTTCCTGTCTCAGGTTGGTTTATGCCCTGGGATGAGGATTTAGTGCTGTTAACCAACATTTTAGAAATGGAGACCTGATTGAAATAAAGAGGCATTTATTAGGGGAGTTTGTTAGGACTGTAGCCCAAAGGAGCACTTGAATTATGTTCCATCAGGCTATAAAATGGGGGGAGCTTCTAAGGGCAAAAACTGCAAGGCCATAGTTAGATACATAAGTTGTTTGTCAAGAATTATAATTGGAGCTGGCAGGAAATAGGGGGGCTTGTTAATCAAGGATCAGTTGGGGTCCAAAATGTTTGCATAGTTACAAGGAGGGGGGACCTTGGGACCATAAGATTGCAGCTGTCGGATGATGTTTCCAATATGACTGGTGTCAGCCTTGGGTTTGATGCAGTTCAGAGAAATTCAAGTTCTCAGTGCTGGAGGGATGTGTCTGAGACCAGGTCCTCATTGGCCCCCAACTCCATTTTTAGATGCCTGGGCACTCATCCCTTCTAAGTCCACTAAGGGGACCAACATTTTTAGCATTTTCGCTGTGTTTCATCTCGATTCTTCCCCCCAAACTCTCTGCTCCTAACCTGCTCCATTCTAGTCCACTGAAATGATTAGTGCTCCTCATGACGTTTTCTGGGGGAAAAACCCATTAAACAACCCAACTTTTTAAAAATGGACAAAATTTGTGTTTTTTTAACATCTTTATTAGAGTATAATTGCTTTACAATGGTGTGTTAGTTTCTGCTTTATAACAAAGTGAATCAGCTATACATATACATATATCCCCATATCTCCCCCCTCTTGTGTCTCCCTGCCTCCCACGCTCCCTATCCCACCCTTCTACATGGTAACAAAGCACTGAGCTGATCTCCCTGTGCTATGCAGCTGCTTCCAACTAGCTAGCTATTTTACATTTGGTAGTGTTTATAAGTCCATGCAACTAACTCATTTCATCCCAGCTTACCCTTCCCCCTCTCCACGTCCTCAAGTCCATTCTCTACGTAGGCGTCTTTATTCCTGTCCTGCCCCTAGGTTCTTTAGAACCTTTTTTTTTTTTTTAGATTCCATATATATGTGTTAGCAAACAGTATTTGTTTTTCTCTTTCTGACTTAATTCACTCTGTATGACAGACTCTAGGTCCATCCACCTCACTACAAATAACTCAATTTCATTTCTTTTTATGGCTGAGTAATATTACATTGTATATATGTGCCACATCTTCTTTATCCATTCATCTGTTGATGGACACTTAGGTTGCTTCCATGTCTTGGCTACTGTAAATAGTGCTGCAATGAACATTGTGTTACATGACTCTTTTTGAATTATGGTTTTCTCAGGGTATGTGCCCAGTAGTGGGATTGCTGGGTCATATGGTAGTTCTATTTGTAGTTTTTTAAGGAACCTCCATACTGTTCTCCATAGTGGCTGTATCAATTTACATTCCCACCAACAGTGCAAGAGGGTTCCCTTTTCTCCACACCCTCTCCAACATTTATTGTTTGTAGATTTTTTGCTGGTGGCCATTCTGACTGGTGTGAGGCGATACCTCATTGTAATTTTGATTTGCATTTCTCTAATGATTAGTGATGCTGAGCATCCTTTCATGTGTTTGTTGCCAATCTCTATATCTTCCTTGGAGAAGTGTCTCTTTAGGTCTTCTGCCCATTTTTGGATTGGGCTGTTTGTTTTTTTTGATATTGAGCTGCATGAGCTGCTTGTATATCTTGGAGATTAATCCTTTGTCAGTTGCTTCGTTCGCAAATATTTTCTCCCATTCTTAGGGTTCTCTTTTCAACTTCTTTATGGTTTCCTTTGCTGTGCTTTAAAAGCTTTTAAGTTTCATTAGGTCCCATTTGTTTATTTTGTTTTTATTTCCATTTCTCTAGGAGCTGGGTCAAAAAGGATCTTGCGTGATTTATGTCCTAGAGCGTTCTGCCTATGTTTTCCTCTAAGAGTTTTATAGTGTCTGGCCTTACATTTAGGTCTTTATTCTATTTTGAGTTTATTTTTGTGTATGGTGTTAGGGAGTGTTCCAATTTCATTCTTTTACATGTAGCTGTCCAGTTTTCCCAGCACCACTTATTGAATAGGCTGTCTTTTCTTCATTGTATATTCTTGCCTCCTTTATCAAAAATAAGGTGACCAGGGCTTCCCTGGTGGCTCAGTGGTTGAGAGTCCGCCTGCCAATTCCGGGGACATGGGTTCATGCCCCGGTCCAGGAGGATCCCACATGCCACAGAGCGGCTGGGCCCGTGAGCCATGGCAGCTGAGCCTGCACGTCTGGAGCCTGTGCTCCGCAGCGGGAGAGGCCACAACAGTGATAGGCCCGCATACCACAGAAAAAAAATAAATAAATAAGGTGACCATATGTGCATGGGTTTATCTCTGGGCTTTCTATCCTGTTCCATTGATCTATCTTTCTGTTTTTGTGCCAGTAGCACACTGTCTTGATTACTGTAGCTTTGTAGTATAGTCTGAAGTCAGGGAGCCTGATTCCTCCAGCTCCATTTTTCTTTCACAAGATTTCTTTGGCTATTCGGGGTCTTTTGTGTTTCCACACAAATTGTGAACTTTTTGTTCTAGTTCTGTGAAAAATGCCACTGGTAGTTTGATGGGGGTTGTATTGAATCTGTAGATTGCTTTGGGTAGTAGAGTCATTTTCACAATGTTGATTCTTCCAATCTAAGAACATGGTATATCTCTCCAACTGTTTGTATCATCTTTAATTTCTTTCAGCAGTGTCTTATAGTTTTCTGCATTACAGGTCTTTTGTCTCCCTAGGTAGATTTATTCCTAGGCATTTTATTCTTTTTGTTGCAGTGGTAAATGGGAGTGTTTCCTTAATTTCTCTTTCAGATTTTTCATCATTAGTATAAAAGAATGCAAGAGACTTCTGTGCATTAATTTTGTATCCTGCTACTTTACCAAATTTGTTGATTAGCTCTAGCAGTTTTCTGGTAACATCTTTAGGATTCTCTATGTATAGTATCTTGTCATCTGCAAACAGTGACAGCTTTACTTCTTCTTTTCCGATTTGGATTCCTTTTATTTCTTTTTCTTCTCTGATTGCTGTGGCTAAAACTTCCAAAACTATGTTGAATAACAGTGGGGAGAGTGGGCAACCTTGTTTGTTCCTGATCTTAGTGGAAATGGTTTCAGTTTTTCACCATTGACAACGATGTTGGCTGTGGGTTTGTCATATATGACCTCTATTATGTTGAGGTAAGTCCCCTCTATTTCTACTTTCTGGAGGGTTTTTATCATAAATGGATGTTGAATTTTGTCAAAAGCTAAAAATGGACAAAATTATCTAAAATTACCTAAATACCTAAGTTACCTAAGAAGATATCCAAACAGCCAATAATGATACTCAACATCATTTGTCATCAAGAAAATGTAAATCACAGCCACAGTGAGACATGGCTACACGTCAAAATGGGTTAAAAAGAAATAAATACCAAGTGCATATAAGGATGTGGGACAACTGGGAATCCATATACTTTGGAAAATTGGTTGGGTGTCTTTCCAAAAGCTAAACTACGCCTACTCTACTATCCTGACATTTCACAGGGGAGTGCTCATGTTACCAGAAAACATGGGCAAGGATATTCACAACAGCATTATTAATAATAGTCAAATCAATATAGATGACAAAATACATTTTAGCATTCACCAACAGAATAGTACAGACACACAACAAAACACAACACAACACAAACAAAACCAAAAAAAACCATGTGGGTGATTCTCATAGCCATGGCCTTGAGCATAAGCGCACACACTGTGTGATCCTGTTTGTATGAAGTTCAAGGACAGACCAGAGGCTCCTCCTGGGCTGATGGGAGGGGCAGGAAGGAGTGAGGCTGGGGATGCTCTGCATCTCCATCTGGGCAGTGGTTATGAGGTTCTGGATGCGCACATGACATATGCAATTAAAATCAGTGTACTTGCCCATGTGTATTTTAAGCCTCAGTTAAGAGAGAGAGACTTGAGACACATCAGCTGAATGTGATGTGCAGAACTTGCTTGATGTGCAGAACTTGCTTGCTTTTATTTTGAATAAAATATCTGTAAAAAGGCATTCATGACATAATCAGGACACAGTGACTCTGACAGTACTGCATGATGTTAAGTAATGAGGGTTCACATATGCTGATGGTATCACAAGATGTGTTTTTTGTTTGTTTGGTTTTTGGTTTTGGGGTTTTTTTTGCGGTACGCGGGTCTCTCACTGTTGTGGCCTCTCCCGTTGCGGAGCACTGGCTCCAGACGCGCAGGCTCAGCGGCCATGGCTCACGGGCCCAGCTGCTCCGCAGCATGTGGGATCTTCCCAGACGGGCACGAACCCGTGTCCCCTGCATTGGCAGGTGGACTCTCAACCACTGCGCTGCCAGGGAAGCCCACAAGACGTGTTTTTTATGCCCTTCTTTGCTAGAATTCATGCTGAAGCCTGAAATGACAGGGTATTTGGACTTTGCTTCACAGTAATGCAGTGGGGTCTGGGAGGAGAACCAAGGGTACAGAGGGCACAGGTGGGGGCCACTTTGATGATGGCTTCCAAGGGTACAGAGGGCACAGGTGGGGGCCACTTTGATGATGGCTTCAGGGATTCATTGTACTTTTCTCTTTACTTTTGTGTTTGGAGGGAAAATTTCATAATAAAAAAAAAAGATTATTTAAAAAGTATCTAGCTTTGGGGAAGGCCGAGGAGGAAAATACAAATGTTAAAATACAACATGGGGCTTCCCTGGTGGCGCAGTGGTTGAGAGTCCGCCTGCCGATGCAGGGGACACGGGTTCGTGCCCCTATCCCGGAAGATCCCACATGCCGCGCAGCGGCTGGGCCCGCGAGCCATGGCCGCGGAGCCTGTGTGTCCGGAGCCTGTGCTCCGCAACGGGAGAGGCCACAGCAGTGAGAGGCCCGCGTACAGCAAAAAAAAAAAAAAAAAAAAAAAAAAAAAAAAAAATACAACATGATTTTAAAACAAAGGCTGTTGTTGCCTCACAGTGTGAGGTGTGAGGTGGGGATGTGAAATCATCTAACTGCTCCTGCCCAGGGCTGCCTGGCCCTCCCAGTACCTCTGATCACTGACAGGGCCCTCAGGCAGGCAGAGCCCACCACAGCCATGGGGAAGTCCCTGAGGCTGGCAGGAACATCCCTCCCCAGGACCCCAGAGCTCCTTCTTCCTCTGAGAGGTCGTCCTGAGCAGTTGTGTGTTCACCTGAGTTCATCGCTGCTGGCTCCACCTGGCTTCTGTTGTCCTTGAACGAGAGGCCGCAGGATATTATTAGCTCCCCAGCCCTGTACCGCCCCCTCCCCTGGGCATCTCTGTGTTATGCTTTTCCCAGATGAAGGCGTTGGCATGGCTGCTGCTCTGAGCCAGGAAGCTGCAGCCCTTGTGGGGTTGTGACCATAGACCACACTTCCCAACTGGAGGAAAGATGTTTGGGAACTATAACAAGGAGAAGATGCCCTGCTAATGTTAACATACAGAGGCTCCAAGGAGCCCTAGAGTAAAATGTAGGAGAACAGAGCTACCTAGCTTTGCCCCTGAGCACAGGTGAGCCCAGAGTAGTTAATGAAGGGGCATCTTGGAACAGCCCTCAAATCCTTCTCAGGACACCCACTTGGGGAACGCTGCCCAGAAGCTTCCCCCAGAGCAGATGTTCAGAACCGGGATCCATGCTTGGGATCCACGCTTGGGTTGGGTGGGGAGCAACTTGCAGTCATGCTTTGCGTGTCTGGGTGTGTCCCCTTCCGGAGCAGGGGCCCTCGGCTTCATCAGCTCCCAGCTGTCCAGAGCCCCCAGAAAGTGATGAGAACCAGGGCACCTGGGAGATGTGCCCGGTGAGGGGGGTTTGGTGTGTTCTTGGTGAGTGTGGGATTTGAAGGTGCCACATCACAGCTGAATACAATTCTCTTTCAGGTTGGCTATCACTTTGAAGATCTCGTCCTACAAATTATGAGATGGATCGGGTTCCCGTTTTAAAACCAGGAGCAAAGGACTCTTGAAAAGCAAGAGGTCAAATCCAGAACACTGACACAAGGGACAGGGTGGGTGGTCCATCGGTAACAGGAAAGAGCCAAATCTGGCTACATGTTGGATCTGTTTCTTTTACTTTAACCTCTGTTTTCCACTGCTTTTGTTCACTAAAAGGAGACCGTCTGTACATAATGGCCTGCCTCGGGGGACCCTGCCCCTCTGCCTGAATGTTAAACCAAAGTGCCTTTGTTCAGGCAAACATCCTGACCCTGTCCACCTGTGGATGGCTGCAAGAAAGAAGAAATTAACACATCCCCTCCCTGAGGCTGGCCATTCCAGGGGATATTTCCAAAACTTATGGCCTTTTTACTTTATTTCCTCATCTCTTCCCCCTCTCTGTGCTATAAAGGAAACTGGCCTCCAAACATGGATAAGATGGTTATTTTGAGACTTTAGTCTGCCATCTTCTTGGTCAAGTCATCTTCCTTGCCTCAACACCTCATCTCCGATTTATTGGCCTGTCCTGCGGCGAGCAGAGCGAGCTGGGACTCAGTAACACATCCTCCACACGCATACCTCTGACCTGGAAAAGCTTGAGTTTGTGGAGAATCGCGTTAGGCAAACTTTCTGCTTGGCTCTTTTATCTACTCAAGATTCTGCTGAAGGCTAAACAAACCATCTCTGTGCCACTGTGTGTCTCTATAGAAGGTCTGCTAACAATTCCAAATTGTACCGCATAAAGCAAGGGACCATGTGATCAGTATGAAGAAGACTGAAGTCTTAAAAATCATGGTTTGTGCTTGAAACTATAGACAGGGTCTGATCTGACACCAAAGGGAGGTGCTTGGTATCTGACAAAAAAGAAACTTGGGCTTTCATATTTTGCTCTTTGTGGGTTTTCAGCTTGGTCCTAAATTTTTATTTAATTTGTTTTTATTATTGACAACCCATTTTATTGGAATTTTTCTTTCCTGTTTAGTCTACCTTCTAGTTCACCAAAGTGTAGCATGCATAGTAATAAAATATGTATTTTATTATTAAATAGTTAATAATACATGTCGTTGTAAAAAATTGGAAACTAAAAATCACCCAGAATTTAAACATGTCAGAGGAAACTATGGCTCACAGAAACAGAGACTTGAAAATGTAGCCCTTTCACCCTCTCTGGAGGCCTAAGTCATGTGTCTCTTCCTTCCTATATTATAAGGAAACATACGCTCTATATATAGTTCAAAGTTCCTGAGATTCCTATGAGTTTAATGTACAGCTGGAGAGCACAAGTGGTCAGTTCCTTAGGCCTCGGCAAAATGTACTGGGGAACAGCATCTAACAATACATTACCAGAAAGTGTCCCCGTAATAACTGCAGAAGGGTGTGGCCCCAGCTATTCTGCACTTCTGTTCTGCACCCACCCAGGTCTGAGTCACAGAACTCCCTCCTTATCAGCCACTCTGCTTTCCACAGACCCTGCCTCTGACCTTTCCCACACCCTCACCTCCTCGCCTCACTCTGGCCTCGCCCAGTCCTGTCAATCCAGCAGCCACTGCCCACCCTTCATTTCAGGCCCAGCAAAAAGGACAGAGATGGTCTGAGTTAAACATGGATTTTAAATGTATGAAGGATATCCAAAATTTACATTTTGAATCCAAACTACAGATTTCCCCCTACTATGTAGATGGGACATCACCAATTTGTCCCCCAGGGTTTGTTCATGTGGGTCCGTTTTCTAAAACTGTACAAATGTTAAGTTTTTAATCTCTGGTAATAGGCTATTACAAAAAAATTGCTTTTCTTCTGTTATTGTTCAGCTCAGTCATCTTCATACATGCTTAATCCTTACTAGTCACTTATGTTATTTCATTTTCTTCTGTTGTGTTTTTCTTTTTTTTTTTTATTTCCCTTGGAATATCAATGTCTTTGTTACTGGTTTCTACGAACTCATTTATGACTAAGGATGTTAACCATTTGTCATTCAATGCACATGAAACGTTTTATTGCCATCAATTTACTACTGTGTTTTGTATTTTGGTTGTGTATTAAAATATAATCATGTTGTGTTTTTTAAAAAGGTATGGAATAAATTCTTAGCTTAATAGATCAATCAAAAAGGAGGCAACTCTAATTTCCAACACCAGGAATGGAAGAGGAGGCAGGGTAGATGGAGGCTGTAGATGCTGCAGACACAAAAAGAATCATCCAGCAGCATGATGGTCAACATTATGCCGATAAATTTCACAACTTAGAGGATATGGACGAATTCCTTGAAACGTATAACTCAAGAAATGTATAAAAAAGGAAAATTTACTTGGGATATGAATCTTTCCAGCCAAGGTTACAGAGCTTAGAAGTCAGTGCAACAGCTTCAGGGGAAAATATGAAGAGACCAAAGAGTGACCCTAGACAGAAAAGAAATAGCTCATGTCTTAAAACTGTGTTTGGTGTAGTTTCCAGCATCAACAGAGTATGCGTTGTGGGCTGTGTTAACTATTTTAGATTTGGGGAGATTTGTCTTTGATTAGATCAAATTGGGGAACGTTGCATCTGACTTTCAAGTTTTGAACACTAAAAATGATCTATTTGGGTATGTGAACATCAGTGGGAAGGCAGAGTGTAGGATGAGGTAAGAAGCAGAAAACTCTGGTCCTGAGACAGGGGGGAGCAGAGGGTGCAGGACATCCCCCATCCTCTCTGAAGTGCTGAGATGCCTGATGGTCTTAAGCCCAACAGATTCTGGTGGTCACAACCTTTCCACCACCCCTTCCCCAAAATGACAAAAGGTATTTACATCTTTTGTGCTTTTTATAATTACTTTCCCAAACCAGTCACATTTATATATGTTTTGTATAGTAGTTTCAAACATAAACTTTTATTTATTCCTTTATATTTCTTTCATTTTTTGGTCTGTTTCCATGTTTCTTGGTTTTGGAATTTCTCTTGTTCTAGAGGATCTTTATTTCAAGGTCAAGGATTCTGTAGATTCCCTTCCCTTTTGCTCGACCCTAGGCCCAATGGATCCCCCATAATCTTGACAAACTATGGCAATAAAAGGTTTTGGCTCTGACAGTTGGCAGATGGTTTGGTCATATGACAGATGCTTTTTCGTTCCAGTTTATAGATTAAATATGGAAATACAATGATGGTGACAATGATTTAATGCTTAAAGCCCCACAAAGGATCAAGGGTTCTACTTTTAGACTGAACTGACATATTAGGAATTTGCTGGGCAATGCCATCTTTATCACCTTCTCCTTGATATACAATCAGTTTCCAAACCTAGGATTTATTTTTTTGCTCTGCTAATTCCTTTGCTTAGGAGACTTTGGCAAGATGTGACATCCCCAAGCTCTGTCCAAGGGCTGTGTCCTCTGTGTTGCTTTGGAGAAGGCTTTTCTCCTGAGGAAGAAACTTGACCATGAGGATGAGTTAGTGTTTAGGGCAGTAACAAGTTTGGAGGGTGAGCTTTTAGAGGCACTCATCCATAAGTGGGAAAACCATATAATTTCCCATCTTAACTGGGGCATTTCAACTTTATATTTTGAAGAAATTTCAAATTTACAGAAAAGTTACAAGTATGGTACAAAGAACTCTTTTTTTGCTCCTTGAAAGCATTTAAGCATAACTTGCTGACAGGATGCCCCATCATTCCTAAATACGGTAATGTGTCTTTCCTACATGCAGGGACATTTTCCTACCTTAGCAAAATAGAACCATCAAAATCAGGAAACTAACATTGACACTTTACCCCATCTAGTCCTCAGCCTGCCTTCAGGCTTCACCCATTGTCCCCATAATGTCCTTTATAGAAACAGGATCTAGACCAGAATCACATGTTGCATTAAGTCATCATGTATTTTTAGTTGCCTGCAACCTAGAAGAGTTCCTTGGTTTCTCCCTGTCTTTCATGGCTTTGACATTTTTAAGAGAACAGGCTATAGAATATCCCTTAGTTTGTGCTATTCTAATGTTCTCTCGTGATTAAACACAGGGTGTATCTCGGGCCGGAACCGAGATAAGTGATGCTGTGCTCTTCTCATTGCCTCTCATCAAGTGGCACAACTTGTCCTATTACTGGTGATGTTTTTTATTCACCTGATTGAGGTGCTCTGTGCCAGACTTCTCCAATGAAAGTTTGTTTTTTTTCCTCTTTGTAATAAATATGTATAATGAGGGAAGTATTTCTGACTCTGTAAATATCCTGGATCCCATCAATTCTTATCAGACTTACTGGGCTCCAACTGATGGCTTTTGGATTGACTTGTACAAACACTAGAGGAAAATGAAAGAGGAAAAGGAGGAGCCAAACCAGGACAAATATGCAAAGACATCGATGGGGCTGTCTTGGGCAAATAAACACATGGTCCTTGTAGGCGGCAACCTCTAAAGTGGCTCTTATTGATATTGTCACCCCTGGGCTATAGCCTCCCCTTGAGGGTGGGCTGAACCTTGTCATTTACTTCTAATAAACAGGATATACAAAAAGTGGTGGGGGCATCGCTTTCAAGACTGTGACTTCCATCCTGGCGGCCTTCTCTACATCTCTCTTGGACCCCTCACCCCGGGGAAGCCAGCTGCCTATATGAAGGAAGCCCTGTGGGAGGCCCGTGAAGTGAGGGGCCAAGCCTGCCAACACCCAGTGAGTGACATTCACCCGCACCCACCGCGCCTGGCCACACCTTCAGATGAGACCACAGCTCTGGCTCACAGTTTGACTGCAGCTTCATGAGAAACCTGGAGTCAGAGGCACCCAGCTAAGCCACACCTGGATTCCTGACCCACAGAGATGATAAATGTTGGTTGTTTTAATCAACTGAGCTTTGCAGCGATCTGTTATGTAGCCACTGAGCTCTAATAGACTCATCATATTCCACAGGTATTTCCGGGTATCACTCACAGAAGCTGTGGTCAGCATTACCTACCACGTTTCCACCAAACTTACCAGGAACACCATGCCCAAAGCCTTGGGGGTCAGAGATCTAAAAAAGCTGCGTGAACACAGGCAGTCACCTTGTTTGACTTCTAAACCTACTCCATTATCTTTAAAATGGGAAAAATAACCTCTAGCTCACTGACCCCTAGGGGAGGTTAATGGAAAGTGTGCTGCAAATTTCCCAGCACCACCTCTGGCACATGGGTGGACTCTAGGAAATGCTACCTCTCAATCCCACATTACAAAACAATCAGCCAAAGAGAAAATTAGCTTCCAACCAATGACTGACCTCAGTTATGTGGAATCATATGCATGTTGCAAAGTTCAGTCACTCTGCCCTGGGGTAGCACTGAGGAACAGCCAGAGGGAAGGCACTCCATCCACTTGTGCCTGAAAGTCCAAAACCTGCTTCCTAGAGGCTCCCCTGCTAGGCTGCCCACTACCTGTGCCCAGGCTGCTTCCTTGACTTCATGTTGAGCAGTGTCGCCTTCTGGTTTTGAGTACAGCCCGGAAATTGTGACTCTGGCTTAGCAACAACTGAAAAGGTGAACAAACTGAAAAACCAACAACTCCTTTTTTTTTTTTTTTTTTGAATTTTATTTTATTTATTTTTTATACAGCAGGTTCTTATTAGTTATCCATTTTATACATATTAGTGTACATATGTCAATCCCAATCTCCCAATTTATCCCATCACCACTCACCACCACCACTTTCCCCCCTTGGAAAAAACAACTTCTCTTGAATCCTTTGGAGAAGTGTGGTCCCAGGGGAAGCTGTGCCCACAAAATTGGAGAAAATGATGGGCAGATACACAGAATCACCACTTACTGGAGGAGAAACCCATGAGCAGAAACCTCTGTGGGAACCAGCACCAGGACAGGAGACCTGAGCTGGAACTGAGGCATTCCTGGAGGCTTGGTGTGCACAGGCCTGAGTTTAAAACTCTGGGGGGGTGATCCTGGTGGGAGGGGGGGTCCCACACTTCCATGAGTTTTACCTCCCAGAGTTCTACCATGTCCTCACAGTATCTTAGGAAAACCTCCTAGTGCTCCCAGCATTTGCAATACACCACAGCACTCTGTGCTTCTCAATAAGGCCTTCCCTCCAGCCTAATCTACTGGAGTCTGATCAGAGCCCAACTGACTTGGGAAAAGGAAAATACCCAACGCCAGCCCCCTTTAGCCACACCGTCCCATCTAAGAGGGGAACAAAACAAGAAGCACTTGTGAAGTTCACAGCCCAGAGGCACAGACTCACTAAAGGATTAGAACTAATCATAGGACCACACATCCCCCTCCCCCCACACCCCACCATCATGTCACTAACTGTTTACCTAGTACAACACATCTACCTTTCAATAGAAAGTTAAAAGGCAGAAACACAGTTGAAGAAATTGAACAAGCATCAAACCCAACGTCAGATCTGGCAGGAATGTGAAAATTATGAGACCTAGTATATTAAAAACTATGACTCATATGCGAGGGTTTACATGGATAAAGTGGACAGTGTATGAGGACAGATGGGTGATGTAAGTGGAGAGAAATTCTAAGACAGGGTCTACAAGAAATGCTGGAGATTAAAAACACTGTAACAGAAATGAAGGATGCTTTTGATGGGCTCATCGGTAGACTGGACTTAGTTGAGGAAAGACTCTGAGATTGAGGGTATAGAAACTCCTCAAACTGAATGTCAAAAAGAAAAAAGATTTAAAACAAAAAAGGACAGAATATCCCAAACTGTGGAACAACAAAAAAAAACTGTAACTAACATCCACATACCGGAAGGACAAGAGAGAGGGAAAGGAACAGAAGAAGCACAGAAGCAGCACAGAAGCAATGATGGGGAATTTCGTCCAGTTAATATGAGACACTAAACCACAGACCCAGGAAGCTGAGGGAAAAACAAGCAGGATAAAAAAACAAACAAACAAACAACTATACTTAGACATATCATATTCAAATAGCAGAAAATCAAAAATAAAGAAAAAGCCCTGAAAGAAGCCAGAGGAAAGAAACACCTTACCTACTGAGGAACAAAGATGAGAATTACATCCAACTTCTCTGCAGAAACCAAGCAAGCAAGAAGAGAGTGGAGTGAAATATTTAAAGGATTGAGCAAAAAATCCACCCACTGAGAATTTTGTATCCTGTGAAATTATCCTTCAAACATGAATGAGAAAAAAAGGCTTTCTCAGACAAAAATTAAGGGAATTTGTTGCCAGTAGACCTTTCTTACAAGAAATCTTAAAAGTTTTTTCAGAGAGAAGGAACATAATATAGGTCAGAAACTCAGATCTACAGAAAAGAAAGGAAGAACACTAGAGAAAGAATAAATGAAAGCAAAAGAAAAACTTTTACTTTTCTTATTCTTAATTGCTCTAACAAATATTTGTTCAAAATAACAAAAACAATAATGTATTAAACGCATATACATTTTAGGTTACATTTAAGGTTGTCAAACCAATCTTTGACAAAGGAGCAAAGGCAATACAATGGAGCAAAGATAGTCTTTTTTAGCAAGTGGTGCTAGAAAAACAGGACATCCATATGCAAAAATAATGAATCTAGACACAGACCTTACATGCTTCACAAATATTAACTCAAAATGGATCATAGATCTAAATGTAAAACACAAAGCAATAAAACTCCTAGAAGATAACATCAGAGGAAAATGAGCTAAGGTTGGATTTAACCAGGGCTGTGAGTTGCCAAGCCAGGAGGAGAGAGGAGCAAGGGGATGCTTACAGTTATGACCTGAAGTCTGAGCCGGGAAGGAAGGTGTGAGGACTTCTACTTCTGGCCAAGATGGAGCTAAGGGACCAGATTTATCCTCCCACCTTAAACAACTGAAAAACTGGACCTCCCCGCCCCCCCAAAAAAACTATATACCTCAAACAATGGTGTTCAGATATTGCAAGACAGGAAGCTCTGGCAGGAATGCCTGAGAGATAAGAAACAAAGTTTAGTCTATAGTTGTCCACCTTACCACCTGGAGAGGGTCCTGGTTGCAGACAAGGAAGGGAGACCTTGGGAAGAACCCAGCAGCCTCCCTGAGGTGAGAGAATGGGGCTGGGGGTCTGCGGAGGCCACAGCAGCTGCAGAGAGAGTGCTGTGGAGAGCCCCTTACATCTTTAGGTGAACGCACTTGGTACCCAGGCTGAGAAGGGCCATCGGAAGGAGCACCCCATGAACCACCTGTCTTCTGGTGTGCAGAGCATTGGCTGAGGGCTCACGGGTGTTGCCTCAATAGCTGCACAAGATTAGGATGCTCTGACTTCACCTAACGAAGCGTAAAAGCAAGACCCCAAGGGATCAACTCTCTCCTTAACTTAACCACATCCCAGGAAAAGCTCAAGAAGAGTAAAATCATCCAAGAGTATTCAGCACCAACAAGGTAAAATGTGGATGGATATATGGAATGAATACCCCAGTGGCCTGGGAGGATGGTGAGGCGTGGAATTCTAGAGAGAGGAAACTGGGAATCTAGGACGTGTTGCTCAGAAAGTGGGGTCCTTGAAAATAAGGTGCGGCCAGAGCTGTAGTTACTGCTAATGACAACAATATCTCGAGTAAAACTCTGAAAATGCAGGACAAGTCCAGTGGAGGAGAGGGGCTCAAGAGCCGAAAGGCCAGTATCATCAAAAAGACTAGGAATAACAAGGGTTGTCAATGACGTGGAGACAGGAAACCCTGTGCCCTGTTGGTGGGAATGTAAATTGGTGTAACCACTGTGGGAAACAGTATGGAGGTTCCTTAAAAAAACTGAACTACCAGGCTTCCCTGGTGGCGCAGTGGTTGAGAGTCCACCTGCCGATGCAGGGGACACGGGTTCGTGCCCCAGTCCGGGAAGATGCCACATGCCACGGAGCATCTGGGCCCGTGAGCCATGGCTGCTGAGCCTGCATGTCCGGAGCCTGTGCTCTGCAACGGAGGGGCCACAACAGTGAGAGGCCCGCGTACCGCAAAAAAACAAACAAACAAACAAAAAAAACCAGAACTACCATATGATCCAGCAATTCCACTCCTGGGTATTTATCCAAAGGAAATGGAATCAGGGTCTCGAAGAGATCTCTCAACCCCATGTTCATTGCGGTATTATTCACAATAGCCAAGACACAGAAACAACCTGTCTGTCAATGGATGAAAGAATAAAGATGTGAGATATATACAAACATTATACAAATATAATAATGAAATATTATTCAGCCATGAGAAAAAAGGAAATCTTGCCATTTGCAACAATGTGAATGAACCTTGAGGGCATTATGCTGAGTTAAGTCAGACACAGACGTATCTTGTATGATATAATCTCACTTATATGTGGAACCTGAAAAAGCTGAACTCATAGGAACAGAAAGTAGAATGATGATTACCAGGGGTTAGGGGGTCGGAGAAATGGGGAGATATTGGTCAAAGGGTACAAACTTCCAATTATAGGATTTACAGGTTCTGGGGAATCTCATGTACAGCATGGTGATTACAGCTAATAACACTTTTATATACTTGAGTGCTGCTAAGAGAGTAGATCTTAAATGTTCTCACAGCAAAAAGAAATGATAATTGTATGGCGTGGTGGAAGCATTAAGTCAGCTATGGTGGTGATCATTTTGCAATATGCAAATGTATCATACAAACACGTTGTACACCTTGAACTTAAACAGTGTTTTATGTCAAGTATATTTCAATAAAACTGGAAGAAAAAAAAGAACCGGGAGACCTGGTTGTGGAAAAGATCATGTATGAGAACATTGAAACTGTCAGGAATTGAAGCAGATGTTATATTGGAGAGAATGACAGGGAGCCGAGACCTTTACTCACCTACGGTGCCATCCATTACGACAGTCATTTGCCATGCCTGGCAATTTCCATTTTAATTTTTTTTTTTTTTTTTTTTTTGGCGGTACGCGGGCCTCTCACTGTTGTGGCCTCTCCCATTGCGGAGCACAGGCTCCAGACACGCAGGCCCAGCGGCCATGGCTCACAGGCCCAGCCACTCCGTGGCATGTGGGATCTTCCCGGACCGGGGCACAAACCCGTGTCCCCTGCATCAGCAGGCGGACTCTCAACCACTGCGCCACCAGGGAAGCCCCTAGAGCAGTCTTCTTGAAGATGCTGATGGGATTATTCCAACCTGAACTTCTCATTTATTTTGAGCTTGAACTACTTTAGAATGTGCCATTTTTAATGGAATATTTCTTGGGCTTCATATCCTCAAGCATTTCAATTGCTGTATATTTCTGGTGCACTCTTGAACCAGCATTGATGTCCCCCCAGTTTAGGAGGGAGTGAGCTCCAGACCACCCAGGATTTATTAGAGCAGCTGAGACAATCCTCCAGCTGTACCGTGGGTGGGATGACGACATGGCACCTGCAGGGTAACGTCTCAGGGGAGCTTTTGTCCGAGAGCCTTGTGAAAAGACAGTGGCATAAGGGGATGGAAGATGGAAATTAAAGTGCACAATTTAACTCAAGTTAATTTGCTTGAATGACAGAAGATAAGGTGGCCTAGAGATGAATTCAGAATGATTTTTCAAAGAAAGGCTAGATTGTTTTTGCCGCCAGAGAGAGGCTCTCAGCATGGAGCCCACACGCCTGAGTTAAGGCTGGTGGGGTGACTGAGCTAGAATCCCCACCCCTTAGGGCTCTGCAGGCATCCTTCTCCCTGGATCTGTGACCCACCCCCAGATCAGACCTCTGCTGAATAGACTTTAGGCCAAGGAATGTTTTGAATGCTTAGAGAGCCCAGGGAAGTAGAAATTTAAAAAAAATACAAGTAGAAGTTGCCCCTTGTCCTCACGCTGGCACCCACTTTATTTCTGTGAATGAGGCCACTTGGAAAGTAGAAGTGCATCCTGGGTCCAGGCAGCAGCAGACACGACCGGGGCAGAAGGAATCCGTGAGGGTTGGTACCCGAGGCCAGAGCCAGGCTGTGAGGGAGCTGGGATGTAGGATGAGACATCCAACCCCTGGAAATGGGTGTGCAAGCCACTTCCCGGGCACCAAGTCCAGCATGATGACGGGTGACCCTGAGCCAACAAGCTTCTGATGTCCCTTCTTGCGGCCTGGCTCAGGGTGGCCTCAGTGCCCAGGGAGGGGTAGGGAGAGGGCTGGGAAGAACAGGAAAGTATCAGGATGGCAGCTCAGCCACTGCAAGAGGGTAACGGAGGTGGGAACCGGACACCACTTTCCAGGCGGGGGGACGGTTGGGCAAACGGCAGGAAGGGTGTTGGCGTGGGTGAAAGCATGAAGTCTGGGATGGAGAGGAAAACAGCGAGTTATCTGTGGTTTCTGTAAGGGGCCAGGGTTCCACGGATCCCTGTGTGGCTCCAGGGTCATCAGGAATGTTGCAACCCAGAACCAAGGGCAGGGGCATCTTCAGAAAGAAAAAAACAATGAAGCGTTACTCACAACAGCCAAGATATGGAAACAACATAAATGTCTATTGACAGATGAGTGGATAAAGAAGATGTGAAACACACACACCCACACACATACACACAGTGGAATATTATTCAGCCACGAAAAAGAAAGAAATCCTGCTTTTTGTGACACCATGGATGAACCTGGAGGAATTACTAAGTGAAATAATAAGGCAGAGAAAGACAAATACTGTATGATCTCATTCATTGGTAGAATCTATTTTTTTTAAAGCCAATCTCATAGAAACAGAAAGTAGAGTTTGCTGGCTGGTTGCCGTGGGCCGGGGGCCGGGGTTGGGGGAGAATTGGAGAGATGTTGGTTAAAGGGTACAAACTTTCAGTTTTAAGATGAGTAAGATCTGGGGGTGTAATGTATAGCATAGAGGTTATAGTTAACAGTACTGTATTGCATACTGGAAAATTGCTAAGAGAGTAGAAATTTGCTCAGAGAATAACTCATACGTGTTCCCACTCCAAAAAAAGGAAAAGTAGCTGTAAGGTGATGAATGTGTTAATTAACTTGACTGTGGCCAGCCTTTCACAATGCACGCGTATGTCAAATCATCACATTGTACACTTCAAATACATGCAATTTTATTTGTCAATTTTAACTCAATAAACTGAGTGAAGGTTTTTCAAAACATGACTCACTCCCCTCGGGGCTGCTGTGCACCCTCCTCTTTCCAAGGGCTCCCACCTTGCCTCTATCTTTCTTCCTCCCCACGTGGATATTTCCACAGTCCTAGCTCAGCATCTATGGGGATGTTGGAGGAGTAGCGTCAGCCTGATCCCACCCCGCCATCCTGTGGTGCAGAGGATGCCCAAAGCACACAAGCGTGCAGGACCCTGAACTTCCAGGAGAAATTCCTCATCTTCATAAAACAAGCAGCTCCCTGGGGGCCCGAGGCACTGTCTTAGTTGCTGGAGCGTGAGGGAAACCTGTCCACCATGGAACCTCATCTGAGGTCAGCAGGCAGCTGTCCCACTCCCTGGATGGGCAACTGGGAAGGGGAACCCCTGTAACTTCTCTCCCCTGTCAGAGTTGGAGGATTGCCCACAGCGAGCTTCTCCATCGGGCCTGAGCTGGGGGTCACCAGAGACTCTATCCAATACGGTGTCCCCATGGACATGTCCAAGGGGTGGCGCTGGCGCCTGGGCGAGGCTGGCCTGAGGGAGCAATGTCTGCCTTCTTGTGGGGTCTGACAGTAGAGAGACTTGGACAGGGTCAGAAGGACCCGCGAAACAGCGTCCTCTGCTACCCTCTGCTGCCCACACTGCTTCATTGCAGCTGGTTCAGATAGAGCATCATCCTACCTTAAATGGGATTTACCTTCCACCTGCTTCCCTGAACCTGGGGGCTCTCGGACCAACGAGGAGCAAGAGACAGGCTTACCTTTGACCTGGGGCATGACCACCTGCCTGGTCAGCATCAGGTGGAGGGGTCGTAGTGGTGGTGTGAGGGTCACAGTGGAGGTGTTGGGGTCACAATGGAGGTATTGTGTTATAGTGGTGATATTGGGGTCACAGTGAGGGTGTTGGGGTCACAATGGTGGTATTGGGTTATAGTGGTGATACTGGAGTCACAGTGGGGGTGTTGGGGTCACAATGGAGGTATTGTGTTATAGTGGTGATATTGGGGTCACAGTGGAGGTGTTGGGGTCACAATGGAGATATTGTGTTATAGTGGTGATATTGGGGTCACAGTGGGATGTTGGGGTCACAATGGTGGTATTGTGTTATAGTGGTGATATTGGGGTCACAGTGGGGGTGTTGGGGTCACAATGGAGGTATTGTGTTATAGTGGTGATACTGGGGTCACAGTGGAGGTGTTGGGGTCACAATGGAGGTATTGTGTTATAGTGGTGATATTGGGGTCACAGTGGGGGTGTTGGGGTCACAATGGAGGTATTGTGTTATAGTGGTGATATTGGGGTCACAGTGGGGGTGTTGGGGGCACAGTGGAGGTAGTGGGTTATAGTGGTGATATTGGGGTCACAGCGGGGATGTTTGGGTCACAGGGACAGCGTGCATAAAACAGTGAAGAATGCCAGAGACGCAGAGCACAGCTGGGGCAGCCACTCACACTGACAGAGCAGCTGTCTGCACAGGTGCCGCTGGCCCCAAAGTCCCTGTTCTTTCAACATCTGGTTGTGACATCAAGAATTACATCGGCCAACAAATATGAAAAAAACTTGTAAGCACAGGGCATCTGTCATAACTGATGAAATTGTCATTTGCTGCAGCGCAGCCAGTGACCCCAACCTCCCCGCCATGGTTAGAAGCAGAGGAGATACTGGGGCTGCCCTTCTGGTCCTGACCCGCAGGCCTCAGAGCCCTGCTTCTCAGACAGCATGGCCTCAGAAGCTGGGGACAGCTGGGCAGTGCCATGCTGAGACCCCCCCACCACCAGTTTCTGACTCACAGCTTGGGGTTGGGGGCCATCTCCTGGGCAATGCCACGGCCGAGGTCCTTCAGAGGCTTAGGGGACCCCTGCTTCAAGGGTCCAGAGGTGAGCAAACAGGCCAAGGCCAGTCTTTCTTCAGGTGAGGAGTATGGTGATGGGGGCACAGGGAAGCTGACGGCTCACTGCTACCAGCCTTCCACAGAAACAAGTCCTCACATGGGATAAGGGGGAAAGCTGCCGAGGAAATGAGGCTGGGGTCTAGTACAGGTTTGACTGACCCACCAGGTGACAAGAACCATGTCTCTGCTTTGCAGTGAGATGCTTGTAACCCATGAAACATTGGCAGGAGGGCACCCACTGCTGTTCAGACAGTGACTCTGGTCCAGAGCAAACCATGCGCTAAAAGGCAGGGAGATGCCATCTCCCCCTACCTTCCCTGCCTTAAACACAGGTCTGACCCAGTTGAAGAGGAGAAATGTCAGCAAGGACCCTTTCCATCCCACGTAGACAAATTCACAAACTCTAACACCTGTGTCCCCTTGCCCCAGACTTACCTCCAAAAACATACAGAAATATGCCAATTTTGAAACTTCTTTACTTTTGAATTTTTCATGGGTTCAGTGTTTAAAACACTCATTTACTCACTCATTCAACCATTTTTATTTCGTGTTCTGGGCACAGGGCTTCAGGTTGGGAGCAGGGAGCTTACGCTTCGGTAAAGATGGCAGCTAATAAACAACTATTAATAAATAAATATACAGACATGTAAGCAAATCACTACAGATCGTGACAGAAAATTTGAAAGAAATGAACAGTGAGATAGAAAGTTGTGTAAGTTGTGGTGGAGGTGGGATGCGTGGGCTGCTTTAGAAAGGTTGTCAGCCAAGGCCTCTGCAAAGGTAACATTTTAGCTGCAATTTGAGGGGTGAGAAGTTGCCAGCCAGCGGGAGAGCCAGGGCCAGAGCACATGATGCAGAGGGAAAACAGGTGCAAAGGCCCTGGGGTGAGAAAGAAGCAGGCATCTTAGGACATAAAGGATGCCGGGGAGTCTGAAGCACAGCGAGAGAACAGAGGGGAGGTGAAATAAATTTGGTAGCTTAGGCAGGAGCCCCAAGAAAACAGAAGCTATGCTAGGCATGTCCAGCAGAGAGAATTTAATACAGGGGATTTGTTATACAAGGGACAGGGAGCTGAGGCCCCAACCAAGAAGTAGTGATGAATCCAGGTATTAGCAATGCCAGGAAGCTGATTCCCCGCCCATCACTGGAGGGGCAGGGAAGCTCGGGGTTATCAGACTCCCAAGCCTGGCAAAGCAGGGAGCTCAGAGAGGACTGCCTCTAGCAGGGGCTGCAGTCTTGCAGGAGATGGCCCTGCTGGAGATGGCCCATGGAGGGAGAAGATGCGGGGAGACATGCTCGGGCTCTTCTCCTCCCCATTAAGCTGGTTTTCTGCCAGTGCCTCCCACCAGCTGGACCTCCCCACAGTGCAGAAGCAAGGCAGGTAGGGAGGGGTAGCGTCTGCCCCCAACCCATGTCATTCCTGCTCCATTCCATACACTCAGCCACATTAGGTGCTTAATAAATGCTTTGGGGATTGCCGACTTTTCACAAACGAGGACAATCTGAGCAAATGATGTCGAGGACGTTAGTCCTTGCACCTGAAATCAGCATCAGTTTGTGCAACCTCATCCAGCCTGCCCTGTCCTTTAGCTGTTTGCCTGATTAATCAGAAGTGTGTTGTATCACCGAAGCGGAAGAGTTGTAAGCCTCTCCACATCTTCTCTGCCTCTTGTATGTAGATGGTGTCCACAGTTAGTCTTGTGGCTGAAAATTGGAAGGAGTCCCGATGGCAACTGGATGAGGGCAGGCCCAGGTCTCCTAGAATCCAGCTCATTAAGCCAGAACTATCTTCATGCACAACAGAATCCGTCCAGGCTGAAAAGAAGGGCTGGTCCATCACAATCCTAGCTGGTGAACACATATGTGGAATCAGTCAGTACTGAATACTTTTATATTCTCTCTTCCAGTCCCTGGATCCAGGCATCTCCCTCCATCTCTCTGATGGCTGTGTGCTCTAGCCAGTTCGGAAAGGCTATGGCTTCATTTTCCTACTGTGATACCCTTTGTGATTTGAAAAAGGTTAATTCATTACTTGGTAGAAAATGTGAAATTCAACAAAAATATTGCTTTTCTTACTAAGCAGACTAAGCCTGGTGTAGCTGGGGAAGTGATGTAACAATTCTCATGGTGGTCTGCAGTTGAACCTCCAGATTTCTGCAGCCCTGACCATGTGGCCCGGAGGACAAGGAGCCAGAACTGCCGCCATGGTCATGTCGCAGCTCCCAAATCCCCTGGGCTGGGCTGAGCCAGGCCTCTGGCTCTGGTCTCTGGAGCTTTGGTTAAGAGAAGTGAGCCATCAGCATTCAAGGACCCGGGGGACATAGAACAGTTTAAATGCCCTTTGCCGTGGGGAGGCGTGTTCCACATCTGTCACTGCCATCAGTGCACGGCGTGGGTGAGGGGGACGTGCCCAGGAGCAGCCCCCCACCCATGAGGGACGGATACCCTGGCTTCCCCCTCCTGGAGGGGACAGGTCCGAGGCTCACCTGACCTGAGTCTTTGTGGTCCAGGCCGAAGGAACAGCGCGTGCAGAGACTCTGAGCCTCACCTAACCCTCCCTCCTGCCACGAGCTGTCCCATTCCGGGGAGGGCACCATCAGGCTTCCCAAAAGCAGGCGACCCTACTGGTATTCGATGATGGATGTTCTTTGTTGTGGGGCCTTCCTGGGCACAGTAGGGTGTTAGCAGCATCCCTGGCCTCTACCCACTGGATGGCAGTAGAATCTCCCAGTTGTGACAATCAAAGACCTCCTCTGACATTGTCAAATGTCCCCTGGGGGGCACAATTGCCTCTGGTGAAGCTGAGATGCAGAGGCTCTGCAGGGAGAATGCCTGTCCCAGGAGGGAGAATTGGCCACTGCAAACATCCACCTTCCATAGAACAATCACAAACATATCCACTTCCAGGGAGCTTCAGGCCCGTGTCTGGCCAGTGTTTCTGTCCCTCGACCTGGTGAGGTGGGGATCAGCGAGACCGGGTGGAGCTGCACGAGGATGCTCCGGCTCAGTTGCTTTCCCTGCTTAATGGTTGGGATTCCCACCTTTGACCACTAGATGGACCCCTCATGATGCTGGACCGAGGAGCAGAGGGACCACCAGGAAGGCCCCACCCCACATCCCAGTGAAGCCGGATGGAGCGTTGACACCGGCCCCCATCCCGGACCTCCTCTACCCGGGACCCCAAAATGCTCCACTCCTCCCCAGCGATCCAGGACTGGGGCCAAGACGAGGGTGTGGATGGGAGCCTCACCCTGACAAGTGTGGGCTTCAGAACCCCCAGCTGCTGCTTCTCTGCTTCCTGATCTGCAAAATGGGATGAACCAGGTTCCTGTCTCACAGGGCGGCTGTGAGCCCTGAGTGTGAAGCCTGAGCCCAGGCTCAGTGCACAGCAAACACAAAAAATATCAGCAGCCCAAGTCCCAGACCTGCTCCGGCACAAACTGCGGGTGTGACGTCGGGAGGGCCACCCTCCTCCTCAGATGGACAGCAGTGACGGTCCCTCCCCAAGTCCCCTCCGACTCAGGCATCCGTGGATCGATGAGCGTGCGCCAGGCCGGGTGCTCAGCGCTTTACTCTTAAAAGCCTCATTTCATTTTCATAAAAACCCTAGGAGAGCTGCGTTTTTCTTATCCTCATCCTGCACAGAAGGAGAGCACGGCACAGTGGGGAGGGAGGGACCGTCGGGTTCCCGCGGCCAGTAACCGGGCAGGAGGCATTCAGCCCCACAGCCCACAGAGCTGACCACCCCGTAAGCTCGTGGAAAAGGGGTCTCTCGGCAGCTCTCACTCCTGCAAAGGAAGGACAGTTGCTTGGCTCACGAAGGTCTAGCAAGGAGAGCCCACAGCGCTTTGCTCACAGCCGGAGGGACCAGAGCAGGAGTGGAACCACTGGGCTGCTGCTGTTGGAGCTCCCAGGGTCTCCTGGAAAGGGGCTGTTTTCCTTTTCCTCCTGGAATGCATGAGCTATGAACCGTCTCTGGAAAGGGCCAGAGACTAAGTGGCTTAGGCTTCCTGGGCTGTAGGTCTCTGTCACAACTCGTCACTGCTGTCATGGCAGCACCAAAGTGGCCATGGATAAAACAAAGACAAGTGGACATGGCTGGGCGCCAATAAAACTCTTGTACGAGCAGGCGGTGAGCTGGGTTGGGCCTCTGGGCCATGGTTTGCCACCCTGATCTAATACCCGACTCTTTCCAGAACCTGTACCTGAAGTTTTGGTCTGACCCACCATGAAATCTTCAATCTATATCTCCCTGAAAAGGGGCTGAATCCTTGGCCCTGTATGCCCACTAAACGTGGACCGTGCCTCCGGCATGGGCTCCCTACCTGGCCACAGACAAAGCACGCTGGGTTTTCTAATAAGGCGTTTCCAAGCGGAGAAAGCCAGAATGGGGCTGGGGCCAAGGGGCCCTCCGGGAAGCAAGACGAGAGGCACGCGGAATGTTGCTGGTCTCTGACTTCCAGGTCCATCCCACACAGACGGCAGGTGGCCCACCCAGGGGACAGCACCTGCCCAACTCCGGACTCCTGAAACCCGGGAACATGCTCCCTCACTCCCCAGAACCCGAGCGTGGGAGCTGCCACTGGGTGGTTGGTGCACCTTGGAACCCTCTTGACCTTGAGACCAGGAGGTCGGCCTGCTCTGTGCCTTGGGCTCCCTGTGTCCATTCTGCTGGGGAAGGAGCCCTGCCCTGCCCTCTCCTGTGACACGTACTGATTGTCCCTGATCCAGCCCTTCCTCAGTGTTAGGACATGGCAGAAGGGAACCAGAGGTGAGTTCTGGGCTGTCATTCTACAGCGGTGCTCCCCAGACCTGAGGAAAGTACCAACCCTCCATAAAGAAAAAAAAAAGTCATGCAAGTATTATTATATCACATATACTTGTACAAAAATAAAACAGGAATGAAAGCTAACAAACATAGCTTCTGAACAACAGATGACAGCCAAATTTACGCATTTATTACAAACAAAACTTTAAAAACCAGAAAGTCAGATTACCAATGTGAATTTACCACGATAGATGGTATTTTCGATGAAACCAAATTGTCCATGTTGAATTTAATAGTAGAAAGATGTATTTGCTTGCATTCCCAACTCATTTGCTGTTACAAATGATGGACCGGCTTTTGTTACAGTATCATTATTATTTTCAACATTTCTTTTAGATTTTAAAAAATTATTTTATTAAAAAAATTTTTTTCAGTTTAAAAATACATTTATTTCTTTTAGTAATGAACTCATTAAACTATTATTCTGATGGATACATCGATTTTAATAGCCCACTACAGAACACAGTACTCAAAAGCAAAATATACCATTAATGACAAAAGTTTTCCTTCATAGTCTGTGTGTTACTTACCACTTGGGATCTATTGCAGATGGACACATACGAAGCCACAGCCTGAGAAAGCTATTGGCTAAAAAAAAGAGTATGCCTCCGTGCTGCCAGTACTTTTGGGGTTGATGGGCTGGTGTGGCTGAGTTCTAGCCATTTCTCTGTGACTCAGTGTTAGACTGTCGTCCACACGGCCTAGCTCCTGGCCACACTTGGTGGCAGAGACATAAAGGCAAGCCCGGTTCAGCAGCCATGGAACAACGCTAGCTTACGTGTTACCGGTTACCAAGTCAATGGAGATGGAGATTTTTTTAATTCTCATTTGAACTTGAAGACCCCAAGGACACACCACAGACTTCGATTTGCCCTATACAAGCGTGGGAGGTGGCTTTTCCATGCAACATGTTTTCTTAATTAAACAATAGTTCTTTTTCTTAAGACACTGACGTTGCTAGTTCTAAAATTCTAGTTCGTGTTCAGAGTTTGACAAAAGGTGACAAGTTCACATTCTGTTTCTCTATCAACCTTCTTTCGTGTTAATTTCTTAAATGTGATTTTATAACATTCAGAGAGCAAGTAGTTTTCTGAAGGAACAACTCTGATTTGGCTGTGACTTTGCCATGTGAGAGGGAAATATCATTCAATGAGAAATTGGATTTATGGACAGTTCCTGACAGCATGTTTTCTCAAAACTCAGCTTTGACTATACCTCTTTAGTTTTTTCTTCTTTGGGTCATGGAAGCCAGCAATTCTTTAAGTTAACCATACAGAATAATTATTTCTGTAGACCAAAAGCAGTCAAGTAGTGGCAAACATATAGGATTCAATCCAACACAAAACATTCAGATCATCAGCTTTATCCCTGTGACACATAGGCACTCTCGCTGGAAAAATTTTGCCAAAACCAGACCCCAGATCTAGACCCCAAAGTGGCATTTCTTATTTAGTAAACAAACTGCAAATCTGGCAATACACTGGGCGTGGAGAGAGGCAAAACTGAGCTGGACGTCCCCACCCCATGGCCTCTCCCCCACTGGTCAATGGACGATGCTATCATTTATTAGATTTACATTCTAATGTGTTCTCAGAAGGTGTAGCACAGGTAAGTTGCCAGCGTGATTTTCTCATTTTCTAGCTTTAAGTGTGCCCATCAGCTGGAGCCCTGGTGAGAAAACGTGAAGGAGCATCTGGGTAAACTGATTTAAAAACCTCACCTACTTTCCAATTTCCTTCAAGGGCGAACCTCTGAGCAGGTTGATGGTCTATTATGGAAGATGGTGGCCCACAGAGCTGGATGGTAAGGGGAAAATGACCTCCCAGGGAAAGAATGAGAAGAATGTCATCCTTGTTTGCTCTGGCTCCAGTCACCTTGACATTTCTGAAAGAATTTTTCAAGAGGGTGAGTTCAAGAAGTACGCAACTTGTCCAGATAAAATGTCCAGGATCACCAGGTGGGCCCAGTACACTTTGGTTATGCTAGTCCTCCCTCAAGAATTAGATCTCATTTAAACAAAAGGCAGCAATACTCTTGCTTGTGAGAAAGTATTTTCCATTCCAGGGGGCAGGAGTCCAGGAGAGTCACCCTCTGCCGACCCTCAGTGCTGTTTGGTGTTCCTCGTCAGAAGCTCAGTGACCTTGGAAAAGCACTTTCCTGCTTGGCAATTCCAGGTTCTTATCTCCAACACTCGGACAATGAAAAGAGTTGACTTGGTCTAATCCCACAAGAAGGACTTCTTCACTTGACAAACAACATCAGATGAGAAAAGCAACTGAATCCCTCTCAGACTTTCAGTGCCACGTTTGTGTGTGTAGAGTTTAGTTTATACCCATTTGCTTGTTGTGAAATTCTGTTAGACTGACCTCCATCAAACACCCAGCCGTGGTAGAGCACAGCACAGTTTAGAATGAAATCTCAGTCCACGATGCCATGTAATCTAGATTCCAAGCATGTGAAATAGATGCTGGATTAAGAATTGGCTTGTGGGGGAGTCGACATAGGAGAGAGATATTTTGAAGGAGAGGTATGATACTGACATAGATTGGGCTTTGGCATCAAACCCAGGCTCCAAATCTTGGGCTTAGATCCAGACTCTGTCATTTAACGACTGTGCGATTTTAGGGGAACTTAGGAGCCATGGGGAGCCTCATTTCCACACTACAGAACTAAGAAACAGGAATTCCTCTCTTGCAGGACAGCAGGGAGGATAAATGATGTTCATAGTCCAGTAATTCTAGGGGCTGATAAGGGGCTTAAACGCATTTGTTCCCACCTCCAATACTACTGTTCTCTTGCTGTTGTCATCAGCTCACCACTGTGGTCGATTTCATCATTCACCCTAAATCCTCACCCCTCCTGTACCCAGGAGGTTTCCGTCTTTTGGTGGATTCATGCTCACCTCTCCCCAAACCTGTAAGAAGGTGGCTCATTCTCTAGGGCCGATCCAAGTCCCTGGCCTGGCACTTATTTCACCTTGGCTTAAACCTGGCATAAAATCCTTCAGGACGGTCTGACCAAGCAGTCCCTGTGCGTGAGCACTCACCATGCAGAATGTCCAGTCTTCCTAATGAATGCTCTCCCACGATTCACAAATAGACAAGGGGGGAGGTGGCCGTCTGCAGAGTCAGCAAGGAGAGAATCTTTAATTACTTAATATGTATAACGGTATGCCTTAATTTTGTTCTATGTTTTCACTTCTTAGGTAACATTGTTAAGAATTAGCAAATAAAGTGTAAAATTGTCCTCTAAGAGGCATCCTGGCCCATGGCATCTGGGCACTGGCGCCTCTGAGAAAGCCAAGGATGCGATTGCCTTTTTATATCCAAGCATGAGGCCTCAGCCACTCTGTCCAGCTGGTTTAATCGTCATGGGGGTGGGCAAGCTCTATGGACTTAATTGGGTGAGATTGTCCCTCCTCTAAGTCACTTTCCAGGGGGAATGACCTGAAAGGCACTGACTGAACTTGGGGCAGAAGGCCTGAGCATGTGTGTCCATTGCACAGAGTCTAGGAAGGTAGCCCTCCTACAGGAAAGACAATGGGCACATGCATTGCCAAGGGGAGGGAAAGAGAGAGAGAGAGACCTTGTGGATTAAAGGAGAATTTGAAAACCTGTTAACCTATTGCCACATGAAGAAATAATTTGATTCCTAATTCAAAGAAACTGCAGAGAAATGACATTTATGAGGCAACTGGAAATTTGAACACTAATTGAATATTTACTGATATTGAGCACTTACTGTTCATTATTTTTACATATGGTAATATTACTATGGTTATATTTCAGGAATCCTTTCAGTGGTACACAGTGAGCCATCTTCAGGATGGAATGATCTGATGATAAGAGTACAGAGGAAGCAAGTTGCTATGAGTTGGTACTTTGTAAACAGCGACCCCGATTTTTCCCTGGGGAAGCCCACCACAACAATGTCAAGATGGGAGACCTTGTCTCAAAGGCCATTCAGTTGCTCAACAGAAGAATTTTCCAAACTCTTGTCAACAGGGGGTGGGGAGCAGGACCCACACCGGCCACCTGCACTCTGGGTGATGCGGAGTTGAGGGAGGGGCTGGGGTCCTGCATCCCTCCCCGCGACATGCTGGTGTCACTCAGTCTCCTACCCGCCCTGCCTTCTGCCCTGCCTGGGTGTCCAATCAGGGACCCCCTGGCTTCTGTTTCTGCCTGCCTGGTACAGGGGCTGCCCCAAATGGGTGGGGAGAGACACCTGCCGATTTCTCACCACCCCTCCTTCTAGCACCTACCACCCCCTCTTGCAGCCCTCCCAGATTTGCTGGAGCAAGAGGACTGCCTCCCACCCCTTCCCCGCAAGGCGCAGGGTATAGCCCTGCTGCTCTGCAGGCTGGGCACCATCGGGGGCCTGGCTGCCTTCAAGATAGGATTTCTCCAGTGGCTGTGCCTTCAGGGTCCCCCTGCTGCTGTGATGTTGGCACAAGACAATAGAAGGCTGTTTCTTACTCACGTGAAGTCCAAATGCAGCCATGCCGACAGGTGCTGGAGGGAGGGTGGGTGGTCAGAAAGTGTCTAGTCCACACCGTGGCTCAGTCATCTTCAATGTGGAACGTCCAAGGCCACCCGCCCTGGGTGCTGATATCCAACCAGCAGACAGAGAGAGAAGGAGCTACTCATGAGCGGGTTCCATCCACCGGCCTGAAAATTGTGTCTGTCCCCTCAGCTCATGTTTCATTGGTGGATCTTGGTCACATGATCACATCTATCTGCAAGGGAGGCTAGGAAATGTAGTCAGTTCACACAGATTGGCACTACTGAATGACCCTTCCTTCCCCCCAATAATAATAGCATATTAATAGCATCACATGGATGGATCATGTCACATCCAGATTGGGAGATTCAGTGACATGCAGAAAATATGGAGTTTGGAAGGGAAATCCGACTGCATGTCAAAGTCCCTTCTCATATAAAACCAAAGCACAAATGGATTTAAAATGTTAGTTTATCAGCTCATACAACTCCATATCAAAAACAAACAACCCAATCAAAAAATGGGCAGAAGACCTAAACAGACATTTCTCCAAAGGAGACATACAGATGACCAACAGGCATATGAAAAGATGCTCCATATCGCTAATTATTAGAGAAATGTAAATCAAAACTACAATGACGTATCACCTCACACAGGTCAGAATGGTCATCACTAAAAAGTCTAAAAATAATAAATATTGGAGAAGGTATGGAGAAAAGGGAACCCTCCTACACTGTTGGCGGGAATGTAAATTTCTGAATCCTCTATGGAGAACAGCATGGAGGTTCCTTAGAAAACTAAAAATAGAACTACCATATGACCCAGCAATCCCACTCCTGGGTATATATCCAGAGATATAGAGAAAAACCTATTTCAAAAAGATGTACATTCCCCAGTGTTCGTAGCAGCACTATTTACAGTAGTCACGACATGGAAACAACCCAAGTGCCTATCAACACACAATTGGCTTAAGAAGATGCAATGTAATACACACACACACACACACACACACAATGGAATATTACTAAGCCATAAAAAACAGTGAAAATTGCTATTTGCAGCAACATGGATGGACCTAGAGAATATTATCGTAAGTGAAGTAAGTCAAACAGAGAAAGACAAACATTTTATGACATCACTTATAGGTGGAATCTGAAAAATAATACAAATGAAGACATATAAAAGACAGAAATAGACTCACAGACAGAAAAAACAAACTTGCGTTTACCTAAGGGGAGAGGGAAGGGGGAAGGATAAATTAGGAGTACGGGATTAACAGGTGCCAATTACTGTACATAAAATAGAAAAGCAACAAGGATTTACTGTATAACACAGAGAACTATATTCAATATCTTATAATAAACTATAATGGAAAATAACCTGAAGTACATACATATATATATACACACATATATAAAACTGAGTCACTTTGTTGTATACCTAAAATTAACACAATACTGTTAACCAACTATTCTTCAATTTATAAACAACATTAGTTTATAATGTATTATATTCTTGAAATGATATTAAGAGCCACAGGTCACAAAAGAAGAACTACCATTTCTCCCTGTTGGGAGCTCATATTCAAATTGAATAGACTTGACATAGTCACTAAAATATTGTGAGCAATGCAGCTTCTAGTTGCTTGTGTGTTGTCCTGTGTCACACACGCATGCATATTTGTACATTTTTCTAATGTTCAGTACCAGGATATAAGACAGGACAAACTTGTTTGTTACAAAGGATTGAAAAATAAAACAGGTGATCGGATGCTAATTTGCAGACCATGATAACAAGCAGCAGGGTGTAGGAAAATGAAAAGAAAAACCACAAGCTCCAGTTATTAGAAAAGTCTGCAAGGAGAAAGTAAGACAAATAGAGCTTTGAGGAATGCCTCAGATGTGGCTATTTGGGAGTGGAAATCAGGGGTCGGGGGCATTGGGGTCGACAAGGAGGATGTGGGTGGGCCTGGCAGCAGAAAAATTCCTGTTGAGAGTCTTAAAAAGATGTGCCAGGGACAGAGCAGGATTCAGATCTAAGGGATGCAGTGCCCAGGTGGACAACGGGACCCGCAGGCCAGCCGGGCCCGGTCCTGTTCTCGTGGAGCGAGCCTGTGTAAGCTGGTGAGGAGACAGCGGGGAATTCCCTGAAACAGTGATGTCTGGTGCAGGGTGGGTACCTGCGGGCGGCAGGGTGTTGCCCAGAGAAGCAGCTTCACTTTGATTCTCAGATAATAGGGAGATAAAGCAGGATCTTGCCAATCACAGTGACACGAGGTTGAAGAGGTTTTGTTCTGTTCTGTTTTTAAGAAGTGTCTGTAGTGCAAGGCAGCAGGGGCAGAGGCCGGAATCTTCAAACACGAATTGGTCACTAAGGAAATTAGAGGCTCCCTTGAATGTCAGGAGGAGTGGTCCTGGTGGGGGGAGGGGGGTGTGGGCACAAAAGCCCCAGCCCCCTCCCCCCAAAAATGCTTTCCTTGAAGACACTCAGAACCAGGGTTCAGCCAACATCCCTGAAAAGTCAATGCAATCTCTCCTTCTGGAAGGAGCGGTCCCAGGTGTGACGCCCTGAAAAGCCTCCGACCAGGTCTGGCTTTGACACGGGAAGCAGAGAGGAAATCTGCATCTCTATGCCACGCGGAGCCTGCACCTTCCTGGGGGGCTGGGGGGTGGGAATACACATCCCGCCCTGGGCTCTCCCTTCTGAACCACTGTTTGCCCACCTGAGCCCAGCCGGGCCCACCGTCCTGCTGCTTTGCAGGAGGAACCGCGGACAGCTGCGCTCATAGTGGGGTCAGGAAGCTCCTCGCAGCCCCCCCAGGGGGCTTTGCATCACAAGGGGCACATTATTTCCTTGGCTAGGAAGGCAGTGTTTGTCTGAGACCCCAGGGAGCTGATGAGGTGATGATATGGGGACCCCGGGCCTCTGGGACCCGCTGGGGCTGGCCTGGCTGTGGATAGTGCTGGCCAGTGCCCAGAAAAGCCAGGGCCAGACAGCCCAGTCTGGCCCCAGGGAAAGGAACTGCTGTTGGCCCAGGATTGGCTCGTGTGTCGTGCTGGTTCCTCCAAAGAGTACAAATTCGAGGTCTGTCCTTAGCAGCAAAGCCAGAGGCAGCTCACAGCCAGTGACTGTTTCCACAGAAAACAAAGACTTTCTTTCCCAAGGAGCCCTGGGAGGTGCATGTTGGACATCCTGGCCTGTCTGCCTCTGCAGGTCCTTTGCATGGGGCTCAATTCCTCTGTAACTGCAGATGACAGGACAGGAGAGCTTGGCCTTTTCAGAACCAGTCTAGAAGTGATCAACTACAGAGAAGAAACTAGGAGACTCAGCCCAGATTACGTCAAACAGAACAAAATCATAGACACCAAAGGCCAGCTGCATTTTATGCATCAAAATGGGAAAAAGACAGAAGCCAGACAGGACGTGAGGGTGTTACCCCCAGTACATGTGGGTGGTGTACACGGAGTGCCCTGTCCAGGGGCAGAAGGAGGCAGGCAGGGATGTGGGCAGGGTCTGGGCGGGCCTATGCCCTATGCTCTGAGGAACCAGGTGGGTTGGCTCTGACTCCCGTTATTTAGTGCTCATTGTCAGCACCGGGTGACTAGCGCTGGCTCTGTTTGTAGCAGGGACTCCACAAACTCCAGGCAATGGATGTAGCATTTGGCCTTAGTTTTAGGTGGCCCACTCCCCCTGGAGGCTGAGGAACAGGCCTCTGAACGCTGGTCCTGGGCAGACAGACCACCATGTCTGCTGGGCCTGACGACTTCTAGCCAAAAGGACCCCAAGGTGCATTTGTATCTGGCCTCAGTAATGCTTTGCCTTCAAGAATTTCAGTTCAAAGAAACCATTCATTGTTTTATCACTTGTCTTTCTGGCGAGTTTCCCCAAAATTTGGGTAAAATGACCCTTTTGGAAAAATCGAATGTCACTGGATGTCAAGAGACTTGAGTCTAATTTCTAATTAATCTGGGGCGTTAGGATGAAAAGGGGTGGATGAGAGTCTAATGGGGCCCATTAAAGCCTCCAGAGAAACAGTCCATGGAAACAGCTGGTCCGAACTGAAAAGAAAAGCAGAGGTAGAATGATCTGTTCCTCTGGCCTCCAGATCATTGAATTGTTAACAGAAGGACAGTCCTAGCTGCTGCCTCTACCCTGGCATCTTGTCCTTTCCGGCCCAGAGCAGACACCAGGAGACGAACCTGGTCACACAGACCGCACAGCTGACCTTTGGGTTCTGAGACCCCGATTTGTGGAAAAAATCAGGAAGATATTCTGAAGATGAGGATGCCTCTGGGGTTCACACCCCATGAGGCTGTCCGGCTAAGGGAGAAGGGGGTCCCTCTGCAGGGCAGTGGCCTAAGTGTAGAGGTGACAAAGGCAGACGAGGGGCCCACCATTCCCTTTGAGGAACCAGAATGCAGACTCAGGAGCCATGGTCTTAAGCATGGCTAAGTCTCTGGTGTCAAGACGTCCACTAAATCCCATCAAATTCTCTGAGGCTGGTGTTTTCAAATGATCGAGTCACTGCTGGCGTGTCCCCTTGCAGCTACTTCATGCTTTGATCTTTCGATGTCAATCGATATTTCAGTATTTGAGACTCAGTCCTTCAGGCCTCAAAAACTAAGCTGCGAAAACACAAGTCATGGTCGTTAAGAATTTCGTACGGCTTCCCAAAGGTGCCCGTGTGACTCCCAGTCTTCCACGTGGGCTTCACGTCCAGGCTGTGTGTGCAAAACCCTCTCTGCAGGTCCATCAGCACACAAGTAGTCACGAAGCAGAAGTCTCCCAAGTGGATTTTCTGGTCAGACTCATGAGATTAAAATATGACCATGGATGCGTGTTTCAGGAAATACTTTGGTCTCTGACAGCGAATGTATTGTGTTCTTCACTCCCCAGGGGTAACATTTCTTAATATAGTTTGTTGCATCCTGTGATTTTGGCAGAAATTACAGTGTATTCACTTTGGAGCATAACGAGATCAGAGCGAGACACCCACACTTCCTGAAAGACCTGATCCCTTACTGATTGTTTCTAATTAGCAGCCCCTCTGGGACCATCCTCCGAATCTCGATCTGCTCCCTGAGAGATAACGATTTTTCACAGGAACCTCTAGACAGCTTCAACACTGTTGAAAATGAAGGTCTCTTTTAAGGTCAAAACACTTAAAAGTGTTTTGTAGGTGTATTTTTTGCAGCCGTTGAAAAATGGAAAATGTCATCATGAGTTCAGTTAACATTTTAAAATAGATTTGAACTTTACTAAATCTGCCTTAAGGAGATGTCTACTAAAACTCGAAAAATAGTGCATAAAATATTTTATCAATTTTAAAGCATGCTTTTTGTGTTAGACTTCACTATTTATAATAGTGTCATGTTCTTGACCACTGAGGAAGTCTCAGCCATTGTGTTGATAATTTAATGTCAGTATTTATTTTCTAGTGCACATAAACACTGATGAGTTTACCACCCATGGCATCCTAAATTCGGTGAAGTATATCTTGGTTAGGAAGCATAGTGTCACTCAGCCCAGAGGCCACGCTTGGTATGATCTTTAGGCTCTTGGGAATAAGAGCTTCCCGAGAAGCTCTGCTGTGCTTCTCCCCGGAGCTCTTTTACTACTTTGATGTATCCTATCATCTGTATTAATCAAGTTGTTCCTGGGTATGAAAGGCAGCAAGGCGAACAGCCCTGCTTTGAGGCCGGGGTGTGGTGTGTGCATCTGGTGGGTTTTCACCCTTGGTGTGGAAGATCCTGCAGGTCCAGGTGTGCATGAGCACCAAGCATCTGAGCCTTCCCATAAGCGCTCAGCCCAGCACTGCCCGCAGTCACCTTCTGGAGTTTGTTCCAACAGAGCCCGAAAATAACTGTTTTGATGAATCAGAGGCCAGAATGTTCTTACTAACCCACTGTGTACCTAGCACAATGTCCAAAAAAGCATAAAACCCACTAGGAAGCTGTCTTCAAGAATTTACAGTTCATTTGCTTCAAAGTTGAAGCATTTGGAGGAGAAGGGAATACTCTACAGTGAGATCCCAGCTGGAAGGAACCAGGAATTTCAGAGCAAATGTTGGGGGAGGGGAAGCAAACGAAAAACACTTCAACTCGGACAAGATAGGGAGCTTGGAAGGACGGAGTCCAAGTCAACATAGAAACGTTCTGGCCCCGACTCACTCCTTGGATGTGACTCAATTTTCAAAATGCTGATTTATTGAATATCAAGCATCTTCTGGCCCTTTGTGTTTTCTGTCTGGCATTCATGACCTCATAGCCCCACTGCGGAGCTAATGAATGACCCAGGGTCTGGCTGACTCCGGAGTCCGTGATTGTCGTGACCCCACATGGCCCCTTGAAGGACAGGCGGGCGCTCAATAAGTAACAAGGAGGGAGCGTTTCAGGAGGGAGCCCAGGAGAGAAAGGCCAGGGTCAGGAATGTGTACCTGCTTAGGCCGTTTCCCTGGAGAATTATTGTACCGGGCTTGAGGGTGATACACCCAGGACTTCATCCCATAGATACAGAGAAGGGTATTGAATAGCAGACTATTCTGGTAACACTGCACCCTACACTGCTGTGCAAAATGAATTGTAACCCAGTTACTGCTAGTAAGAGTAGGGGGCAGGGCAGCCGTGAGGATGACATTTCCGATAGGAGACATTTTGATGAAGAAATGATGGTTGATACTGGGTGTCATACAACCTCAAATCAAACAGGCTTGGGTTGGAATCCACGGCTTGCATTTAGTGACGGCGTGACCATGGGCAAATGAATCAGCCTCTCGGAGCCTCAGCTTCCTCATCTGTAAAGTGGGGACAATATTGCTTGTCTTGCTATATTCAAGGAAATCTTAGATCAGATAACAAAGATAAAGCACAGTCCCTGGCAATGGTAGGCATTAGCAAACATAGCTGTCTATTACTCTTGTTATTTTACTTGCTCTAATTAGTCCTTGAGTGGCTTTCCGAAGAGCTAGCTGGAAAGTTCTGGAAGGGATCACCCGATTCCCCTTTTGCAGTGCATCCTCTTATCTTCACAAATTCCTTCTATACTTTGCTATCGTTTTCAGATGTCGTTCTAAGCCAGTGAGCTTAGAACTAGGAATGAGCACTCCTCCAGCTCTGTCCTTCCTCATCTGAGCTGGTTTTCTCTCGTTTTGTAATTGTCTCCAGCTGTCCAGGTCCAAGTACCAAATGCGATCCTTCAGAGTGATGTAAGGGAAGAAAGGCCCTTTCTAGTTAGAGTAACTAGTCCCCTCCTTTCTCATCCCCACAGACGAGGATAAACCCCAGAGCTGGCACCCAGTCTTGTAGGTGGGAGAGGACCGAGGGGGGCCATTAGCCAGGGGGAGCGGAGCTGCAAAATCCGCCCCCCACGCTTGGCTGGCAGCACGTGGGCCCCTCGTGCGTAGCTGGCACTTCAGCCAGGAACAGCCGGGGGTGGGAGGGTGGGGAGACCTTTCAGCCAGGAGTGGGGCTAATGCAGGTACATGAGGTGGGAGGTTCACGGCCATCACTGTTACTCATTTCTTTAAAAATATTGGGACAATGTAAGATTATTTGTTGGTCACCAGCATATATAGGTTTTGCCTCCACAGGAAATAGGTTCGTTTCCCTTCCTGAGATCTTGTCCACTGGGGGCAAGAGTCAGTCTGGTTCTGAGTCTTGATTCCCCTGGGAGTTGGAGGAGAGCTGAGCTTACAGAACATGGACAAGGACCCTCCTGCCCCACCTCGCTGGTGCGGGGAACCCTCCTCCGTGGGAGGCCTGGGTTTCCCCTCACCTAAAGAAAACGGGTCTTAATACAGGTTGTGCATTAAAATCACAGGGGGAACTTTATCAAAACTCCTGTGTCCAGCCCCCATCCCCAAACAATTATATGAGAATTGCTGAGAAGGGGGCCAGACATGCGTTAACTGTGATAATCCTCTGATGGGAGGATTTCTAGGGCAGAGATGAAAGGCCTCCCTCTCAGAAGATCTGCTGTTTACAAACCCACCTAGATGGTTCTCTCTCCCAGCTGACTGCTGGTGAAGGGGGAGGGGCGCCCGAGGCTGGGGAGGAAGCACCAGTCGCTTCTGCTGTGGGGACCCAGCGTCCTACCTTCCTGTTTCCTAGGAGAGTAAGAAGTTCTCCCTCTCCTTCTCTCTCCTCCAAGAGTCTTTTTTTCTTTTTTTAACAGAAATAAGAGCTATAGATGTATAAAAAAAACTTATGGTTACCAGGGGCTAAGGTGGGGGGCAGGGATATACTGGAAGACTGGAACAGACACATACACACTATTATATACAAAAGAGATAACTAATAAGGACCTACTGTATAGCACAGGGAACTCTGCTCAATACTCTGTAATAACCTGTATGGGAAAAGAATCTTAAAAAAAGTGTATATATGTATATGTATAACTGATTCACGTTGCTGTACACTTGAAACAATCACAACATTGTAAATCAACTATACTCCAATAAAATTTTTTAAAAGTTTAAAAAAAAGGGTCTTGGAAGTTAAAAAAAAAACAACAACAAGGGTCTTTTAAGAAAGACTTTAGAAAGGAGTGGTGGCCAGACAGGAAGGATGCACAGGAGGGAGTGTAAGTTTTGCTCTCTGTATTTCCCCCAGGATTAATGTTTTAATTTTATGTTGCCCTTTGTGGGAGGAGAATAAAACAGGTATCCATTTTTGCATGTATGTTTACATTTTCTAAATGCATTTTCCCCTAATTTAATACCTTAAGAAATAAACAATGCTTCTTTTTCCAAATACAATATCCATATGTGAAATTAGAACCATCAACACGGCAAAACAGGAAATAAACCTTCCTGACTATGATGGACTTGAATTTTGGAAGCTCTTCATTCAATAACCCCTGTGGCCGTGCAGTTCCCGGCTCTCCAGTTTTGCCAGCCACGGGGCCTCGTCCACCGCTGGGGCTGCGCTCTCTCTTTGGGGGTCCTTGTTGCCTCTACTAGGAAGAACTGGTCTCTCAGGTGTTGATGTGTGTGTGCGTGTGTGTGTGTGTGTGTGTGCGCACGTGCGCACTGAGGGACTCCAGCTGGAGAAATTCCACTTTCACCCAATTCACACCGACTGGTACCTGATGACCCACTAAGAACGGGCCCCCCGGGGATCTGCCTCTTTCTGGCAACCTGTCTGACAAATCCACTGAAGTCCCAGGGCTGCCCTGCTGAGCATGGCTGAGGGCTAAGGGGCTCCTGAAGTAAGCCCCTTGTGACCCTGGGTCCTGCTGGGGCTGCTCTGAACTGCTCTTCGGAGCCACAGACAGAACTTGGTGTCAGTTCTGGTTTATGGCCCCACTTCTGTGTGGCCTTGGTCAAGTCACTTTATAGATATAGAAACTAAGACTCTGAACAGCCAAGTGAGGGGCAATTTAACAAGAAATCTCGAGTTATTAGGTCTTTTAAAAAGACTATGAACCCCAGTGTTGACAGCAGCCAAAAGGTGAAGAAATTCTGATTCATGTTACCGCATGGATGAACCTAGAAGACATTATGCCTATTGAAATAGGTCAGTCACAGAAGAATATACATACTGTGCCAGGTACGGAAGTATCTAGAATAGTGAAATTCACGGAGACAGAAAGTAAAATCATGGTTGCCAACAGCTGGGGGAGGGACGAATGGGGAGTTAGCATTTAATGGGGACAGAGTTTCAGTTTTCCAACACGAAGAGTTTCCAGAAACGGATGGTGGTGATGGTTGCACAATAATGTGAATAGTCCTAGTACCACTAAACCATACGCTTAAAAATGACTAAGATTGTGCGGCATGTATTTTATCACACACACAAAAAGACTGAATCTTGTGTGGTCCTTCCTTGCAATTTCTTCAGTTTTACTGCCTGCTCCAAAGGCATCCATATCTACTTCGAAGGGTGCCTGATTATTCTGGAGAATAAGGGTTAGGACCCAGGGATTCAGAGAAGAACTTGAATGTGGATTGTTTAAAAAAACTCCAGGGCTTCCCTGGTGGCGCAGTGGTTGAGAGTCCGCCTGCCGATGCAGGGGACACGGGTTCGTGCCCCAGTCCGGGAAGATCCCGCATGCTGCGGAGCGGCTGGGCCCGTGAGCCATGGCTGCTGAGCCTGCGCGTCCGGAGCCTGTGCTCTGCAACAGAAGAAGCCACAACAGTGAGAGGCCCGCGTACAAAAAAAAAAAAACCCAAAAAACTCCAATTACTTTATTATATGATCATATGAATAAGACCTGAAAGGATTTATGGGCACATTAAAATGATTTGATTGGTTGAAAAAGAAGTGTTAATACTTTTAAATTTTAACAAAAATTGTTGTAATATTCTGTGCAGTACCAATCATTTAAATGTCCAAATATACATTGTTTTCCAGATAATACAGGAAAAGGGCCGGGACTCACCATCCATATCGGAAGCTCCCTGTGGTGAGGCTTGTGCGTATTTGCTAGGCTTGCCTTTTTCAAGACAACTGGAGGTTAGAGACAAGCAGGTGACTTCATCCTCCGTCATTGCAGAGCACCTGGGAAGGAGGGAAGGATGCTGAGAGGGGCCGGTTTGCACAGGACAAACTTCAGCTGACAAAATACAGGTGATCAAACAGGAAAAGGCAAATTGCTCACGAACTTCTGGAGTCCGTGAACCTGGGCATGAAGGTTCAACCGACCAAGGAGAATCCGCCCGCAGCTCCCAGGCAGCCTCAGAGACACCACAGAAGTGTCCGTCCTCCACACAGAGGTTGGAGGAGGGAGAGCAGAAACCTGCTTCCACCGAAACTCCACTCAGCATCCAAGGAAGCATGGACCGCCAGGCCACCTGGGCTCCAGGAGGCGTCCACGGCCGGAGATGTCCAACCTTCTGAGAAGGCTCAGAGACCCTGAGACCCTGTGCTCGAGTGTTCAAATGTGAGGGGTAGTGTGTGAGTGTGCCTGTGTGTGTGTGCACTGCATGTGAAGATGTGCATGTACAGGTGTCTGTGTGGGTGTACAGGTGTGTATGGGTGAGTGTGGGTGTATGGTCATGAGCACAAGAGCTGATGGTGAGTGTGTGTGTGTGTGCTGGTGAGTTGTCTGCGAGTTGTGTGTGCCCGTGTGTGTATCTGCGTGCATGCCTGTGCGTGTGCATTCACATTTGTGTGCACGTGTGTGAGTGCAGGTGTATGATGGATGTGACTGCGTGTCCATCTGTGCGTGTGTATGAATGTGCCATAGACGTGGGTGTGCCCCTGGAGTCCCCATCAGGCTCCCTCTCAAGTCCCCCCAGTGCCCTGCCCCCGGACAAGTATGTGCCGGCACCATGCCCCCTGAGGTTGTATGTGCCCCTCTCTGCAGGCGCATGGGAGACCCTTTGTCCCTCTTTCTTTTCAGTCTGAAGGCAGCCCCTGAAGTGTCACGGGCCTTGTTTGGACAGTGTCCCCTCCCTAGGTGAGCCTGTTTGTCCTTTTGAGTGGCAGGCTGTGGACAAGATGACCAGCCCCCAGCTTTAAAATAGCTGCACACATTTTCCTCTGACCTCGAGACGCAGTCGAGCCCTATGGCCTCGAAATTCATCCTCAGGTAAACACCCTGTGACAGGCCGCAGGCCGGGGCCAACCGGCGTGGCTGCAGCTGTGCCAGCCCGCGGCGCCCAGCCCCAGTCCTGGCGGGGATGTTTGCCGTCCCCCCGGGTTGTGGGCAGCAAATATTTTCCAGAGCTCACCAGAGAGGAGGTTTCAGAGAGAGTTTCGTGGAGATCAGTTCTGCTGGAATCTGTGGCTGACTTGTCTCAGAATTTACGGGCCTCGTGTAAGGATTCTCTTGAAAATGTTCAATTGAATTCTTCGTGCTCAATCTTACTCAGTCTAAAACTATAAACTTCTTAAATCTCGTAAAACTCTTTCAATCTTAAAATAGTAGCAGTTCGTTGAAGGGACAGTTGAGGCCTTCAGCTGAAGCAGGTCACGTCGAGGGACATTCAGAACAGCTGTTCCCAGGCTGCGACCCAAACGCGCTGAAGGGGGGTTCCTTTCCCCGTGTCCCAGGGGCACTAAGATAGCTTGGCCGGGCAAATGGCTTCAGCTACGGGGAAACGAATTTATTGCCTGTGCAAAACGTGAAAACAAAGCTAAGTTCCTGCACATTCAGTTGAAGGGCTAAGACTCCGCACCACGTGGCACGCAGAGGGAAGCGGGAGCCGGTGCACAGGACAGGAGGAGTCATCCCTGCGCGGAGGGCCGTGGAGGAGGGTGACCCAGCCTCTCCGCCGTCTCTGGACCACTCACTGGAGGAGATCAGAGGGCTGGGGTTTGAAATAAAACTCTACGGGGCTCTGCTTCCCCATCCTTCCGAGGGCAGAAGGGCCAGGGATGCAAAAGCCTGGACCCTCCGCCAGGAAAACCTGCCTTCCTGTTCCTCTCGCCACCTGTGTGCTGTTGGCCGTGGCGTTCGGACCCTCTGGCCACGAGTTCCCTCACCCATCAAATGGCGTTAAGGACAGCACCTGCCCCATGGGTGTCACGAGGGGTGAGGGACATCGAGGGAAAGCTGATGGCATCCACGAAGCTGGACGTTTTTGCTGCTTCTCCTTCCCCTCCCTCCTCATAAGTGACGTGAAAATCAAGTGAGAGGCAACGTACTCACTCATTCAAAACACATACCTTAGCACCTGCTGTGAGCAGCATGGCACCAGGTGCGGGAGGCACCTCTGGCCTCCGGGAGCAGGGGAGGAATGTCTCCTCTTGTGTTGCACAGACTGCAACGTGGCACAGGGATGTGGATGCAAGGATTTGGACAAGCGGACATTTTCAGAAACGCCGGAGAAGTCCGTCTCGCCAGCAGCCGGGACTCCTGGCCGGCGTGGGCTGCACCCTTGCCTGTCGCCTCTCCACGCTGCTCTTCTCCGAGGGGCCGTGTGTCCTCCCTCTCCACCAGGCACACCTGTGAAACCTCCTCAACAGGGAATGTGGTAGAACTGATGGTGCACGGCGTCTGAGGCAAGGTCATACCAGGTGACACGATTCCATCTGGATCTTCTTCTTGGGACCTGCACCAGGGGAGCCCTGAGCCCCCGTGTAAAAAGCCTGCCTGCCTTGAGGCCGCTGAGCTGGAGGAGCCCCGGGGGCTGGGCATGCGCAGGAGCTCCCGCTGTCGTCCCAGCTTCCCATGTGAGTGAGGCTCCTTCCACCTTCCATCTACAGCCCCAATAGCACAGGGCAGGCACGCCGTGTCCACGGTGCCCTGTCTGAATCTCTGACCCACAGGCTTCGGGAGCTTAATCTATTTCACTTTTTAAGCCACTAAATTACACAACTTAGTGGAATGGCTAAGCGGAATGTCTTGTTACACAGCCACAGTAACTGGAACAGGCAACGGCCTGAGACATTTTCTAAGGAAAGCATTTTTTTTTTTTTTTGGCTGCACCACGCAGCATGTAGGATCTTAGTTCCCCGAACAGGGATGGAACCCAGGCCCTTGACAGTGAGAGCACGGAGTCCTAACCACTGGACCATCATGGAATTCCCTCTATGGAAAGCATGTCAACCTGGGCATGCTTGTCCATCAGATACTCTTTTTTTTTTTAATAAAAAATCTTATCACCAACTTTTTTTTAAAATTATTTTTGGCTGCATTAGGTCTTCGTTGCTGCATGCAGGCTTTCTCTAGTTGCAGTGAGCGGGGGCTGCTCTTCATTGCGGTGCATGGGCTTCTCATTGCGGTGGCTTCTCTTGTTGCAGAGCACGGGCTCTAGGTGCGTGGGCTTCAGTAGTTGTGGCACGTGGGCTTAGTTGCTCTGCGGCATGTGGGATCTTCCCGGACCAGGGCTCGAACCCGTGTGCCCTGCAT